>NC_091449.1:58756249-59356249 GCF_964237555.1 Oryctolagus cuniculus
TCCCAATTGGAAAGAAATTGGTTGTTTCAGTCTCCTTGTTCATGGAAAAGCAGACCCTTTAGATGCACGAACACACAAACATTGAATTTCCGTCTGGGCCACTCTTGCTTTTTATTTTGCAATTTTAAAAATTCACAGCCTTTGAGTACTTAATTCAACTCAACTAAACTTGGCACAGACTTTTCGGGGGAAATTTTCACCAGCAAAGAGACTGTGTTTCTGTGTGATTTGAACGGGCAGGCATTCATGAAACACATCCCTTCCACCTCACCCTCCTTTGGATTTTGCACCAAGCTTTGCACGGGGGTCGTTTGTGATGTGGGAAGCAAGAGGGATGCTTCCTGTTCCACAACTCCACAGGACGGCGTCGTCTGTTGCTTCTACTCCCAGGAAGGCCTGGTCAGCCATCCTCTCTTCCACCGCTCTCACGGTCCCCAGGCTGCTGCGTCGGAAGCGTAGCACGCATGGCTGGCTCTGGGAATGGAGGTGAGGGTTGCATACTCCTGCATTTGCACAAGGCATGCTGGCTGTGGCCTCGTAGAAACGGCAAGCTGATTTCTGTTGTTTGAACCAGGAGTGACTTGAGTAGTTGGAAAGTCATCCAAGGCCAGTTTCAAGTCCTGGAGCCACAACATTGACAAGAGGGAGAGCCGGAGCCTGGGAATGGCAGCTAAGGGTGTCATCTCCATTCCAGGATCGCGTGCACTGAAGAGCAGGCTCCATTTCATATCGGCTGGGGCGTCCTGGGCAGGTGGCCTTTATCCCATCTATCAAATGAGCATGGCCATCATACACAAGTGAAGGAGCTTGTGTGAAAAAGAAATACAAAAGTGGAGAAGGAGAAGGAAGGGGAGGAGAGAGGGAGGGTGCCAGGAGGGGAGACAGAGCCAATGACAAGGAGAGGGAGAAGGCAGGGAAAAGAGGTGGATGGAGGGGGAGAAGGAGGAAGAGAGGAGGAGATTTATACAATTAAATACTTTAAACTAAAAACCTCATGCAAAGTTAACAATAGAGCTGAGGTTATCAGCAATTCGGCTGCAAGGTGAGAGTGAACACCTCCCTCCCGCACTGCGGTGGTTTGGGGTTGGAAGGGAAGCAGGATAAGGAGTGGAAGAAACGAAAGGGCAATGCTACACCCAGACAGTTGGCTGCGTAGGGAAGGGGAGCGGAAGGGCTAATGTAGAGCTGACTCCAGAGGATGCTGATGGAGCAGGAGGACCCCGCCTTCGAAGAGAGACATGTCGCCATAAGAAGGCAGACGAAGACGAAGACGAGGAGGTGGGTCTGAACTTCATTCTGGAAGTGCCAAAGCGTCACGTTTACAGAGAGAAAACAGGGAGAAGTGAGAAGAGCGCCTGGCGGCAAAGGGACCCGCACCTGCTGCTTGGAGCCCAGCCTACACTGTTCACGGATGTTTGATGTGCTCCAGCTGCGTGCCGCCCTCTGTGTGCAAGAGCCTGAGGCAGGGCTGTGGAGGGTGACCCAGTGTTGGAATCCACAGCGGCACTCTGCCGGGGGGCACACCAGGCAAGGACACCTGAGGGCTGGCGAGAGCTTGGAGGAAGGGAGGTACTGCAGAGTGAGCACGATGGTGTTGCATAGGGTCGGACGTGCAGTCAGGGTTGGAGGAGTTGGTGGGAGAGGGTATTAGGAGCCCACAGGGTGATTGTGAATAGGGAAAGATACATACAGGGGTTTAATGTAAGGAATTGGTTTGTGTCAAGGTGGGGTCTTGGCAAGTGCAGAATCTGCAGACGAGGCTGGCAGGCTGGAAACTCAGGGGAAGCTTGGAAGTGCTCTGCTGGCGGAATTCCCTTTTTACCCAGGGAGGGCTGGATTTTTATGCCCCCTCCATGTAGGCTTTCAACTGATTAGGCATGGCCCACCATATTCTAATGGGTCATTTGCTTTACTCAGTGTCTGCTGATTTACATGTGAATCTCATCTAAAAACAGCTTCGCAGGAACATTCAGAGTAATGTTGCACTAAATGTGTGGGTCTGGGGCCTCCTCAAATTGATATGTAAAATTCACTTATCACTAAGACAGAGTGTATTGAAGGATGAGTACAGTTATTAGGGTTAAAAAAGCAAAGAAGAGCTGTAGAATGGAAGTGAGAGAGCTGATGGGCTGTGGTTGATAAGTGGAATGCAAATATTTACAGTTTCATTGATGATGTAATCCCTAACAGAGACGTGCTAAGAGGGGTGTGGCGATGCTCATTTAGGCCCTGGGTGTTCTGCGGTCCTCCCCCAGGTTACTGAAGCAGAGAGTTACTGATAGAACTGCAGTGGGTGTGAGGCAATGCTCCGTAGCTGGAGACAGGACACCCCCCCCCCCCCCCCCCCCGCTGGCCTGCAGAATTTGCTGTAACCAGATGGTGGTCATGAGCACAAGATGGGTTTCCCCTTTTTCGTTTTTTCTTTCATTGGCTTATTTTCATAAGAAAGAAAGAAAAAGTATCCGTTAATGACAGATGCGCACTTCTGCCGTGCATGGATATAGCAATAGCGGCAAATTGGCAAATCGCACTTGCGGTCTCAGAGGGTTAATCTGGACTTCGGGTGAGATGGATTGAACGTTGCTTGCAGCATTGTGTAAAAGCTTCTGTCTACGTTGTCTCATGGCTCCATTTTGTACGAGACCCTGAAGTTTCCAGAAGCTAAGCACCCTTTATGGTTACCAATAGCAACTGGGAGACTGTGGGCTGGACCCCCAGACTTCTCAAATCCAGCGATCAAACTCTGGATCCCTTCTCATTGGTGACAAGATTGAGGGTCCTATCTGAAATACAAGGAGGCCCCAGATGGGATACAGAGGTGGAAGGGAGGGGACACAGCAGTGGCAGAGTGAGCAAGGGCCACAGCAGTGCTGGAGCTGGACCAGGACATGGTACCCGATGGGGACTCAGGTGCGGCCCCGGCCCCAGCGCTGATGGATGCACAAAGCCTCGCTGCGGTCCCTGCTCTGACCATGGCCCTGCCTTCAAGCATTTGTTGTGTCCTTTCCTCCATGTTCTACACAGGATGCAGCTGCCCAGAAATTGTGCTTTTTCCACAAAGTCTGTGTTCTGTGGAGGAGAGAGAGGAGCAGTCAGGAAGAGCTGTGTTGACTGAGGATCTGCCAAGAGGGGGCAGGGGTTCAGAGGCAGGGTTGCAAAGCCCTGGGCACCTGAGCTGTCTTTGCGTGGCGAGACGAACCTTGGCTGTCAGAGGGCTTCCATCGTCTACCTGTCAGGTCACCCGAGCTCTCAGTCTCACTGTTGAGAGATGGCTTTTGCTCTGTGCCATTCCTCCAGCAGGACAGGGCCTCTTTAAATCTCAGCCCCACTGTCGGATCCTTAACAGATCAATGCAACTCTCAGGACTGTGATGGCAGTGGGAGAAGAAAATGCTTGGACAGTGCTGGCTGTTGGCCGTGACCATGGGCATCCCCGGGAAGTTCACATATCCCGAAAGAGAATGGAATTAGCTTAGCTCAGCCCATCATAATCCAGCCCTGAATTTCCCCCTGCTAGTTTTCATCAGTTTCAGTCACTACTGACAGATCTTAGCTAGTTTCCACCAGGACAGGGTTCCTCGTCATTTCTTGAAATTGATTCACAGATGTGTGATATTCTGGCTTCGTCTTCTGTTCTTGGGTTAATGGTGTGTGAAGAATTTCGCTGCATAAGTTCCCATTTTTAAAGGTAGGCTTAACTTGACATTGGTGTGCGTCTCCATGACACCTAAAGGTGTGAAGGCCTTGGTGTGATTCTGTCTGTTCAGCTTCCTGATGTTCATGCGAGGGCATGACAGAAGAAATCAGAATGAGGTAGTGAGTGTTGGGCATCTATTTTGAGAAATTTATTTTTATCAAGTGAAACTCTCCTGCAATACCTCAAGATACTCTAGGTCCATTATTCTATGCTAGAAAATGTGTGTATAATGACCCTAGGTACTTATGACACAAAGCATAAGTTATTTTAGTCTTAACTATATGTATATATATGTGTGTGTGTGTACATATATATATATATATATATATAAAATAGAGGGTTTGTACATTTTAGTATGCAAATTAAATGAGGTTAAGGACAGGGACAGGTACCTATGAATGCCAAGGGAACATACTGTTTTCTAGAATGTACATACAGGACTAAGGTTTTTTTTTTTAATATTTATTTTATTTATTTGAAAGAGTTACACAGAGAGGTAGAGATAGAGAGGACTTTACTCCCCAGATGGCCGCAACGGCCAGAGCTGTGCTGATCTGAAGCCAGGAGCCAGGAGCCTCCTCTGAGTCTCCCACACAGGTGCAGGGGCCCAAGGCCACTGCTTTCCCAGGCCACAGCAGAGAGCTGGATCAGAAGAGGAGCAGCCAGGACTAGAACCAGCACCCATATGGGATGCTGGCGCTTCAGGCCAGGGCATTAACTCACTGTGCCACAGTTGCGCCCCCCCCCCCTTTAAAAAAAAAAAAAAGCTTTAGTTATTTGTTTGAAAGAGTTATAAAGGGAGAGAGAAAGAAAGAGAGATATTTCCCATCCACTAGTTCACTGCCCAGATGGCTGCAATGTCTAGGACTGGGCCAAGCCAAAACCGGGAGCCAGGAGTGTCTTCCAGGTCTCCCACGTGGTTAGCAGGAGGCCAAGCACCTGGGTCATTTTCTGCTGCTTTTTCCAGGCCCTTAGCAGGGAGCTGGCTGCGAAGTGGAGCAGCTGGGACAGGAACCGGCATTCTGGATGCCAGTATTGCAGGCAGCGGCTTTACCTGCTGCACCACAACACCGGCCTAGGACTAAGATTTTTATGTGTTGATACACTCCAGGATTCCCTGTATCACGTGACTAGTCTTGGTGTCACTGAAGAAATGAACACTGTAAATTAAATGTCTCAGTTTTCCTTCCAATTCCAGTGTTACTTTGAAGTCAGTGTTTCTATACTTTAAAGGGAAATGGTGGTCGGCCGGTGCCATGGCTCACTTGGTTAATCCTCCGCCTGCGGCGCTGGCATCCCATATAGGCGCCAGGTTCTAGTCCCGGTTGCTCCTCTTCCAGTCCAGCTCTCTGTTGTGGCCCGGGAAGGCAGTGGAGGATGGCCTAAGTGCTTGGGCCCTGCACCTGCATGGGAGACCAGGAAGAAGTACCTGGCTCCTGGCTTCGGATCAGTGCAGTGCCGGCCATAGCGGCCATTTGGGGAGTGAACCAATGGAAGGAAGACCTTTCTCTCTCTCTCTCTCTCTCTCTCTCTCTCTCACTGTCTATAACTCTACCTGTCAAAAAAATTTTAATAAATAAATAAATTTAAAAAAGGGAAATGGTGGGCACATTTTGTATTCCTGCATTTTTTCCTTCATTTACTCCCATTTTTATTTTTTATAATGTTATTTATATATTTGAGAGGCAAAGAGAAAGATACACAGAGAGCGAGCACACTCCCTTCTCCTGGCTTACTCCCCAAATACCGGTGATAGCTGGGGCTAGGTTGGGCTGAAGCCAAGGTTAAGAACTGCATGTGCATCTCCCATGTGGGTGGCAGGCACTCAATGACTGGGCCAACAGTGTTGTCTCCCTGCATCTGTGTTAGCAGGAAGTTAGGGTCAGGGCCTAGAGCTGGGTATTGGATCCAGGCACTCTGATATAGGACCTGGACACCCTTATTTTTAAAATATTCACAGTTATGGAAATAAATTCAAATGAAGCAGAACAGGGAGATGACTGGATACAGCTTTGAAACAATAGGATTAGTTGGATCAAGTGTGTTTTTTTTTCTTTTAAATTTTCATCATTCTCTTGTTTGCAAGTAGAGGACCTGCTTTTATGTCAATGAAGAGCTGCGTTCTTATCACGAGGCCGTGCTCAGAACAGAACACCATGTACTCGTATCATCCATAAATATTTAAAGGTCGTGATGATGTCAGCAGTTACCAAGGATGGAGCCAGTGTGTGCTCAGGAAGTCATATATCTAGGAAGCTTCTTGCACACCACAAGCATCAATATGTGCGCTGTAGACTGCTAGGAAAAAATTATGACCCATTGTGAACTCGGCTCTTGAGTGAGATGTCCGTCATCTTCCCAGTATGAACCCTCCCGGAACCTTGCTGTCTGTTCTCAGCCTCTCTGCTCTGCAGCTTTCCTGGCTTTTCTTGGTTCTGTAGAGCCTCCTCCCTCTACCTGCCCTTGTCATTTACCCACAATTCCTTTTCACGAGAAGCTTCTTCAGGATGTTACACTCTTTCCTCCCAACTATATTGCATCACCACTCCATTGGAAAAGACCATCTTTTGGTGAGATGACGTTTTCCAAAACAGTGCGGCCCTTGGAGACATTAATATGGAGGCCACTCACATGTGTTGGGAGTCCCCAAAATGCCTGTCAGAGTAGCCTCCCCGTTCCCTTCTCACCACCTGAGTATTTTTCCAGACAGATTCTAAGAGATGAACATCTCTCTCCATGGAAAGTCCAATTTACAATTCTGTGCAATGGTAGAGGAAGAACAAGACAGGTGGCTGGTGAAACCCAATGAATTAGTTCGGACTTTTAAAGGCGCCGAGTTTCCTGTAGTATGTTTAGGACCATGTTTCTACTTTCTTCGAGGGCTAATCCTGTAAAGGTGAAATCCTTTTAGGCAGCTTGAGGGTGGGGCCTGGTGTAGGTGAAACAAGATTGGCCATTGAACACGTGGCTTACCTCACCCCTTCCATTTGAATAATCACCTTGACGAAGAGTAGAAAATGGGTAGGGTATGCTGCCATGTATTTAAGTAAAGGCAATGGAGATATACACATATATTTACATATTTGCTTATAGTTTTGGAATAATGAGGGGTTATCAAATTTTTTTTTTCATATAAAACTTACCTCTATGATAACCCATAGAGGGGACAGGTGGAACAGGGTTAGAAGCTATTTGAAGCTACTAGAATCAAGTTAGAGAGACTTAAATCAAGTGAAATAATTTTCATGAAACAAAAGGATTTCGCTGGGGCCTGCGTTGTAGGGTGGTGAGTAAAGCTGCAGCCTGTGATGCTGGAATCCCATGTGTGTGATGCTGGCATCCCATGTGATGACTGCTCCACTTTCTAGCCAGCTCCCTGCTAATGGCCTAGGAAAAGAAGCGGAAGATGTCCCAAGTACTTGGGCCTCTGCCACCCCTGTGGGAGACCTGGATGAATCTCCTGGCTTTGACCTGGCCCAGCCACAGCCATTGTGGCCATATAGGCAGTAAACCGGTAGATGGAAGATCTGTCTCTCTCTCAGACTTTCAAATAAATAAATCTTTAAAAGGATTTTGTTGGGCAAAATGAACCTGTTGGAACATCAGGAAGAACAACATTAGAAATAGGTTAAAACTCCTAGTGAGTTGAACATTTGTGTTCAATCAAGGTTCCTTTTCCACCATTATTGAAAGGTGCTGGAGGATCAAGTCCTTATTCTGAACATTGGCTCATAAAGGGGAACACTGAGTATTTATTCTGCATTTACGGATGGATCTGCATCTCAGCGAAAACACATAATTGGTGGTAGGAAGTTTCTTGTTTATGGAAGTAGTCCAGATTAAAAAAAGTTAAAGAGTGGATGATAGCATCATAATGTCATCATTTTGTGAACTCAAATGCAATAATGTACTTACAGAATATTGGTAACAGCTGCCATCATGAAAACATACTCGAGTGTTCTCTAACTTTTAATGGAAATACGCGATGTATCCTACAAAAAGTCTTACAAATTCTTACAAAAAATCAAGCTGAAGTCAGATCAAGTACGAAGAACTTGCTGAAGACCTAGTTTTTCAGAAATGCAGACATGGAGGTGGAATTCAGCCAACAGTTGAGTCTTTGCTTGAGATGTCACACCTTGTGCCTGAGTGCCTCCTTGCTTGAGTTCTGGCTACTCTACTTCCAATCCAACTTCCCGATAATGTGAATTCGGAAAGGCAGCAATGGTGGCTCAGGTACTTGGGTCTCTGCCACCCACATGGAGACCTAGACTGAGTCCTGGGTGCCTGGCTGCAGTCTGCCCCTGGCTCTTGAAGGCATCTGGGGAGTGAACCAGCATATAGAAGATTTCTCTTCGTCTTTCTCTCTGTCTCAGCTTCTCTGTCTCTACCTTTCAAACAAAATGAAAACAAATACAAATTGAAGAACAATAAAAGAAATATAGGAACAGTAGGACATTTTATATAATGCTTAGGGAAACCAAGAACCAAACTGGAAAAATGTGTAGGACAAGTCGCCAGCTGTCTTAAATAGACAAGTTGAAAGATAATGTATGGGAAGGGGTTCCAGAAGTAGAAAGAGATTTGAGAGAAACAAGAGCCAAATGCAGCATATGGAAATTTTCAGTATTCTGATTTCAACAATATTGCATACACACACGTGTTCACATGCATGTACCCTTTCAAGAGAAACACATTCCACACCAGATACTGGTGATATTCCAAACATAATGACATTTTAGGTGTTACCATTAAATTGTATCTTTTTTTTAAAAGAAATTCTTGGAAATATATTTTGAGATTTTCTTGTATGAAGTGAGATGATGCCTGAGACTGAACTTAAAGAAATGGTAATGTAGTGGAGAGGTGATCAGCTCAAGAGGCGGGGCCTGATGGAGGTGAAAGAAGATTGGCCGTGGGTTAGCATCTCGGCAGGGGGGTGCATGTGAGTCTTTAATTCTACAAAGGACCTTCAAAGCACTCATGGAAAATGTGCCTTATGGAAAAAAAAAAAAAAAAAAAAGAAAAACCTATGCATAGATCTGAGCAAAATGCATCAAAGTTATCTTTGAATTCTCTTTCCTCAGACTGTCTGAGGTCCCTCCTACTCTCTGTTGAGTACAAGCTGGAAAATGAATGTGTCCATAGCAAATGGAAGGGCAGAGCCACAGGTATTTTCTCCTGTTCGGGTTTGCGGTGGCTGAAGTTCCAACCCCAGTGCAGACGACTGCAGGCTGACAGTCAGAGGCACCGTAAGGATCAGAGTGGAGAAATGATTAAGATGAATGTGAAATGAGTTGCAGCAGTCCTGGGTGAAGGGAGGTAGCCCAGATCCCAGTGAGCACTGGGGCAAAGCTGGTGATGTTTGGAGTCGGGAGGGGAGGAGTTGAAGGTTTGTTGTGAGGGCTGTTCAGGCAGGAGACAAACAGAAGACGGAGGGCGATGGGTGCTGAATTGGCAGCTTCTTTTCCTTGCCCCGGCCTGCCTCAGTCTAAGTGGTACCTGAGACCGTGGGCAAGGTGACCGTGACTGACTTGCTGTTGGCCGAGGGATGCTGATGAGCAGAGTAAGCTCTCTGGCTTCTGTACCTTCATGATGGAGTGGATTCCTCATTCCCCTCCCGGGAGCACCCTGGGTAGGTGGCTGTAATCGTCATGCCAGCCACATTTCAGAAAGACCTCCAGATTAGGTAACCTGCATCTGTGAAGGCGTTAAACAGGACTCCCATAAGGACACATATTCTTTTTTTTTTTGGACAAGCAGAGTGGATAGTGAGAGAGAGAGAGAGACAGAAAGAAAGGTCTTCCTTTGCCGTTGGTTCACCCTCCAATGGCCGCCACGGCTGGTACTCTGCGGCCAGCGTACCACGCTGATCCGAAGGCAGGAGCCAGGTACTTCTCCTGGTCTCCCATGCAGGTGCAGGGCCCAAGCACTTGGGTCATCCTCCTCTGCACTCCCTGGCCACAGCAGAGAGCTGGCCTGGAAGAGGGGCAACCAGGAAAGAATCCAGCGCCCCGACCGGGACTAGAACCCGGTGTGCCGGCGCCGCAAGGTGGAGGATTAGCCTATTGAGCCGCTGCACTGGCCAGGACACGTATTCTTAAGCAGGATTTTATTTTATTATAATTAATCAATATCCATGTTTTTAACTCTGTTGTTCCCTCCCCTCCAAATACCCAAATATAAAGTAGAATTAGAATATGAGAGCAACAGGACCAACAACCTTCAACACCTGAGCTACAAGTGAAGTGTATATTAACAGTAAAAGGTTTATTTTTATAGATGGAATACATTTCATGTATTTCATATATATATACATATACATATAAATTGAACAGCACACTGATACTTACCACGTTATCTTCCCCTTGTTCATCTCTCCCACGCTCTCTCCTCCTTCCCTTCTCATTTTTCTTTCAATTTTTACAATGAGGGGCCGGCAGCATCCCATGTGGGCTCCAGTTCATGCCCCAGCTGTTCCACTTCTGATCCAGCTCCCAGTTGTGGCCTGGGAAAAGCAGCAGAAGATGGCACAAGTGCTTGGGCCCCTGCACCCACGTGGGAGACCCGGAAGTAGCTGCTGGCTCCTGGCTTTGTCCTGGCAGAGCCCTGGCTGTTGTGGCCATTACAGGAGTAAACCAGCAGATGGGAGACATTTTCTCTCTCTCTGTCTCTCTCTCTGTCTCTCTCTCTCTCTCTCTCTCTCTGTCTCTCCATCTCTCTCTGTGGTTCTTTCAAATAAATAAATAAACCTTTAAAAGTTTTTTTACAATGTTGTATTTTCGATTTACTTTATAATCACAAGCTTAACCTTCCCCTAAATGAACAATTTATTTTAAAACTCACTGATGTCACTTATAATCACTATTCAGATAGCTATAATATTTTTTAAAGAAAAATATTCTCAGGGCCAATGCTGTGGCATAGCAGGTAAAGCCACCACCTGCAGTGCCAGCATCTCATATGGGTACCAGTGCAAGTCCTGGTTGCTCCACTTCCAATCGAGCTCCCGGCTGTGCCCTGGGAAAACAGTAGAAGATAGCCCAAGTCCTTGCACCCATGTAGGAGACCTGGAAGAAGTGCCTGGCTCCTGGCTTGGATTTGGGGAGTGAACCAGTGGATGGAAGACCTTTCTCTCTGTCTCTCTGCCTCTACCTGTCTGTAACTCTGCCTTTCAAATAAATAAATAAATCTTTTTTACAAAAGAAAAATATTTCCACGCATAAACATAGTGAATACATGCATATGATTTACTGTGACACCTGACAGGTGTAACTTACAAACTATGAAACAGCTTATATGTTAGGAGCATAATTATAAATATTGAAAGATCCTTTTTATCATTCTAATGCATTTTGTTAACTTGTCTGGATGCTTACTCCAGAGTTTTTCATATTTATTTAAAGCATTAAGATTTATACAGTAAATCTAGCTCATTCATATTACTGCTGATAGTTATGTTTTATAAAGTGTCTGTCGGCTGAGTTATGAAGTACTGAACCATTGCTATGCTGACCAGTCTGGAGCTCGTGACACTGGGACTGCCGTAGGTGGAACGAGAGGTTGTCTTTTAGAGGTCATAGGAAAACCTTGATTTTTGATTTTATATATATATATATATATATATATATAGGCCTGGAAAATCCAGAAAAATATAAAAATGAGTAGAAATAACCAGTTATCCTTCATGTAAAAATTACTGTTAATATAAAGAAATCTTTCCTTTCAGTCTTTCCCCCATATTTATCCAAAAATTAAGGATGTAAAAAAATAAATATGTGTTTTCCTTTTTTAAGAATGCAGTTAGAGTTGTATCAGAGAGGAAGGGAGTGGATTCTCGCTGTTGGTGACGGTGGTGTTCCGTGAAGGGCCGAGAGCTCTGGACGGGGAGCGCTGAGCAGATAGGCTCCCAGGAGCACCTCACCACAGTGTTTGTGTGAACCCATCGGGACATAACCTTGCTTTACGGGTATTTCTGTTTAAGGAAACTGTGCTTCGCGTACTCCTAGGTATCGTGTTGATTCATTAACTCTAAGCTCATGGCCGTGGGCGCTGAACTGGCTCCTGATGGAAGCTTCTGGAACATACGTGTTTTCTCCAGGAGGCATCCAGCGTCCTCATTCTTCTCAGAAACACCATGCTAGGGGGTCTTGTAAACAGTGAAATCACCAACAAAAGTAGAAACGCGCAAAACACAGGACAAGGAACAGGGCACAGAAGGGACCCTTGTTTCCAGAATGAGAGCTGAAGGAAGAAGTCTGAGCGTCACCTTGTTTGAGTGCTGTTGGAATCACGCACCTAGGGCACCTTGGAGTTTTCACCGCCCTAGGCAGGTCCACAAATGACCACAAAGGCACCTCCAATATTGATTTTTCGCTTATACATGCATTTTGCTAGTAGGCACATTCACAAATGCAGAATTTGTGAATAATGAGAGTTACCTATAATTTACTATTTGCCTAAAGAATACCAGATGGAGCACTAGCCCTGTGATATTTTTGCTGCAACTCTTATAATCTGTTTACAGAATTAGCCTTCGGCAAAGTAGCAGAGCGAGCAGAATTTTCCTCTTGGAGCTGCCTTTTTCCTTCTCGGTAATAAACTAATTTTTAAAAATTCAATTTGTTTGCTCTCAGTTAATAAGACCAACATTTGAAATGCAGGCTTCCAAAGGTAAGCCTTGTGTCTGTCTTAGTTAATGTTTGCAGAGCTTCACTTGGCGCTGGAAACATAGTAGGTGCTCAAGAAGTGCACAGAGAAATGAATTCATGTCAGCTCCACACGCCCCACTGTGGTGAGCAGAATTAGCTTCCAGAGGGGTTCACTTCCTCTTTCTCCAGAACCATGGGTCTGGGACTGCATGGAGAAGAGCATTGAGATTGCAGGTGGCATTTAGGCGGTTCATCAGCTGATTTCAGAACAAGAGGAATGCCCTGGGTTTCACAGCAGGCT
The DNA here is from genome assembly GCF_964237555.1 of Oryctolagus cuniculus. Taxonomy (NCBI): domain Eukaryota; kingdom Metazoa; phylum Chordata; class Mammalia; order Lagomorpha; family Leporidae; genus Oryctolagus; species Oryctolagus cuniculus. The sequence goes on from NC_091449.1 coordinate 58,768,898, forward strand.
CAGACCAATCACCAGGAGCTTTCAGAGTCCTTAATGTGTTGCACTATGTGAATTAACGGTATAACTAGTACTCAAACACTACTTTACACTTTGTGTTTCAGTGTGGGTGCAAACTGCTGAAATCTTTACTTAGTATATACTCAATTGCTCTTCTGTATATAAAGATAATTGAAAATGAATCTTGATGAAGAATGGGATGGGAGAAGGAGTGGGAGATGGGATGGTTGTGGGTGGGAGGGAGGTTATGGGGGGAAAAAGCCGCTATAATCCAAAAGTTGTACTTTGGAAATTTATATTTATTAAATAAAAGTTAAAAAAAAAGTCAAAGGAGACCTACAGGAGGAGGAGGGGGTGGTGGAACTGGGGAATGGGGTGATGGTTATGTGTTCTGAGCATGACTCCACCTGCTGGTGCTGGCTTTGAAGACAGAGGAAGTGGGCGTAAGCTAGGGGACTTGTACAGCTTCTACAGGAGGCAAAGGTGAGGTGATGGCCATCTCTTTGTGCATCCAAAAACAATGCACCCTGCTGACATCTTGATTTTAGCCTAGGGAGACTCGTGTCTGATTTTTGGCTTACAAAACTTTAAGATAATACATTTGTGTTGTTTTAAGCCATGCATTTTTGGTAATTTGGCATACATCAATGCCATAGAAAATTAATACACTTCCCAAATGGCATTTATAGACTAATAAGTGATATCACAAATTCAAAAAACGAATAATTGTATGTCAACATCAAACACCATGGCGAGAACCAGAACTGATATTCTGAAAGAAGCCATTCCAAGTCTTCACGTCTCACTACGTAATTTGGCAGCTACTCATGAAATTGATTGATTGATTTTGTAAATCCTTTGGAACCAATAGTCTATCCTGCTGCAGGGCTGAAATAATTGATTCTATCTCACTGTTTTGTCATTTTCGAGTGTGAGATAAATTAGTATTTTATATATTTATAAATCTTGTACTAAAACTTTTATAATCAGGCTTTGTGATAAAATATGATATAATCAATTTTACAGTACTAGAAAAAGGAAGCTTCTCTCTGAAATTTCAGAATTAATGTTCATGAAATAATCTAGCAAATAAGTAATGAAAATTAATGTTGTTTAAAAACTATTGGACACAGACAAAATCTTAATTGCATAGTGTCAGCCAACATGATTTAGTATTGGTTTAGATATGTATCATTATGTTGTTGTAAGAATGAAATAAGATGATACAGAGGGGCCGGCGCTGTGGTGTAGTGGGTAAAGCCGCCACCTGCAGTGCCAGAATCCCATATGGGTGCTGGTTCGAGTCCTGGCTGTCCCCCTTCTGATCCAGCTCTCTGCTGTGGCCTGGGAAAGCAGTGGAAGATGGCCCAAGTGCTTGGGCTCCTGCACCTGCATGGGAGACCCGGAAGAAGCTCCTGGTTCCTGGCTTCGGATTGGCGCAGCTCTGGCTGTTGCAGTCATTTGGGGAGTGAACCAGCAGATGGAAGACCTCTCTCTCTCTGTCTCTCCCTCTCTCTCTGTAACTCTGACTTTCAAATAAATAAAATAAATCTTAAAATAAAAAGATGATATAGCATACTGATTCCACTCTCTAGTATGTAGGCTGTGCTTCATACATGGGAAGATGTTGTTGCTGTTGAGAGATGCCATTGTTATTATTAAATAAACATAATAAGGATATATCCTCCTCTTCCTTTGTTTCATTGACAAGTGGAACTATTTCATTGAAAAGCAGAGTATTATTTTTCTGAAGCTCAGTCCTCTTTACATTATTAACAGGAGATCGCTATCTATTTTGCCCCAAGTCAAGGGTTTCATATTTTAATAATCAGTCACTGACTTGAGAGGACACATAAAAATCTCCCCGAAATGTAGGTGGGTGGCAATTACTCAGCAGGTTCTCACTTGGTGGGTTTAGCTGAGTCAGCATCTTGGGGTGTCAGGAACATGACTGAGACATTTACCCGGAGAGTTCATTCCGGCTTTGCTGTTCACTTTAGCTGCCCTCGGAAGGGCAGCAGCATCAAGCACTGCCAGGAATTCAGCCTCCTCGGGAGTCAGCATTTTTCAAACATTGGTATAATAATCAAAGTGGGAAAAAACGGCAGCTTTCCTCCCTACAGCAAGGTACCATTAATTCCTGTGGGGCAGTGATGCAGTGATTCTGAAACCATTGGAAACGTACATTGAGGAGACTCTTGATTAAATGAATTTGAAACAAAAGAAGGAAGCAGTATGGATATCTGGGGTTTTCATAAACACGTTAGCCCATTCAGTCAAGCTTAAGTGAACACAAAATAAACAGGAAAATCTTAACACATTTGAAAGTTAGTTTGTGTGTCTCATGTGAAACAACCACATATCTAAAATCTTTTCCTGTGATAAACAAGCATATGCATTTATGGCCTGTCTGTGCCAGGATTTGACATAAACACTTTATGTATATCTACACATTTCTCATCTAAACTTACACGAACCAAAATGTTTTTGTTGACATTTTACATACAAGGAAATGAAAATCATAGATTTTTCCCCATCATACCTCTTGAACATTGTCTGACTCCAAAATACAGTTATGTTCCAACATGCTCTGCTCCTGTAGTAGAAACGTTGCTTTCCGCTTCAAATTATAATATATATAATGAATATTTCTGTGCCTTTACAGTGATTCTTAAAAACTGGAAAATAATTCTAAAGGAGAAGATGTAGATGTACATTCACAATTAACATTATCTATGTCTATATAAGCCAATGCATTATAATATTATAGAGAGTATAACATCTAGTATGTGTAATAGAATATAAGTATGTACAAGCATACTGTCGCTGAAGGAAATAAATAAAATGGATATTGCTGGGTACTGGAGTAAGTCAAACACTAGGAAGCTGGTACTCAGTCATAAAGGACAGAGAAAGTTTTCTCTGTACTGCTTAGGCAGTACAGGCCGTGTAGACTAAAGTGTGTGTCTGGACTCATGCACATACGCATGCACACATACCAGCTTCGGTCCCTCAGTCTGTTCTGTGTTTTGTGTTTTGTGTTTGTCATCCTCGGAAACAAATCTGGAATGAGTATCGCTGAATTCTTTCTGCGGCGTCACTTGTGGCTCTTCTTCCATGACCTCAGAGTGGTGAACCATTCTGACCTCATGTATTCTAGTTCTTCTTTTGAATATGCTGCTGCTCAAACGTATGTTTAGTTCGTGTTCTGCTAAATGCAGAATCTCAGACAAGAATTTGAGTGCAAGTTCTTTATTAGGAAGGTAATCTCTGGGAGCCATGGAAAACAATAAAAAAGGGTTCAAACTAGCGACTGGAGCTCAGGCCCTCTGGGAACTCAGGGAGGCAGTGTGCTTCTCAGCGTTATGGACTTGACGGGGCAAGAAAATTGGGATGTTTAACGACCATCTCTGGTAGTCATTGGATAGGGGCTGCTGTTTCCTCCCAGAGAGACAGAGCCACAAGAAGCAGTGGTATTTTGCTGTGTGTAGGGCTCGTTCACTCCCCAAATGCCTGTGGAGTAGTGGGAACGGGAATCCAGAAGGCTGCAGGGCAGACCTGGGGAGAAGCCTTCAGGTAGGTGGTGAAGAGTGTGTAGCTTTTGCTCCGGTGGTCCTAACTTATCTGTTGGAGCCAATCTATTGAACTCACCAAGTTCTGCTTATATCTTTGCACTTGAGTCTTGTAAGGCCAAGGTCTGCCCTGCATTCCTGTGTCAGACCTCTTGCCTGGAGTACCAGCTCTTCAGTATGATATGCTGAGAGGAGCCCACTGTTTCTTGGCTCATTAGGCTTCCACAGCCAGGGGCTGTGCTCATGAACTGCAACTCAACTCTCTGTCTCTGGTCCCATGAATAATGGGTACAAAAGAATTCTGCTTGCTCTGAGCGGGCATTATTCCTTCTCATCATTGTATTACCAAAGGCAGTCTCGAGAGAAAGCCTGGGATGTGGCCGCACAGACAATTCACTCACCAAGCTTGTCCCTGTTCTTATCATTAAAAGCAACTAGCAGTTTTGAAAGATAATTCGTGAGTATTTATTTGAGAGGCAGTCAGAATGAGAGAGAAAGGGACCACACTCCTATCTAGTAGTTCACTCCCCAAATGCCTGCAACCGCTGGGCTGGGCAGTCCATCTTTTCCATGTGAGTGGCAGGAGTCCAGTTGCTTGAGCCATCACTGTTGCCTCCTAGGGTCTGATTATCAAGAAGCTGGAGGGAGGAGCCAAAGCTGGGAATTGAACCTGGGCACTCCAGTACAGAAGACAGGCATCCTACCCAGTGACTTAACTGCTTGAGGCCTGTCTCGTGACTAGGAGACTAGGAGTATTATTCCATCCTTGCTCCTCCTTTTTGATTTTCTTAATGGACTTGAACTCTTCCAATTACTTCTGAGATTGAACTATAGGATTTTTACTTTCCTGAAATCTGGTATTTATTTTAATTCCCATGAACTTCTTTTGTCCATTGATGAGGATGGTAAATCACATTCACTGTTGGCCAAAGACTAAAGATTATCATTGCCCCCTTGTATATGGTGAAAAGCCCAGTGTTGTAAACACATCTAACATGCATAGGTTCACATGCATGGTTTCACGTTTCCTATTTTCTGCTGGAAAACTCAAACGATTGCCATTTACTTTCCACCAGAGGTGGTCTTTGCAATTTGTATCTCGCTTGTAGGGCCTGCTCTTTCTTTTGAATGTTCTAAAGCATGCTAAGCTGGCGTTTTATGGATCAAGCAGGTTACCATGTATCCTGTTCCGGGCCTGATATTCTAACATGTGGGATCAGCGTCACTCAGAAGCGGGTTACAACTGCAGAGTGTAAGCCCCCACCCAAGATGTGCCCAGGAGCAGTCTGCTAACAAGCTCTCCGTGTGATGCTCGGTGCCCATCCCGTACTTCAGGAGCACAGCCGTGCAGCTTTGCTGCTCAAAGTTTGGCTCTGAACCGGGTAGCATTACCATCACCAGAGAGGGGAGCTTGTTAGAAATGCAAACTCTCCCGAGTCAGAACACGCATTTTAACGAGATCCCCAGGTAATTCATGTACACATGAAAGTTTGAATGGCGCTGTTCCACAGGGCTTGGCTTGTATTTTCAGTGTCAATAGATGATAAGATGTGTCAAATTATTCAATAAAAGTAGCATCCAAAAAAGAATTGTAATGTATTTTAAATGGAAGGTTATGTAAAGGAAATATAACAAAAGAGGAGGTCCACTATGAACTCTGACATCAAAGCTCTCATTGGAAAACTGTGCAGGTAATTAAGTATCTGTAATATGAGTCATTAGAAAAGATAGCTTCTGGGGAAATAAGAGTAGAGGAAGGCACACTGCAGCCCTACTTTCTACTTCACTATTTTTTTTAAAGACACCATAAGACTACTCCAAATGATTGGAACACATCCTTGAAGAAGTGGGGAGGGGGTCGTCTTTACACAGCATAGGGCAGAGATTTATTTTCCAGCAAACTCTGCCAGCTCTGCTCAAGCACATATTGTCATTCGGGAAATGTGCCTCAGACACAAAGAAAAAAATCATTTTTGTGGAGTGCTGAGTCCGTAGGGAAGAACTCTTATTTGAAAAAAAAAAAACAAATGGACATGGAATTTGAATTTTTCAAGCCTGTGCATGTACCAGGATACCTGGACACAGGTGCATTGCTTGTGCACAGATGTCCCTGGGACTCAGAGCTTGGAGACGGCTGTTGCAGAAGGGCAGGCTGCCGCAGCTGCAACACCACCAGGAAGGCACCTGGAACACTGAAATTCAGCGTGATCCCTGCTTCATACCTGGCCACGTCGTGATCTCCTTTGCTTCCTGCTTCACCAGAGAAAAAGGATCCTAGCAAATAGGCCTGTCATTGTTCATCACACTGATTTTCGTCCCTGTAAGCCTGGGACGTGATGTTAATAAGCATGAGTGCTCGTGTCTCCTTCCAACACCGAGTTATTTTTTTCCTCTTTTATCCCTAACACAGGGCATTCACAGATGTTCTTCTAAATTCATCCTTTCTGCCAGCTACCTGATGATGTTTTTCCATTAGGAAAACAAACAACAGAAAACAATCAACCCAACCAAACAACAAATTTGCTATAAATTGTCACTTTGCAATTGCTGTGGATAGCCTCAACAATTGAGAACGATTTTAATATCCACTAAGAAACTCTTGGGTATGCCCCAGCTAGGAATTGGGATGAACTGATCCAGGAAACTCCAAGGTGGCATTAATCATATCACAAAGTGGTGTGTAGAGGAATCACCCAACCAGCCCTCCTGGATCCAATATTACCTACTTCACACTATCAAGTGACAATGATAGTACCTCCACTGCTTAGGACTGTCATTCATGAATCTATACATCCATGCAGTCAGTATGTACCAAACACAGTTGGGTATACAAAAACAAATGAGATGGCTGTGGACCTCAAAATGCTCATGGCCTGTGGTACTCGGCACAGGCAGTGCCTTGACTGTCTGCAGAGATCAGGAAAGCTGTCAGCTGTTGGATGAAAAGAGGAAGTTGGGGACATTCCTGGAGAGGGGAAGCATATGCCAAGACTTTGGAACTGGAAAATGTATGATTCCTTCAGGCAGTGGTGAGAGGCTCCCCCTGGAGGGGCGGGTGGCAGCTGCTGGGGCAGAGGGCACCCTGGCCTGTGTCTCCAGCATCCCTGAGATCAGATTTAAACTAACTGTGCTGTACAAATGTCTGCAGCAATCTAGAAGGCTTCCATGCCTCTTCAGAGAGCTGTTGTATCTATCAGATAGCTATAAAATAACTTCAACATTAGGGGCTTCAGTGAATTCAAAGAAAAATAGTCAATGCAATTGCTTTATTTCATTTTTCCCAGCACAAACAAACTCCATTAGACTATGAGCACTTCAGTGTGTCTAATATTTCCCATGATTCTCTTTCCCTCTGGATAAACTTTTTCATGGGGGTAAACAGGCATGCCCAAGCTAAAAAAAATAAAAATAAAAACCTCAAATGGAGCAGGGAGAAAAGTTATGCCTATTTATTGTGGCAAGGGCTAGTTTCCATGTCTGAAAATTCATGAGAAAATACGCCTCTTAAAATTCATCTTAGGATTTGACATTCATCCTGAGAGACTCTGATCTTGGTGGTAGGATAGACTGGGTCAGGGATGTTTACATACTTTGAAAGTTGACCTTGAGCCAGTTATTTAAATAGTGTCTATTTGAATGGAGTTTATTCTGTAAATCACAGATGCTGTGTCCTTTACTTTCATTGAAATTGGAAAGGTTGGATTTGTAAGCACACACAGGTATATATCTCCCGGTGAGTGGGAAGCATGAAAAGAGCAAATATGTCCCCCAGATGGTAATTAATATAATCAGAATGGGAGATATTGCATTTATAGCCATTACCTGATGCTTACAAACGATCTGATAGAGCAGAGTGTAACTTTAAACAAATGGCAAGAGGAAATGACTTGCTTTCCTGCTAACTTCTATGGTGATGGGGTTGTGATATACTCTTCTCATCCCTTTTCCTTTTCTCGCACATTCTACATATTTAAATGGCTTTCATAATGCAAAGTTGTGCTTATTTAAACTTAAGTTGTACTTGGAAATAAAATAGCTTCGTTAGAATTAAATGTAAACGTTTTTGGTATTTACTTAAATGTTTATTTTGTTTCATTAAAGTGTTTCTTATTATCAAAAAAGCCTTAGGGAGTATCAACTACGGAATGGGCAAAAACCTGGAAGGCAAATGTGAGGAATCCAGTCTCTGGGTGGTGCTTCATTCACATCTTCCTCCCATGAAAGGCGCCAAGCTTGACATCACTCCTCCACATCTTCTCCCAAGTCAAGAAGTAGTCATAGCTCCTGGCTTTTTATATGCTCACATATGGCCAGAATTATTACTTTTTTACAAAAGTGGTAACTAGCTATCATGATGAATTAATTTCTGCTGTTGGAGAATTATAGAACAAATAGAGGGATTAGAACCCTAAATATTACTCTTTTTCAAAGAGAGTTGTGAGTTTGTTTATTTGAAAGGCAGAGTAACACCAGCATGGAGGTGGGGAGAGAAAGAGAGAGAGAGAGCGAGCTTCCACTGGCTGGTTCACTCCCCAGATGCCTGCAGTAGCTGGAGCTGGCCAGGCCAAAGCCAGAAGCTTTGGTATCTCATATACATCTGGTATTATATCTCATAATATCTGGTATCTCATATGGGTGGCAGAAATGAAAGTACTTAGATCATCATCCACTGCCTTCCCAGGTACAGCAGCAGGAAGCTGGATTAGAAATGGACTAGCCAGGACTCAAATCAGCCCTCTGATGTGGGATGCAGCGGTCCCGAGTCTGGCTTTAGCTGCTTTACTGCAACACCAGCTCCAGAAAGCTGTACTTCTATTTTAAATTAATATAAGGAGAACAGAGTTCATGTATTTTGTGCACACAATTCTAAGATAGCTATGCCTGCGCTCCCTTCCTTCTTCCTCCCTTTTTTCCCCCTTCAATTTTTGCAATAACACAGTTTGATTTGACCTTATAATCACAGCTTAATGAACCACTAATAATATTCAGCAGTTCAAAAGTAGGAAGACCACTGTTCCATAGGAATATAGACAAGGGCTATGAACAATAATCAAATCCTAGGATGTTGGGTTGATTCTTATACACTTTTTTGTATTTTTTATTAACAATGACATATCAGAGAGGCTGACTTTGGATAGCAACATATACCCTCTTGGAGGAATGATCATAGTGACAATAATGGAATACGGTGGGCGCTACTAAGATCAGGGTATCAGGGGAATTGACATTATTTTTTTTTCTACTTTAGGTGTTCCTTTTTCATGCCAGAGGTTATTAAAATGTGGTCTGATCCATTATTTCAATGGAAGAGGAATTTGATTTTAAAAGCACCTTCAGTGGAAAATCAGGGTAGCAGGAGAACTTTTACTGTTTTTTGGCCCCAGAAACCATGAAGAGACACCAGCATCACTATGGGCTCTGGAAAGCTCTTCAGATGTGTTTTACTTCTTGAATAATGGTGGAAAAAAAAATAATCTTGATCTCAAATAAGGAAAGTTCTCAACACCAACTAAAAATAAGGCCTATCTACATATGACTTTGTGATGTAGAATCCACTGAGAAATTTTGCTTTGTAAAACTTTGTGAGGAATTCTAAAACAGCTGAAGGCGTAATTTCATGGGATGTTCCCATGGTAGTTGGGCATTTAATTCAACATATAATAGAAAACACCACTAATCGCAATAAAATCTGCTGTTGCCGCCCGCTAGACAGACACCCCCAGAAACACACAGTACTCAAGCCAAGTTGATCTCTACCGGGCAGGATTACAGAGTGGTCTTGTTTCAGGCCTCTCCATCATGGACCCAGAATGACCTTGTGTGATGTGGCGTCCTGTGAAACTGTTTATCTTGAACAGTGAAGCTCCATCCTGGCTCCCAGCTGGCAGTAGTCAGAGGCTGCTTTTGTGTTTCTCACTCTGCTTTGCTTCATGCTTGCTGTGTAGCAGTCACCGCTCCCAGGTCTGTACACACGTCTCTGGCTGTTCACAGCTATCCTGCAAAAGATAGGCATCCTGGCTCCCTTTACACATAAAATAGCCACATCTCGTAGAAGTCCAGTAGCTTGCCCATGGCCACACAATGAAGAATTTAAGTTATGTATTGCAAAGCAATTAGGAAAATTAGTAAACCCACAAGAAACAACACGAAGCTTTAATGGAAGCTAAGACATAGGTAGTTGAGGGCAACCAAAAAGACTTGGAGAACTGAAGCATTCAGGATGCAAGTTAATTAGAAGATAAAAATTCCAGTAACGATTTCAAGACGGGGTGGTATCTGGGAGGCCTCCAAGCCCATTGCAAGCAGAAACAGAGAACAGTGGAGCAGAAGGAAGACCACTGGGGTAGGGAACTTGGGAAAGTCAGGAGGAAAAGACGGAGGATGCCAGACTGGGGTGGGAGTAGAATAAGAGGCAGGAGAAGGACAAACTTATTTGTTTTTGATCCAGTTCTTATTCCAAGCTGGAGAGGTGTATATAATATGAAAGAATGTTTATGGAGCTTTTAGCATCAAAAATTCATTCATTGATTCGGCAAACACTTATTGAGCGCTGTGCCAATAAGTGATATATGATGTGATAAATGCAGGGAATTCCATCATCAATAAGGTTCTTTTCTTTTTATAGAGAACGTCAGTATCATAATCCAACCTGCAGACAGTGCCTCATAACTATCCAACCTGTCTTAGTAAATATGGTGGGGCGGGGAGGGGTGGTGTTGTTGCATATCAGGTAAGGCCACCACCTACGATGTTGGCACCCAATAGGGGTTTGTGTCCTGGCTGCTCCACTTCCAATCCAGCTCCCTGCTAATGTGCCTGGGAAAGCAGTGGAGGACAGGCCAAGTGCTTGGGCCCCTTTACTCACGTGGGAGACCTGGAAGAGACTCCTGGCTTCTGGTTTCAGCCATTGTGTCCATTTGGGGAGTGAACCAGCAGGTGGAAGATTCAATCTCTCTCTGTCTTTCAAATAACTAGAATAAATCTTTGAAAAAAAAAAAAAAAACACATAGGAATGGAGTCCCTGAAGCCAACAGGAAAAGGAACAGTAACCCCTTCATGGGAAATTGGAAGGCTTTGTGTGATGGGTGATATTTGAGACAGGAGGGCAATTTCCGAGTAGAAAATCAGTGGATGATGTCAGGGTGATGAGGAAATGAACAATGAGAACTGAGAAAGATGGTTGGATGTGATAGAAGAATGCTAGTGATCACTGGGCTGCCCACATCAGAACTGTGGGGAAGGGGATTACATCATAAAAGGTGAGATATTAGTGAGAATGGGATGAGAGAAGTGCTGTTTTACCCCTTTTCAAGGGGTGTAGGGCTGAGGCTGTGCAAGGGAGAAGAAGCTTTGGAATGTGGATCTGGTACACCTAATGCGTGGAGTGCATAGGTTTGGGTCAATTACTATGGATTCCTAAGAGTAGAATGGATAGCAACTGCTACATACCTGATAGCTGTAAGTAAGCAGGAATGCTAAGACCTGAGCCAGAAAATACCAGTGTTAGTCAACTCCTAAATCTGTCATTTCATGAATAAACTTTCATGTTGTGATTGCAGCATTTTATGTGTATGTAGACGTATGGATGTATATATGTTGGGAGGAGAGTCGGAGGTTTTATTCTAGAAGAAAAGGTAGCTTAGTACCAGAGGTCTGAGGTTTTGTTTAGTATCTTTGAGAATCACCCAGAGGGCTTGTTCATTGAGTGTTGCATGACACTGCATTGTCCCAGGCACGAATAGTCCAGTTGCTTTCAACTCAAGCTTACATACTTCAAAGGACATCCACATGTGTGTCCCTTATGCACCTGTTGAGAATTGCTTTGGGATATGTAATTTTTGGCAGATTCACTAAACAACAATCATAGTGAATGGTTGCATTATGTAATACACAGGTGCCTCTTGAATAATTATACCAGTCTGCCTTCTAATTAGCAATACCTAAGGTTCCTGTATCCCACATTCATACCAGCTTCTAGGGTTATCCAGCTTGCTGACTTTTGCCAGATTTTTATGCACAAAGTTATATATTATCTTTTTGTGTAATAATATTGAATTTACATACTTGTTTGTTTTTCCTATCTCATTTTGCTAACTGTGTGATATTGGATATGTCATTTTGTTATCCTCAGTTTCAACTCTCTTATCCTTAAATTGAGGAAAAGTTAAAAGACCTCACTTAGAAAGATCAGGAAATCCATCAAAACATGGAGAGGGATTCATAGTAGGTCTTCAAAGGTGTAAGCTCTCAAAAGGAGTATTTGTTTTTATTCTCGGATATGATAAAAAGTGTATTTCTCATAAAGGATATTTCAAAAGTAGTTAGAGAATTGTGTTATATGAAAATGGCCAGTAGTCAGTGTTAAGAGGGTTCTTTTGAGGCCACTGGAACCCACAGTGGGAGGCGATCAAGAAAACTTGCCCAACTGATGGTTCCCTGAAAATTGACAATGTCCAAGACAAAGGGATTTTGGTAAAGAAAAGAGACTAATAGTAGATGGGAAAGGAATCTTTCATGTTTTCCTTTTGTGCCTGCAGTTTTTTGTGTAAGTTGTGTGATCACATAATTTAAAAATTACTACATGGAGGAAGTTAAAAAAAAGAAATCTGTAATCTCATCATTTAGAAAAACCCCTATTAAAACTTTGATACAGAATCATTTTCTTTTCCTATTATGTTTCACTTCAAATTAACTTATAAAGTATGCTGATCACACCATCATGTATCATACTTAAGTGATGAAGAGAGCATGCTAATTTTTCAATAGTCTGCAAAAATCACCATTTTAATTGCTTCATAATATTCCGTCAAGTGCATGTGCCCGAGTAATTATATTTTAGTGCTCTGGACTTGAAAGTAATTCAGTTTCATTAAAAATGTATAGCATTAATTAAAATTATTTTAATCAAATGGGTTTTGACGTGCTAATACATCTTAGCATAAGCCAGTGTGCTTAATAATATGCAGTATTTGTACAGTCCCATAGACAGTAAACACTTTCAGACAGCCTGGTGAGCCGGACAACCTCAGTGTCACTGAGGACACAGCCAAGAAGAATCTGCCTTGGTTCTGACCTTTGTGTGAACAATGTGCAGTGTGAAGTTTCCCCCATATCCTCATGTTGTAGGATAATCAAGTCACAATGGCTAACACAGCCTTCACCTCAAATACTTAATTCTTTGTGACGAGAACATTTAACATCTCCTTTAGCAATTTTGAAATGTACAACACATTGTGCTGCAGAAATTTATGAGATTATTATTTTTCAGTTGAAAACAAATTTAAATCTCAAAGAACAAAAGTTGGATTACTAACCAAAAGAGCATAGCAACATGACCAAGGGAGTAACTTCAAACTATGTATTTCACTGAGGATAAATTATGCACATTGATGAATAATCAACTCAACGTTAGTGTTCTTTGTTTTGGTGGCCACTTTATCTCAAAGGCAAATAAAGAATTCTGTTTATTAATGAAAACCAGTGATGGTCGTTTCTTCTATAGTGCGCTTTGTTCTACTGAAACAAAGCAACTTAGGGTAAGGCTGAGGGGCTGAATTTGAATCTCTCAGTACATGCACTTATCTACAAAACGTGATTAATGGCCCTTAAATTGCTCAATATTTGGTGTCTTTTTGTCAAAATTTTTATCAGCATTAAATGAATAACCTGTAAGTTACAATTAATAGATCTATTTGAAGCAGTATTTACTACTGGTGCAAGAACTGAGGATGACTTTGCATAAACCGTCATCCTTTGATCTGTAGAGATCTATAGAACTTATAAGAAAGTCATTGTGCTAAAGAGTTTCATAGTGAGCACACTTAATAATGCAATATATCCTTCCAAATTGCTAAAAGAATCCATTTTTAATGTTCTCAGCACAAAAGATAATTGGTAATGTGATGGATATGTTCATTAGCTTGATTGACTGTTTCTACAATGTGTCATAGATCACAACATCACATTTGTGCCCCATAAATACACACAATCATAATGCCAATTAAAAATAAATTCTTTAAAAGAATCTACTATAAGTGTATAATAAAATGCTTATATTCCAAATTAGGAAAATAAGTTAATTTCTTGAACTCTGAATAGAAAGTGACAGAGTTAAGAGATTGCTCAAATGTAGCTGTTATTAATGAGCTTTCACTGACATTGTTGTGTCTTTCAGTATGATGCTATGATGTTTAACCCTCGCTGTCAAATATCACATTGGCGGACATTATTCTAGAGACCACTAAGTGTTGAAATTACTGTTTCCCTGTAGTAGTTCATATCTGACCAAAATAATTGCCAACCAAAGTAAAATACGGAGTTATAACTAATTTATAAATGTATGATTCTGATCATATGCATAGCATGTAAGTTGTCCCCAGAGTAAATATTTTTATATAGCTGAAGAATTTGGCTTATGGAACTTGAAAATTTTATCAAACATATGAACATATTACTAAATGAAACAGTGTTTGTGGTGCATTGAGAGCTAGTAAGTTAACTAGATATGTCAAAATAATAACCTCCTTGCCTGTCAACAGGAAACTATCAAATAAAGACCTTTCATAAGTAAAGAAATGTTATAGAGGAAAACATGGTCTTGTAAACATACTAAATTCCTTTCATATACTATGTAACTCAATATTTGCAGCAGTTCCTGTCTTCATGTTTTACATATACACAAGTGGAAGGGTTAGGAAAGTGAACTCCTGGAATGCATTCAGCGTCCAGCCATGGCCAGTCCTATCCCAAGCATTGCTCTCAAACATTGCCCACTCTGGAATTGCTTTCAAGGAAACCACAAACTCTCTACTCCTTCATCCTTAAATATTTCAGTGCAAATTTCTGAAAGGTATGAGCTTCACTTAGAACCTAAAAAAATTAATACTAATTCATGCACATCTTCAAAAATCCAGTTGGTTTTTTCAACTTCCAATACATAACTGGAGAATTGCATTTTACTATTTCGAAAAAAAAGACTGTAACTTTCCTAAGACTGCAGTATGATAAGAAATTGAGTTTCTTTGTCAGGCTGTTGATTTCAGAGCCTGTTCTCTGAACATGTACTCTATAGAGTATTACCTCATCCATTATCTGCCACTCAATCAAGATTGGAGTCCCTGAGAAATAGCTAAGGTGCACATGTTCAGAGAAGATGTTTATTCCTATTCTTATAGAACTATGATTTTCAGACCTGAGGGAACAGAGCCACAGTAGGTCACTGTGTCTGTTATCCCTTTATTCATTATTGTTTGCTGCATTTGTGTTCTAAGAATCTGGGACTGTTGTGAGAGAATTCAAAGGAAAACTAGAACGCATGGAACAACAGACTCTACACTGCATGTGACATTAAGATAACTATCATTTAGGCATAAAATAATAAGCCTAGGTACTGTATCATTGGAATGATGCTAGAGTTTGTTCTCATATTCACTTGTTTTAATTTATCTTTTGAGAGCAGCCAGACACATTATCTGGTTCCTTACAGAAATACTTATGATTATTCCATATATTATAAATAATGCAGTTTCTTAAAGTTCAGATAAGCAGATTTTAAATTAAAATATGTATCCAGTATCATTAAAACCATATGCAAAATGTTTTATAACCTGACTTCAGAGATTGCGCAGAAATATCTGTAAAAGTTATCTGTGTCTAAATTGATTTCGCACCTTTGAAATCTTTTTCAAATGCTAATCAGCCAATCTCAGTTGTATTGAAACAGAAACAATGTGGATCTTTAGGAAATGCTCCTTGCTGCTAGGTGCTATAATTACACTGACTGAAGTATAATTTCCTAAATTCATATGCAAAAGCAAGCCAGTTTAAAAGGAAATAAAATTTCATTAGAGAACTGAAAAACTATTTTTGTTTAAGTAACTTATCTAGGAAGTATTTTCTTGATATCTTTTGCCTTCAGGTTAAAAATATTGTCAAATAAAATCAAATAAGTGGTTGGTTTTATATCCCAAATGGAGTTGTCGCTTCAGTCAATGTGTATTTAGAGAAGTTAGAATTTCTATTTCAATTGTCTCAAAAGATGCACTAAATCTATTTACTCTGATTGGACATTGAGCAATGTATACATCGCATAGTATCCCATAAGGTACAATTTTTCCTCTGTTAAAATTTTAAAAAGAATGTAAATGTTTAAAAATCAGACTAGCAAGTTCTATGTCACAATGTGATATTGCAGATTCAGTCACTGCACACCACAGCCACAAGTGCACTTTACTAAGGCTTATTATGAAGCAGGTGCATCTTAATCTCTTTATCTTATGGAATTCCTCCTTCTAAATTTGGAGGAAAGAGTTTCTATCCCCACTTTCTAGATGAAGAAACTCAGGTTGAGGAATCCTTGTGCCTCAAGCTTCCTCAGCTGTTAAATGCTATAAAGAACCAGGATTATCTAGGTTGTCCCAGGTCACAGTAAGGTCTCCAATTCCAAGGTTTGGGTGGGCATTCTTAATTTCTCTTTAGAGAAAGCTGGTAAAGGTCATATTCATGTTTTACATGTTGTTGAGTAATGATGGCTGGTTCTGGATAAAAAGTTGTTTACAAAGGTAAAATAGATATTCATTTGAACATTGAATGCATGAGTTTATGTCACCTGTGCTGAAGAGAAAAAATATCTCTCCACTCGTACATCTTAGCATTAAAAATGGAATGGGTGTGTAGGTTTTCTCTACTCATTCAAGATACTCCTGGGTATGTGAGGCATTTACTGGCTTGTTTTCTTGTTTGGTAATACCCAGCAGTATTTCAAAAGGCAATGCAAGTAGGCAGGTGCTATTATTGATTGAAATAAAAATTTTGTACCCGTCCCTGTAACCCAGTGTCTGCTGTGTGCATTTATCTACCCCTGCTCCTGGAGGCAGATACCTTTTTCTCTTTGGTGAAGAGCAGGTTAAGAAAGCTTAGATGTTCCTGTTCACTGATCATATGACTTCTAAACCAAGGAGACTTTCTTTTGGCTTTTTGTGTAATGAAACTTTAATTATGTGACCCAATTGTACCGAATTTCAATACCAAGCAACCCTTAAAAATACAACATTATATTTTTGTCTATGCATTCCAAAACTACTTGGTAAAAAATAAAGTTGGCAGCAAGTTTTCAGATCATACTGTGAAGATATTTTACATCTGTAAAATCTTTTTATCATTAGAGATACCTCAGAGATTAGAATCTCTCAATGGCTAGCTGCTGGGAAAGTGTCTATAGGGTCAACAAGAGGATAGAGTGGTCAGCAGTATTTAAATCACCCCATATACATTATAATAGGAAATATACATTCAGGTAGAGTCAGTATGCATTAATAGTATAGCTAATATCTCTCCAACAATGGAAGGCTTCAGAAGTGAAAATCAGAGTTGTTGGCTCTAAAGTTCTAAGAAACAGTAAAGCTTGACTGAACTATAGCCAACTTTTTTTTTTTTTAAGTTTTATTTGTTTATGTGAAAGTTAGAATTAGAGAGGAAGAGGGAGGAAGAGGGAAAGTGAAGGGGTGTTGCAGTTGATTTCTCAACAGTGTCGCAGTGGATTCATTTCTGAGAGGGGGAGCGTGGTGGGGGCAAGAGGCGCGGAGTCACCACACAGATGCCAGGAGCCGGATGAAAGCAGGCCTGAGGCAAGCAGCCCGCAGACTCGTTTATTTCAGTTAGTACAACAGCTTATGTAGTCAAGACCAGCCAATCGGGTCAAGGGGCAGTCTATGCCCCAACCAATCACAGCCTGTTGCCAGGCAGTTTCCAAAGCCATCCAATCACAGCCTGTTGCCAGTCAGGCTCTTGTTGCCAGGCAGTTTCTGAAACCATCCAATCACGGCCTGCCATCAGTCAGGCTCTGTTGTCATGTGGTTTCCAAAGCCATCCAATCACGACCTGTTGCCAGGCAATTTCTGTTGTCAGCGGCCATCTTGGCATGACCTTTTCACCTCAGTGGCCATCTTGGCATGAACTTTTCACCCAGCAGCCATCTTGATATGACCTTTTCACCTCAGTGGCCATCTTGATATGATCTTTTCACCTCATTCTACCACAAAGGGACAGAGAGAGAGATCCATCTTCCATCTCCAAGTTTACTCCCCAAATGCCACTACAGTATGGTTGGGCCAGGCTGAAGCCAGGAGCCTGGAACTCCATCCAGGTGCAGAGATCAAGGACTTGGGTCATCTTCCATCTGGGCCATCTGTTCCAGGCCCACTAGCAGGAGGCTGGATGGGAAGTGCAGCAGCCGGGACTCGAGCTGGCATCCATATTGAATTCTGGCATTGCTGATGGTGGCTTAACCCACTGTGCCACAGTGCCAGACCCTATCCAAACAGTTCAAACATCCCAATTTTCCAAATCAAGTATAGTAAAATAGGTATTTTTCATTTTATCTGTTGTAAAGATTGGTTGATATTGAAACTCTAAGATACACATTTAAGTTTCAACTTGGGAAATAATTAGTGATTTATTGAATATGACATTTTGACAACTAATCAGTATATTAGAATTATTATATGAAAACATAAATAGAATGTAGAAGTGAGTGAGAAATAATTTACTTTGAATTTCATAATGTCCCTCATAGGAAACTCAGAAGCTTTCTCTTAGCCCTGAACAATAGTTATTTTAATGGCAATGGTCATAAGAATGCCGTTATTCTTTGTAATATTCATGGTAAAATGAAAGATGCTAATGGAGTTCTTTATGGTATAATGCATGATAAATTATATGGTATCTAAAAGCCGAGTTGGAAGGTACTTGTCATGGTGTTCTTAATGATCTATAGAAAAGCACACAAGTGAAAAATACAATTTAATGAGGTATTCTTTGGAATCTTCTCTCATTGCTTTTGGACATATACATGCAGAAATTTAAATCTTCAGTGAACGATCTTTTAGAATGTTAGGATGTGATTCTTTGGCATAGTTGACACTGGTATTTTCATTTAGCTTTTTATATTGAAAAAGATCAAAGACATATCTGTGTGTGGCTCATTGAATTATCAGAGTCGACACGCCTGTGAACATATTACCTTGGCCAAGATATTATAGTAGGTCAGTCCTTTCTTTTGTGCCCTTTCTGTTGGCTACCCCCTCTACCTGTTCCCTATATAGAAATCCTCATAACTTCTAATGCTGTAGTTTAGTTCTGCCTGTTTTGAATTAAATATGAAAGGAATCATACTCTAAGAACATGTTTGACTTTTTGGGTTAACATTACCTAGTGACTTGCATCTGTGTTGTGTACAGGCATAATTGATTTATTTTCATTGCTTTAGAACAGTTGATTATATCAATAGACCCCACTTTGTCAACCCCTTCTGTAATCAGACCTTGAAGTATGCTTTGAGATTATTACAAAAAATGCTTGAAGACCTTTCACATGCATGTCTCTTGCTACCTGCAGGACTGCCTGCTTTTCGGGCAGTGCGTTCATTGGAATGGAGCTGCCAGCTCACAAAATAGGTGTATTTTTAATTTTAGTAGAAATATATGCTCATTTTTATAGAGATTGTGCTACTCACACACTCCCTTTGAATGTTCCCAAATTTTCTACATATGCAGTCGTGCAACCTGTGGATAAAGAAGTGTTATTTCTTCCCTTCCGACCCCGCTATTACAGACAACCATCTCTCTTACCGTATCCTACTAATTGGAATACCAGCTACGTGCTGAATGGGAAGATCTGTACAGAGCACACTTGTCTTACTTCCAGTCTCACAGCTGCTCTTGGCATTTCCTATTATGTCTGATGCTTGCTCTAAGATTTCTGTAGATAGATTTGTTAGATTTACAACTTTGCTACCTGGCTGAGTCTTAGTCATGTGTGGATATTGAATTTAATCATTTGCTTTACTGTACCTGCTGAGAAGGCCGTGCTTTCTTAAGGGTGATTAATTACACAGACTGATTTTTTAAAATATTAAACAATTCTTATATCCCTAGAATAAATGCTATTGAGGGGTAGTTTACTATCTTTTTCCTATAGGTCTGTATTCTAGAATCATTTTGCAAACTATTTTTTAAAGATTTATTTATTTATTTGAAAGGCAGATTTACACAGAGAGGCAGAGGCAGAGGCAGAGGCAGAGAGAGAGAGAGAGAGAGAGAGAGAGAGAGAGAGGTCTTCCATCTCTGGTTCACTCCCCAAATAGCTGCAACAGCCAGGGCTATGCTGATCTGAAGCAAAGGAGCCAGGAGCTTCTTCTGGGTCTCCCACATGGGTGCAGGGGCCCAAGGACTTGGGCCATCTTCTACTGCTTTCCCAGGCCATAGCAGAGAGCTGGATTGGAAGTGGAGCAGCCAGGTCTCGAACTGGTGCCCATATGGGATGTCGGCACTGCAGGCGGCAGATTGACCCACTACGCCACAGCACTGGCCCCTTGTAAACTATTTTTGAGGGTTATTGGATCTATGTTCATGACTGACATTGGTTTCAATTTTTCTTGAAAGTTTCTTGTCAGATTTGATATTAAGGTTCTGCTGATTTCACAAAACAAGTTGGAAAGCATTCTCTGTTTTTCTACAGAGAGAGAGAGAGAGAGGAGAGAGAGAGAGGAAAGAGAGAGTGAGTGCACACACACTTCCATTGCTGGTTTGCTCTCTAAATGGTTGCAATAGCCAAGGCTGGGCCAGCCTGAAGTCAGGAGCCAGGAACTGGTATTTGGACCAATCTTTACTGGCATCCGAGGAGCATTGGCAGGAAGCTGGTTTAGAAGCAGAGAAGCCAGGACTTGAACCTGTGCTCCAATATATGAATGTTGTAAGCAGCAGCTTAACCTGCTGCACCAGCCTTCTACTAGTTTTTTTTTTTTTTTCCTGGTTTCTTTCAAAATGTTCTCTTTGTGTGTGTGTGTGTGTGTGTGTGTGTGTGTGTGTGTTTGTAGTTTGAATGGCAAATGACTGACTCTGTGCAATTTTTATTTCGCATTTTAATCTGACATTCTCTGAGCTTCCTGGATCCATTATTTAGTGTTTGTCATTGACTTTGGAGAGATTCTGGTCATTATTACTTCAAATATTTCTTCTGTTTTGTTTTGTCTCCTTTCCTTCTGACATTCAGTTTATGTGTATATCATAATTTTGGTTATTGTCACATACTTGTTGGATACCCCCTCTGCCTTATTGTTTTTTTCTTTTTACATTGTAGTTTGAGAAGTTTCTGGTTTAGTATCCTCAAGTTCACTGGTTTTTCCTTGGCTTTGTTGGATTTTCTGATTTTCCTATCAAAAAGGCTTTCTCCTGGTATTGTATGTTGGGTTTCCACCATTCCCTTTGGTTCCTTCATAGGATTTCATCTTTCTACTTTTATTACCCATCTGTTCTCACCTACTAACCACTTTCTCCATTAGTGCCCCTAACATCCTAACTGTAATTGCCGTAAATCCGTGGTCTCCTAATTCCGACCCCTGTGCCTTGTGTGTCTGATTCTGATGACTGTTTTGTCTTTGCTGTTTCTTGTCTTTCGGCATGCCTTGTAGTTCGTTGTTGAAACCTGCACGTGTGGTACCCAGCAGGAGGAGCTGAGATCAATATTTTATTAGCATGAGGATTTCTATTCTTTGGGGTAGGAACCAGGTTGTGTTTCATGTTTGCTGCAGGTGCTGTGGTCAGATACTGTCCTTCAGATTCTTCCGTTGCCCTTGGTCTTGAACTTCCTCTTGGCTTTGCGCTCCTTATTCGAAACATTCCATGAGTCTGAGTTTTTAGGCATATGGTGCCAGTGGCTTCTCTTCCATTTAGGTGGGTCTCAGCTCAGACGATGATGATATTTCCTCCCTCCAGACTTGGGGGTGGTGGTTTGCCCTGGTGTTAGCCAACATGGGCTTTTTTTTTTTTTTTTTTTTTTTTTTTTTTTTTTTTTTTGACAGGCATTGTGGACGGTGAGAGAGAGAGAGACAGAGAGAAAGGTCTTCCTTTACTGTTGGTTCACCCCCCAGTGGCCGCTGCGGCCAGCGCGCTGCGGCTGGTGCACCACGCTGATCCGAAATCAAGAGCCAGGTGCTTCCCCTGGTCTCCCATGGGGTGCAGGGCCCAAGCACTTGGGCCATCCTTCACTGCACTCCCTGGCCACAGCAGAGAGCTGGCCTGGAAGAGGGACAACTGGGACAGCATCCAGCGCCCCGACCGGGACTAGAACCCGGTGTGCCAGCGCTGCAGGTGGAGGATTAGCCTAGTGAGCCGCGGCACCGGGCCGCCAACATGGGCTCTTATAAGAAAAGGGAATAGAGGCCGGCGCCGTGGCTCACTAGGCTAATCCTCCACCTGTGGCGCTGGCACACCGGGTTCCAGTCCTGGTCGGGCACCGGATTCTGTCCCAGTTGCCCCTCTTCCAGGCCAGCTCTCTGCTGTGGCCCGGGAGTGCAGTGGAGGATGGCCCAGGTCCTTGGGCCCTGCACCCCATGGGAGACCAGGAGGAAGCACTTGGCTCTGGCTTTGGATCGGCGCAACGCACCGGCCATAGCGGCCACTTTCTCTCTGTCTCTCTCTGTCTAACTCTGCCTGTCAAGGGGGTGGGGGATAGACTGGGTGGCTTACACAGCAGACGTTGCTGACTGGGAGTCCCAGGATCCAGCCGATGGTTGACTTGGTTCCCAGTTAGGCTCTGCTTTGTGGTTTGCAGATGATTGACTACCTTCCTGCTGTACCTTCAAGGGTGGGGAGAAAGAGAGAGGCCTGATCTCTCTTTGTGTCCTTAGAAGGGTGCCAATTTCCCCCCGGGGGCCCTGCCCTCATGATCCCACGGAAGCCTTATTACCTCCCAAAGGCTCCATTTCCCAACACCATCGCACAGGAATTTTGAGGGGAGGTAGTTCATTTCATAGCACTGTGAAATACCATTTTTCCAATGGGTTCAACAAAAGCTGTTGACTTTTAGTTTGCCCAGATGTTTCCTGTTGTATAGAGTAGCATGTGTGCGCACTTGACGATAATTCAAAATGTCATGAAAATATAGAATTAAAACAAAAATTTATTTTGGTGCAAAAATCTTTTGAAATCTATGCATAGCTTTTTCAGACTACCTCTTTTTTCATGAAGTTTTTGAAGGTCTGTTTTATACACACACACACCCCCACACACAAACACTTGTATAAATGTCTTTATGTATAAATTTATCTTTAATCACACATTATATAAATTTCTCTTTAATCACAGTTTTCCCTGGTGTTTTATTGTTTTCCATGTCATGTAGGATAATAGATAAGAAAAACTGAATAGATAATTTGAGGCTTGGAAGCATAGATTTTAGAATGTAGTTTGATTTCCTTCTTTAAGATAATAAGGTGTGCTAACTTTCTCTGGCTGCCTCACTACAGTGACACAGAGATGATGAACCGTTGGGCTTTAATCTCTGAGAGGGTGCCTATCTCTAGCCTTGCGTTTTCCTAGATTGTAGACCCTCTGTATTCTTGCCCAAACCTGTGGATGCCTATCAGTTATTCTGATCCTTAAGGTATCCAGAATTTAAAATGTGTTTCATAATCCTGTGGGGTTATCTAAAACTCTGCTCATCTCTCTTTCTCCTCTTCAGGAATCTGTTAGTTGTCTCTAAAGAGGAAGAAGCTCAAGTATAGGGCTTTGCGTTTTCTTCTCTGAGATCTGAGACATTGAGTGTTTTAGTGTCTTTCTAGTTCTTCAATCTATTTTATTTTCATTCGTGTAGGAGGGTTGTTCAGAATTTCCTAGTTTAGCACTACCATAATAGAATTTTAATGGTTAAAAGTTGTTTTCCATCTCAATAAAAATTTAGTTCCCAACAAAATTGAACATATAAGACTCTAATATAAATGTAAGCTTTATGACCTGCCCATGTATCTTCCATAGAACAATTTATTGCTGTGTTTCAACAATAGTTGCAGACTTCAGACATTTATCTTTCACATGCTTCTTGTCTCTTGATATTTCATCTTCCTGCCTTTAGAATCCTAAACCTTCTATAAAAGGATCTAAACAATGTAATTTACAGCGTTGTGTCTGTGCATCCTAATATAATGATTGGCACATGAGGCCTCACCAAACTGCTGTTAGTAACTTGGTGTCTCTTCAAACAAATATTTTGAAGATACTGAATCTTTTCTTAAAGGTATTATAGATAACAATTTTATATTAATAGAACTCTATTCCCTTTTACTTTGAAAAATGATATTTATTTTATATGCAGATTAAAACTTGCCTTTCTAATTTGTTTAGAGAACTATCATTGCTATCTTTATTAAAATAAATGAATTGTGTTCTCATTCAAGATGGAGTTAACTTTTGTAGGTAGTTACAATGTCTTGTTCAGCATATGTTTAGAAATCATTCTTATTTGGTCTTATTGAAGTAAAATACTGCTTTTTGGTTCTTTTTTTTCTTTTCCACCTTTCTACGCTGGATCACCTGTTGGGAGTCATACATAGTAGAAATTTGTAGCTGCCATCATAAAATAAGGAGTGATTTCTATTAGCCAGTTTTTGGCTGTGTCTTGCTTATTGTCTGTGTGTAAGCTGACAATGTCAAGTTGAGTGTTCTTTGGATGTCGGTCATGTGCAGGTGACATAGAGGTCATTAGAATTCTTACGATAAGAGGGGGCAGCAACAACAAAGGGATTTTCATGTTTGCCAGTCTGTGTGTTGTGTTTCTGCTGGAGCTGCTGTTTACTGTGGCTGGAACTGGGCTGATTTATATGTAATCACAGAGTTTGCTGTGCAACTGCATGGAACCGTCCTGTTTTCTGATTTGTTATAGCTCCTTAGGAAATGCTATATGGGCATTTCCCTTTATACATTTTGTCTTTTATACATGAGTTGTTCAACTCATGTCTGAAGAATATGCCTCTTCATATGATTTAGACTCACTTTAGAAGTACTTAAAATCCCATGAGAAACTTTAATTCATTAACTTTATAAATTATCTTGGTTAGGATACATTTCTGTACTATCTATGACCACTTACTTGGGTTTCAAAATTATTAAATCAAATAAAAGAAAAATATAATGAAGTCTTTTATTTTATCATGTAAGACACATAACCTTAATTTTATTTCTGGTTATTTCACATATTTGATGGTATAATGACTGAGGTTACTATTTATGTGCGAGAGTTTCATTAATTATTGAAACTTTGTCTTTTATGTTTACTCTGTAATAATCTTGAGAAAATGTGATTTGAGCAGAATAATCTTTTTGTGTATAAATGTCAACTGATAGAGCTGAGTCCCAGTCCAGCAATAATCTATGTTGCATTATTCTCCAATGTATAAAAGATTTTAAATATAAATTATGAGAAAAAAAGGCAAAAGGTTTCAGATACAGTGAGTTTCCTCTGCGGTAGGTTGTTTGTTTTCATGATCTGTTGCAGTGAGGCCTTTTGATGGCTGATGAATTAGGGGCTGTGGAGTCAGCAAGGCCTGGAATTAAACCCTGGTTCTCCACTTTCTAGCATGTCACCTCTGTAATTTTAGTTTTCCTTGGTTGTATAGTGAGTACAAAAACCGCGACTCTACAGGATTGGAGCAGATATTAAGGTTCATCTTACACTTCAGTTGTGTCTGATGTTGAACCAGAAACTTTTAAATTGAAGGCAGGGAAGTGGATAAGACAAGACACATTCGTTCGTAGTTAGGATCTGGATGCTTGTCCCCAAGCTTCCTGTCTTGAGTGCTAAATCCAAGGTGATGGTGTTGGGAGCTGGGGCCTCTTGGGGCTAGGGATTGGGTCAAAAGAGGTTGTTAGAAATGGGATTGGGGTGTTTGTAAGGAGGCCCAAGGTTGACCGTGTGCCCCTTCCATCCTTTGAGGACACAGAAGACAGCTTTCAGTGAACCAGAAAAAAGTCCGGATTTGTATGAAATATGCCAAATGTCTGATATCCTTAACCTCACAACTTCATAAGAGGTAACTCCTAGTAATTTTAATTATGTCAGTAAAGATACTTTTATTATACAAACTATGTATCTTCAAGATCCCTTTACTTATCTAATTGAAAGGAAGAGCATCAGAGTGAGTTAGAAGAGAGAGAGACAGACAGACAGACAGACATATCCTCCATCTGCTGGTCCACTGCCCATATGAATGTGACAGATGGGGCTGGGCCAGTCTTGAAACCAGAAGCCAGAAACTCCGTGCCAGCTACCCAAATGAGTGGCCAGGGCCCATCCACTTGGGTGGTCATCCACTGTCTTCCCAGGCACATTAGCAGGAAGCTGAATCAGAAGCAGAGCAGCTAGGACTTTTGAATTGATGCTTCAACATGGGATGCCTGCCAAGCCAGGGCTGATCTAACCCCCTGCACTACAATGCCAGTCCCCAATGTATCTTACATTTCTTCTCTATGTTTCCCAAAGTCAAATAACTCACAACTGGATCAGGTGAAAAGTGAAAGGTTGCTGTTTTCAGAACTCCCTATTCTTTTTTATTTTTCATTTTTTGACAGGAAGAGTGGATAGTGAGAGAGAGAGACAGAGAGAAAGGTCTTCCTTTGCCGTTGGTTTACCCTCCAAGGGCTGCTGCAGCCGGCACACCATGTTGATCAGCAGCCAGGAGCCAAGTGCTTCTCCTGGTCTCCCATGCAGGCGCAGGGCCCAAGGACCTGGGCCATCCTCCACTGCACTCCTGGGCCACAGCAGAGAGCTGGCCTGGAAGAGGGGCAGCCGGGACAGAATCCGGCTCCCCGACCTTGACTAGAACCCGGGGTGCCAGCGCCGCAGGTGGAGGATTAGCCTAGTGAGCTGCGGCGCCGGCCAGAACTCCCTATTCTTTTTATCTGTCTGTTGTCACTGCCGTTGTATACATTTTTTCTCCCAATCCCTTAAGATGCTGAAAGCATTGTTGGGACATCTATCCAATGCTATGGACTTATGTTAATTTTTGAAAAGTATGCAATCTTTGGGTGGATTATCTAATTAATCAGCCAGCTGTTCCCTCTGCAAGAAATTCTAATTAGAGATTGTGTTAGTCTGCCAGAGAAATGGAATCAGAAGTGCAAGGATACTCTGAAAGTTCATGAAAAATAGAACTAAAACATGAGTTTATTTTGGTGCAAAAATTTGAAATCCACGTATAGTTTTTTATAATCACATTTTCCATGAGTTTTTGAAAGCCCTTGTATATATGATTTCATCTTTTTTTGCCTAAAGAGAAACGTATCTCTTAATTTCATTACTTTTACGAAGCTTTTGAGATACTCCCATGTCGGAGATCTGCTAAGACAGGAAGTTGCTGTGGATTGGAGTTGATCATCTTCAAACAGGTCTCAATGCCTTTACCCTGGCTGCACATTACCTTGATTTGGAACATTTGCAAAGACTCCTGCATGCTCATTTGTGTGCATACACACATATTCAGACACAACACACATGCACACACAAACACACATGCGTAGCCCAATGCCAGGATCTGAGCACTTGAAGTTGTAAGTGCAGGTGCAGTCCAACTTTGGGACACAGTACCCCACATCAACCATTCTATAGGAAACATTGGAATTCATGCAACACTACATATTTGGGTGAATATTCATGATTTGCATGGTGGAGAAATGGAGAGCATGGTGCTATAGGGGTGGGTTGACTAGGGTTGAGTAGGGTGATATAGAAGTAACTTAAGTTGACCTTTCTTACCAGACCCTTAGGCAAAACTTCTGAGCAGTGGAACAAGATGGAACTCTGGTTATCAGATTCCAAGTATCTGTGGGATGAAGCAATGTGTTCTTACTTATGTGCTGGCGAACGTTAGACTACGAAAATGTTCTGCACACAAAGGCAACAAAAATCAAGAATGCCAAAAAATGAGGAGTGCTTTTTGTGACCTAATATGTTTGAACCTTGCTGGATAATTATACCTGTCATGGGCAGTACCGTGCACATGTGCAGGCTGGTCAGTACGCTCTGACAAGTAATGTGAGTGAGAAACTTGTTGAAATTTTTGGCTTAGATGTTAGATGATGCTGTAGTAAGTTGTTTTGCAGGTGAGCTATGTGTTAGGGAGATGCATCTTGCTATTATGGGAGGACTTGGCTCCTTGTCTTAGAGATAATGGTTTTGCAAACACCGGAGGGTTTTTTTCACCTTTTCGACCTTTAATTTCCTTATCTGCGGTTTGTACTGCCTTAGCATCCCACCCGAGGTCTCTGTAGCTTTCAGATTCTCAAGTCTCGAAGTCTAATTACAGATCTTTGTGAATTCATACCGTTTCCAATTTCACATAACAATTTTATGTTCAGTCATGTACCAATGAAGTTTAAAACCTGTTATCAGAGGATAGTTTTGACTTGAATGTTGGGTGATACTTTTGTTTCTGTTAATGGGTAAGATGAGAGGGTGAAACATATGAAACGAATCATAACTTTACCTATTCATCAGTGATGTGAGCATCTTTGCTAAATCAAATAATGGTTTTTCTATACTGGAAGCATGTTTTCTCAATTTTTTTTTTGGTGCTAGTCCCAATGTTAATAGCCCTAGGCCTGGCACATTTTAAGTTTATTCTGTACTTTACAGATGCATTCTTTATCAGGGGTATCATAGTTAAAGCTGGTTTAATGGGGCTGGTAGAATTTAAACTACTCTTAATAAGCAGAAAAGTTTAGGCAACAGTGAGTTTGGGGAAAAACTGCTAATGTGATTTTTTTTGAAGAAGGAGTCATTTTCATAATCAAAAATCCAGTTGTATTGTGGATTGTTGCCCCATTGGGTGTGGAGTGAGATGGGCACTCTGCGGATAGACTGATTTCCTTCCTCCCTTTCTCTTCCAGGGCTTTTCAGGAAATGCAAATGCAGACAGTGTGGTGTATGCCAGGCTCCAGCCTTCTATCAAAGCCAGAGTTCTGCGCTTCATCCCTGTAGAATGGAACCCCAAGGGCAGAATTGGAATGCGAATTGAGGTGTTCGGATGTGCATATAGTAAGTGTTTACATATGCAACACACTGAAATGAACATCAAAGGAGAGGCTTTAAAAGACAAACTGAAAACTGAAATGGGCTTTTTAACTGTGTAAAGAGATATTAAAAACAGCAATGATTTTTGTGGAAGGTTTTTTGGTGTCCATGCATGCCAATTATTGTCTTTAGTGTTCAATTTTAACATTTTAATTCAGAGATAGTAGCATTTCATACACACATACACACATACCATATATGTGTGTGCATAGATATGTGTAGAAATATATGAATTCATTTATCCAAATCTGATGCTATTTACTAGATCCTATTAGAACCTTATCCTCATGGGTGATGTTTGGTTATGTTTCATATAGGTACCCTGTATTTAATAAAAGAGACGGTGTTCCATTGAGTGTATTCAGTCATCTGTTATAAAACAATGTTTTTTTCATCTAGCCTAAAAAATAATGTGTCATGTAACTCACTTTTAAATGCACTAAGTCCTCAGCATAAATTAATAGAAGAAGTAAAGACTTCTGCCAGAATATAAAATGTGTTTAAATACATTCACATAAAAAACATAGAATCCACAGATTCACTGAGTCTCCTCTTAATGAAGTATTTTATTATATCTCTTTGTGGAGAAGGGACCTAAGAGTTATTGATAGTCTACCCCAAGCCACACCATCCTCCTGATGCACTTTTCTAATAGAATAGAGCTAATAGAGCTAATACGATCTGCGCTTACTGAGAGAACAGTCTGAGATTTGGAGAGATTCAGTGAATAGTCCAGCATCTCACAAGCCGTACACAGAAGAACCCAGAAAAGAATCCCGGAGTGCTCAATTTCACTGCACCATTTTTCCTCTAGTCAACATTTATATTTATCCAGTAAAGCAGTTGCACACATATTCCATGGTTTTGTGATGTAAGCTGAGTTAGGCTCTGGTTTAATTCTTTTTTGTTAAAGCAAAGCTTATCATATGGAGCTTATGTGACTTGTTGACTGTGTCTACACTGGGCCATGTTGTGCAGAACGTACAGGTCTGCTCCTGTATTTGAGTGTTCCCGATACCCACCTCCACCATCAAACATCAGCAGCCCTTCTGTGCTTTCCAGAGCTTACAGAATAATAATTGTATTAATAACAATCATAGGAACAACACAAATATTACTAGCTTAATAGAAAGGGTCTGCGTAACTTTTACTTGCATTTGCGTGTTCATCATATGCCATTATAAGCAGTTTATGATGTTTCTAAAGCATCCCAGATAACTACTCCTGGATAACTTCCATTTCTCCACTTTCCGAATGAGAAAGTTCACACACAGAGAGATTGCCCTTCTCCAACTTAACAGATAGGAAGTGGCAGAATTGGGTTTGTAGTCAAATCAACCAGACACTGAACTGCAGCTCAGACTCCCTGCAGCTGTTGCATGGAAGATGAGTCGGGGCAGCCCACTTTCCACCATCTGCCCAGCTTAACTGCTAGCTGACTCGGCTTCAACAATCCGGCTTAGCAGCTCTGACTCTGTGTTAGTTCCTCATTTCCTAATTGTCCTACTTCAATAAAATCATCCTTTAAAAAAGTTCCACCCTGGATGGAACCTGGATGCTGGACAGTCAATCTTATTTCTCTTTGGATCAGAGTTTAGCAAGGCTTATGCCACACGCTGTACATCAGTAAACAAATTTCTAAATGCTTCATGTTTATGGTAACATTCTCTACTCATTCAGAATAGCCATGTAATAAAATCTATCACAAGTACAATGATAGCTAAAAGTCATCGTGCAAGTAGTATGTGTCATTTATGGTTTTTGTGGACATAATCTAATTCTAATTTAATTCTTAGAACTACCTGTTTAGTAGAGAGGAAACCAGGTATTAGAAAAATTAAGTGATTTCCCCAGCATCATATATGTAATACACATTCAGTGTAGGGTATACATTCAATACTAGTTCAGCAAAACCACTGATACAGTTTTGCTGAAGCTAGGGTACCACTCACAGTATTCATGTGGTAGTGACTGCGAACGTACAGCTTACTTTGAATTCTGTGTGGACATGGCCATTAGTCAGCGTTTTTAAAAAACGTATTGATTTATTTGAAAGGCAGAGTCACAGAGGGAATGAGAGAGAAAGAGAGAGAGAGGAAGAGAGAGAGAGAGAGATTGATCTTCCAATCTTTCATCTACTGGTTTACCCCCTAAATGGCCACAATGGCGGGGTCTGGGCCAGGCCAAAGCCAGGAGCCTAGAACTCCCTCTGGGTCTGCCACGTGGGTGGCAGGGGTCCAAGAGCTTGAGTCATCTTCCGCTGCTTTCCCAGGTACATTCCCAGGGAGCTGCATGGGAAGTGGGGCAGCCAAGACACAAACCAGTGACCTTATGGGATGCCGGGATCCCAGCCAGCTGCTTAACCCGCTGTGCCCAGACACTGGCCCCAGTCAATGTTTTTTGACTGTTAGCAAACAGTTATGACTACTTGTCATAACTCCAGTATTATACCTCCCCCCCAATACACACACTTTTTCTCATCTTTAAGTCTATGGAATATTCTATTTTGTGTGCTTCAATTGATGTCTTTGTGGTACCTGCATTTATTGTTTCCTGTTTGGCCTATGGCTAAAGTAGCAGTTCTTGGGGACAGTATGATTTTAAGCACAAACTGTAATGCATATGGCATAGTGGAAGGACCGGATTCAATGTGAAATGAAGTTGTATAGTTTTTAGATTACTATTAAAGAGGAAAAGTCACAACCTTAATGGGAAAAATACTCTCTCTGATACCTTGGGAATAACCCCAAATGGCTTGGATTTGAGTACCTTAGGGGAATGTGTGTGATCAAATTGACTTCAATCCCTCAAACTGTAGCCACACTCGTTCTCCACCTATTAATTCTATCAACCTTGTAAAATATTAGTGTGTTAAAACATTATTAGAGGGGCTGGTGTTATGGCATAATGGATAAAACCTCTGCTTGAGACACCATGTGGGCACCAATATGTGTCCCTGCTTTTTCACTCTTCCTATCCAGTTCCCTGCTAATGGCCTGGGAAAAACTATGGAAGATGGCCCAAGTGCCTGGGCCCCTGCACCCATGTAGGAGACCCAAATGATGCTTCTGGCTCCTGGCTTTGACCTGGCCCAGCACTGGCCATTGTGGCCATCTGGGCAGTTAGCCAGTGGATGGAAGACTTTCTCTCCCACCTTCCCTCTCTTCTTCCGTCCCTCTGTCTCTCTGTCCCTGTTTCTCCCTCTCTGTCATTCTTTCAAATAAATAAATAAATCTTTAAAAATATTAGATATTATATTAGCAAAATTTATTGAACACATAGTAATCTATGTATCAGAAACTATTCTTTTTAAGTTTATTTATTTATTTATTTGAAAGTCCGAGTTACAGAGACATAGAGACTCAGAGAAAGAGAGAGACACACAAAGAGAGACAGAGAGAGGCACAGAGATCTTCCATCCATGGGTTCATTCCTCAAATGGCTGCAAACCAGGCTGAAGCCAGGAGGGACCTTCCTCTGGGTTTCTCTCATGAGTTCAGGAGCCCAAGCACTTGGGCCATCTTCTGCTGCTTTCCCAGGTGCATTAGCAAGGAGCTGGTTCAGAAGTGGAGCAGCCAGTGCCCATATTCTTGGGATGCCAGGTTTGCAAGCAGTAGCCTCACCTGTTATGC
This sequence comes from Oryctolagus cuniculus, assembly GCF_964237555.1. NCBI lineage: Eukaryota > Metazoa > Chordata > Mammalia > Lagomorpha > Leporidae > Oryctolagus > Oryctolagus cuniculus. The sequence continues at coordinate 58,800,999 of NC_091449.1, forward strand.
CACAATGCCAGTCCCAGAAACTATTTTTTATTGGAAGTTTCTGATTTAGTTCTAACAACACAGTCAGTTAGATATAGGAAACCCAACATTTAATGCAGGAGTAAGAGACAAGCAGAATTGTATACTGGATGCTCTAAATAGCTTGTTCAGGGTTGCCTAACTCAGAAAGAGCTGGGAATACTGGTGTTCTCCACCTTCCAAAGGAGAGGTTGCATGTGCTGTTAGCAGAAGCCTCCTGCTGCAAGATGTTGTCTGCAACTCAATGGGGTAGCACAGACCCAAGATCACCTTGGGTTTTCTGCAGACATGCAAGGCCATTCTCCCAGACAAAGAGAGATGGCCGAGGTCTCTCTCCTGGTTCACAACCGCAGGTCACTCCTCCATGCTCATCAGAGGGGACCTGTCTTGAGGTTGAGGAAAGCCCGAGGTTTGCACAGAGCCTGCCGTTCTCTTCTGCCTGGGCCTTCCAATCTGCACCAAGTTAATACAACTCTAGGGTGAGCTTTGCCAGAGCCATTTGCTCAGGTGTGTGTACATCTGAGTGCTTCACAGTTCCTGAAATGGAAGAAAAGTAACCGTAGAGAAATTGGGAGCTTTGTCCAAAGTTATACAAGCTAAGTTAGATGTAGGATTTAATTCAGATCCATCACTTTCCAAAGCCAAGGCTCTTGACAAGTGCATGAATGAAGCATGTATTAACCTTTTATGCATTTATTGGCACTTGCTAAAAGATAATTATTAGAAAGATAAATTCTAAGGTAATACATATATATAAAGAAACATGGACAAAAGAAATATCAGAAGTACTGTACAAGCTAAGTGCAAGATAGCATAGCATGAGTGCAGGGTATCATGGATAAAGTGATAGTAGTATTCAAATATGTATTGTAGTAGATTTTTAAATCAGTTGAGCTATTTTCACATGGTAGGTTAGGAAGACAGCTGAATAGGAGAATCGGGGAGCCCCAGTCAGGCACAGGCGTAAGGATGCTGGGATGTGGAGTTTGTGTTTTAGTGTGGTCACTTAGACTAAAATGGGTGGGTGGAAGTTGGAGAGTTGAATCTAGAGGCAGTTAGGAGGCTTACTGTGGAGGGTTCAATCTGGAGGCAGTACTTCCTCAGGGGGCTTCTGCTCTGGTTTGTGTCAGTGACAGGGGACCCCCAAACTAGAGGAGAGCAATCGCTAAAGAAGAGAGTAGGCAGAGTGAAATATACTGTGGATTTCGAATCAGGAAAGCTTAGTCATTGTGTGTGAGCAGACACTGAAGTATCAGATTTGAAAAACTATCTGGAAGGTTGTATCATTGGCTGGGAAAGGACATGGAGAATAAATAGATTTTGGAAAGGAAAAGGAGAGAGAATTAATGCCATTGTTGACTTGTAGAGTGCAAGTGTCTGTGAAATATGGAATGTTGGAATTTCAAGCCCTTGGCTTGAAGGTGAAGAATTAAAACCTATATAAATATTATTAAGCTCAGTAAATCATGGAGTGTTCCACTTATTGTATCACTGTTAATAATAAAACTATGAAGTGCTTGGTTTGAACAACTACTCATGTGTTGAAAAATGGGAATGCATTTCTACCACTATTAAAACAGGTCCTTTTTATTGTTTCAGGTAGTCTAAACATTTTTACACGAAGTCCCCTTGTGCCTAATACATGTGTTTGCTGAAGCTGCAGATGCACGCTCGTCCTGTGATTATTGTGGGGAAAATGGCTATTGTGAGACCCACACATAATTTTACTGCCCTGTACCCCAACGAGTTAGAGCAATAACTTGTTATGAAAGAACATCAAGTGAATGGAAAATCCATATCAAAGGGCATGTTCTACTTTTATGTCAGTAAACTTGAAGTTGTTTTCTGAGTAATGAGAGAAGTAGAAGCTAAATTTTATGGGATCAAAGGGAAAGTATAAATTTCAGATTTCTTGGCCATAGCAACCGTGAACATGTTTATAGATCTGGACAGGAGATGTATGGAAGGAAATAACTGGTGGAAGAAAGAACAAGGGAAAGGAAAGGAAACCTTTGATGATGAAGGGGCACAGCTGTACTAAACGTCCCGAAGAAGAGAATGGTGAACTGAGGCAGGGGAAGGGAGCCCACTTGGGGAAAGTGAGTGTACCCACGTTGTCCTTCGGAAACCCCAGGTAAACCACGTGAGCACGCTGTTCTTCAGTTGTGGGTGAACTACTGAGTCCATTGTCCTTAGTGTGGGTACTAAACTCCTTTTCTGCATTGCTTGTGTAAGCATCCTCATTTTGTAATTGATGGTCTTCTCCTCCCACTCCCACAGAGCACGAGGAATGTCCAACTCTCTGGCCACGCTGGGCTGATTTTGGTGTGCCATGATTTCATGATTTTCTGAACCTGGTGACTTTGCATAATGCCTCCAGCAGTTGTCACAAATCCAGCCTTCATTCCTCTATGTAGATCATTCTCTTATTCATTCTCTGTCCTCAGCCTAGAAATTGATGTTCTGACGCCCTCCACCATACCTCGTGATCACATCAGGGGATGTTTTCACCCAGTCGTAGAGCAGCTTTTCTTATGATCTGCTTACATGTTCTCTTTCTGCTATTCATCTTGTAGGTAGATGAACGGATGAATACAGGCAAGCTTGGTGAGCCTCTGGATAGCTTTCTCCATCATCTTAGCGGCAAAGTCAACACGTTAAAGATCAGGCATGGGGCACAGACAGAACCGAGTGAGAAGACTAAATAAGAATAAATGTTTACAAGGGTTAAACTATTGTATTTAAGTGCTTAAACACAGACGCTTTAGACAAACTTGTGTGATATATTTAGTAAATGAAACATAAGTCAGTAATTATAAGACTCATGTCAACTATTTAAAATTAGAAATATAGGGGCAGGCATTGTGGTGCAGAAGGCTAAGTCACCCACTTAGATCGCCTCCATCCCATATCCAAGTGCTGAGATCAAGTCATGCCTCCACTTACAATGCAGCTCCCTGCTAATGTGTACTCCGGAGGCATATACCCCTTTCATCCAGCTTAAGTAATTGGGTCCCTGACACCTACATGCTATACCCTGATGCAGTTCTTGGCTTTGGTCTGGCCCAGCCCAGACTGATTCAGGCATCTGGGGAGTAAACCAGCAAGTGGAAGATATCTCTGTCTGTCTCTCTCTCTTGTGCTACCTTTCAAATACTTTTCAGGTTAATTGATTAAAAAGGAAGAGTACATATTTTATAATGTAAAGATAGTGAAAGCTGGACTATACATTGTTACCAGTAGATTTCCATTTAGAAAAAATGTAAATAGGAAATATAAAAAAGTAACATAAGAAGCACAACCATTCGCCTGGTGCAGGACACTGAATGAGGGGTGGGTAATAGTTTTCTGAGTATTCAGGATGTTGATCTCTCATGCTGCATGTCTGACTAGGGGAAAAATTAAAGCAGTAAATTTGTTAGATTTCCTGTAAAGAATATTTATAATTGAATTCAATGCCTATTTATTGGGGGAACGGCCACAGGGTAACTGCTAAAAGCTTAACCAAGGTGAATTAGGTATATCACGACTCTCACATTATTTATCAGCTAATTCTGTGACTGAGGAATCCTATTTTATGTCATAGTTTAGAAAGAAGATAGATTCTGGTCAGTCTAAAATCAAAGAGGATAAATTCTCCAATTATTTGCAAAGCTTATGGTCTTAAGATTTTAATTCAATGATAAGTGGAGCTCTATTAAAATTAAAATAAGTTTAGCTATTATAATACTAGAAAATAAGGAAACTATGGAACTCCATCAAGATCATGTCAAATGAATTTAGGGACTGTTGAGAAAGGTTTTACTGCCCAAAAATAGAAGTTCAAAAGAAACTCAATACAATTTTTGAAACATTAAATATTTTAAGTGAGTAGGTTCATGATGACAAAAAAATTCCATTGGTCACCTATGAGAGACATTAAGGATCCGATTTGTGTAACTAATAAATGAAGGAAAAACATCAGGCATTCACTGTACTTTTCTTACACAATATTTACTCCAGAATAACCATATAAGAGAGGAAGTTTCTCCTTAAAGAAATATTTCAAAGAATAAGTCAAAAGTGGTAATAGAACATGTCCATTTTTCAACCCTACATAAAAGAACAGGTCAGAATCACTACCAGGATTCACAAAAGTGAGAGAATTTTCTTTTCAGTATGAGTTGCATTAGTAGCACATAGCTAGTTCTGGGTGAAATATATTAAAAAACCTACTTCAGAGCTCTGAAGTTCAACTCCAACAAATAGAAAACTTGAGAGCACTTGATTTTTGAAAGAAAAGACGTAATCTCTAACGGGCTCTTTGCAAAGAACAAGCCGAAGGTAGGCAGGTTTCATTAGTCTGGGATGCGAGAGTACAGAGGTCAAGGTTGCCAGAGCAGCTGTTGGCCGAGGAGGGGACTTTCAAGACAAGGAGGTCAGAAGGGGAAGCCCGAGTTCCTGATGGACATTCCCCTCAAATCCTTGGCTGATTTCTGAGCTTCGAATGCCCAAGATGAGATACCAATGAACCCAAGGGAATGCTGCCAGAGAGGTTAAAGTTGTAAAGGATTTAGCACCTGCCTGGTGCTGAGCTCACCTTTGGAGTTCAGATTAGATTTTGTGAAGCTCCTTGGGTTCTCACATTTTCAACTGAAACAGCACAAACACATTGTTTTAGGAGGAAAGACCCCACCTTCGGTCCAATTGTTATATCCTAAGGCTAAGGACAAAACCACATTCAAAATGTCTTAAGTCCTGGAGCCAAACCTCCCTGTGGTCAAGGAGATCTGCCTATAGGTCAACCCCTAGGGGCACTTCTGTTTGGTTCCTGCCATCACTCTTCATCCCTCCACAGTCCTTCCCACCCTCCCCACTGTTCCCATCTTCTCCAATTCCCATCCCTTCTTCCCACTTCCTCCTCCTTTCTTGACCTCTGCTTACATATGGAGCCTCCCCTATTCAGCTTGTTATACCTCCATGGAGATGTTCTCCCTGACGGCCAGCCCAATTTGAATTTCTCTGTTCAAAACTCTCCTATAACCCTGTTCTTTTCTTTCACGTGTCACTTTGCATTTATAGATAGAGCTATAGACATGGGATTATTTGCCTGGTGTCTTTTCCTTTAGGCTGGAGGATCTATGGGGACAGAAGACTTCACGTTGCAGTGGCTGCTCCCACTGTTGCACTTGGCGCAGTCAGTAGTCAATAACTGTTGTCACATCAATGATTTAAGAAAAAATTCTTATCAGCCCTGGTGAAAACTGAATAACAGATCAATGTATAAAATTTTTAGACTCAGCAGCAGTTGGTTCATGGGAGAGATCTCTGAGATGAGCACATGAGATTTCAAATGTTGTTCTCATTAAAACGATAATAATCGCATACAAAATAATGAACGTAGAGGCATTTGGAAACTTCCATTTGATCCCCCCAGCATCTTTGTCTAGTATGAGAACTGGAACTGTTTTCTACTTATTCCAAATAAAGGAACTGAGAGTCAGCATTTAAGTGACTTTGGTGATGCTGCAACAGTCAGAAATAAATATTAGAGGCAGAAATAACGCTTACAACCTCCAACGATGCATTCAAGAGTCCTTGACATAGTAGAAGTTATTAATTTTGAGTCCACTTGAAGGTTAATTTAGATTGATATTTAAGTGGTTGTGATGGTATTTGTTCCCATAAACTCCTGGCATGTTGGTACTGCCCTTAACTCAGACTATTTAAAACCATGACAGTGAAGTCACCTTTTCCCTGTGGTTATATACAATACCTGATTCTGTGCCTCCTTCCTTTGTATTGTGTTCCTTTTAGTTGTCTTAAACTTAAGAGACCCTTAAATCATTCTGTGTTCGTTTATGTTACCATGCAAAAATAGTACAACCCATTTCCTGTTGATTTCTTGAGTGCTTGGTCTCGCCTCTCCATTGCTTTAAAAACCCAGTTCAGTAATGCGGATCTCGAGTGCCTATACATCATGCTGGTGCTTCGATATTTCTCTATACAATAGTTTAACAGCACTCAGTCTGATTTACGTTCCTTAGAAGTCAAAATTGGACCTCTGTTTAGCAATTCGTGTGTAATAATTTTCAAATAAAGAAACCGTGATCTGTGTTTAAGGCTTACTTCATGTTTAACCAAGAAGAGTTTGGTCTATACCTCTTTTATCCAGCTGATGAATGACCTGTGTTATTTCTTTCTTTGGTCTTTGGAGGTAGCACTTTTTTTAAAATTTCTATTTTAGGGGTGATTTTCAAGGAATTAAGAGATGAAGAACCTATTCATGGCTTTCAAAGAAACTTAATTGTTTAATGATTAGCGTACCACCTTACGCATTTTGTATTCCAGTTTTCCTTTTTGAAGGCTTTGCAGTCACGTAGCCCCATCAGTGTGCTGTGATTCGTGATTTAAGTCACTCGATCACTTCATCCCAGAAATGTTTTTTAGGGGTAAATCACCACCTGCACAACTTTCAGCAGGTACCACTAAGTATAAATAAATAAAGCATATTCATTGTCCAGGGCACAGTTCATTGGGCAGTGAAGTATTAATGTTCAGGGAATAGGTTTCTGTAAGCTTCTGGTTGAGTATCCCTTATGCTGTCATTGCCTCAGTATTGCTCAGAGACATCTGTTCCCGGGTTGCAGGTTAGAATTCCCAGGGTTCTCATTTGATGGAGGTCAGGCAGAGCCTAGGATACTGAATATTCACAGAGACCCAAACCATTCTTCTTGGTCGATCCTGATATGGCTGGGCCATGGAGCTCAATTTAAAAAGCCATACTCTCGGTATTATTTAATTTTTTTAGAAATCTGCTTGAGGAGTGGGGAGGACACTGTTTATATGAGGGTACTTCAGGGTTCATGGAAAATGAAATTAAAAGGTAAAGTTTATTTTCATGCCAAACATTTTTGGAGTGCATGCATTTTTTTCATCCTATGAATTTTCTATGAACTTCTTGAAGACCTCCTGTATAAGCAACAACCCCTCATAAGTCTGAGAAACCTCAAAGTTCTGGAGCAAGGGTGCATGGGCACAAAGATGAGAAGAACCAGTGGAATGGATGAGAATGAGGAACGGGCTGCGTGTGACATGTACAGTGGCAGAAAAACACTTTATTGCTCAAGGAGGTGAAGCATTGCTACAATGCAGCCCATCCTTTCCAGAGGGTGAGGCTCACCATCTCCTCTGCACATCCTAGAAGCATTCGGGTCTCGTCCTGATACCAAAGAGAAGCTCCAACGGAGGCATGAATGATCGCGTCTCAGGGATGCGTGTCTTCCTCAGTAGACTGTAAGCACAGAAGTGTTCTTCGTTTTTAAGCATCGCTGTGTCTTCCACTGTGTTGACAGAAGGCTTGAAGGATGGCAGAACACCTCTACCCATCCCAGCAGTGCTACACCTCCTGCAACTCCCTGCGTGTTTGCTGTTGGGGAGCTTTTAATCCCATGGAAGATTGCATTTCTAAACCACGTAAATCAAGCCGGCTGTATCCGTGGTCACAGGGAGAACGAGAGAGGAGAGTAGGCACTGTGGTCTTTGCAAGTCTCTCCTCTCCTTGGTCCTTGTCCTAGATGAGAAGATTAGAGATGGAAGCGTTCACTGAGGAGGCTTCAGTCGCCCACGACTGCTGTGGTCGTGGCTCAGACAGGAGCTGACGGAGAAAACCCACAGAACCCACAGACGCCTGGAAATTGTTCTTGCCGCGCCTGGCTGTGACCTGGATAATTAAGTGTTTCTCGTCCACTTCAGACACTGATTTTTTTTTTTAATAACTGCAAATACTCCAACTGCATGTATTAAACTGCTTTTGCTATACCCCTTTTCTTGCCCGATGTTTTACTCACAGATAACAACAGGAGTATTACTAGTTGTTAACGTTTGTTGATCGCCGATCACCTGCCAACTTCCAGAAGTTCTGCAGGTATAAACAGTCACAGGATCCTCCCGTGAAGAGTGTGCTCCTAGCATTCTCCTGTTGGAGATGAGGAAGCAGGGGTGAAGAGATGAAGTCCTTCCTGTCAGCCAGGGAATACGGCCCTTCCAAAACCCTAGTCCCTGCAACATGTGAACTTGCACCCGGGAAAGGTGATTGAGCTAAGGATCTTGCAATGGAAAGATTATTGTTGTTTATCCAGGTGGACCCGGTGTCATTACAGGGACCCTGTGAGACGTGAGTATGAGGATCAGGGTATGTCAAAGCGGAAGTGAGAGGGAGAGAGAGAATCTGAAGATGCTGGGATACTCATCTCATACATAGGAGGAGGAGCCAAAAGCCAAGAAACACAGTGGTCTTGGGAGGTGGACAAGGCAAAGGAAGGGATAATTTCCTAGGGGTTTCAAAAGTGAAGCAATCCTTGCCCACACCTTGGTGTTAGGAATTCTGAATTCCAGAATCACAAGGTGGCAGCTTTGTGATATTCTAAGGGAAGGTGTTTGTGGTTCCTTGTTAGAGCAACTACGGGAAATGAATCCAGTTGCACAAGGTGTAGTGAGCATCCGAACCTTGAAGGCTCGTTGCCTTAGTTACCAGGCTGAGCAGTAATAGACGTTAGTACCGATGGCTAACTCGGGGGTGAATGTTCAGAATAATTTGCAGTTTGTTACTAGAAAATTAGAGTTCATGTCCTTCTCATGGTGAGCCAGTGCATGATACAGCCATATCATCCGTGGTAGATAATAGCGCAATCATCAAAAATACAATCCCAGATAATAAGCCTATTAATGAACAAACTTGTAAGTAGAAAAATCATATTTCCTTTTAGTTGAGTAAAAGTCTTCTATTTTTTTGTGCTGTAGGTCTTCCACTGTTATAAATTTTGTTAACTTTGTGTTTCTCACTTTTCCTATAGCCAATTTTCTAATATTTATGCAAATCAACCATGTAGAAAAGATTCTTTCCAAAAAGTGTTTGACAATTGAAAGGAATAAGTATATTTACCAATAATCATTAATGTTAATTTAGAGCCATAATTTAGTGTTTATAAACAAATAAATGTTGGAGTAGATTAATGTTTTTAAAAAATCTGGATATTTTTACAGATTGATTTCAGTATAAAGATAAATTATTGTGAATGATCCTGCAATGCTTCTGTTGTGAGAATTTATCTGTGTTGGCCATGCTGTTTTAGTAGTTAGAAAATTCGGAGATCTTTGTGGAACAGCAAAGTTAAATTAACCCTGAACATGACCAGTGATGGCTAGGACTTAAACTATTGCTTTCCTGATCAATGGCACATAGCCCAAATGTACTTTTTTTATGAGTAATGTTGAAGGAAAATTTTTGAAAATACAACTCTCATTCAAATACAGAGTAAACACATATAAAATCATTTGATTTATAAATGAATGAATCACAAGGATGCTAATGTTAGTTCAAAGAAAATTCAAGAGAGACAATATATACAAGGATCTAGGAAGAATGATGGAATGATTTTGTTAGGCAAGCACACAAGTAGTCAATGTCCAACAGGGCAATAAAACTATGACCTTTGAGGCTATACAAGGGTATTTCAAAAAGCTCTTGGAAAAATGAAATTAAAAGGTATTTCTTTTGGTGTAAAAATTTTTGAAATCTGTGCATATATTTTTTACATAATACACAATTTCCATGGTTTTTAAAAATTTATTTATTTATTTGAAAGTTGGGGTAGGAAAGAGGGAGAAGAGGAGAGAGAGATCTTCCATTTGTTGGTTCACTCCCTGAGTGCCCACAACAGCTAGGGCTGGGCCAGGCTGCAGCCAGGGGCCAGGAGCTTCATTTGGGTCTCCCATGTGGGTAGCAGGGACCCAATGCCATGAGCCATCACCTGCTGTCTCCTAGGGTGCCCATGAGCAGGAAGATATAGGGAGTGGAAGCAGAGCTTGGCCCCAGGCACTCCAACGTGGGATGTGGGTGTCCCAAGCAGTAGCTTAACCTGCCATACCTCAATGCCTGCTCCCAAATTTCTATCTACTTATATTTTTTTTATTTGAAAGAGAGAGAAAGAGACAATGAAGAGAGATCTTCCATTCACTCCACATTGTTTTGGAAGAATTTCATGTTTTCTATCAAACAGAAGTAATTTATATTTCTATTGGCAAAAATCTAAAAGCTAATATATAACTTTACAGAACCTGGCTCTCATCAGTAACAAATAGTAAAATAAAACATTTATTAATTCATCTAGAATTGAATGGTTTTTAGGCAGGCCTGTTAGAAAATGCTCAAGTATTACAGTGATACAAAATTATTCCTTTGCTTTATTTCAGGTTTTCCCAGTTTTTCTTAACAATAGTAAGATTATTTTCAAGGCAGGTTATACATCTTCCTCTCCAATTAGTAGCCCTTGGAGAACAAGATATAGCTGTTACCTATATAACCCAAATGCTCTTCATCTCTATTGCAAAACATTATTTTGTTTTCATTTAGTTCCAGATTTTATAACCTTAATGGCATACATCATAGGTCAGCATTTTGTGATTATAGTTTAAAATCATTTTTAATTAGATGCATTTTTTGTAAATAACATTATTAAAGTGACATTCAAAAGGTGTTATTATAAATAGATATACTACCAAAATGACACTAATAATCCTCCAGAATGCTTTCATTTGATGAGAATCCACCTTTATATCTTGCGTATATGTTACCTGAAGTTTTCCTGATGATTTACTCACATTCCGAGTTTCACTTAGCGTTTTTCCTCTGAAGGACACTGTATAAATGCACATGAAATCCAGGCTGAGAATGCAGCCAGGGTGCTGATTTTCCCTTTTCCGTGCTTTCTTCCTTTCAGGCTCAGTTTTTCCAAGGGAGGTGACTTTACTGCTACTTCTTATTTCCTGTCATTGTCATTCCTCAGCTATCCACAGAGCTTTCTTTCATGACGGTTGAATGGGATAGTGTTGGGAGAATGTCCAGGTTTTTTTAAGTCCAATACTCTAAGAGTTTTCCTAGTTTGTGGGGACAAGTTCTAGGACTTAAAGTCTGCAGTGAGTGACAAGATTATTCCTTGCAGTCAACCTCAGCCTCAAGTTTCTAGACTTGGAGACCTTTCCCAGCTACCTCGAATGACCATAGTCTTCGGTTGCTCTTGATTAGAACACCTGTTACAGTCTCTAATAGATTCATGGATTTATTTGTTCCCTTATTATATACCATCTGTCCACCCCAAATGTAAGCATGGTGAGGAGTGGCTTCCTATTTGTGTTGAATACTCTTTTATTCTAGCATCCAGCATGGTGCTTCAAACATGTTGGCCTAAATAAAATTGTATTGAAAACATCATTGGATTGCATAATTGCATCCATGGGATGTAAGCAGAGAGTAGGTAAGAGCTGGAGAAAACGGGAAGTGACTTCAGTTTAAGAGATGAAACAGAATACCATTGCTTGAGGCATCAGCTGTTTGATATGTTCTTCACTACCCCGTTTTGCTGGTGGAAATATCCCAGACACAAAAGATTTAGGTGCCATGGAAGATGAATATGTCCATTACAATGTAATAATAACAGCAGTGTGAAAAAAGAGAGAAAGAAATAGTAGGCTACAGTAACGTAGGCTAAGCCTTTTATGGGAAAAAATCTCATGGTAGCTAATTCCAAAAATAGTATTTATCTAAAATAAAATCATTACTAAGATGGTTGCCTTTAAGCGATACATTAACTCAGAGATAACTGCATTGCTCCAAATATGTCAGCATTTAAAGTCTGTCTTATTGGAATTTTTCTTAATTTATTATAATATAATAATCATAGAACACATTATTTGTATTTGACAGAGTTATGTTTTTACCATGCACATTCATCCAGCTATATAACAAGGAATAATTGTTCCGTTAACATTATTCTTTCTGCAGAATGCAATGTTTATTCATGTGCACTTGGTGAGTGAATTCTTTATAAGCACATTAGCAAGATGTGAAAAAAATCAAACCTTTGAAATTTCAAAAGTTAGCTTCATAAAATAGTTGAAAGAAATTTTGAGGGGTTGTGGATAGAAATGGTTCACAAAATATGATGGATGATCTGAATGAAATGCACATTTGGGCATACAAATAGCTATAATAATTTTGTCAAATGCAACAAGATGAGTAAGCTGTAATGTCATTTTGTTGACTGGAAGAACTCAGCTTTCCAGTTGAAAAATAGGTTTATATCTTATTGGTTTCTCCTAACCCCTTCATTTATTACATAAATACACTCTCAAGGATAATCGCCTTGAAAAATTTTTGATTTGTGAAAAATAGAAGATACTTCTAGGATTTGTGAGTATTATAAGTTCTTTTGCATGTCTCTTGTTCAAGGTGCAACCGATTTTGACAGATGTACTGTTATGTTACTGGTATAACATGACACCATTTTCAGATGAGCTGAATAAGAGTGATCTTGACAATGAGTAGGTAAGACATTGTCAGAAAGCTAAAAAACATGTCCATGTCACCATCTTAAATGCAGCAGAATAGACCTTACAGTAGCATTAAGCCAGTGTCTTTTCAACAATGCCCTTGAGAAGACAAAAAATAGCATTGCTTTAAATACTGTCACTTAACCATGAAAATAATAAAATGAGACAAAACACAATGGTCAGTTATAGGTGCTTGAAGTGGCATTTTATGACTCTGTGGCAAGTATGTGTATTTGTGTGGATCTCTTGCATATAACATGTATATGAAAGAATTTCAAGACATTAGAACCACTTTTTTGGGTTAATAGATGGCACAGTGGGTTAAGCCACTGCCATGTGAATGCCAGTTAGACTTTGGAGGCTCCACTTCCGATTCAACTCCCGCCTAAGGAGCCTGAGGAAGCAGCAGAAGATGGCCCACAGGCTTGGGTCCCTGCCAGCCACACTGGAGACCTGGATGGAGTTCCAGGCTCCAAGCTTTAGCCTGGCCCAGCTCCAGCTGTCGCAGCAATTTGGGGAGTGAATGAGAGGATGGAAGATTCTCTCTCTCTCTCTCTCTCTCTCTCTCTCTCTCTTACCTTTCCTCTCCCTTCCTCTCTGCCTTTCAAATAAATATTCTTTAAAAAAGCACTTTTTTCTGGAGCCAATGAAAATTTAGTTTCAACATGTCAAGAGTATCATTGAAGAGTTGATCATGAATAGGCATGGTGGTTTTATAAATGTTAATTATAATCGTTACTCTGATTTCTCTGATGGCATGAGAAAAATGGTTAAAGATATTCTGTATATAAAGAGAATTGAAAATGAATCTTGATGTGAATGGAAGGGGGGAGGGAGAGGGAAAGGAGAGGGTTGCGGGTGGGAGGGAAGTTACGGGGGGAAAAGCCATTGTAATCCATAAGCTGTACTTTGGAAATTTATATTCATTAAATAAAGTTAAAAAAAATAGTTACACATAAAAATAAAAAAAGATATAGGTGTGAATAACTAGTAGATGATTAATCAATACCAATTTCTATTAGCAGATAATTGAAGAACGTTTGATGTATGACTGCGTGGCTAACATGCCGTGTGAGTCTGTTGATAGTATATCTCTAGGGAATAAGGCAACTTGAGTGTTTATTATGTGGGATGAAAGACTTCCTCGGCTCTCATCATTTTGTCAAGTCTCTATTTTAAGGCTTTTTCTCTTGTGTTCTTGATATCTTTGAAATCTTTGGGTTGATGTATTCCCCTCTTTGGGTTTCTTAAAATAATTAAAACCATTTCAAAGAGCCAAAAAATAGCCTCTAATAATATAAAAGAGCTAGAAGTACATTTTCAAATGTGTTTCTAGAACACGAATTTTGTGTCCAGGGTAGTGAAAGCTGGACTTGAATCCATCCAAGGTTTTGTTAGACATCTGATGGTCATGTCTTCCCTTGTTAGGACCAGCCCAGAGCTGAGCTGCAGATGTGTGTGAGTGACTACACACGATCGTGCTCTCTATCTATGTACATGAAAAGTGCTTTCCTGGACATTATGTGTATCCTTAGCATGACTGTTCTTATCTTTGTCTCTAGGATCAGAGGTGGTTGATCTGGATGGGAAAAGTTCCCTTCTCTACCGATTTGATCAAAAATCCCTGAGTCCCATGAAAGATATTATTTCTTTGAAATTTAAAACCATGCAGAGTGATGGGATTCTACTCCACAGGGAAGGGCCGAGTGGAGATCACCTCACGCTGGAATTGAGAGGAGGAAAGCTCTTTTTCCTTATTAATTCAGGTAAAGCTCTTTTTCTGTGAGTTGCTTGGAAATCTATTCTTCTGATGTCACTTGGGTAACTTTATGCTTTTATGGCTTAGCTTTTAACACTTGAAGTGCCTTATCCTCAGATTTGAGGTCTTGCGTGTATGTGAATATCACTCTGTCATGTGAAAATGGTTCATATTTTGCAAATCCCACAAGCCTCTCATTTAGTGTTTTTTTCCACAACGCTGGTAGAACTATGTAGCTATTTCCTAATGTCATAAAGAAAGGGATGGGTCATTGAAAAATATTGAGGTAGTAAAAATAATGAGATTGTAGCAAAGATAAAATTTACATAGAAGATGAGCAGGCAATGGGTAATAATAATAAAAAGAATTAACAGTGGAAACATCACAGCAAGGTTGAGAGACTATTATATTCAGACTTCAGGTAAATCCATTGCGGTATTGGGATGGAGTGCATGGCAGGAAGACGCGATTATTATGAGACTCTGATTCACTAAGGGAAACTTTTTTCCCCCTTGTTCTGGGAGTAATGATGCTGTTACTTTTTTCTCTTCAAAGGTGAAGCGAGACTGCCCTCTGCCCACAGCCCGATCAGTCTCACCCTGGGCAGCCTGCTAGATGATCAGCACTGGCATTCTGTGCTCATCCAGCGTGTGGGCCAACAGGTCAACCTCACCGTGGATGAGCACAGGCACCGCTTCCACGCACAGGGGGAATTCACTTACCTGGACCTTGATAATGAGGTGTGATGGTTACATTCCAATTACTACGGATTTTAGGATACGCATGCAGCTGAGCTATCTCAAATAAAGTATTTTCTAGAGAACCCAGCTTTTACAGTAAATCACAGAGCTGGTGGAGCATGTCCAAGGTGTCCAAACTCACAATAGCAGGAATGAGCAGAGAATGTTCAAGGTTTCATCTTGCCCCCAGTATATTAAGTTATTATATTATAGATGTTTTGGAGATGGTCTTTTTTACCTGAAATGTGCAGTCACAGAATGTCACATGTAAGGAAATTGCCTTCACAAAGAGATCACGTCACCACAAGTAAATATAGTACTTCCCTGTGCTGTAGGGTACCCCTGAGCAGTGTAGATCATACAGAGAATGTAGCAATAAACACGTTGGTTAATGAAGTCACTAACAACTGACTCAAATGCACACATCTTATTAGGTACAAGAAGTATATATATAATAAAAAAGTCATTATAATTGTGTGCATTATTAAACAGATCATGTTCTTACCTTGAATGTAAAGATCTATTTATTTTTCTTCATCAGCCTATAAGTGTCAAAACCAGGTGTGATGAACAACTTGGAGGAATAGCCAAGTTCCAGTGTAAATGAAAATGGAATGCATGTGTTTGTTTTAGAATCTGTATCTTCATTTTCTTTCAGCTTAGGGTGCTGAAAATCGAGTTCTGGGTGATGATTACAGTCATAGTTGCTAGTCATAATTATTTAAGCAGATTATTAGAAAACCACTAAACAGTATTATTGATGCCATTTTTCTTTCTAAGATCAGCTTTGGAGGGATTCCAGCACCTGGAAAATCAGTGTCATTCCCACAAAAAAATTTCCATGGATGTTTAGAAAATCTTTATTATAACGGAGTGGATATCATTGATTTGGCCAAGCAGCAAAACCCACAGATCCTCACCACGGTAAGCATCTTCACACGTGGGGATGCGTAAGCCTACGCATCTTGTGCCTAGCACTGCAATAGACATGGTGGCGCGGTGACCAAATCAGAGTTAGGTAGAAGGAATAAGTTCTCAGCGCTATGCAGTGTGGTAGGGTGACTGTAGTTCACCATAATCTATGATGTATTTTCTGAGCAAATACAAGAGATGAGTTTCAAGGCTGCAAACATACGATAATGGCCAAGAGGGCAATGTTAAT
Organism: Oryctolagus cuniculus; assembly: GCF_964237555.1. Lineage (NCBI taxonomy): Eukaryota > Metazoa > Chordata > Mammalia > Lagomorpha > Leporidae > Oryctolagus > Oryctolagus cuniculus. The sequence continues at coordinate 58,817,047 of NC_091449.1, forward strand.
CATCTTGATTTGATCAATACATGTTGTATGCATATATTGAAATGTCTCCCCTTACTCCATAAATACAATTGTTGTTCATCGAGAGATTTTTAAAAAATAAATTAGGGGCTGGTGCTGTGGTACAGCAGGTTAAAGCCTTGGTCTGCAGTGCTGGCATGCCATATGGGTGCCAGTTCGTGTCCTGGCTGCTCCTCTTTCAATCCAGCTCTCTGCTATGGCCTGAGAAAGCAGTAGAAGATGGCCCAAGTCCTTGGCCTCCTGCAACTGCATGGGAGACCTGGAAGAAGCTCCTGGCTCCTGGCTTTAGATCAGCACAACTCTGGCCGTTGTGGTCATTCGGAGAGTGTGCCATCAGATGGAAGACCTCTCTCTGTCTCTACCTTTCTTTGTAACTCTGTCTTTCAAATAAATTTTAAAAAAGTAAAAGTAAAAGGGAGAAAAAAACTATGCCTCTGTTTCACACAATAGCATTGCTTCATGTTAGCTTCTCATTTGAAATGATGTTTTAGAGATTATTCAAATTTAAATGTTTTATCTGATTGGCAATATGCATAAAAGGGATTAGTTCTCTCTAAAGGAACCATAATTCACAGGCCGTAGTATCTTATTTTTATGTGAACTAAAGCAGGGTTTATTTTTCTTTTTTTTTTTACAGTTGATGTTTTAATTTAGTTGGATGGTATTACTCCCAGGAGACCAATTTCTGTTGCTCTATGATTTCCTTAATAAGATTTTCCCTGACAAACTCACTAAATGAGCATACAGAGTTTCTGGAATGAAATAACATCCACGTACATTAGACAGACATTTGAAAAACTCGTATTTTGCCATGGTCATTCATGACAAGTAAAGGAAATGCATAGGCTGTTAGCACGTTGCATCTGCCGATCTGTGCAAAGAGTAACGTTGGTCACCTTGTGTTGCATTCGCATTCCATGGAAATGCAGCAGAATTTTAAGCTGGCTGCCTTGATCAAGGTCAGCCAGGGAAGTGTCAGGGATATGGGAGTTATGAACATGGGATGCGTTTTAGGACTTGGGTCTTAGGCCTGGCAGGAGACTGCCGAAGATCAGAGTCGTCAGCAGCTCAGCAGGCGGCAATGGTATGCTTGGGCGTGTCGCGGTGTGTGGGCTGTTTTCAGCCTGTAGAGGAAGCTATGGAGGGGGCCTTTGAGAATCATGGCTCCCATAGGCCCAAATGGTCAGCTGTTGGGAGAGTCAGCAGGTGACCGTGGAGGGCAAGGACTAGCAAGAACACACCAGCACCTCTGTGACCAACCTTGTTGGGCCGGATCACGGGAGCACTTTGGAGCAAATGGCTCATCTTGTACTTCTGATTGTCATATATCACCCAGGCTTCCTTTTTACTGAGAGAGAGAGAGACAGACAGACAGACAGGGATAAGGCAGGGCAATTTGGGAAATGCGGGTCCAGCGTTGTCAGTTTGGTAATAATCAGCAGACAGTCCTGATTTGAAAGCATTTCTTTCATTGCTTAAAATTCAATCCATATAAATTGAAATTCAGGTTGAGTCAGCAAATCCCAGAGCTCTTTGCGAGATTTTTTATTGTTTATAAAGTATTTCACTCCTAACACTTTGTAAAAATTGATGGTGTTGATAGAATATCCAGCATGACTTATAAATAGTTTTCCTTTAATAAAAAGGAAAAAAATGATTTTAAACGAAAATAAAAATATTGTAGATACATGGATGTGTTTGTTTCATTCATTCAATGAGCACCTAGAAACTGCTCATGCAAGGAGTGTACACTCTTCATTGGCAATGGGGTTTGCTGCTTGTAGGGTTGCAGGCAGCTATCCCAGTGATGCTTAACAATAAACTAGTTTTCATTTTAACTAATTGCAAATTAATCCCCAAATTAATATGTCATGGTAGTTATAAGTGGTGGGGCCTTTGAGAGGTGGTTTTTAAAAGTTAGTTGAGGACATTTGTGGGGTCCCCATAATGATGGTGTTAGTGGCTTTATAAGAAGTGGGGAGAGAGGCCCAGGTTAGCACCCTTGTGCTGTCTTGCCCTGGGGTCCCCCCCTCTGTGTTATGGCGCAGCAATGGCTCACCAGACGCCATTGCCATGCACTTGAACTTCCCGTGTTCCTAACTGGGAGCTAAATAAACTTCTGTTCTGTGGCATTCAGTCGTAGTAGCAGTAAATGGATTAAGGCAGTAGGCTTGATCGTCTGATGATTGCTTTCCCTTGATGGCCTTGAGGATGTCATTCATTGGAACGAGATGTTTGCTTACAACAAAAGCGAATTCCCTTTCAGCAGAATTACAATACAGCCACATGTTTGTGTTTCCTTTCCAACATGTATTCTTCTCAGCGAGACTGATTTCATTGACTTCGAGTCTATATTAAAAGTGAGAAGTGGGGAGAAGACCAGAGAAGAAGGTTGAGGAACCTTTAGGATAAGTGGCAAGAGTGGATTTCCACATAGATAGGATTGTGTTATTGTTTAACTCGAGGATAATATGAGATGGATCAGGAGACTTTGTGAATATTTCAAATGCTGCTATGAATATGACGAGAATGGCGTCCTGAAAGCTCTCTCTCTTTCTCCCTCCCTCTCTCTCTCTTTTCAGGGCAATGTGTCTTTTTCCTGTTCACAACCGCAGTCTATGCCTGTGACTTTTCTGAGCTCCAGGAGTTACTTAGCCCTGCCAGGCTCGTCCAGAGAGGATGAGGTTTCTGTTACTTTTCAATTTCGAACCTGGAATAAGGCAGGGCTTCTGCTCTTCAGCGAACTGGAGCTGGTTTCCGGGGGTCTCCTCCTCGTTCTCAGTGATGGGAAACTGAAGCTGGAGCTCCAGCAGCCCGGAAAATTACCCAGTGACATCACAGCAGGTAATAAATGTCCTCCTGCAGGCAAAGCATACGGGTTTGAACGATTTTATTATCTGTGTCCCTTCTCTGAAGATTTTGTGTATAACCAAAAAATTAATATTTGTTTAAAGAATGAATGCTTGAGTTAATAAGATTATCAGTAGTCTTCCTTAGAGGAATTCGGTTCCAATTTCCTTTTACATTTAATCCCAACATTAGCGGTTCTTATTAACCAAAATAACAGTTGTGAGGCAATAGAAATTTCCTTCTGTGACTTCCTCCCACTTCAGATAAATCAACATAAGTATCATTTTTTGTTATAAATGAGGAAATAGGTCTTTGGAAAAAAATGGAAAAAGATCAAAAAGTGAACTGGATGTCCTTCTACAGAAAACAAGACTTTGTCAAGCACAGGTGTTTTCTGGCTTGGTCTGTGCGAGGAGGAGTGAGGTCTTCCCTGGGATCATCCATACCTCTATATTAATCCATAATGTGAAAGTTCAGTGTTCGGTCAAATTAACTCTGCTTACTGATTATTTTGTAAATGGTTGGATACGTCTCGGGGAGGGGATGCAGAACTTCTTTCTACAGAGCTCTACATTCGGACGCCAAGTAGGGTTCTCTCCACTTCTAGGCAATACGGTATCGTTTTACTGATTAGCAGTAAGATAATTAGGATGCCTATATGAGTGACTGGAAAATTAATGTCCAATCTAGGTCGGTGCTTTGAGAGAGATATTTTTGTCTTTTCATTAAACTTACACAGTTTTCTACAAGGGACCTCCATCACGTTTTTACTTGTATAGAATAGCATCCAGCCCCAGCAACAACCCGGAGGTCACACTGCCGTAAATTGCTGCATTAATTTAACAAATGATCTTTTAATTGAAAGATGCCCTTGTACTACTGCTATGCATTAGCTGGGACCAAAATTCCCAGAAGATGTCTCAGAGAGAAAAAAAAAATCAGCACACAGTTCGAAGCTGCCTAAAAGAAAAACAGGTATACAAATGGCACCATGCATGCCCTTTCTTCTCATCTTCCTGCTGTTGTTCGTGTATCACTGCCGCTTCAATGTGGAGCTGAAGTTCAATGTTAATTATAATTTTCAGAGGTACTGTGCATGCCTTGCTCAAAATGTGGTGGATTTGCAGGCTTCACAAAAAGAAATAAATTAATCTGTGTCATATTAATTATTAATCGGCTCCTAAAATGAGGGCCTAAAAATGTAAGCTTGCCATTACTGTGTAGTTTATTGTGATGTATTTGACGTCCTCTGAAGTGGTTACATTCATAGCCTAATTTTCAACGTCTTAGAGAAACTGCTTGAGTACAGTGCCACTGGAGTGAGCCCCGTGGAGCTAGTTCATTTCTAAGCACTTTACAGGCATGTATAGTTAATAAATTACTAGGTGTAAGTCTGAATGGAACACCTTGAGTGATTTAAAAGTCTCTAAATGAATGTTTAGGCCCATGTACAATATAATCCATTATGACATCATTCGACTTTTTGGGATTATCTCCATAGCCTTTTATAAGAGTAGACTAAATACGAATGCCAATATAGCAAAATTATTATGCTTCAAATAAGTTAGCCTATACATACCAACTCTCTCTAGTCCTGTTTTTCCAGTTCCTTTTAAAGTATTACTTTTACTCATTTCAGTGCACTGAAGGGTATTTGGGTAAATGGTCAGTTTTTTTCCACCAGGGGAAGATACTCCACTTGTGTTTCACTCATCCAGGGTCCAATAATTACATCAGTTGTCAGAATGTATTACAGTCACTCTAAAGATAACCAGGTAGTACTGACAGGTAGATATAATATGATATCTTTATTATTATAAATTATAGTAATGTGGTACGGAATACTACTATGGAGTACTACTAGTGTGAAATACTATTATGGAATACTACTATGGGATACTATGGAACACACTAGGGAATACTACCCAGCCATTAAAAAAGAATGACCTCTTTTCTTCTGCAACAAAGTAGATACAACTGGAAACCATTGCGTTACTGAAATAAGCCAGTCCCAAAAAGACAAATATCATTTTCTGTGATACATGGCAGTTAATATACAACACACAAAAAAATACAGAAATGGGAAACAGATATTTTGTGCTATGATTGTTGTATTTAGCCTTTGCTTATATTCCCGGAGAACTGTGGTCTTCCTACTTTTTACTTGTTGAATGTTACGGTTAGTGGTGAACTAAGCCTGTGAGTATAGAGTGGTTGGAAAGTTAGTCTTTGCAAAAGTTAACGTAACACGGAGGGAAGGAAGGAGGGGGATAGGGGGAGGGAGAGGAGGGTGTAGGGAAATCTACTTGTCTCCTTAGAATGGTATCTATGAAACATATGAAATTGTTCTCTTTATATTAATACAGTTTAAAAAAAGAATGGCTTAATTATTCTTAGGCTCTAGAGATATAAAAGACTAATCTTAACACTTCAAAAAACTCAAAATTTTTATACCTTTTACAATGGAATGAAAATTAAATTGTGTGGGTAAAACACCAGCATGCGTATGTTGAATTATTAGGCTAAAATTTTAATGTGAAGTTCAGTGTTACACAGTATCATTTGGAATTATTCAAAAATATTATGTCAGCCTAAATTGTTTTTGAAATATGAGATTTTATATTAGCCTATATCATAAGACATGTTAACAGTCCTAGATAATCCCTTGTAACACAAAACATTTTCGGTTTTTGTCACCTTGATAGATGTCAAAGCAGAAACCCTTCAGATAACATCAAAGCCCGAATGAACAATAGTTACATATTTTTATTTGCTACTGGAAACAAAGTCTCAGTTGTCAAATTTGAGGGTTTTTGCTATGATTTGAATATTCCTCCTGCAGCTTTTACCTGAGAGTTGAGATCTGGCCCATGCGTGAGCCTCCAGCCGGCACGGGCAGAGCCTGGACAGGTAGTCTTGCCTGTGTGTGACATGTTTGTGCATTTTCCACTTCCTGGGCGTTTGCGGTCCGGTGCCTCCGGCAGTGGAGCCGCCCTTTTGGTTTGCTTCCCCGTCTGCAGTCTGTAAATTACACTGCGCGCCTCTGCTCTCCCCAGAAATCATGGGCACCGATGACCTCTATGTTTCCATCTTGACAAGATCTGTGTGGGGTTCTGGGTCCTTAATTATGGTTAGTGACAAAGGTTAGTGAATGTAGACATTTCTAGAACGTCCTGAGTGCTGAAAGACATTGGAAAATAGGCAAAACCCTCCAGTGACCAGTTGAGCAGTGGCCTGGCCATTTGCATGTGTGATACATATGGCCCCAGGGATACTTGGGATGGTCTTAGGTGAAGGTCATAGCAGCTAAACTGTTAGAATGTTTCTGTAGCAATTTAATATGGGCACTGGAAGATTTTATATATAGGGAAGCAGATAGAAACCGTTTTTCCCCTGTTGTATGTCGCATATTTCTGTGATTTGGGCCAGAGGAGGAAGGGAGGGAGAGAGGATATTCTGGTGTATAAGCTTAGCCTCTCCTACTACCTGCAGTTGTAAGCATTTCCATTAATGACACCACTCTCCCATTCTTTGGTTTGGGAAATGTTAACGCTTTCCAGCCAAAGACCACGGTGCACCTATTTGGAGTCGAATAAGTGAGGCTGATTGTTTATGGCCCCGGAAGGAATCCACCCTGGAAGCCACGGGGCTGTCTCAGTACAGAGGTGTCCAGGATGACTTATGACAGGATTTTTGGTTGTGTCCGCTGATTTGGGAGAAGTTTCAAGGAAGCAAAAAGATTGTTGTAGATTAAATGCTGCTGTCAAGAAGTGAGGCTATTTCTTTGTAAATCTTATCTAGAAGGACAGAGCGATGATAGAAGACTGAAGCTGTAATTGGTTTTCAAAAATCAGTCGTTGTTCATATTATCCAGGAGAAGTTTGATATTTTTGTCGTTTGCACAAGAACCTTGCCTTAGCCTGTGCTTGAACAAGCTTACGAAGTAGTAATGGTCTCCCAGCCCTGTTTTCTTGTAGTCACAGAGTGACCTTGTCTGATATTGGTGCCCTGTGAGGTTGTTTATGTGCCACGGGAGTGTGCCAAGGCCTGGCTCTGGATGCCAGCCAATTTCTCACAGCGGGAGGCCTCCCTGGTGGTGCCAGGCCAGTTGCTGGCCGGGAGGGGCTGCTTTGCTCTTTCTCCAAGTTAATTGCTGGCCGTGATCACACAGAAAACAGTGAGGGTTTCTGTCCTGGTTCTCCCACTCACCAACTGGCTGCGACATGAGTCATTTGTTTATTTCCCCTGAGCCTCGTTTTTCTCCATACTGAAAATGAGAATAGTGATATGGTAAAGATGATGGTACAACGCGTAGAAAACACCGTTGATGAGTAACAGTTCCACAAAGTTGTTTCTGTGACTATCATTTCAAGCACGTTCCCTCCACAGACTCACAAGGTGTAAGTGATGAGAGTCTAAAGTCAGCATTTAAACACGTAAGATCAGAAACCAGACAAAACACGAAAATTCTGATTGCTGCTTTTTCTTCCCCTCTTTCACAGTCCCGTGGCTTTTTAAAGGGGCTCAGCTCTCCAGAGGCCTAGAAGTGGAAAGGAGTTGTGTACTTAGAAAAACAAAATAGAATCAGATTTAAATTGATGTAGAGTTAGTTGGAGTGAATTAAAGGGACCACCATGATTTAATCTGCTTAATAAGTCCTGTTGACAGGTAATGAGTCCCCTCATTGTAGGTAAATGGCATCTGTTACAAACGAGGCCTGGGAACAGCATACAAAAGTTAACTTCCTAGGAAGGCACAGCTTTACATGCACCAGCTGGCTGGATGGGTGCATTTATCAGTGTCACATTACAGACTGGGTTGTCTCCTTGGTTCTTAATCTTACTTGGCCTCTGCGTGGACAGTTTTAATCCCAAGTCTTTTCCAAGCCTTTGACCTAATGCTGTTGCCCAGTATCTGCTCCTCGATGTGAGATCCCTGGACCAGCAGTGGCTCGGTGATGCACTTGTTGCTGATCTGTGACAAGTATAAAAATGGATATGAAGTGCCTAGACACTATCAGAGCCATGAGATACTGCTGCAGTATCTAAGCACATGAGTAGTAGGCTTGGGTTTTATATGTACTTTTAATTTAATGCCTCGGTAGTTCTGTTTTTCCATTTCAGAAAAGTATGTCAGTCTCTTATAGATTGGAGAATAATATGTTCATCCTCATGAGTAGTTGGAAAAACACTGTTTGAGATCACTGGAAAATGTAAGATAAAACAGCAGAAGTAGAGCTGTGTGTTTGGGGCAGAGCCAGGCTTACACAACGGTAGGAGAGGTGCAAGGGACGGGGGGTACAGTGGGAATTCTGTCTGGTTCACGTGATGCAGAGCAAACTGGATTTTTCCCTCTGAATGTATCCCAGAGGAAGCACTGGATGACAATTTGGGGACGTTTGATTTATTTTAGCCCGATCTCATTCTGTCAGACATTGCATGACTCTATTTAGTTGTCTGTTTCAGAGTCCACTCCTGGAAAACGTGTCTAAAAGTATCTAACCTACACCTTCCTTATTTCTGTTTCCATTTCTTTCCCATTATCTTTCACAAACCAAACCAGGGTTGAGTCTTGGCCACTCTCGCTTCATGGGTATGATGGCAAAGCAAGCTCCCGTACCCCAGCTAGAATTCGTTTTAACCTAAACATGTTCAGGATCAGAAATTAAAATCACCTGAGAGAGATTCAAAACATTTTCAATCTGCAAGCATATGGTAGAAAATAGCTTGGGGGAATAAAGCAAATTACAACTAATATCAGAAAAGAAACTACATGTAATATCAAACAAGAGGTTCTTTGCGTTAAATGGAGTTTTTATAATTTTAGGTAATAATTTGATCTATGAAATCATACAGAGTTGAATATTCAGTGGAGATACGCCTGGCCGCTAAATCCACAACTGAGCTGCCCAGGCTCCACATCTCTGCCCAGTGTTCAGCCCCAGAGTTCCTCATAGACTGAATTTCCCCGCAGAGGAAAAGGCTGTCCATCCCTGGTATTCATGACACTGGAACTGCTGTTGGAGGGACCCACTCAGAGATAACTTTTAGAGGTGGTACAAAGAGCTTGAGCTTGCATTTTAGTAACTTGGAAAATACAGGAACAGTATAAAAATGGAGACAATGAAGATTTTCCGATTTGCAAAAACTTAGTTTCTGTGTAGGGATATTTCTGTGAGTACATTCCCATATTCATATAAAAATTAAGGATAAATTGAATCATGTATATGAGTACGTAGAGAACTGATTTTCATTACTGGTGATCTTTGTGTGTGTGTGTGTGTGTTTGTGTTTTAAGTTTCTGTACACATTGAATTAGCAACACAGAACCATTGCTCCTAGTGGAAAACCGGGACTAGGTTCCTATGAGCTTCTGGTCACTACATTGTTCTCCACCAGTCAATAAGGGAAAACTTCAAAAAATTTAATAGGAAATGTATATTGTGAAAAAGCAATGCATGGATTTCGTAATTTTTGCACCAAAATAAATTATCTTTTAATTCCATTTCCACAAACTCTTGGAAGTATCTTCATAGAGAATCTTGCTTTCTGTTTAAAGACTGTATTTGGCATACTTACTGATCGCTTTAGCAATGAACTTGTGGTCAAGGGCACTAATACCTTGTCTGAAGAAAGCTTTCCTAGTACATGTGTTTTTTCCAAGAGACAATCACAGCCTTTCTGTGCTCAGGAACACGAGATGCACCACCATGCTTGGGTGCCACTGTAGATGGCAGAATTACCAGTGAACTCCCCAAATCCCCAAAATGCGTTCGTAGTGTGAGGGCCAAAACAATGTGGGGCAATTTAGATTCTTTCTTTGTTACTAATATTTAGTGATTTTAATTTTATTTAAAAGGTTGAGATGGGGAGGGAGAAGAAAAAGGAAAGTGAGACAGATAGCGAGAGCGAGAGAGAGAGCGAGAGAGATGAGATTTTCCATGCACTGGTTCGCCCCGCCCCCAGTGTCCACAAAGCTGAAGCCAGGACACTGGAACTCCATCCTGGGTGTCAGATACCTGAGTCACTGAGCCGTCACCTCTGCCTCTCAGGGTACACAGTGGCAGAAAGCTGGGCCAGTGGCAGACCTGGGATTAGAACCAGGAACTTTAACACGGGATGTAGGTATCCCAACCACTGCACCAACAACCCGCCCTGGAATTTAACCTTTGCTGCTCGTATAGGTGGCTAAATATTCTGTTATAATGTCGTAAAAGGTGACTATTTAGAAGTGTGAAAAATGTAGATAAAACTTTTTTTGAATATGATCTGTAAATATTTGTACTCTTCCTAAACGCTCTCTGCTAGGAGGTAATTTAGGTGAATGGACTCTGAAGGTCAGTCTACGGCAAGTAACCATTCAGAATTGTGTAGGGTTCAGGATCCGGTTCTTTCTGTTGAGGGCCTGAGAAAGGGGGATAATGAACCAGCGCTTTTCACAGCGGGGTGCTGAGTTTTTGCTTGTCTTACCCTCTTTTCTTTCTGTTCGTTTTCTTCTTATTAATTCAGTAGCCTTCCCATCCCCCTCTATCTTCACTTTCCATGGTTTTAGTTACCCACCATCATTTGGGGCCCAAAAATATTCAATGGAAAATCCTCAAAAGAAGTTTTAAATAACTTTCATTACAATATATTGCTCTATTGCACTATCATTAGCTGTGTCCAGTTTATGAATGAAGCCTTATCTTGAGTATATGTGTACAGGAAAGAAACCATAGTGTCTACAGCATTCTGTACTACTTGCATGTCAGGCATCCACTAGGTGTCTTGGAACGGATCCTGCGAGGATCAGGGGAACAACGATAGACAGAAATACTACAGGCACTTGAGTGCTGCACGCCCTGCTGTTCCTAACCAACTGCCTGAGGAGTTCCCTGTTGACAGTCATTTCTTTTAACCAATTGCTTCCTCTCTGCTCCCCATCCCCCACCCCCAGGTGCTGGATTAAATGATGGCCAGTGGCATGCCATCTCCTTATCTGCTAAGAGGAATCACCTGAGCGTGGCAGTGGATGGCCACGTAGCCTCTGCTGCTCTGTCGCTGGGGCCTGAGCAGATTTATTCAGGTGGCGTCTACTATTTTGGAGGTAAGTCAATGCCATCTGGCAGTTCAACCGTGTTTGCATTTACTGCTCCTGTGTTTGGGGGGAGTCATTATGCTTTCAGCAACGTGAGTACTAAGGAGTAATTTCCCACCTTCTTAGAACATGGAAATGTCGAATGCAGCAAGATGACAAATTATGACCTAAAATGCATTTCTGGAAGGCGGACTTACTTATGTTTACAATTTCTATAATGAGATTGACTTTAAGTAGGTCACCCTCTTTAGATCTTAACTCTAAAGATTGTTATGTTTTCCGAGTGTTAAATGGTCCTTATTATGTCTTCTTCTGATTTTATGGTTGATTTTATTACAGCGTTTTCCTGGTCATGCCTCTTAGCTCCTCTAGAGCATCCTATTGCTTTCCCACTGCCCAATGCAGAAGGGCAGTGATATGCCAATGGGCAAATGATCTGGCTTAATTAGCCATGGCAACCCCTTCTCTTCGCTAAGTAATAATGCTTGGATATATCTGATGAAATCGGGCCAGGCCCCTTCCACACCTGCTAACATAGGAAGTGTTGACCTGTCCAGTTGATGTGCGATTGGATTAGGGCTTGGAAAAAGCAGTGGGGATGGAACTGTCACTGGAAAATTAAAACCAAATGTTCTTTTCCAATGAAAAGACAAAGTAATAAAATTGTTAATAGTGACATTTCTAATCGTGATTTGGAGTGTTTCTTATGTTACTCTTGTTTTGTTGTTGCTACATTGCCTTTTAATAGTTGCTCTGGCTAGAATCATTTTTGAATTGGGTGGAAGTAGGTGAGTCTTTTTAAATCACCATTAAAATACAAATTCTTTTCTAAGAATTGGCAGTGAGTACCTAGCCCGTGAATCAGTTCATCAGTTCTGAAGAGCAAATGAATGCACAAACAAAAACCCCTACATAATCCGTTACTGTGGAAGGCTGCAGAGGGCCAACGATTTTCAAAGACATAATTGCTTCCTTTGCCGAGATTTGTTCAGTTCTGAACCAGGTTGTTTTGGAATGTCTGATTGATTTTATGGCAATCCCTTGTACACATTCTTTTAATCAATAGTAAGATATATAGAACAACTTAACCAAGAGCTTTCACTTCAAAGGAAAAGATTTAGAAGCACTAAAAGAGATAAGAAATAGCAGGCATATTGTTAAATGATGCAAAATAAAAGACGGGATAGAAGTGTTTGTAAATCATGAAAATAGAGTCATCATTCTTAAAGTATTTTATATCCTTCTCGTTCAGATTTAATAATGCTTAGCTGTTTTATTGTAGAGAATTTTTTTCTCTGGTGATTGTTTTTACTCATGCTGTAATATTATTTTATAGTGAAATATCACATATGCACTCTAATTTTGCTTGTTTGCGTTGTGATACAGATGGTATACACTATTCATAGTTTTAAAATATTTGGAGGGTTACAGATTTATACGAAAGTTGCAAAGACATACATAGAGTTCCTAGATACTTCATAACCATTTTCCCCTTATATATAACCACCTTATATATACATTTTAAAGGTACATACGTGTTTCCATCTTATATATACACTTTCAGTACTGCTAGTAAATTTTGAAGTCACAACTACATACACATCCCCCTAGTTTAGAAAGAGGATTTCTCAGCACACGTTTGTCCCTCTGGGATGATATTCTCGGATCTCTCCCAAGTAAGCACGCTCCTGAGTATAGAACTTCATGTTCTTCCTTTCTTGTTCTTTGTTGTAGTGCATCAACAGTGTACTATGGAAGTTTCCAGAACACACAGTAAAATTCCGTCTCTTAGGCTTTTATCTTAATAGCCCATCTCAGGTTTAGTTAGGGATCTCTGTTTAGTCACTCATCATGGTGAGATAACCGTCCCAGAACAGACTTGACCTTGGCCTGAGACTCTAATGATCACTTAAACATGTGCCCTGTGGCATCCAGGCCATGATAACATTTCCAGGGCTGGAAGTGATGGGCCGCATCTAAACAGGAGGCTTTGTACTGCCCCCATTCTCCCTCATGGGCCCAGTCTGTGCCTCCTGGGCCTGGTTCAGGAGTCCACCCTCGGAAATGCCTACTTAGGACTTTGGGGCTGGTTCTGTGGGAGAGATATTCCCAGGCAGGCACCTCCTCTTTTCCTGCAAAGCTTCTGGGCTTCTGGAGACCACAGACAAAAGCATGGCTGTTGGAGAAGTGGGCTAGGATTGTACAGAGCGCAGCACTGGCACAGGCCCCTCCTTGCCTGTACGATAACGGGCATGGAGTCATAGGTGATCTGCTCTTCCCGACTTCAGCTTGTAGTCTTGTTTTCCCCCACCTGCCACGTCCTGAGCCAACTTTGACAATTGGCCACCATAGCAAACCATTTTTTCTGTGTGTTTGACAGTCCCCTTTATCACCAGGATGTGTTTATCTAGGTGGAAGGCATTTTTAGGTAGTTCATTGACCAATTATTTTATTTTCAAACAGGAAAGAAAAAAGTCCACACTGTGAAACACTTCCCACCCCTTCATGTCTCTCTGAATTCAGCTGCAGGCTTCGCGATTCAGAACGTGGTCAGCCTAACCCGGCTGCGTTGTCTTTTTGACAGGACCAGCCTCTCCCCACAGCCCGTGTTCTGCGTCTTTCTATGCCAGTTTGGGTGTTCTGCGTCTTTCTATGCCAGTTTGGGAGTGGCTTCATTATTGGCAGGGGTCCTGCTCCTGAACCAGCTGAGCTCCCTATAGGCCACACCTACCTTCCTCCATCCAGCCTTCATCCGTCGTTTTGACCCTCCAATGAGTGCTTTGCAAAAAGCCAGACTGTGTGCAGTGCATTGTGCTCGGCTTTGATCATTTATCAATGACCGATTTTTAAATCTGGGTTTTCCGGATCAAGGACTCTCATTTCTGGAAACGCTCCTGTGGGACTCTATGCGGTGCATAAGCTACCATGCAGCCCAGTCTGGGGATACTAAACCGTGTGCAGATTCTCACGCGCTTCCTCCCTCGTGCAAAGCAAACATTATCTAGCCAGTGAACTGGCTGCGCCGCGGTGAAGTCTAGGCGACATCCCACTTGTGGTGTGGTGACACACAGTGATAATTTATCTGTCAGCCTCCAAGGTGTTTGACATGCTGGCTGCCTCCAGTAATGGATCCATCCATTAGTTCAGCATTAAGCATTCTCCAGAAATCTTCTATTTTAGAACTTTTATCTCTGATGGGTTCAGTGCTGAAATTCTCTCCCGTATTGCATTATAATCACTCACAGCTGTGTCTTCCATAGACCGCAGAGACTGACAGAGTGAACCCTTCTTTGTTCTGAGAACGTCTTGTTTATTGCGTGTGTGGTAGCTAGGAATAGGGAGTGCCTCAGGATAGGACAGTGTGCTCTTTGTATAGTTCTGTAACTTTTCCCCATGACCCTAGGTTCGCTTAGTTTTGTCCACCTGTAGGCAAATTGCACAGTTCATTTTATTCCAAAATAGTCTGAGGTATATTAAAAATCACCACCAGGGAAGAAGGAGATTAGCAAGCTGTTTGTATTTCTGGCATATTCTGTTAACCCCCAGGTACTATGGAGCTATTGTCCTTTCATTTTCTACCTTAATGTTCGTAATTGGCTAATAACTGATCTAGGACACATACCACAGTTAGAGTAACCCTGTCCTGCAGTGCTGAAGAATGCTAAGTCCTGGAAATGGGGGAAGTCTTGGGTACAGAGAGAGTTAGTACTCAAAAAGCTTTGATCACTTTTATTGAATTTGAAACCTCAAAGTCTCCATTCTGTGGAAATGCAGTATTTCAGTATGCTTGATAATAGTTTAAATAATAATGCTGGACTCTACTTGCTGTGTAAATCTATTTTGTTAGGAAAACAAAGCATTAAGAAGAAATATCCATAGTTAAAATATTTAATCATAATGAAAATCTCTAGGTCCCAAACTAGCTTGGCTTATACAGGCATTAAAAAGTTGCTGATTCATTTCTTATGTCTTGAAATTGTAATGGTGGTTGACAACCATAACGACAAAGAAAGATTAATGAAAAAATATGTAAGTAGAATATATGTGTTCATGCACCATAAAATTATTTATTTCACTTGGGTAGAGAAGCATTTAGAACATCATTAGACCCCAGACAATCACAGTTAATATTATATTTCTTTATGATTAAAAAAATTAGATGCAACTCTTAAGTAAATCTTAGAACAAACAGTATAAATGTGAAATTTTTTCAAGAGGCGAAGAATAAATAAAATTAAGCAATGAAATATTTCGACATTAAGTCATTAGGATTTATTAAAATCCATTTGTATGTGGCTCTTCTGTAGGGCAATGAATTATTTATTTATTTACTTATTTTAAAAATTGTATTTTATGGATTAGAAAGGCAGAGTATCAGAGAGTCAAGGGAGAACCAGAGAGAGAGGAGAGGGAGGGATCTTCCATTCACTAGTTTACACCCCAGACAGCTGGAAAAGCTGGATCTGGGCCAGGCCTAAGCCAGGAGCCTGGAACTCCATCTGGGTCTCCCTCATGGGTGGCAGGAGCTCAAGCATTTGAGCCGTCTTCCACTGCTTTCCCAAGTGTATTAGCAGGGAGCTGGATCGCAAGTGGAGCAGCCGGGACTTGAACTGGTGCTCATATGGGATGCCTGTGTTGACGGCAGTGTTCTAACCTGCTGTACCATAACACTGGCCCTGCGAAATAAATATTTAATTCAGTAAATAGTTGATAATTGTATTCTTAGTCAATATTACTCCTTTTCCAAATAGTTAGCTTTACAGACAGAAGCACTTCACTGCTATTGATTTTTTTTTTTAATGTATGATGTATGTTTTCATCCTTTTTGTTCTTAACTTTGGAGTCCAAAAAAATCTTAAGTTCCTGAATTTAAGTTATATATATATATATATATATACACACACACACACATCTTAGTACTTCTGGCTGGCATATTTAGGATTCTGGAGCTAATATGTATATTTTAAAAACTGTATTAAATTAGTATCCTGGCACATAATTATAATAACGCTGGTGTTCCTATGAGTCCTATATGAATAAAGACAAATACTGTGTATGAATTGCAATGTTTAATTTAGATCGAACTAATAATGACGTCATTGGGTTTCTTTCCCTGTTTTAATACAGAGGATAATCAAGTGCCTTTTTTTTCTTTTTTGGTACTTTTTCTAATGAAATATGCTATGATACTGACTCCTGTTTTGTTGTGCTGTGTCTTGCCTTTGCTTTGTTTTATCAGGTTGCCCTGACGAAAGCTTTGGGTCCAAATGTCAAAGCCCATTTGGTGGGTTCCAGGGGTGCATGCGGCTCATTGCTGTGGGTGGCAAGGTGGCAGATCTGATCGCAGTGCAGCAGGGGTCCCTCGGGAACTTCAGTGACCTGCTGATAGACTCCTGCGGCATCTCAGACAGGTAAGGACAACCTCGCTGCTCTACGGTGAGCCATTTTCATACTTCAGGCAGCAGACTAAATTTTCATATAAAAATAACATTTCTCTCTGCTCTTTACCACTGCCGTCTGCTGCACAGAAAATGGATTCTATTCACTTGTCTATAAGAAATCTATGCCTTTTGTTTTAGATGTCATATTTCAAATGATAAAATTTAGATATGGGACATGTGGCTAGGTTATTTATGTGAACACACACATGCTACCAATTCACAAAAGATAATGTTGATGCTGCTATAATTTTAGATGGATATAAATGCAGTGAAAGTGTGTCATTAAACCGATAGATGAGGGCCTCTGAATAGTAAAATGGATCATCAGCCATCCATAAGTCAGAGACCGGCTTTGGCTACCCTGACCGTTGGGTGTTTTCTGAGGCAGGGGACTTACCTGGTAGCTGTTCTCCTGATGGGCACCTGCAGCAGCTGGTTATCATTTTCTCTGCAGGGAAAATGAAGAAGAACCCTTCCTGCAGAACAGCTCGGGGCCGTGACGTTGACCAAGGAGTAGGGGTGATCCGGCAGTTGCCTTAGATGCTTGGATACAGGGCATAAATCAAGATGTGGGAGTTAATTGTAGTGGACAAGAGATTTTGAAAATAATTAATAGTTCCTGATAATTAAAAACCATGTTTGGGCAGAGGCAACTGTAGCTAAATCATCTTGCCAGTCATGCTTTACTACCAAGATTGTATTTTAATTATGGGCTTCCATGGAACGTCATGGCCATTACAGATTTTAAAGAATCTGTATACCAAGCCCTATGCTAAACACTCTGTGTGAATTAATCTTTAAGTCCGTCCTTACAAAGGCTCTTAGAAGCTGTCTTTCACTGTACTCACTGCCTATAAATACAGAGCTAGATGCACAGAGAGGTTAAGTTGACCCAGACAGTTCATCTGAGAAAAGGCGGCGCCCAGCCCCAAAGCCATGCGCTGTGGTCCAGGAAAGTCCCCCGGAAGTGCTCTCCTGCCTTGCTGTGCAGCCTCCCTGGGTACAGGGTGGCCTTTGTGGTGTTAATATTTAATCCATGTGTAATAAACATACCATCCAATGTTTTCATAAACTATAATTAAAAGCAAACAATAACATTAAACACAATTTAAAAATCTGATTGGAAGGAACACAATGCAGTCCCCCTTTTTTTTTTCACTGTAACTGACTTACAGAGGGGTCAAACCTACACACAAAGGGGTCTGTACAGATACGTGTGCTCACACTCACACAGCCAGGCACATGTGCTGTGCACACGTACAGTACATATGATGGCCCTCGGGCGCACTCACACAGTGCGCTCTTGTGTGCCTACTCTGGTCCTCAGAAGCTTCTTGCACACTCACAAGATCCTGACACTTTCCTACTCATAAAGCCATCCCCCATTCCTTACACACAACACCCCTTCCATCTACACTGTCACTTACACACACACACACACACACACACACCCCTGCCTTCAGCCACAAGCCCTGCCGTCCCCTCTGTGGATATGCAGGGTGCTACTCCTTAGGCAGTGCCTCTGGGAGTGACTGAGGGATGAGGGCAGGCACCAGGCGGGGCTGCAGCACCGGAAACAGATGGTAGGGCACATGTTCCGTGCGAAGTTGCTTGGACCTGGAACATTTGTTGCATAAAACCATCAGCTCTATCTTCTGACATCAACTTTCTAAGAACATCTACTGGGAGGGGCGGGTCCCCATCTTGGCCACAGACACTGCTCGCCATTCCCCAAACGCAGGGAGGCCCAGGGTGTGCTGTGCCTCCCAGTGCCAGAGACCCCAGTGGAGAACAGAGAGGCTGCTGTGTGACAGCGCCCACCGCTGCCAGCTCCTGACTTTCCCAGCTGCAGCCTCTGGGACTCAGTCATGCTCTCCTCTTGACCCACTTCTACTGCTTAGTCTTCATGCTCTGGCCTCAGGCCACCGTCGCATCCCCCTTCCCACAGGTCCAGCCGAGTCTGCTTCCCCGTCCTGCTCTCTGCGCAGCCCCACCAGCCATCCCGTGTTCCTCCTCTCTTAGGCTCACATGTGGTGTTTCAGCCAGTTGACAAGTAAATCATGGTGTTATTCTGCTCCCATAACTCTTTTTATGAGAAGGGAGTCAGACAGAGTGAGGGTTCCTGCTGATTTCAGAGGCTGATGAAGATAAGAAATTTGAATTCCCTGCTCACCCTTATGCTGGGACCCAGAGGTACCTTACTTTGTTTATTTTCCGACAAGTGATGATGGTGTGCAGACTCTATTTCAGCATCATTAATTCTAGCCAACCTCTATATCGTGTGAAAGTCTTTTGAAATGTCAATGGGAATGGACAGGGAATCAGGATAAATCAAAATCTCACACATCACGTCAGGTTAAGGTGTGTTGATGTCTGCATTTGTTCAAGTTCACAAGCAATGAAAATAATGATGGAAATGTCTAAGGGAAAAGCTTTAGAGGCCAGAAAAAATGGGTTGATGGATGATCTGACCTTGAATTGGATTGACTAGCAAGAGAGAGTAAAATACAACTGTGTAGGGCGTTCAGTGGGGATGAATGCTTCACTCTACAAGATACATTGTAGTAGGTTACTATCATCAAACATTACTCTATAATGAATTGCAATAAAGTTCACAATTCAGTCTTTCATATTTCCACTAGGATGTGGAAAACCTAGTCAGAAGCAGGAAAATGCTTTGTTAGACTTTCAGAAGCAGATCAAATAGAAATAGTGCATGGATCGGAGTAATTAAGGGTGCATTCTTTCTGTATCACAGCAAAGACGCATTCTTTGGCTTTTAGGCAAAGCCCTCATACCGACCTCTTAAAAACATGGCTTGAGGTTTGCTAAACGCAGAGCCTTCTGTGTCCTTCTCTGTTTGGTTAGCACTGGGATTCTTATCGTTTTAGTAATTTAAAATCTTTTTCTCTACATTGCCATTGATTTGAAGTGATTAAAAATTAAATAAGTCAGGGTACATTTGCTTTAAATGGGTTCTTGCAAATCTATAAAACTGCTAAAATATATATAAACTTACTGGGCTTGGAAAGATGGTCATTATTTATTTTTAAATCCTTAACACACAAGTTGTAGAATAGCATTGACTATGATTATATTGATGAATGTGTGTCCATGCATATGCATTTGCAGTGGTAACTGCTACCTAATGAGAATGTAACTGACATGTCTTCCGGATTGTCGTTTGTTGATTGACTGTGATCTGGATTGTTTGATTTCTGTATAGTGGACATCTATTTTTATAATCAAGAAAAATCAATAACTGTATTTCCAGTTAAAATTCAAAGAATCTTATAAGCAAGACAGGAAGTTGCCCATCCTTAGTTTTGATAAAGGAGGTGATAGAAACCTTATCATGGATCTATTCTTGGCTGGTTTTGTGGTTTTCATATTTTTTAAGTCTTGGATGAATGAGACCGTTTAAAGCCATGGTGGTCTGATGTCTATCATCTTCCTTTCTGAAAGGTGTCAATATTCCGATCAGGGCTCTTTGGGTCCAAATTCCCACAAATCTCAGTTCATGGTGCCCTGTGCTCTTAGACATCCCTAACACATTCAAAAGTTCACAAGTGGTCTAGATATGACTTTCAGAATCTGTTTGCTGGGGCTGGCACTGTGACGCAGCGGGTTGACACCCTGGCCTGAAGCGCCGGCATCCCATATGGGCGCTGGTTCTAGTCCTGGCTGTTCCACTTCCAATCCAGCTTTCTGCTATGGCCTGGGAAAGCAGTGGAGGATGGCCCAAGTCCTTGGGCTGCACCCACATGGGAGACTAGGAGGAGGCTCCTGGCTCCTGGCTTCGGATCAGCGCAGCTCTGGCCATTGCGACCAATTGGGGAGTGAACCAACGGATAGAAGACCTCTCCCCCCTCCCCTCTCCTCTCTCTCTGTGTAACTGTCACTTTCAAATAAAATAAATAAATCTTTAAAAAATAAAAAAAAAATTATTTGCTAAGGAAGACACATAGGTGATTGCTGGCTGATGCTTCAGGAACTTGGGCTCCTATCCTCCCTCAGCCACAGGGAGACTGCAAGTTCCCAGCTCCCTGAGGGAAGCATTTCTGGGTTGTAAACCTGCCTAGGGGTGTTTTGGTTTTGTTTTTTGAGATTTACATCTCAAAGGGACAAAGGAAGAATTGACAGTGGGAAGAATTTTGAAGTAAGCACTGTAAGGGAGGGAGTCTAGCATCAGGAGACTCCAGGAGGTGTGAAAGCTGCCCAGCTGGGCAGGGCTAGCTGAGGCCGGAGCAGAGTTTCCTAAATGTTTTCCATCCTGGAGTCCTTAGCATCCCAGCCATTTTTACTGTGCCTCCGTGCCAAAAGTTACACCTAACTGTTTGTCTAAAAAGTGATGTGGGTCTGCACAATTTAATAAGTATTTATGTCTTAACAATTTAGTCACTCTTTGAACAACTGATCTGAATCTAGACATCTAATGTACAACATAAGTACAATAAGTAATCAAAATTGATTGTATCTGAGACCATGCTCAATGAGTAGATTTTTAACTACTGTTGCTACAAAACAAGCCAAAGGTCTGTGTGAGATGACGGGTATGTTTATTTGCTTCATTTAGCTCTCTATATGTAAAATCATGTTTCATGCCATCAATTCACAGCATAAAAGGTATTAAAACAGAAAAAAGGATACATGTTTTAATTATTTTTCATTTTTAATTATACATAATTATTTCATAATTTTGGTGTATGCACCTGTTGGCCGCTGCACGACTATTAACAGCAGCTTGGAATCAGATCAGACACCACCATGCTCGCTTGTTGTTTGATGTTAATTTCACATTGTACTGGTTTACTTGTTATTAATTATTGAAAATCCAACATCTCTGAGATGTGATTAAAAGGAATATTTTATGATCTGATGTTGAAACTGGGCTACCTTGAGTTGGTAAGTCCCACAGTGCTTGACAGATGTGAAGTGTGCCAGTTATGTGTCCTTGAGATTTAAAATAACCCGGGAGCCCCTGGAGTTCGATACTGTACCCTAGAGCACCCTGCACGGTGCTGGGATGTCCTGAGTCTGAACTCTGCATCCTTCCACATCTCTGGCTGCATCCACCAGCTGTGAAGTCACCCGACCTTTCCACTTCCTGCTTTGCTTCCCTTTTATTTATTTGAATGGCAGAATGACAGAGAGAGGAGGTGGGGTGAGGGTGTGTGGGAGAGAGAGAGATACAGAGAAAGAGAGAGAAAGAGGCAGAGAGGGAGACAGAGAGGGAGGGAGGGAGGGAGAGACAGAGACAGAGACAGAGAGAGAGAGAGATCTTTAACTTACTGGTTTACTCCCTAAATGCCTGAACAGTTGGGAGTCTGCCAGGCTGAAGCCAGGAGCCAGTAAATCTATCCCATATCTCCCACATAGGTGGCAGGGACCCTACTACTTGGGCCATCATCTGCTGTCTTCCCCGTCACATTAGCAGGAAGCTGGATGGGAAGTGGAGGCAGACTCAGCGCCAGCTCTGTAATACAGGGCACAGGGATCCAGAGAGAGGCTTAACCTGCTGCACCGTAACACCCTCCTCTTTTTGTTCTCTCTTCCTTTAAATATCCAAACAATGTAGTAACTCAGTGTGATAAAATGTTATTTCATGTAAGTTGTCAATACTCTTGGCAACATACTGAGTTTGTGTTCTGTCACTTAGGGAAAATAAGGGGCTCTGATCTAGTGAGATATGTTGAGAATTCAGCAGTCGTAACTACCCGAGAATTGCTTGAAACCTGATGCATGCACTGATCTAAGGTTTGGTTCTGTTATTAAAGTACCTTTACAACAGACTGACTAACCATTAGTCACGTGAAAGTCACTCTGGGCTAAGGTTCGTATCCTTCCTCCATCTGACCATGCATGAATGATTGGTACTTTGTGACATCTAAGTATGAAACATGGTGATCGTATCTGCGCCTTCCTTTAGGTGTTTGCCCAACTATTGTGAACATGGTGGTGAGTGCTCTCAGTCCTGGAACACCTTCCACTGTAACTGTACAGGCACGGCGTACAGAGGAGCCACTTGCCATAACTGTAAGCCAATCACACCACTTGTTCTGGCTCTGTGGTGATTTCCTTGTTCCATTTCCCTTTCCAGCTGCGCGTCCATGTGTCCAGCTAGGTGCAGTCCTGGACTGGAATAGGCAACCCTGAGTTTTAGCAGCCAGTTGGTTTCTAGTTTATTTTTAATGTGCACCTCATTTTGTAAAGTAATTAAAGTCGTTTACAGAAGCAACACAAAAGCTGAAAGAGTAGGACAGCTGGAAAAAGAAAAAGCATGTGAAGAAATCAGAAGTAGCTAAGGGTAAAAAAAAAACAAAAGAAAATGGAGAACACATGACCATCTTGTTCTGATGCCTTACTTGGACCAACATTCTAGAAGGTGTGATATAAGTGGAAGTATGATCAGTTGCTAAACTCTAATTCTTGATACAATTAAACAAAGAAATTCTCAGAAACAGTGCTGGATGGATTGAGGCAGGGTTAGCTTGTGGTTTGGAGATTCACACCAAGGAGGATTAGATGCCTTTGACCATTTGGGCAGCTGTAACAAAATCCCATACTGAGTGGGTTGCAGACAACAGAAATTCATTTCTCATAGTATTGGAGGATGAAGTCCAAGATTCACGGGGCAGATTTGATGCCTGCTTCCTGGGTCCTGGATGCTGTCTTCTTCCCGTTGTCTTCATATGGTGCAAGGGCAGTGCCTCTGTTGGGCCTCTTGTACAGCAACAACAGTGCCAATGATGAGATCTTTATCCTCACAACCTGATCACCTCCCAAAGCCCAGCCCCTCCAAATACCTCCCCATTGGGAATTGGGTTTCAACATATTAAGTCTCAGGTTGGGAAGAGTTCCATGAGAGTGATGAACATAAGGAGGTAGATAATAGTTCTCTTGATCCTAATGATTCATTTATTGAATATTTTCCAAGTGCCCAATGTTTGTTATCATATACCCCAACTTCCTTGACTCTGATAGCCACCCTAAAAAGTAGGTACAATAATCCCCAGTTAGTAGTGCGGTAATAGAGAGATGTCAATCAATTTTTCCAAGGATACTTAAGTGACTGAGATGGGAAAGCCCGCTATGGAGCCTGGAATCTAACCAATGCCCCTTCCCTGTGTGATGAACCATGCATTTGTCTAATGCAATGCTTGCATGTGTTATAAAGCTCACGTCATCTTGTTGTCCACTTGGGCAGAATATGTAATGGGAAGACCAATGTGCTCATCATTTTTCATATTATTCCTGACATTTGTGAGCCTTTTGCCTTATTGCACTGTCCTATGTAGCCTGGACTTAAGGCACGAGTGTTAGGTATGTGGTCATCAGCCTTTCCACCCTTGGTCTTTTATACTGTACATTGCTTTGTATTGCAGAGTTGAGATTGAACCCTGGGCTCCAAGCCCTGCTTCAGGGTTAAAGAGGCTGTGATCCGAGACTCTCCTGGCCCTGCCACTGCAGCCAAGGTCTTTTCGAGGCAGGCATCAACTGTATATATTTGAGTGCCTGTGAAGATTTTATGAAGAATGTTTACTGGTGATAAAACCATACTTGACCTGTAATTCAAGGCTAAGTTAGTTGACTCAGGTCACCCAACTAATGGAGGGAGAGCGTATTTTAATTTTTTATATCTTCCATTATTCCCATTGTCATGGCTAACTCGAAGCAGAAAGTTATTATATGTGTTTGAATTGCTTAATTGGTTGTTTTAAATTGGTGTCAATGGCTAGATTTAAATGCAAACACAAATATCTCTGAGGAGGGAATTAGGGGATAAATAAAAAAAGAGATTTTCATTTGTGGCTCACAATTGGATCCAGTAATCAACTTATTAGGATCTTAAGCAGATAGTACAAGTACAGTTGAAGGTTTTTATCAATGACCGTTGTAAGAAATGGGGCCAGGATGACAAACTTGGTTTTCAGCTGTCAAGGGGAAAGGTGGAGATTTTAAATTATTTTATTAAGAAAAATCACTTAACATTCATGTTATAAAATGTCAAGCAATATACATAAAGCAAACGTCCTTTCTACTGTACTCACGTATTCTTTCTAATATCAGTCCCTGCCTCAAAGTTCATATCCTGCCAATCTCTTTCAAGGCGTTTGTGCTAAGTCATATAGGAATATATGTAAAGTAACCATTTTCATATGTCCACATGAGGGTATAAATATAAATGTAACAAAGACAGTTTATACCTGTACTTACATGTTTGTAATCTGTAATAGGAACAAAATAAAGCCATCAGTTTGTGGAGGAATGGGGAAATATATGGATACGGTGATTTCAAATTTTTGTGGCGTTGAACACATTAGCCACATTATTTCAAGTCACTCCTTAATGCAATCATACAAATTTGAAATATATTCAAGGAAGAATAGATTTTTTATCTCTGATTTCACAGAATAAAAAGCTTAATGGAAGCTATTAGTACATTTGGCTAAATGTTTAAGAGAAATAAGCATCATAGATAGGTGGTTTTTCAAACCTTGTACAATTATATAATAAATGCCTAGTTTTAGTTCCAAGCACATGGAGACTATTTCAGGGACGTATTTCATAGAAATATTTCTTCTACATTGAATTTTAATTATCTTGAATTCTCACTATAGAGAATTAGTGAACATTTCTTTTGTAAACGACTTTTAAAAATCATTGATGAGGAGCTTTGCTAATCTTATTTGTCTTACAAAAAGAGCGTTTTATCTATAGCTAGTGTCATGTGAGATAGGAATATAATTACAATGCCCATCAGAAGTTTCCTATTGTTTAAGTATTGGATAGCAGCAGATTGTTTAAGGAGGCTGCACCACTGTGCTTCAGACCTTAGATTACCGCAAGGTGATCCTAGAATTAAAACTTCCAAAGCAGATGTCATAAGACAAGACATCACATTATTCTTAGAAGGTCTTAACATTTAAACACCAACCTTCCCTTTCCTTGTTCTTTGCAATGTAAAAATATGCTAAATTTCCATTTTTACAAAGTTAGCTCATTTTACTTCAGTGATAAAAAGTAATAAAATACCACCCTTTCCTTCTTCCCCTGAAAATCACTTTACAATGATGAGTATTGTTTTAAGGTATTTTTACCTTTTCTCCTGATCAGTAACGTATAATGTGAAGTGTTAAGGAATCAGAGATGATGTGGCCACACTGAAAGGGAAGACGCTCTGGTCCTACTCGTGCATTGATGACCATCTGCTTTTTCTGCAGCCATCTATGAGCAGTCCTGTGAAGCCTATAAGCACCGAGGAAATACTTCGGGGTTTTACTATGTAGATGCCGACGGAAGTGGTCCCCTGGGACCGTTCCTTCTCTACTGCAATATGACTGGTGAGTAAATCCACTTTCATTCAGCAGTTCAATTTTCATGAATGCTTTATTTATACAAAATTAAAATGAAGTAAGTAGAAAGTTGGCCTAGTTTTCCATTTGATTAAAATGTATACAATTTAGTAAAACTGAAAAATATCTTTAAAAATAGTTAAATGAAAATGATTTACATAATTTGTAATATTTTCATTCCTCTCTGCATGTGATATTCATAGCAAATTGAACAATAAAAAATTTCCTAATATGCCCTACAATAAAAAGTATAGGCATTTTTTTGTAAAAAAAAAAAAAGATAAAAGTAACAGCTTTGAAAAATATGTAGTTTTGAAATATTTGAAAACGTGAAGTTTATTTATATTATTGAGTTTTTTACATACACAGATTTACAGAAGTTGTCGTAGAAACTTTTTCTTTTTTGGACAGGCAGAGTGGATAGTGAGAGAGACAGAGAGAGAAAGGTCTTCCTTTGCTGTTGGTTCACCCTACAATGGTCACCGCGGCCGGCGCACCGCGCTGATCCGAAGGCAGGAGCCAGGTGCTTCTCCTGGTCTCCCATGGGGTGCAGGGCCCAAGCACTTGGGCCATCCTCCACTGCACTCCCGGGCCACAGGAGAGAGCTGGCCTGGAAGAGGGGCAACCAGGACAGAATCCGGCGCCCCAACTGGGACTAGAACCTGGTGTGCCGGCGCCGCAAGGCGGAGGATTAGCCTAGTGAGCCACAGCACTGGCCTAGAAACTGTTTTTGATTACATTCAATATCCATGCATTATAAAAAAGAAAAATTCACTTAATTACTAGTGGAAGGGCATTTTCTTAACTTGATAAAGAATACCCACAAAAATCCCTACGGCATCTATCATAGTTTATGGTAAACTATTGAAAGTTTTCCTCTGTTGTTAGCATTAACACCACTCACTTCCACACCAAATTGGAGATTCTAGCCAGTGCAATAAAGCAAGGGAAAGAACTGAAAAATGTAAGTATTAAAAAGAAAAACTGGTATTCTCATTATTCAGAGATAACCAGGTTATGTATTAAGAATATCCTTAACAACCTACAAATAAATGATTAAATTTAGGATTATCATTGAATATAAAATTAGTATAAGATTAATTTTATTTGTATATACAACTAATAAGCAATTAGAGCGTGACTATTTGGAAGGTTATATTTTCAGTAGCATCAAGAATCTCAAACACATGTAGTAAGTCTAATGAAAGATTTGTGAGGCTTCTATATACATCAATACAAAATGCATTTTAGGGGGTTGGTGCCGTGGCACACTAGGTTGGTCCTCTGCCTGTGGCGCCGACATTCCATATGGGCGCCGGGTTCTAGTCCTGGTTGTTCCTCTTCTGGTCCAGCTCTCTGCTTTGGCCTGGGAAAGCAGTGGAGGATGGTCCAAGTGCTTGGGTCCCTGCACCCGCATGGGAGACCAGGAAGAAGCACTTGGCTCCTGGCTTCAGATCTGTGCAGCCCCGGCCATTGTGGCCATTTGGGGGAGTGAACCAATGGAGGGAAGACCTTTCTCTCTGTCTTTCTCTCTCACTGTCTGTAACTCTGCCTGTCAAATAAATAAATTAAAAAAATGCATTTTAGATCAGTTAAACTCCCCAATAATTGAAGCAATGTAAAATTTTCATTTACTAGAAGAGTCAACATTGTATAATGTCTTTGTTTCCAAACTGGAGATGGATTTGGTGCAAAATCTAGATCAAAATTGTTGCAAAATGTGTGTGTGGGGGTAGGATTATTTTGTTGAAAATAGGCAAACAGATTCCAAACTTTGTAAGTAAAAAAAAAAGGAACAAGAAAAAAAGCCACACTAACCTTGGAGAACAAATTGAAGGAACTCAACACTACCAGAAATAAAAAAGTTTATACTTTTAGACTAAGTAAAACAAGGGTGTATTTGACTCAAATAAAAACAAATAGAACAATGAAACTGAATAGAGAATGTTTAAACAGATTCACTCAAATACTGGTAATTGATTAGCTCTCAAGGTGGCATTAGCCAGCAGTGAACGAATGATTTTTTTTCAACTAATGGTGCTGGGAGAAATTATCTATAAACATCAAAAAAGAAAAATATTGATTCCTTCCTCAACCTTATAAACAAACAGGGTTCTAAATCAACTGGGCTGTCCATTGTAGTATCTGCCTGCAACAAGTACTTATTTACATTCTAACTTAATTAAAATTCATTAGAAAATTAAGTGAATTTCAATACATGAAAAATCAAATATGAATTTAGCCAGTTTCATGGAAATAAGGTGGAATTAAATGTTGGGGTCTTCTGTTTCCTTGGCCATGTCTTGAGTGCCCCATTACCACCTGTGGCTAGCAGGAAGTGCATACATCACACAGCTCTGGAACCCTGGGCAGTGCTGTGTTAGGAAGTCAATATTTCATGGGAGGAAGCAAAAGCGAAATGACAACGTTAAATGGATGCTGGAGGTGAAACAGAGCAAGATTTGATCCTGAAGACCGGGCCAGTGAATAGTTGGAGAAACAAGCTTGTAGGTGGAGAATACAGCAAGTGCTAAGTCTGGAAGCAGGCCATCTGGCCAGATATGTTCAGAAATGTAACAAGTCCTGAAGCTTGGGTAGCTGGAGTATGACGGACGAGTAAGTGGAGAATCATTGACGGACGAGTAAATGGAGAATCATGAGGGAGGCCAATGTCAAGTGGTGGTGGGACAGAGCGAGGAGGAGTCAGAGGGTTGAGCGACATGAGAAGATATTGGCGAGTCTGAAGCAATAGTGGAAAGCAGCCTGGCTCCCTGTAGTGGGATCCCTGTAGTTGTTCGTGGGCTGGGAAATGCCTGTGTGGGAGCAGGGCTGGACAGGAGCCGGGAACATGCTTTAAGCTTTTTTGGTAATGCAGGAGTGCAGAGACCAGCAGATGATGATGGTTTCCTGCAGTGTAGATAGGGTACGGAGGTTGCCTTGGCCTTCTGAATACTTGTGTGGTCTGAGGAAGCTGAAGGATCCAGAAGCAGCTCCTGAGTTCTGGGCTTGGGTAACTGCAGTGTTTGGATTTGCCGTTGTTTGAGATGTGAGCCACAGTTTTGCGGGGAAAGCTAGGAACCTTTTCCGGTTGGAATTGATAATGTTGTTCAGGGCAGGCGCTGCGGAGGCAGTAGGATATGGGGGCAACGATTCCTTCGTGCTAACGAGCAATTCTAGCAACTGCACTGGAGGTAAGTTCGGGGTCATTGATTTTTAGGGAGAAATTGCTGTTGAGATTTTTCATAGTGCACAGCTTGGTGGATTCCATCTGCTTCCGCATACATTGAGGACTCTGTATGCCAGAGCAACCTAGAACAAATGATGGGCCCACGCGCCTGTCTCCTTAGTCCAGCCCCTCTCTGCACAATGCAGGTTCCCGGACAGCCCCCAGGAGGTTCTAACTCAGTGGTTGGGATGGGACAATGGACGCAACTTCTTAAACAATCTTTCCAAGGGACCCTTATAGATACCCCTATTTGGGATGTTTCATACTTAGGGTTCTCAAACTTTATATGCACAGACTACTCAATCATGTGAAAATTAAACCTTTTTAAGTGCGAAAAGACTTTAAAGAGAAAAAAAGGAACATGCTGCTAATATAAGATATGAATGTGAGGATCAAATTCGTTTACAGATATACAGATCAGATAATGAGTGGCAGTTCACCGCTTGCCCCTGAGAACCTGTGAATCCTGTGTCACACAAATGCATCTGAGCTTCTTGCAGACACCTGTTCTATCCAATTTTGATTATGAAAATGAGATGTCTCTAAGACAATAAGCATTGCTAGTCTTTGAAGCCTTATGAAGCACACACACACACAGAGTAATTCTTGTTATTGACAGTAGTTATGTTCTATAAAGTATCTACAAAGCACTGCATTAGCACATCCTGAACCATCACTCCAAAGGGAAATACGGAAAGATTAGGTTACTGCAAACTTCTAGTTGAATATTCTCATCAACTGATCAATACCTAACTGTGTTTTATGAGTGCTTCAGGTCAGAGACAGTTTATTTAATGCATATTATTGATTAATTAACATCGAACATATGTCCAACGGCGTTGGAACTCAGGGCTGAGCAAAGCTTATGTAACAGATAGGTCTTGCCTTGGAAGCGCATCACAGCCCTCTGTATTTAAGTTTGAGAGACAACACTTCAGTCCTGTTCGGGGGCCATTGTAAACAGCAAAATCACCAACTAGAAGCACCAAGATGCCAAAAAGGTGGCACAATACATAGGACGTTTGTTTGTTGTACGAGAGCTAACACAGAGAGACTGAGCTGGGAACATGTGTTTTAGGGATCCCAATCTGAGCTTCTCTGTGCATGTTCACAAGTGACTGCACAAGTGTTGGGGCGGCAAATCAATTTTAGCAAATGTGAATATTCACAATTCGCGAGGATGTGCACACAGCAAGGACTGACGGTGTCCCGTCACGTGTCTCACGTGTGCGTCTACTATGGCTAATAATCCAGTAATTTATGAGCTGTGTACAAATCACTGAATTGCATCTGCAAGATGTTGAGGGAAGAGACACAGACATCCAGAGACAGCTGAGAGTCTCCAGAAGCTCTGGAAAATTGAAACGTAAGTGACAACCGCAGAGCGTAAGAATCCCCGTGAGAAACACGTGCTGTGTGCAGCTTGAAGCTCTCCTGAAGAGTGATCCGGTCTTGCGTGAGGAACTCAGGACTCAGGCAGAGCGAGTGGAGCCGGCTGAAGAACACTGGCAGGGCACATCAAGATCTGAATCCTCCTTCCCTTTGGTCACAACCAGTGAGTTTTCCCTATTAGGAAGGGCTACCTTGTATCAATGTCTCATTGCTCACAGCCCAATATAGATCTTCCAGTTACACAAATCAAGTGAAGCCACGGGGAAAATTCAGACAGGACGCTGAATCAGTAGCTTGCCAATGTGGGACTTTGAACAAAAACCCAGTTAGGGTAGCACTGGTGTCCAATTAGTCCATATATATCAAAACACCTCTAAGCAATATAAGCTAAATGGGTCAAATAAAAACCTCTCTATTCTGAGTGAATGATTTCCTAAATTGTATTAGAGGCTGAAATTTCCTTGTAAACAGACTATTCAAAATATAATTTAAGAATAATTAGGGTAAGCTGAATCCCATGACGGTCCCCGTTGAGATGCACTGGGCTGATTTTTTCTCTGTGCTAAATTCATTGTGTGTTTTTTTTTTTTTTTTTGATAGAATGAGATAGTTTTCTGTTCAAGAAGTTTCTCATTATCAAACCCTGCATTGTCAGGAGGATGCCTTCTGTGGGGAGACGCAGATGAGAGCTTGGACGGTGGCTTTCAGACTTGGGTGAAAATAAAAATTCTGGGGGTTAAACTCATCCCTTTCCGCTGCACCTGCCAGCATCCCTGAGTGTGGTTTTCCTGATTCAGTAAGTTCACAGAGCAAGGCCTGGGTCTCTGAATTATTAGCTCGTCCCTCATGTGAATCCAAAAGAGGAACTCCCAAGGCCATAGATGAGAAGGCTGCAGAGCGTAAGATTCTGAATAGCATAATTATTCTTACTCTGGGTATTGCAGTAATAAAGCCTTCTTCCTGGTGATGAGGGCTGATACTGACTGCCATCACTCCGGGGCAGCCTTGTTTACAGCAAGTGGTGCTCTGCTCCCCTTTCGTCTCCTCTGCTTTCTCAACACGGCACTTCCGACCTGCACCTACGGTCTTTATCGCTTCCATCACCCTCAGTATGAAGCAGGAAGCAACACAAGCTTTGCAGCTCTGTGCTTAAACAGCATTTTTTTTCCTTTACACTGTTATCACACTAAAGAGTAGCAGCCAACCTAAGGTAAATCAAGTGCTTAATTACTCAGTTGCTTTATTTACAATTCATATTAGACATCTCTTCAGGGAGAGGCCCTGATAGGCCCTAACTACCATTCCATTTTTTAAACTTGGTAGATTTTTCTGCCTGTTTCAGCTATCTCTTCTGATTCATTTCCCTGTGTCTCCTTGCCTGACAATTCTCATTGCATCTAATGAAGGATAATTTATAAAAAAAGTAAAATCATGACTCTCATGTGGATAAAAAGGTAAAAGCTAAAAAATGCATTTTAAAGATTTTGTTGGATACATTATTAATAAAGACATGGGTAAGATGTTACAACCAGTTCAAAAGAAAATCGGAAGAACAAAAACATCTATGCATTAGGGATATTGAAATGAATATGCAAAGGAGACAACACTGGCTTCTTCCCCAGTGGAGGAGTGAGGTCCATGGAACTTCTACAGGTAGAAGCTGCTGGTCTATAGAGAAGCAGTACTTGTTGAAAGGAAGCAATGCCTTTCTTTCTAAGAAAAAACAAAATGAGACCCATAAGTCTGCTTAGGCTTGGCTGTTGTGTCACTCCCATACTGAGGACTTTTCCTGTACCGTTAGCTGGGCTTCGGTTAAAGGCTGATGAAACGTGTGTGTGTTGTGCAGATTTAGAGAACCGCTCTGGAGATTTGAAGGGCTGATCTCCCGCAGATGTGCTTGGCCACTTTCCAAGAGGGATAGAAACCGAAGGGCTTGCACCTTCTCTCCTCAGAGAAGACTTGTTTCGTTGCAGAACCCAAGCCCTCTTCTCACTCTACCGAGGGGAGCCACATGAGGAGGGACAGCTTCCCTCTGTAAGCACCAAGGCTCAGCATTTAGGGCTCCCTGTCCTGTGTGTTGCTGGCTTGCAGCGGGGATTGCTGTGGCACCTACTGCATCAGCCCATGGCAAGTTGGGGTGTGAGATTCTCTCTGACTAAATGGCTCCTGAAGAGAGGCGCCTTTCTCTGAAGGGAGGAAGGAACCTCCACTGTGATATGGCCTTGACTAAACAAATTCAGAGTTGGTGAACTCAAGGGGCTTCCATAGCCTAGACAGCTCATAGCAAGAGTCTCGGGTGATTGCTGACATTATAAATAAGAGTGCCAATTGTTAAATCAACAACGGGAGTCACTGGGTTCATGCTCCCCTCGCAGGATCTCTGTCCTTAATATGTTTATCTATGAAACTCAAAAACAACACTACTAGTCGAACAATACCCTATACCTGGTTCGGTTGTGTGAGTGCAACCTGTTGAAATCCCTGCTTAGTATATACTAAATTGATCTTCGGTATATGAAGGTAACCGAAAATGAAACGTGATGAAGGGGGGAGAGGGGAGAGGAAGTGGGTGAGGGGAGGGCCACGGGAGGGAGGGAGGTCGGGGGGAAGCCACAACAATGCAAAAGATGCATTTTATATTCTACTTAAAACTATTGGTTGAGTGCTGTAATTAATACACAATTACTCTTAGGTCTTTAATTAATGCTATAACTAGTACTCAAATAGTATTTTACACTTTATGTTTCTGTGTGGGAGCAAAATGTGGTAATCTTTACTTAACATACGCTAAATTGATCTTCTGTATATAAAGATAATTGAAAATTAATTGTGATGTGAAGGGGAAGGGGAGAGGGGAGCGTTGTGGATGGGAGGGAAGACACGGGGTGGGGGGGAGGCTATTGTGGTCCATAAGCTGTACTTTGGAAATTTATGCTAAAAAATAAAAAAAAAAAAAATGCTTAATACCCATATACTGGCTGGCGCCACAGCTCAATAGCCTAATCCTCCACCTAGCGGCGCCGGCACACTGGGTTCTAGTCCCGGTCGGGGCACCGGATTCTGTCCCGGTTGCCCCTCTTCCAGGCCAGCTCTCTGCTGTGGTCCGGGAAGGCAGTGGAGGATGGCCCAAGTGCTTGGGCCCTGCACCCCATGGGAGACCAGGAGAAGCACCTGGCTCCTGCCTTTGGATCAGCATGGTGCGCCAGCCATGGCGGCCATTGGAGGGTGAACCAACGGCAAAGAAAGACCTTTCTCTCTGTCTCTTTCTCTCGCTATCCACTCTGCCTGTCAAAAAAAAAAAAATACCCATATACTTGATGATATATAAATAATAATGGCTGAACTCTGGCCTCAGAATCAGCCCTTAAGGCATGTGGATCCGGCTGAAAAGCCCATGAGAGTATATCAGAGTATATTAGGCAGGGAAAGCCAAGACACTCTAGGGGGAAAAAAAAAACCTAAATGAAAGATCTCCACGAGTGAGATCCCGGTGGAAAGAACGGGTCATCAAAGAAGGAGGTACCTTTCTCTGAAGGGAGGAGAGAACTTCCACTTTGACTATGACCTTATCTAAATATGATCAGAGTCGGTGAACTCAGGGGGCTTCCATAGGCTTGGCAGCTCATGACAAGAGCCTAGGGTGATTACTGAGGGCATAAACAAGAGTGTCAATTTGTTAAGTCAACAACAGGAGTCACTGTGCACTTACTCCTCATGTAGGATCTCTGTCCTTAATGTGCTGTACATTCAGATTTAATGCTATAACTAGTACTCAAACAGTATTTTTCACTTTATGTTTCTGTGTGGGTGCGAACTGTTGAAATCTTTACTTAATGTATGCTAAACTGATCTTCTGTATATAAAGAGAATCAAAAATGAATCTTGATGTGAATGGAAGGGGAGAGGGAGTGGGAAAGGGGAGGATTGCAGGTGGGAGGAACGTTATGGGCGGGGGAAGCCATTGTAATCCATAAGCTGTACTTTGGAAATTTATATTCATTAAATAAAAGCTAAAAAAAAAATGGCTCCTGATCCTAAGGCTCTCTGGGTCTGTTTTGGTGCAAAGATGGATGCAGAGGAAATACAGGAGGAAATACAAGATAATTTTCAATTCTCACACTACTAGAGTTTTAATGATCTGTGATTATTTTAAAATTTGCAGTATTTGAGTGAAATTGACAACTTTTCATTTGATTATTGTCCATAACCCTTGCCTATATTCCTGCTGAAGTATGATCTTTTTACTTTTTACATGTTAAACTCTTTATTCAGTGGATCATTAAGCCTTTGATTATATTGTCAATTAAAAACATGTCATCTTAAAAATTAGAGAAATGAAGGAAGGAACATAGGAAGAAAGGAAGGAAGGAAGAAAGGAAGGAAGATAGGAAAGAAGGAAAGAAGGAAGGAAGGAAGTAGTATCATTATATTCTTAGAATTGTACCTATGAACTACATTGAATCTGTTCCCTATATAAAATCACATTAAAATGAGAGTTGATGAGAATTGTGTTGTAGTAATTATCATGCATTTACTGTAACTCCAAGAATCTAATGTATTAGTAAATTCCTTAAATAAAAAGATATCTTGGTGTGAAAGTGTTTTAAATCTTTGCACATTTTTTCATAATATGCATCTTCCAGAAACTTTTTAAGACACCCTTGTATGCACAGATTTCAAGAAAGTTTACACTAAATTAAATTTATCATTTAATTAGTTTTCATGAACTTTTTGAGTTACCCTAATAGGTAGATAGATATGTGGTAGATGGATAGATGTGGATATACTCTGTGGCAAAATAACTTCTTTTTTTTTTTTTAATTAGTAATTTTCCTTTCATTTGAAAGGATGGGGGCAGAGGGGCACAGTGAGACAGAGAAAGATCTTCCAGCTGCTGGTTCAGTCCTCGCATCAGCCAGAGCTAGCCCAGGCTGTAGTTAGGACCCCAGAATTCAACTCGGGTTTCAAATGTGGGTTTCAGGGAGCCAAGGATGTGAGCCATCACCTGCTGTCTCACAGGGTCTGCATTCGTAGGAAGCCGGATCAGAAGCAGAGTAGCTGAGACTCAAACCAGGCTCTCTGAGAGGGATTGTGGGTGCACCAAGCACTGTCTTAACTGCTGAGCCAAGTACCTACCAGTAGCTTGTTAATTTGTAAGTGGGGTAACATCTTAGGCTCTGTGTACTTTCAGACTTGGCATTATTTTATAAGCCTATTAGTTATTTATAATTTGTAGAGTTACAAAATCACCCAAAAGCCATGAAAACCTCAGAGCCGTGATAGAGCCAGAATAAGATAACCTGGAAATTTGTGCTCTAATCTAGACAGTGCTTTGTCCTAATTCATTCATTCATCTATTTATCCGATCATTTCTTCAACACATATCTTCTACATGTTGTGCCAAGCCCATGCATAGGTGCTGGAGATATGGTGGTTGGCATATCACAGGCTATCACCGTTCTCATAATGGAAAAGACAGATCCCCAAATATTGAAGCACAATCTGTGATGGAGTCTGTATCTTTTGTGGTTGTTCTTTGTAGACTGTGTGTTCAGAAACACACACAGTCACACCTGAAACAACAGCAAAGACTGTAGGTTGAGTGTGTTCAGATGTTCCCCTGTAAATCAAATGCAGGAAATATGGCGCCTGGGTAAAGGATTCCAGTTTCCATTGTTCAGAATCAATGGTGGTGATTTCATTGTGTCTGCTTTGCTCTGGATGTCGAGATGGTCTGATAAGGGTGGTGTCTGTTTAACCTCATAACTCACAGCACTTTGTGTCAGAAAAATAAAATCTCTCATAGATACTCTCATACTATTGGAATATGTTAGAATTTCGAAGGCAACTGTGGGGAGCAACTCGGACTAGACTGTTACTCGAATTAAGACTTATTCTATGCATCTGCTCTCCCACAATATGGCGCTGGGAGAGGAGTAAACAGCTTCTACGCAGCTGCCTCTCGCCAACTTGAGTGATGACCTGCAGGAGCTGATCCTGCTCCTGATTGGAGGAGAGCAGCATACTCGCGTGTGGGTAGCAGAGTTGGGATTGGTGGAAGAGGACTCTAAAGGAGGAGAGAGACAACATGCACCAGGAACATCTATCTGAAGGAACACCTGTGCAGCCCCCGAGAGAGCCGGCCGGCGGTGTGCCGCTCCCCCGCGGAAGTGGGGAAAGTGGCAGGGGGAACCGCCCTTCCACGGAGGTGGAAGGGTCGGTAGCCAACCTGGGAAGAACCAGCAGCAAACCCGGGGAGGGCCGAGCAGACGAAAGAACAGCGCAGGGTCCTGTGTCGTTCCTCCGCGAAGAGGGGGAGCGACAGGCAACATTTATAGGAGCTGCCCTTGAATGCTTGCCATGCACTGGCTGAACTCCTAAACATCTTGAAAACCCTCTGGGATCATGTATTAGTGGGGACCCAATAGATACTCAACCACGGGGTAGTTCATCTCTGTGACTGAGAGGTGTAGGTACCAAAAGGCTGCGGACAGATTTACCGTCCTGCACTTTGTGTAGCCAATAAACTAGAGTTGAGTTTCTTCATGTATGCCATTGGTTTACCCCAAGATAAGGTGAGCAATAAAAGCACAATCCAGCAGAAGCTTGGCTGACAGATTGGCCTGGTTTCTAACAAACTTACACTTACAATAGCCGTGGTTGAGTTGGCTAAAATTCCAGAGTCTTAGACCTATGTATTGCCCAGTACTGCCATTTTCTTTTTCAGATTTGGAAACAGGCTCAGGTGTTACCTGACTTTGCTAAGCGCAGATCTGTGCAAGAACTACAACTCAGATCTCCTCCACTGTCCCGCTGGCCTCCTCCAAGCTCATTAGCTTGTAGACCATGTTCTTTTTGACAAAAGCGTTCTACTGACAAAGCTTTGTGGCCAACAGACATGCCAGGGGGAAAGTGAAAATAACACTTCTTGTTTCACCCAAAAATAATGAAGGGAGTAATGGGAGGCAATAAGGCTGTCACTTTTGGCCTCTGCTTCATTTAGCCAGCCTCTCTGTTCAAAACTCTGATGCCTGGAGAGAGGCAGCCGTGACATTTTTCAAAGTGTAACTCCTTGTCCTGTTTTGAATGTTGATCCATTTTAATGTATTAACTAAAAAAGGAGGGGTGAATTCTACCAGCTGTTACTGTTTTCTTCCAATTTGGAGTATCTTTGACACACAAGAGTAATGTGACTTAACAGCAAATATTTAGTCGAGTTTTGACTACTTGCAATCTGTTTCTTACATGTTATATCGCAGGTCTTTTGATTAATTTGTTCTTGTGCCTGCATATATCATGGTAAATACAGTTTGAAGCTTAGTGCTGGGTGAGTTGAAGGATAGGTTCAATATGCCTATCTTCTGTTATAAACACTGTGGGGTTCTAATTTTAATTCAGTGGTTTTAGTCATTGATAAAGTGGAAATGTTTATGGACATTCAGATTCCAATAGTGATATCTCTAATGGATACTTTAATTTTTGTGTTAGTTGAGTTGCAGAGCTTTGGACAGAAGTGTTCAGTTCAAAAGAGTAGCTTCCTACTGTATTACTTGATTATGCAGATCACATGCTACCAAAATAAATACTGGCAAATTTGATTTAAAAAGTTAGTTGTGTATTCATAATTAAATGTTGATTAAAAATACACACACACATACACACATATTACACATTTTGACTTTCTTGTTTGCTGGTAAAATGAATATTTTAAAAAGATTTATTTATTTATTTGAAAAGTGGAGTCAGAGATAGACAGAGAGAGATCTTCCATCTGCTGCTTCACTCCCCAAATGGCTGCAGTAGTCAGGACTGGGCCAGGCCAAAGCCAGGAACCAAGAGCTTCATGTGGGTGTCCCACATGGGTGGCAAGGCCCAAGCTCTAGGGCCATCTTCTGCTACTTTTACAGGTACACTAGCAGGAGCTGGGTAAGAAGTGGAGCAGGTGGTACTTGAACCAGCACTATACTGGTGTCACAGGCAGTGGTTTAACCGGCTGTACCACAATACCAGCCTCAAAATGAATAGCTTATAAGAGTAGAAAAATCATTGTTGGTGTCAGCATTGTGGCATGAATGGCGAAGCCACCATATGAGTGTGGCTACGTGTCCCGGCTGTTTCACTTCCAGTCCAGCTTCCTACTAATGGCCTGGGAAAAGCAGCACTAGTGGCCCAAGTATTTGGGCCCTACCACCCATGTGGGAGATCTGGATGAAGCTCTTGGCTTGCATGTGGCCCATCCCTGGCCATTGCAACCATCTGGGGAGTGAACCAGGGAATAGAAGATCCCTTTTTCTCTGTCTCTTCCTCTCTCTCTATAACTGC
Source organism: Oryctolagus cuniculus (assembly GCF_964237555.1). NCBI lineage: Eukaryota > Metazoa > Chordata > Mammalia > Lagomorpha > Leporidae > Oryctolagus > Oryctolagus cuniculus. The sequence continues at coordinate 58,855,728 of NC_091449.1, forward strand.
AACTTTCAAATAAAAAAAATAATAATTTTTTAAAAAAGAAAAAATCAAAAATCAGTGCTTACATTATATAACATAAAATATGTCACTAATTACAATATGTACTTTTTTATATGTTGTAACTTCAGTGAATTCTCAGTACCTCAACAGTCAATAGTGTTTTAGAATTGTAATAGCATTTTTTTTTCCTAAAGGAAGGAAAATAAAATTATTATGCATCTTTAAAAGATAGGATATCAGATTCAGTGAAATGTGATCTATCCCCAAAATTTAACAACCAGTTATGCTAATATTTTTCATCATAAATACTCTTACTAAATTCTATGAAAGGAGAAAATAAAATCTCTGCAATGCATGGTACTAGTATACTTTTCTGGGAAAAGAATCAGTTTACTGAAGTTTAAAATTTTAAGACTCCATTTGTGTTGATTCTATCTCTCAGAGAGGTTTGATGACTAGAAGAATTTGACTCCGATGAGAGGTGATTTTGATTTTCTTTATTTATTTTAACTTTTGCAGACTAGTGATGGTCTCCTCTCTTTCTTCCCCCATTTCTGCATACAAGAAACTGCCTGGACCGTCATCCAGCACAATGGTTCTGACTTAACGAGAGTCAGAAACGCTAATCCAGAGAACCCACATGCTGGGGTTTTCGGGTACGTGGCCAGCATGGAGCAACTCCAGGCCACCATTAGCCGTGCGGAGCATTGCGAGCAGGAGGTCACTTACTACTGCAGGAAGTCCCGGCTCTCCAGCAAGCAAGGTGAGTAAGGGAGGCGTCTCCCAGGGTGCATGTGTTCCCGGCTTCCTGCTCCCTGCTCCTGGAGGTTTCATTTCGCCAAGGTGATGGAACACAGCGGCTAAGTGCCCGTGTCCTTAGCAAAGGTGCCAGTCGGGAAATCACAGGGATGCTTTTGCCTAAAGAAAAGAGCAGGGTCAATTTGCACAGAGAGAGCTTGGCTCAAAGCCTTGATTGCTTTCAGAGTCACCTCCTGACCTTCATCGGCTGTCTACGGTGAGGGCTTCATTCTGATACGTGCAGAATGCTCGGTATTTATCCCTTTAAAGGGCAGGTGACACATATGGTTTATTCTCATCATAGAAAAGAGCTAATAAAAATGTGACTGTGTTTTCTGAAAGGGACTCTATTTGCATGAGTGGTTGACAGTTAGCCTCTGGGTAGAGCTGAAAATTAAAAAGGCTGCTGGTAGCCCAGCTAAGTCCGTGGCTCAAGTAGAAATCAGAAAATCATCTTAGCTGTTCCTGCTCTTGTACTGTTAGTAACCAGTCTGCTCCTAGTCTGCTTTTGGTTTTCTGTTTTTTCCCTTTAGAGCATCTAATTATGCCAGACTCTTTCCATTCCCACCACTTTTGCCTTAGAATAAGCTTTCAGGACCTAATTTTTGCGGTCACATATGCTCTTTCCCACCCTGGTTTGCCATCTCTTTATATGTCATAACCATCCGTTAGGTGATCCAACTTATTAATCTCTATGAAGAAAATTCCCCTGTAAGAAACGCTGTCTCCATGGTGACACTTAGGCTCCTCACGGGTGCCTTTGTGTTTCTCGTCTGTCCGTGCTGACTCTTCTGCCGGGGCTCCGGAACCAGAGATTCTGAGCCCACCCGGCTTCTGCAGCCTCCACGTACTCCCAACACGCTGGCTTCGAGGAGCGGTGTTGAGATGCGTGTTCCTTTAGAAATCAGCCACCTGCATAAGAAAGCCACCTCATCAGTGTTCACTCCTGCTTGTTGTCCTCACAGGGGTGGAGCTCCAGATAGGGGGACAAGAATTTAAAAAGGAATGTCTCACCTGTCTCACCTGTGAATGTTATGTGCATGCGTCATGCACAGAAATGTTGAACCTTGGTCTGTTGTTTGCAGACGCTCATTTTCAATTAAACTCCTTCGCCTGTTTACTCTCCACCCACTAAACACAGCCCCATTGTTTTCTCCCTGTGCCTGAGGTCTCCCCCCTCCCGACACCTTGTCCTCGTCCTCATCTTCTTTTTCATTCTCCTCTTTCCCATCTTTCTTTTCAGAATGCTCTCCTTTGGTCTTGGACCTCACTGCTCCCATCTTGTGTCCTCCTGGTACCCCAATCACGTCTTTGAACAAGGACCAGACACTTGCAGTATAAAGAACATAGGATTTACAATGGGGAGAGGGCGAAGTTCAAATTCCAGGTCTCAGTGACTAGGGAGAGGCTTCTATAGCTCAATCTTTGATTCATGAAATGGAAGGACACTGGATCTCATTTCTTATTGTTTCTTCTCTGAAATGCGGCCAATTATGTCAGCCTCACGGGGGTGCAGTGAAGTTGGACGATGTCATACACACAAAGTACAGGAACTGAGCCCCTCTCACTTGGGGCTGTCCATGGTACAGTGGTTTATAGTTAACATACCCAGTTTACCACAGAAGCAATGCTCATTGTTGTTCCATTCTTCTTGGAGTGTAAAAAACAAAACAATAAAAGATCAGCAAATCTAGATGTGCCTTCCAGGAAGAATAAGAATGATAATTACGGAAGGCTAAGTGAATGCTGTGGAGCAAAGTGAATGAACTGAGTTGTTTATAAAAAGGGGTGTGTGAGCCGGCGCCGCGGCTCACTAGGCTAATCCTCTGCCTTGCGGTGCCGGCACACCGGGTTCTAGTTCCGGTCGGGGCGCCGGATTCTGTCCTGGTTGCCCCTCTTCCAGGCCAGCTCTCTGCTGTGGCCAGGGAGTGCAGTGGAGGATGGCCCAAGTGCTTGGGCCCTGCACCCCATGGGAAACCAGGAGAAGCACCTGGCTCCTGCCATCAGATCAGCACGGTGCGCCGGCTGCAGCGCTCTGGCCACAGCGGCCATTGGAGGGTGAACCAGCGGCAAAGGAAGACCTTTCTCTCTGTCTCTCTCTCTCACTGTCCACTCTGTCAAAAAAAAAAAAAAAAAGGGTGTGTGTGACATTGGTCTTTGGGGTCTGGCTTCTTTCACTCCGCTTAATGTCTTCTGTTTATTGATACGGTCAAAAATAGCAGGATTTCCTGCTTTTTAATTGATAAAAATGATATTCCATTGTGTATACATATCTGTTTTCTTTATCCACTCATCTGTCAGTGTATGCAGGTTAGTTCTGTTTATCGGCTGCCATGAACACGAGAGTGCAGCTGTCTGCCGGCGACAGTGGAGGACCGGGTACTGTGAAATCAGCCAGACATAAACCAGCACTGCACGATCCCACGCAGCTGAGAGGGCTTCAGAAAGTCCTGGAGAGGTCGCAGTGTTTAGTTTTAAATTTTAATTATTTATTTGAAAGAAACAGAGGTACAGTCCGACAAAGTGTTCACTGGTTTTCCAAATGCCTGCTCTGGCTGGGTGCTGTGTGGAGTGAGGAATGCAGTGTAGGTCCCCCAGGTGGTCGGCAGAAACCCAGTCACTTGAGTCGTCACTGCTGCCTCCGAAGGTCTTCATTATCAAGAAGCTGGAGTCCAGAGCCAGAGCCAAGTATGGAATCCCGGTTCTCCAGTACGGCATGTGGGCACCTTGGCTGCTAGGCTAAATGCCCACCTCCTGTTCAAACTCTTCAGTATGCTTCACAAAGTCTTGGGTGAACCCAAGGTGTTTGGAGTCTTTAAATCATCCAATGATTTCTATTTTCAAAAGAAGATAGGAAACAGATTTGAAAATATGGTCAGTACCTAGGACTAATTTATTTCCCCTTTTATCTCTGAATACATAATGTTTTAAGCAATGTATCGAAATGTATCTATTAAATGTTTCAAGCAGGTTTCATCTTCGAGTGATAAGTTAGTTATGTAAATAGGAAAGATAATGAAGATCCTTGCCATTTATATCTTTATGCACAATACATACTTCCAATGACATTTTTCTCTTTCTGTAAGGCCACCACAAAACACACCAAACACCGGAGTAAGGAAAAGAGTTTATTTGATGGAGGAAATCGACAGGTTGGAGGGAAGGGGTGTAGAAGCAAGAGGGTGTATGAGAAGCAGGTCCTAGGGGGCAGGCAAGGAAGTAGGAATAGTGAATCCTATTAGAGTGGGGGTGCAGCTGACACCCGTGATTTGGCTATGGGGCTTAGGACGGAAGCCTACTGTACAAGATGGCAACAGGGGCCAGGGCCCAAGATGGCGTCCAGGGCATAAATGGAGTCGCATAGAAGATGGCACCATTTTACTAACACTTTCTTTTTGACATGGTTGCACTGTCTTGTGTAGTAATGTTGGGAGGGAGGTTATTAGCGTCAGCAAAAGGGCTACATAATAGTAAGTTCAAATGAGAAGTGACATTTGGAAAGAAGAGAAAATTAGTGAAAATCCTAGATTCTCAGTGGGGCTGATGGTGACAAAGATTTGAAAGGCAACAGAAAAATGATCAAGTACCTTTGAGGAGCTGAATGACTTGGTGTCACTTGCATTGTTTTTCAAGCCTTGATCCCTCAAGGACCATGATTTTCTCTCTTTTCTGTGTCCTCACCCCCAAGACAGATCGTCTGGGTGCCTTATCCCGCTCTCTAAAAGCTTTGCCTAAGCGTCGTGGCTGCTCTCTGCTCCAGTTTCTTGGCATCCTGTTTAGTCGCACTCTGTGAAGTAGCTGGTTGCTGCACATTTACTTTGGAAAGACATGCATTTGGCTAAAGCAAAGTTTATTTTTCCTTGAGTGAAATATTTGCTCCAGGCATAAAGATTTTTCAGTGTTATTTCTGTATTCTCCAAATAAATGGCCAATATATTAAATGGAAGAGAAAATTCAGACTTCCAAATAAATCTTAAACTATGACAAGGGAATGCCATATCATGCTAAATGTCTAATATCAGCTAGTATATTTGTAGCTAATAAACACATTAAAATAAATCACTGACATTACATAATATTTCATGTTTTAATGAGCGTTTTAGGATTCCAAATCATTTTTGCTTTGTTGTGCTAATTAATGAGGTGTATATTTTGATGCCGACTTGTTTTCAAAATTATTTCCAAGACATTGTCTATATGAACTACTACAATGCCTTCTTTTACTATCATGCTTAAATTAAATAGTAGGTGCAAATTTCTTTTCTACTTTAAGAAAAATATGTCAATCACATAAGCTGAAATAATAATTTCTTTAGAAAAAGATTTCTTAAAGAAATGTCATCAGTTCTAGTTTAGCATATCATTATATCAAATCAGCCTTGCTCTCCTTTCTTCTTTTATTCTTTTTAGTGATTTAGGAAGAAAAGAAATTGTCCTGGAGTGGAAGGCATTGAAGTTTCTGGCAGCTGTCACACTTCTCACCCTTGTCTTTCAGGTGGAGTCCCTCTGAGCTGGTGGGTCGGTAGAACCAATGAAACACACACGTACTGGGGAGGTTCTGCGCCTGATGTTCACAAATGCACCTGTGGTTTAGAGGGAACCTGCATCGATTCTCAGTATCACTGCAATTGTGACGCTGACCGCAATGAATGGTGATTCTCCTGTGATTTCTTAAATTAAGGAAGCAAAGTGATATAAAGGCAGATGCTGAATAAGTTAGTACAGAGAAAAAACCAGATAAATGCGTATTTTGATAAAATGTAGCATAATCAGTCTAAAGCATTATGATCAATGTCTTTTAAAATTATGTTTCCTTATAATGGACCAAAAGTTACGTAAATTTTATTTTTCTAGTATGATTAAATAGTGGAGTCAATTACATGGGATGTCAATTATCATTAACTTTAAAATTATATATAGTTAGCCATTCTATTATTTTCAAAATATAATCAACAAAACACATTTCCTAAATAATCTGCCTACAGAAACTTTAAACATAGCAACTTAGAAGTTCTCACAATTATTTTAACAAGTTACTCTTTTATTTTTTAAAGGATCATTTTTTTAAAGTGAATATCAGCAACACTTCAGAAACTTAAAAATTGAACTTAAAATATTCTTTTATGCAGAGAAGTCTTATGCATGTGTTCTTCGTCTGTAAACATCTTGTGATACTGTATTTGGGACTAGAGTTGGCATATTTGCTGCTCTTATTATTTGGAAGGTGAAAATAGTTTTAAATATTCATATTCACATTTTAGCATGTCATATGTTTATCTTACATTGCTAAGCATCTGGACTTTTGCAGAATTACTTTTTTAAAGTATTAATATTAATCAGACTATAAATATGATTGGTTTGGTTATAAAAAGTACATTAACTCCAGTGATCAGTCTGCTGTTAAAGGAGTTCACATTTCTCCTTGTGATATCTCATGTATTTACTTGAAAAAACATCAAGATGATGTCATACGTTTGTTTTATATTATATATATACATATATAAACTTTGAATACTATAAGATACAATGTCTTTTGGAGTCAGTATGGAGTCATGATTGAAATTTTAGTGTGACATTCTGGGTATAAAGAATATTGTCTCTCTTGCTCTAATTTTACAATTTCGATTCCCTTTGGTAGGCACCATTTTTTTTCCTTACTAATCTCACAAAAATGCCTATGTGGTAATATTGTATTTTAAACCAAAGAAAATGGCAATAGAAATGCAAATTAGGACAGACATTGTGGAGACCAGTGTGGAGGATCCTCAAAATCTGAAAATAGTTAGAGCAGATGCCCCATGACACAGAAACTCCTCTTCTCAGTATGTAACTGAAGGAAATGAAACCGGCTTATGAAAGAGATGCCTGCACTCCCGTGTTCACTGAAGCACTCTTCACAGTAGCCAACATTAGGAATTCACCTAAGTGTCCATTGCTGTGTGGGGGTTAAAGGAAATGTAGTTTAAATGTACACTGGAGTAGCTGCTGTAAGAAAGAATGAAATCCTGATATTTTCAGCAAAATGTATGGAACTGGAAGTCTCTATGGCCACATACCCTCTCTTATATGTGGAGGTAACAAAGAAATGCTACTTGAACTTAAAATAGTGATTACTAGAGACTTAGAAGGGTAGGGAGATAAAGGATAAAGAGAGGTTTTATAATAGGAAATGGTTAGGTAAAAATAATAAAATGCAGTGTTTTGCAGCATCATGTTGTGCTGGGGGAACTACAATCCACAGTCATGTATTGTATTCTACATGCAGGACTGGAAGAGAGGAGCTGATAGGCTCCAAACACCTAGGAAGGGTAAGGAAATGGGCACGCTAGTTGTATAGTTTGGTTGTTTTTCACTCTGTGATTGTGTTGAAATGTTGCATTGTCTGCTATAAGAATACAAGTATTACATGTTACAAATTAAAATTCAAAAAATAAGGAAAATGTTAGAAATTAGTAGTGCACTTGAAATAAGTTTGCTATAGCTAAGATCAACTAACAAATATATTAAAATTATATTATGTCAGAATAAAAAATGTGAAAGCATATGTCCAAACAAATGAACTCCAATTAAAATAAGAAAAAGCAGTTATCACAGATGCTGGGGCATTGATGTTTGAATTAGCAGACCAATACTTTGAAGCAACTATCATAAATACTTTTGAAGATTTCAAGGTAAAAATAATCACAATGAGTGAACAGAGTACTTTAAGCATAAATAAGAGCTGAATTAAAGAACCACATGTTAATTATAGAATAGAAATGAAAAATTCTAATGGGGATTCTTCCGGGCAGAGGATCACAGCACCAGATAAAAACTCCGATCTTCAAGAAAGAATTCAAGAGCACTGCATATTGTAAAGATGTTGGTAAATATAGAAACCAGTTTTTATGTTCTCTTAATTTAAAATTGTCACATTTACTGCTTAATTGTATTGTGACATTTATAGCAAATGAATTTAAAATATATCACAACAGTAGCATGAAGAACAAGTATGTGAGTGTGCGTGCATGGGATATTAAATGAGTTATCCTGTAGCAGCTACTGACATTTAATATTGTTATACAACATAAAAAATAAGTACACTGTGATAAACTAAGGATGTGTTTTTAATACACAGACCAACCATTAAAATATGGTGCACAGTACATTAAAGAAATATTAACCATTTGAAGAGGCAACTATATTCACCCTGATTGGACCAATGCATACATGTAATGAAACATCATGTAGTACCCCATAAATATGTACATTTTTATACACCTATTAACATTTAAAAATGTTAAAAAGATAAATTTCTAAACAGCGAGTAGCTAAAATAAAATTGAATTTAAACAATGGAGTAAGCCAAGAGGAGATGGCGTAAGAGGAGAAAAATATGAAAAATCAAATGGGGAAAAATATAATAAGAAAAAAAAAAGCAAAATGATGGAGCTAAAAATGCAATATCAGTCATTTTGCTAAATGTTGATGGATTAAGCATTGCAGTCAAAAGGAAGGAAATGGCTGACTGAATTTAAAAATCCTCAACTATATTCTAATTTTAACATGAGCTATGACTCATCTTCTAGACTTTAGCATCTACAAGAGACATGAAAATGTTGCCATCTTTTCATTTGCCCAGATGAGCAAGTAGAACTCTACCCTTTCACGTCTACCGATTTTGTTCCAATAGCCTGCTTTTGAAATGCCATAACAGTTATTATGTGTTTTATGATTGTTGATTAGAATGATTTTTAGACTTTTGCTGTTGCTTCCGTTTTTTAGGACCAATGACACCGGATTCCTTTCTTACAAAGAACACCTGCCCGTAACTAGGATTGTGGTCACAGACACAAACCGGCCACATTCAGAAGCTGCTTACAAGCTGGGGCCTCTGCTCTGCCGGGGAGACAGTAAGTGGTCTCAGTGTGCTAGACTCACCTCAGGAAGTCGTGTCCATAGACAGGAAGTGGTCACTGTGCTGTGGACATATCCCTGGGAAACCATCTCACCGGACAGGAAGTGGTGAGAGTGTGCTGTGGTGTGACTGTGACTCTCAGGGTATTCAGCATCAAGTTCCCATCAGGCATAACTGATCAGAGTCCTATTGTGAAAACTCATAGGTAAGGTCTGAACTATTCTTTTAGTCAGTCAACAAACGAGTGTTTGCATGAAGTGCAAAGCCTGTGATAGATCCCATGATGGCAAACCTGTTAAGATTCTGAGAGAAGGAAACCACTGGATATCTCAGTTTGATACATTAAATACGTTCCAGGGTTCCTCAGTTTCCATCGTCATTCACATAGCAAAGCCTGAATACTACAAAAAATCATTAAGGAGTCACATGAATCTCCTACTGTTAGAACTGGGGTGAAATTAGCGCATCAATGACATCAAATGTTGATTGAACCAAGCATATTTCAACTTGTAATCTCATTTTTTCTCAGTTTGCTTGGATGTTTATTTGTGTTTTATACTAATGGGACTTACTGCTTTGTATGTTAAGTATATTAACACTCTAAACTAGACTTTTAAAATTCAGATATAATTCCATAATATACAAAGGTATATAAATATATACATGCTATGTGTGTGCGTGTGTGCTTTCATTGAGGAGTGAAATGAGCATATGTATGCATTCACAGATTGCTAACCTTTCTGAAATTAGTTCTGTTAGATGCAGCTGTATTCATTATGCACACTTTTCATATTGCTAAAAGTTAACATGGAAATGGAAATAGAAGAAATATTTGTTTACGTTAAAAGCATTCCCTGAAATAAAATTTTATCCCACAGTCTCCACAGAAGAAAAAGAAGTCTGGTAATTCAGTGGATTTAGAAAGATACATAGCAGAAATTGCTTGGTTAAAAAGCAAAGATGGTACTGCCTATAAACAATCATACACTTTGTAAAAAACCGTCTCCCATTAATAGCCAGCATCCCTGATGTGTATCTTCTCTACTCCCTCTTCTGCCCGTAAGCCTTCCATAACTGCATGAAGATGACATAGAATGCTTCATGGAGAGGAAAAAGAAGTGCAGAGAAGAGGTTGTAAGTTAAGATGCATCCCGAGGGGTGTGATGGATTTTCATGGCTCTGGAGAAGCTCTGTGCATCTCGTGCACCTTGTAGTGCCTGTTCTGAGTTTAACCCTGCAGAGACCCAGGCTACCTTCCCTTGTCCTCAGTTTCTCACAATTCTTGGGAATTCATCTTCTCTGACTGGAGTCACTACGACTCTTTTCCTTATGGGATTCTCTCTCCAAGACTTCCCGCCCTCATATTAAGCACACTGTCATTTCACTTGGCCCAGTGACTCTCTGCCAAGCAACCATGGCCGCTCCCCACATGTGGCCTGGAGACGAGGTGTGGAGATGCTTTTGGTTTTCACAGTTGTGGAGAGCAGGCTGCTCCTTGCCTCCCAGGGGAGAAGCCATGGCTGCTGCTGCACCTCCTGCAGTGCCTGAGATAGCCTTCTACCATGAAGGAGAAACTGACCCAGTGTGTCGGTAGTGCTGCCCTTGGGAGCCTGTAACATTGACCTCTTCTGATCATGGGCATTCAGAGGAAGGCAACACTGGCAGTAAGAATTTTCAAAGACTGTCCATTATTTAGAGAGCTGCTAATTAACCTCTGACTTCTTAACTGAACAGCAATGGAGAAGTTGCCTTCTTGTCTCCTGCATCTACTTTTTAAGTTGGGTTCCTCTACACAAGAGGCCATAAAGGCTCTTTTCTGCATGGAGGGCTCTTTTTTTTCAGTCGGAACATCCATGGCTTTGGAACAACGAATGCTCCCTCTCTATGAATGGGAAATGTGTACCCTCTAAGCTGGGCAATCTGTATCCTTGACACACTGTCATTGTTTTCCCCGACTGGTGTGTACTGGCAAGATTCAGGGCATATGGGAACAGGTTCATGCACAGTGGACCTTAGAAGCCGAGAAAAGTTACTTAGACATCATCCTGCAACATCAAGACTGGATATTCAATAATTTAAGGCTGAGAAATAACTCGCATGCTTCAACTGAGAGCCTGAAGATCAATTACAAACCTAAAGACCAATAGGGTGACCTTTGTGATAAGACAAAGAAAAATGAAGAATGCTTGGACTGGGCAATGGTTGGTGCAGGACTTAGAGAAAGGGCTTGGTTAAAGAGGTAAATTCAATGCAAGTTAGAAAGAAGGTTAAGAATGGTCATGTTTTTTGAATAAAACTGTTGATGCTATCCATGGAGACAAGAGATTGAGACATTTTTTGGACAGAAAAATGCAAAGATGAGAAAAAATATTTTAAATGTTATCACACAAACTAGAAATGTAGGAAAATTTCTCTCTAGCCACATTTTTCAGGGGCAGAGGAGAGAGGCTTTGGAAAAACAGCAGGACCAATAAAAAACTAATATGAGACCTGGTGAGCTTATCTATAGTTAATTGATATTGTCTTTCTCCAAATCCTTATATCCATTTTGTTTTTGACATAGATGGATCTGAATTCTGTGTTACTGCTGCTATTTTTGGTGATGTCAGAAGTTGTAGATAACATAGAGGTTTTATCAAAAATCTGAAAGATATGAATGGTAAAGTTGTCTTTCAAAGTTCTATTCCAAACACAAAACTTAGTATATCTCATTACCCATATTTAAGTTTTTTGTGAAACGGAAATAAATCTTATGAATAGGTATGTGTAATGTAGGCAATGGGACTAAAATCTTATGTAGAATAAAAACTAGGCAAATTAAGAAGAAATCTTCCTCAGTGTTTTAAAGGGCATCCATGAAAATGTGATTGCTAATGTGATGAAGAGTAGTCAAAGACTAAACGCTTTTTCTCTGAGATCAGGTTCAAGGCAAGAATATCTGTGCTTAGAACTCCTAGTGAACATAACATTGGTAGTCCTGGCACATGTAAGAAGTCAATTTAATTCACAGAGGTCACAAGGGAACAAAATGTTTCTGTTCAGAAACATGAATAGAGATCAAATGACATACCAAATGACAAAAAAAGTTATAGGACATAAGATAACTATTTAAAAAGTAAATAATACTTCTGTATATTAATGATAAAAACTTGATGTTGCCGTGGATTCGTTCTGAGAGGAGGAGCGTGGTGGGGGCAAGAAGCACGGAGTCACCACACAGACCCCGGGAGTCGGGTGAAAGCGAGCCAGAGGCGAGCAGCCCGCAGACTCGTTTATTTCAGTTCGTACAGCAGCTTAAATAGCCAAGGCAGCCAATCCGGTCAGGGGGTGGTTTATGCCCTAACCAATCACAGCCTGTTGCCAGGCAGGCTCCGTTACCATGTGATTTCCAAAGCCATCCAATCACAGTCTGTTACCAGGCAGGCTCCATTACCAGGTGGGTTTCAGAGCCTTCCCTGAGTAACTGACCCTCGCTTGCCAGTGGCCATCTTGACATGGCCTTTTCATTCCACCACATTTCCCCCTTTTCGTTTATTTTGAGCAACGGGAGGCATGATTCTTGGCCATACCACTGTTGACCCCATTTTCATGTGGTCTCCGTATGCGGCTGAGCATGTCTTAGGTTGGCCCCCAGGGGATCTTACTGTTGTTGACTAACCAGCCCTCAAAATGGGAGACTACAGGAGTGCTTGCTCAGGTGGGGGTTGGAATGAGGAACAATGGTTATCAGGAATGGCATGACTGCACACAGGCTGTGGGCTGTTTGAGTGGCTGACCAGAGCTAGTGGGGTATAAAACAGTAACGGATGTGGCTATGGGCCGTTCCTCAGGGTAGGATGATAGGGCAGGTGCATTTGTTAACAAGGCGGACTCTCAGTCTTGTTTGACTGGTTCTGGTTGGCTGTCAGTTGCAGGCTTGATGTTTCTGGCTGGTACCCAAATGGGCTGTCCCACATTCTCTGGAAAGACACAAGCATATCCTCGGCCCTTGGTTAGCAGAAGCCTTTCTACGGGCGTTGGAATCCAGGGCCTGAATTCTGCGTCTGCTCCTACATTTACAGCAAACGTGCAGGTGGGATGGGGTTTAGTGGCTCCCCTGAGAACCTGGGGTGCCTGGGGACTGCCACAAATGTGGGGATCCTCACTGGGTGCAGATGGGATAACCTCGCATGGGTTATTGCCTTGAGGTCAAATAAGTTCATCCCACGGGTATTTGGGGGGTGGCTGACTAGGCATTGCTGCGTTGTCTGCTGTCACAGCTCTCTCTCCCTAAGCCATCAACTGTTGCCTGTGAGGCAGTGGCCTGGAGTGACAGGCTCTTATCACTCACAGATTCACTATGTTTGGTAATATGTGTGGGTTTCCGAGAGGGGGTTATCTTTCCCATGTTGGAGCACTTAAGAGCAGCGTGCCATGCCAACTCTAGCCAAAGGAAAGACATGCACAGCACTGCTGCCATAACAAAGCAAATTCCTAGCACCTCAGCGGCTGATGGCATTCTGCAGGGGGTTCCCTACATTAGACGAACAGGCAATGGTGTATCAGGTCGTACGTATGTCCTGTGCTTAGTGGGGAACTTCCTTGATTTGTTAGGTCAAGGCTGTATGCCCACATGGTGTCTCCGGAGCATCACCTTTCTCGAGTGAGGGAAGATGACTTGGTTCCGAATTCTGGGATGATCAGTCAGTCCCTTATGTGAATTCGCCGGGAGAACCGAAAGTAAAAGGAGGAGCTGAGAAGCGGTGTATGCTTCTGGGCGGTGTGTGCCTAACCTGGGGTCACTTTGACCAAGGACAGGGACCAGGAAAGAGGCTTGGTGGGGGATTTCTGTGCTCACCCTCACAGAATTGAACAGCACACAGGTCACCACAATAGCTCCCTGGTAAGGTGGACAAAAACCTGGGCCAGGCAGCTGCTTTTATAGGCCTGTGGAATTCTATAACCATAGGGCTCCTTATGAAGCCACAGTGTCTTGGCTTTCCATGCCTGAAGTGTTCTTGTGGGCTTTTCATCCAGACCAGAATGCCTTGAGTGTTGATTCTGAGGTCAGATTGCTACTTAAAGTGATTGTGATTCTATGAGTCTGCTGTGTGGACTACTTCCCATGTTGGGGCATTCACTCCTTTGTAATTTTATTATTATTACCAGACATTTAATCCTATTTATATGATCACTTTAATAGTTAATCCTATCTATATGATCACTTTAACACTTAAAAATGTATTATTACCAACCAGCTTAAGAGGATTTGGGGTCCAATGGCAAGTTTTTAAACTGTACCCTTAGAAGTAAGTCTGTAGGAATGTATGCAGAATGATACAGCTTTACAGTTACAAACTTCATACACTTCATAATTGCAACTTTAAGAACATGATGATTCTTCCTACGGTGCCTGAAGTCCTACCCATACTCCCACCCTTTCTCCTCCCTCTCTTATTCCCACTCTTTTTTTTTTTTTTTTGCCTAGATCTATTTTTAATTGACATTATACACATATGTTTAAGTCTATGTTAAGTAAAGATTTCAAAAAATAGTATGAAAAAAAAGGCCTGTTCCTCAACAGTCAGGACAAGGGCTGTTCAAAGGCATTGCTTCTCAAAGTGTCAATTTCACTTCTATAGATTGTTTTTTAGATGCTCTGTTATCACAGGTTAGGGAGAACATATGGTATTTGTCCCTTTGAGACTGATTTATTTCATTAAGTATGATGTTTTCCAGATTCATCCATTTTGCTGCAAATGACCAGATTTCATTTTTTTTTTACCTGCTATATAGTATTCTATGGTGTGCATATCCTATAGTTTGCTTATCCATTCTTCAGTTGATGGGAACTTGGGTTGATTCCATATCTTAGCTATTGTGAATTGAGCTGCAATAAACAGGGAGGTGGTGATAACTCTTTCATATGCTGGTTTCATTTCCCTTGTGTAAATCCCCAAGAGTGGGTGGCTAGATCAAATGGCACATCTATATTCAGATTTCTTAGGTATCTCCATACTGTCTTCCCTAGTGGCTTTACCAGTTTACATTCCCACCAACAGTTGATTAGGGTACCTTTTTCCCCTACATCCTAGTAAGCATTTATTTTTTGTTGATGTCTGTATGAGAGCCATTCTAACGGGGGTGAGGTGTGGTTTTGATATGAGAGCCATTCTAACTGGGGTGAGGTGTGGTTTTGATATGAGAGCCATTCTAACTGGGATGAGGTGTGGTTTTGATTTCCATTTCCCTGATGGCTAGTGATGGCATTTTTCATGTCTGTTGGCTCTTTGGATTTCTTCTTTTCAAAAATGCCTGTTTAAGTCCTTTGCCCATCTCTTAACTGGGTTATTTGTTTTGTTGTTTTGGAGTTTCTTGATCACGTTGTATATTCTGGTTATTAATCCTTTAATCAGTTGCATAGTTTGCAAATAATTTCTCCCATTCTGTTGGTTGCTTCTTCACTTCCTTGAGTGTTTCTTTCGCAGTGCAGAAGCTTCTCAATTTGATGTAATCCCATTTGTTAATTTTGGCTTTGACTGCCTGTGTCTCTGGGGTCTTTTCCAAGAACTCTTTGCCTGTGTCAATATCTTGCAGGTTTTCTCCAATGTTCTTTAATAATTTGATGGTATTGGGTCATAGATTTGGGTATTTGATCCATTTTGAGTGGATTTTTGTATAAGATGTAAGGTAGGGGTGCTGCTTCACACTTCTGCATGTGGATTCCAATTTTCCAGCACCATTTGTTGAAGAGCCTGTCTTGTTCCAGGGATTGGTTTTAGCTCCTTGGTCAAATATGAGTTGGTTGTAAATGCTCGGATTGATTTCTGGTGTTTCTATTCTGTTCCATTGGTCTATCCATCTGTTTTTGAACCAGTACCAGGCTGCCTTGATTATAACTGCCTCGTCATGTATCTTAAAATCTAGTATTGTGATGCCTCCAGCTTTATTTTTGTTGTATAAAATTGCTTAACTATTTGGAGTCTTCTGTGTTTCATATGAATTTCAGGATCATTTTTTTCTATATCTGAGAAGAATGTCCTTGGTTTTTTTGATTGGTGTCGCATTGATTCTATACATTACTTCTGGAAGTATGAACATTTTGATGATATAGATTCTTCCAAACCATGAACACGGAATTTTTTTCCATTTTTGTATCTTCTATATTATTATTCAATGTTTTATAATTTTCATCATAGAAAGATTTGAAATCCTTGGTTAAATTTATTCCAAGTTATTTGATTTATTTTTGTAGCCATTGTGAATGTGATTGATCTCAGAAGTTATTTCTCAGCCATGCCATTGTGTATACAAAGACTGTTGCTTTTGTATATTGATTTTATATCCTGCTACTTTACCAAACTCTTCCATGAGTTCCAATAATCTCTTAGTGGAGTCTTTTGGATCCCCTATATGTAGAATCATGTCATCTGTGAAGCACATCCTTAAGCATCTTTTACAAGGCTGGATGATTGTGACCAATTTTTTCAATTTCTGCTTGTTATGGAACGTCTTTACTTCACCTTCCTTCATAAATGAGAGCTTTACAGGGTATAGTATTCTGGGTTGACCATTTTTTTTTCTTCTTTAGACTTGGAATATATCTAAGCATTCTCTCCTAGTGTGCAGGGTTTCTGATGAGAATTCTGCTGTCAGTCTAATTGGAGATCCTCTGAAAGTAATCTGACATTTCTCTCATGCACATTTTAGAATCTTTTCTTTATGTTTTACTCTGGGGAGTTTGAATACAATGTGTCATGGTGAAGATCTTTCCTGGTCATGTCTATTAGGAGTTCTATGTGCTTCCTGTACTTGGATGTCTCTTTCTTTCTCCAAATTAGGAAAGTTTTCTGTTATTATTTCACTAAAAAGGCCTTCTAATCCTTTCTTTCTTTCCACGCCTTCAGGAATTCCTAGAACCCATATGTTGGATCATTTGATAGTGTCCTGTAGATTTCCAACAGTGTTTTTTAGTTTCCCAATTTCTTCTTTTATTTGAAGTGACTGTATAATTTCCAGCAATTTTTCTTCTAAATCAGATATTCTTTTTTCTGCCTCACCAATTCTGCTGTTATGGTTTTCCACTGCATTTTTTATTTATTCTATTGAATTCTTCATTTCCAAGATTTCATTTTGATTTCTCTTTAGTCCTCAATTTTGTAGGAGAAATTTTCTTGTGTGTGCAGATTTCATTAGTTCATGCATTTGCTTCTGATTACTTCTAAGTAATCCTACCATAAATTTTTTAAATTCTATTTCTGGAATTTGTTCAGTCTCTTCATCTTCCTGCTCTAGTACTGAAGTGTTCTGTTCTTTTAGGGGCATTATTTGTGTTCCTTCTTCTTGTTTCTTGAGTTGTTGCATTTATTATTCAGCATTTGTGGAAATACTCTTTAGTTTCTTCTTTGTTTTTTCACTGTGTTGACTTTTATCTTTGGACCATGCCTCTGTGGATTAGTGGAGTGTCTACTTTTTCAGTGAATACCTAGAGGCATGTGGTGGGTGTGGCCAGGGAGCTCTGCTCAGTGCTCCAGGATGAAGGTAGTGTCCAAGTGGCACCCAGGTTGGGAGTGGTAAATCTCCTTTTTTTTTTTTTTTTAATCAGAGAGAATGTTTGTTCTGCTCTGTTGGCATAGAGTCAGCTCACTTTCTCTCCTCAAAGGAGACCCAGTGCCTGAGTGCTGGCTCTGCTGGGTATAGTATTTGTCTGTGTTGCCACAAGAAGTGCACAAAAGATCCATGCAGTCCTCAGTGTAAGCAAAGATTCCACAGCAATGTCCTTCACCAGGGAACCAGGGAGCCCCGAGCATGTGGAGCCTCCCACAGTGACTGCCTGAAGTCCCAGCCCTACCCTGAGCTTTCCCTCAAAGCCTCAGTGTTTTCACAGTCCTGGCACACAAGCCTCCCACAGTTATGACCACCCAGCCTCTGTCAGTTCTCCCTGCCAGACTCAGCTATCTCTGCTCAGCTGGTTGCTGGGCCTGTGGCCAGCACAGCAGTTACATATATCCAAAATGGCACCCACTCTCTATTGGCTTGTTACAGGATGCAGTTGCAGGGTGATTGGGGAGAGAGAAACATGCCCCTTACTTTTTTTTCCCTCTAGTTTGGCAGTTACACTACTCCCCACAGGGCTCCTATCTGGAGTCCCTCTAGGCTCTTCTTCCTGTAGCTTTATTTCCAGTATCTTAGGATGCTGCAGCCTCACTAACCAAAGCTGGTGTGGAGGCTGCTGGAGTCCTGAGTTGTGCACATCCACACCCTCCATGTAGGTCCACAGTGTCCCTCTGACTTGTGTGAAGTTTCCTCCCGAACTCTTCTCTGAGACTGTGTGCACACTCTGCTTTTTTTAAACTATCTTCCCCTAGACTAGAGCAGTAAGCTTCCTCCCTACTTTACCATCTTAATCTGATCAACAAGAATTTTTTAGAATAGAAATTGGCAAACGTATTCTAAAATGTTTATAGAAAATAAAACTACAACAGATAAAATATTTGAAAAATAAGGCCGGCACTGCGGCTCACTAGGCTAATCCTCCACCTTGTGGCGCCGGCACACTGGGTTCTAGTCCCGATCGGGGCACCGGATTCTTTCCCGGTTGCCCCTCTTCCAGGCCAGCTCTCTGCTGTGGCCAGGGAGTGCAGTGGAGGATGGCCCAAGTGCTTGTGCCCTGCACCCCATGGGAGACCAGGATAAGTACCTGGCTCCTGCCATCGGATCAGCGTGGTGCACCAGCCGCAGCGTGCCGGCCGCAGTGGCCATTGGAGGGTGAACCAACAGCAAAGGAAGACCTTTCTCTCTGTCTCTTTCTCTCACTGTCCACTCTGCCTGTCAAAAAAGAATATTTGAAAAATAAAAACAAAGTTTGAGACTTATGTTACCTGATATTAAGATTTATTTTAGGGGCCAGTGTTGTGGTGTAGCAGGTAAGGCCTCTACCTTTGATTCCAGCATCCCATATGGGTGCTGGTTGAAGTCCCAGCTTCTCCACTTCTGATCCAGCTCCATGTTAATTCTCCTGGAAAGCAATGAAAGATGGCCCAAATGATTGGATCCTTGTATGCATATGGGAAACCTGGCAGAAGCCCCTGGCTCCTGGCTTTGGACTGGCCCAGTTGTAGCAATTGTGGCCATCTGGGGAGTGAACCAGCAGATGGAAGATGTCTCTTTCTGCCTCTCCCTCCCTCTCTCTCTGTAACTCTGCCTTTCAAATAAATAAATCTTTTAAAAATAAAATAAAATAGACATATTATAAAATCTCAGTATTCCATGTGATATTGGCATCAAAGCAAACAATTAGATTAATGGAATAGAAAATAGGGCCTAGAAATACATGGTTGATTAATTTGACAGAGCTGCCAAGGCAACCCAATGGTTGAAAGGTGGCCCTTTCTAAACAACCATGTTGGAATAATTAGAACCCATTAGGGGAAAAAAAGGAATCTCCACTTAAGCTTCGTCATAGTTGCAAAATTTAAACTCAAGCTTCATAGTGGTTGCAAAATTTAAGATTTATTGTGAGTTTAAATGTAAAACCTCGAACTATGAAATATCTCACAAAATATAGAAGAAAATGGCCTTGGATTGAGCATAAATTTCTCAGATTCAATACTAAAAGCACAATCCATTTAAAAAATAATAAATTAGGTTTCACCAAAATTAAAAACTCCTTTTAGCATGATACTGCTAAGAAAATGAAAAGAAAAATCACTGGGAGAAAATATTTGAAAAATACCTTTTTTTTAAATGCTAAGATCTAGAATATATAAATAACTCATAGTGAAATAATAATAATAATCAAATTAGCAAATGGAAAGATTTGCACATGTATTTTGTCAGAGAAAACATATATTTCACAGAAGCCCATCAAAAAATCTTTAACACCATTAATCATTAAGAGATAACATAAAGAGATACCATAAAAAGATACCAATTATTCAACTGTTAGAATGGCTGAATCTAAAAAAAGTAACAAAAACCTCTCTATACCAAGGGCTGATGAGGCTGGAGGACACATGGACATTTGCAGGACATTCCTGCTGCAAACGTAAAACAGTACATCACTTTGGGAAACAATTTATAGAAAGCTGCTTATATTGTTGAATGCATGCTTACCATATAACACAGCACTTCCTCTCTGAGCATTGTACTCAGGAGAAATGAAAAATCTTTATGCAAATGTTTAAATTGGCTTTAGTCTCCCAAAACTGTAAAGCACCCAGTGTCTACCAACTAGTGAATGCCTATTCATCCTATTTGACTGTGGTTCACTCAATGAATACTATTATGCATATTGATATATTGATATAGGCAACAGTGTGGATGAACCTGTCGCATCATGCCAGCTGAAAATAGTCAGACTCAAATGACTAAGTGCTTTGAATAAGTCCATTTCTAAGATATTCTAGAAAAGTTAAATTCATACAGAAGAAGGATCTCTGTTACAAGGCTTGAAGGTGAGAGGAATTCTACAAAGAGGCACAAGGGAGCTTTTGTCAGATAAACGAAATGTTCTACATTTTGAATGTGATGGTGGTTTTGTGGCTTTATGCATTTGTCAAAATTCCTAGAACTACAGATAAGAATGACTCTGTGTTACTCTGTGCAAATTATCCTTCAATGTACCTGATTAAAAACCAAAAAAGGAAAAGAAAAAAGCAAAAAAGGAAAAGAAAAAAGCAAAGTTCTACTACGAATAGTTATGGTTGCTTATTTTAAATAATTGGGTTATAAAAATCCCAGAAGTAAACTCATAAAATGGTAAAGGTTTCCCTAACATGGGTTTTATCTAATTCTGCAGAACACCTCTGGAATCCTCCTAAATATAATTCTGACTTACACCAATTTCAGATGTAAAGGGGTCGGTGGAAAGAATCAATGGAGTGTATCAGTTAGTAGGAAGCTTGTGAGTAAGACAGCTCGCACACGTACATGCGCTTTCCTGTCTCCCGGGACCGTGGGAACATCCTTATTTTCTATGTGCTATCAGAAGTCTCCTAGACCAGCAATTTCTTTACTTCAGCATGCATCGACTCTCCTGGAGAGATTGTGATAGCCTGGAAGCTGCTGCTTATCCCCAGGGATTCTGATTCAGGGGGTGTGGGAGGAAGGAGCAGTTCTGTCAAGCTTCCAGATGTTGCTGTGGCTGGTGGTGGTGGTCCAGGACTGCTCTGTTCAGCACTGGCCCTGGACAGTGTGCAACATCTGTTACCATCCACGCTGAGGTTAGTACAGAAAACCAGAGAGCTTTTTGTAGTGATTTATGTCAACTGGGCGAGCAGTTTGTGTGTGTTGACCACAATGGTCATAAAAACCAGACAGGGGAGTGGTATTCTCTATGCCTTTGTTTTCCTCCTTCCATTTTTCTAGCTACTTATTTTTATTACATTTTTACATAAACACCAGTTTATGGTGAATTGGGAAGAAGGAAAAGCATGTTCTCTACAGGTAGTTTAAGAGTCATGGCTCCAGCTGAGCTATTGGTTTGGGTCTGAAGTAGACCAGTGATGCAGTGGTAAGGCCCCAGGAGAGCCAACTGTAGTTTTATATCTTCAGGTATGTCCCCATGTGCTAAGGAGAAAGAACAGACCGGCACTGATGACACATAGGACTAAATGTTTTGTTTATTACTGTTTTTTGACATGTGACAGGAAGATACCTAGGAGGACCTTGCACTATTGTATGAGTCTTACAACACGGAGAGGATTCTTGAACAGTGGGAGCGTCTAGCTTCCGTTCTTCACTCACTCTCCTTCGTCTTCATGTCCCCACATTGAATCTTTTCACATTTAGATTAAAATTCTTCCTCCACAAGGCCTTCTATAGATCTCTGCACTCACAAAGTGTTCAACGGACAGGAGGAGTCTTCAATAAATTCATGGAAAATGGACTTAAAACATAAGTTTATTTTTGGTGCAAGAAGATTGCAATCCATGCATAGATTTTTGAATACACAGAGATGTATTTCTCACGCTGACTTTTAATTATTGTTGAACCCTGCCAGAGCGTGGTCCATTGCTCATTTATTCTTGTGGTCCTGGTACTTAGTGCATTGCCTATGACATGAGAGATAATCAACAAAGAGGATGACCCATTATATACAATCAAAGAACTTATAGCTTGCGAATTATTGGGTAGAGACTAGAATAAGTTTTTGATTGTATAAACAGTTAAATGATAAGTAGAAATATACTTTCATTGAAAGCAGTTTATATTATATTGAAAACTGATTTTGATTTTTAAAAACGCAGAGTTAAAAGAGTATTTAGTACCATCTGAGTCATTAATACACCTCAGCTTGTGGTAGAAAAGGTGTTTTCAAATAATGGTATGTTTTCCTTTTCTTTCTTTTTTTTTTTTTTTTTTTTTTTTTGACAGGCAGAGTTAGACAGCAAGAGAGAGAGACAGAGAGAAAAGTCTTCCTTCCATTGGTTCACCCCCCGCCAATGGCCACTATGGCCGATGCGCTGTGCTGCGCTGATCCAAAGCCAGGAGCCAAGTGCCTCCTCCTGGTCTCCCATGTGGGTGCCATCCTCCACTGCCCTCCTGGGCCACAGCAGAGAGCTGGACTGGAAGAGGAGCAACCGGGACAGAACCGGCGCCAGAACTGGGACTAGAACCTGGAGTGCTGATGCCACAGGCGGAGGATTAGCTAGTGAGCCGCGGTGCTGGCCATGGTTTTTCTTAATACGAATCCCACTTGCATTTCATCCTTAATAATACAGATCTTTCATAAAACTTAGATACTTTCTGTTTCTTATAAAAAAATATTTTATAGTACATTTTGTTTTGTTTTTATTTTTCAAAGATTTATTTGTTTGAAAGGCAGAGTTAGAGAGAGAGAGAGAGAGAGAGAGAGATCTTTCAGACACTGGTTAACTCCCCAGATGGCCCCAATGGTCAGGTTTGGACCATGCTAAAACCAGGAGCTTGGAACTCCATCTGGGTCTTCCATATGTGTGACAGGGGCCCAATCTCTTGGGCCATCTTCTGCTGCTCTCCCAGGCATGAAAGCAGGGAGCTGGATACAGAAGTAGAGAAACTGGGATTCGAGCCAGCACCCATATGGGATGCTGGTGTTGCAGGTGTGGGGAGCAACTGGGAGCAACTCGGACTAGACTGTTACTGGAATTAAGACTTATTCTGTGCATCTGCTCTCCCACAATATGGCGCTGGGAGAGGAGGAAACAGCTTCTACACAGCTGCCTCCAGTTCAACCAATAAACAGCAGGACCTGCTCCTGATTGGAGGAGAGCAGCGTACTTGGCGTGTGGGTAGCAGAGTTGGGATTGGTGGAAGAGGACTATAAAGGAGGAGAGAGACGGCATGCACCAGGAACATCTAAAGGGAACACCTGTGCAGCCCCCGAGAGAGCCGGCCGGCGGTGTGCCGCTCCCCCGCGGAAGTGGGGAAAGTGGCAGGGGGAACCGCCCTTCCACGGAGGTGGAAGGGATGGTAGCCAACCTGGGAAGAACCAGCAGCAAACCCGGGGAGGGCCGAGCAGACAAAAGAACAACGCAGGGTCCTGTGTCGTTCCTCCACGAAGAGGGGGAGCGACAGCAGGGGTGTTGGCTTCATTGTTTGCTGTGCAACAACACTGGTTCTTGTTTTATCTTTTTGTTAATTTGGAAAAGCATCCATTAGTAATGAATAACTGATATTTGAAACATTTTATAAATGTGAGGGAACAAAAATTATTTGAAGACATTGAAACACTTCCATTTTGGGACTAGAAACCCATCCTGTTGTGCTGGTTTTGTACGCATGCATGCAAAGCTTGAATCCGTTTTTCTGTTGTTTTAATTTACGATGAGTTTTTAACAGCTTCAATGTGAGTTGTAGATACAATTCTAAGAACGTAATAATATCCCCTTCCTCCCTCCCCTCTCTCCTCCCAGCCTCCTTTCTTTTCCCTTCTTTCTGTCTTTTTTTTAGTTTTTGAGATAACATTTTAAATTTATATTACAATAAAAAATTTAATATTCTACCAAATAAGAAATTTAACAAGTAAAAAGCAAGAAACTCTGGTTTAGTAGGAATATATACAATGGCTATAAACAATAATTGAATGGAAAAAATGACCACTTCACCCATAATACAGTAAATTTAAAGTAATCACAGATCATTAAAACTATAGTAGTGTAACATTCTTAACCACTGATTGGACAAAGGCATAAAGCAAAGTTTTAGAAAACTATGTTTGTGCCATACTGATACACACAGACATTTCTTTCTTTTCTTACTTAAATTTAACTCTCACACGTAAAGGAGAACATAGGGTATTCGTCTTTCTGGGTCTGGCTTATTTCACTCAACATGTGGTCCTATGAGTGACTTAATCGTTACACTTTCATAAATATTGCGTACCTACCTTGAATTAATTGTTGTAAGTATTAAATACTAGTGACCTACTGATATATTGCATATTTTTCAAGCCAGAGAGAAATGACAAAGAAAATAATATAAAAATCACCAAGAATCCTGAGTCAGAGATATTGATGGATACCCGGTGAGTTTCATTCCAGGTATTCTACATATCTCTAAAGCAGAGTTCCCTAGCTTTGCCACTCTTGGCCTCATGTGTCAATAATTCTTTGCTGCAGTTGGGGGCTTTCCTATGTGTCAGAAGAATCAAGAAGCATTATGGGATTTACCCAATAGACACCAGTAACCCTTTCCTCTAATTACAACAACCAAACTTGTCTCCAAATGTTGTCTAAGTTGAAGGGCTTCAGAAAGTTCGTAGAAATGTAATGAGAAGGTAGTATGAAACTTCCATGCACTTTTCAGAGCCCTCTTATATTTCTGGGGTACAGAATTGCTCCAGTTTGAGAACATCACTGCTGTGGACAGTAGAATAGAAAAAAGAGATTTAGAAATGAATCTGTAAATCTTTATTAATTAAAATTGATATAGAATAAAAAACCGAAGTAAAGCCATTGGAGTTGCTTTATATTATTTCTGTATCTAACAAATATATTTTCAACTTGTATGATCCTGCTAAATATAAAAAAGAAGTCATGAAAATTTTAAGATTACAGAGCCGCTGAATTTTATGCTAAAAATTTAAATTTCTATGGTGATAAATGAGATGATTAGCATTTGTTTGTTCTCTTTTCTGTCCTCTCAATTTTTACTTTTGATGATTTTGTTCATATAGTTGTTGATTTTTAAATGCAGGCTACTAGTTCAGTTATTGGTGATCGCATTCTTGAATGTTTTTAGTTTTGATTTGTTCTTGTTTTTGTTGTCAGGTAGTTAATGTTTTCCAATATTTTCCCCTCTAGAACCACCCATGAGTGTGTAGTTTCCTAGGTTTGCAGGTGCTTGAGAAACCTGGTCGCTTTAGGATTTCCAAACAAATGTGGTTGCTTTACCTGTGTACTGGTTTTGGTGTTGAATAACAGCTTTATTAAGGTAGAATTCACAGGCCTTACAGTGAACTCTCTCAAATTGTATAGCTTAATGTGATTGTAGTAAACTTCTTCATTTTACTGCATTTGCAATCATTTTCATAACCCCCAGTACAAATCTTGCCCCATGGATCAGGTGCTCTCCCGTTCCCCACCCCCACTCCAGCTATGGATGACCACCAGCTACTCCTCCAGCTCTGCAGGTCTGCTTATTCTGGAGATTTCACAGAGACAGAGCATACCATATGTGGTCTCTCATGGTTGGTTCCTTTCACCTGGCCTCGTATTGCCAAGGTTCTTGCATGATGACGCATATATAAATATGTCAATCTTCTCTATAAATGAATAACTCTATTATATTGGTACACTGCAGTTGATGGATGTTTGGGCTGCTTTCACTTTTGATTGAGACTGCTATGCACACCCTGGTGTGTGTGTGTGTGTGTCTTTGTGTGTGTGTGTGTCTGTCTGTCTGTGTGTGTGAGGGGGCAGGGGCAGAGGTTTTCACTTCTCTGGAGTGCATGCCCAGGGGTGGACTTTTGGGGTTGTGCAGGAACCCCATGTTTTACCTCTTTAGGGACGACTGACATTCTTGGGTCCCGCTCTGTGACCTTTGCCAGTTTGCACATTTTGTCCTGTTCTCGTCTTCGCTGAGGGACTCCATCACCTGATCTTCCACAGCTTTTCTAGCTGTCCTTGTGGCTGGTGATGGGGCATAATGAAGTTGTTTTGGTTTTGAATTTCTTTCCCCCAAAAGGGCTCTTTCAGCTTTCACTCAGAGTTCTTGCGCACTGAGCAGGCTGCCTGTTGCTTTTCAACACTTGGAAAATAAACAAGGCTGGAAACATTTTCTTTACCTCTGAGATTCAGGGGGAGTGCTCCTTTATCTTTGGGTATTGAATGTTGTAAAAAAAAATTGCTTTCTACACCTTTGGGTGACTTGCTGTTGCTTAGTACTTGAAGGAATAATTATCCTTAAAGGCCCATAGTTAAATAAGGATGTATTTGAGGGTTGTGCTTTGAGCATTAATTTTTCCTGGAATAGGTGTAATATGGTAAGAAGTGTGTATGCATTTTATAAGATGTTAAAAGAGTTGTTGTAACCATGATCTAAATGTCTGTTCTCAGTACATTTATGTGAGCAAGGCAGTATGCTTAACTTTGAATGTTTCAATCTACTTTATTTAGTGCATTTCTTTTCTGTTAATTTGTTGTATTGAAATTTAGTGTTTTGTCAAAGTGCTCCTAAAACCCACAGAGTTAGAGAAGATTGTTCTAAGTTTCTTGTTCTGAGAAATTATCGAGTCACTAAAATTAGTTTCTTCATTTTCCAACATTGACTAGTACAGCTGTTTGAGAAATCACAGATGCCTAGCATGCATTAAATAATCAAAGGTGCAGGTAGGCAGTAAATAACTACAGAAATTAGACTCTTACTCTGAAAGAAGTTATTGATCAGTGATTTGGTTCTTTTCTTTTCCATTTGACAGTGTTTTCTTCTATTTGGCTGACTACATATGAACTACTTAAAGGAAGTGAGAATCAATTGCATTTCAACAGATAATAAGATAATACAGATAGCACAGTTCCGTGAGCTCTCCCATGCCTGATGATCCTCCACTGTTAGGAATTCTTTTATTTACTTTATGTTTTGTTTCATCTCACTGGGCTTCCTTTCTTTAATTTCCTAAGGTTATTCGCCTTCTTATCTCCTCTTCTTCTCTCCTCTCCTTCACTGTTTTAATTCTGCCCACTGACTTAACAAAAAAATATGAGTAGACTTATTGGGATAAATATAATATAATCAAGTTGGAATTACTCCAACCTTTCTTTCTTCCTTTTTTTTTTTTAATTAAAAAATGAGTTTGTTTATTGGAAAGACCAAATGACAGAGAAGGAGAGACAGAGATCTTCCGTCTGCTGGTTCATGTCCCCAAATGCCCCCATGCAAAACTGGGATTAGGCCAGGCTGAGGCCAGGAACCAAGAACTCCAGCCAAGTCTCCCAAATGGGTGACAGGGACTGAAACATTTTGGCCATCATCTGCTACCTTTCAGGAATATGAGCAGGAAGCTGGGTCAGAACTGTGACAAAATAGAGTTGAAGGAGGAGTGAGTCAGTTTAAAAAGGATGGTCATTAATGACTCCCTAGGAAAGTGGTATTTCTAGAAAGATCTAAATGAAATCAAACAGCAAGCTATGTTTATACCCTTGAAACCATAAAAGAAACGCCAGAAAAACACACAGAGATGGACAGTAACTAGTATGTTCATGGAATAGCCAAATGATCAAAGTGTTTGGAGTAGAGTGAAGAGGCAGAGAATGGTAGACCTCAGAGAGGAACCTACCAGGCAGATCATGGAAGGTTTTGCAAAGTCATTATCTGTTCATCTGATTGTGATTGGAGAATATTAGAGAGTTTTGAGTAGAGAACTGGTGTGATACAGCTTGTATTTGAGTGAGATTGAGAAGGATAAGGCCAAAGCAAGAACATTTGTGAGAGCAAATAACCAGCCCAGCTGAAAGATGATGGTGGTTGGACCGTGGGTGCAAGGGTAAGAATTGTGGAATGGGTGTAGCTTAAAAGGAGAACAAACAAGATATACTGATGAATTTATGTTGGCTGCAAAAGGAAGAGTTGAGAAAGACACTGAGATGTTTGGTCCAAGAATCAAGTGAAGGGGTAGAAATGGCATTGATTCGGATGGGCTCAAGGACTTGCAAGGGGGTAAAGGGAGGTCGGTTTCTGTGCGTATTCAGGTAGAAGTGCAGTTCCACGTTTGGGTAGAGATGTGGAGTTGTCAGGGTGAAGGGCCAGGCTTCAGATGTATAGTGAAGTAGTTACATTTAAAGCAACAAGACAGACCAGGAGTTATTGTGGATGGAGAAGTCTATCAATGGGGCTCTGAGGCATTCCAACGCTGTAAGGCTGAGGAGGTGAGGACAAGGAAGGAGACAGAGAATTATACCACGGATAAGGAAGGCAGAAAGTGTGGCTGTCTTGGGCAAAAGTGAAAATAGGTATTTCTAGGAGAAGAGAACAATCAACTCTAGATGTAACAGGAAGCCATTATACTTGGTGAAATAACCCATGCCTAAGAAGACAAATATATGTCTTTCCTGATCTGTGCTAACAGAGTACAAAAATGTATATGAGAGAAATTGACATTTTGAGATTTGATTATTGTTTATAGCCCTTGTCACTGGATTTTTTTTCTTCTTTTTTTCTTTGTTGAATTTTTTACTTAGTGGAGGGTTAATCTTATGATTATAAAATAAACTGAAAGTGTGTCATTGTAAAAAAAGAAAGAAGAAAAAGGAAGGAGGAGGTAGGCTAGGGCTGGAAGAATCACTATGCTCCTAAATATATATGGAAGACGTGGCCGGTGCCACGGCTCACTAGGCTAATCCTCCACCTGCGGCGCCGGCACACCAGGTTCTAGTCCCGGTTGGGGCGCCGGTTCTGTCCCAGTTGCTCCTCTTCCAGGCCAGCTCTCTGCTGTGGCCCAGGAGGGCAGTGGAGGATGGCCCAAGTGCTTGGGCCCTGCACCCGCATGGGAGACAAAGAGGAAGCACCTGGCTTCTGGCTTCATAGCGGCCATTTGGGGGGTGAACCAACGGAAGGAAGACCTTTCTCTCTGTCTCTCTCTCTCTCTGTCTAACTCTGCCTGTCAAATATATATGTGTATATATATATATATATATGGAATATGTGAAATTTGTCCACCTTGCATAAATAGAAGATTATTAAACATAAAAGCTAATTTTAAAACATGAGAAAGTACAGTGAGGACTGAGACCTGATCATTGAACTTGGCCCTGTGGGGGTCATTGTTGACCTTGGTCATGGAATGTTTTGGCAAGAGCTGGAACAGGTTTCAGAAACATTGAGAGGATGACAAGTGGAGAAATTTGGTGGTGGATGGGAAGAAAGTAGGGTTATGAGACTGTCTAAGGTGGGAGAATTAGTAGCATGTCTTGCTGAGAGGAGAGTCCGTGGATGAACTGTTGGAGTGGGGGCAGCTGATCGATGGTAGGAGGAGAGGATGTAGAACATAGGGGCTGATGTCAGCGGGTGAGCAGGTGTCATCCTGGGAGCTTATAGAAAGTCAAGCCTGCCCTCTGTTTTCTGAAGGAAGGTGATTCAGGAAGTTTACCCATCGTAAATGGGAAGCTACGCGTGTGGATAGAGGGAGGGTGTCAGTCTTCTCAGAGTATGGGACAGGGGCTGGTGCTGTGACATGGCAGGTAAAGCCACCGCCTACTGTGCCTGCATCCCATATGGGCACCGGTTCAAGTCCCAGCTGCTCCTCTTCTGATCCAGTAGAAGATTCTGGAAATTCTGAAACCAGCAGAAGATGGCACAAGTCCTTGGGTCCTGCACCCACATGGGAAACATGGAACAAGTTCCTGGCTCCTGGCTTTGGATCTTCCCACCTCTGGCCATTGCTGCCATTTGGGGAGTGAACTAGTGGATAGAAAATCTCTCCTTTTCTGTAACTCTACCTCTCAAATAAATAAAATAAATCTTTAAAAAAAAAAAAAACTGTGGAATAGTGAAGGTGTTAGGGAAACATGCATATAATGTGATGACATAGCCATGTTTAGTGTTCACATTAGGCATTATGTTTTATCCATTACATATTTACACAAAGTATCTATTTGTACACAATACCATTTAAGAATTTGTAATACAGTCCTAAATTAGGAGTTATTAGCCAATGAGTATTTCATTATGAATAATACACTAATTTTTATTTTCAATTATGGTCTAATGAAGTATTTTATATAATTAATTAATATGAGGGTTCCTGAAAAAGTTAATATTTCTTTATATTTAAAAAAATTTTTTTTTAAATTCTGGCTTTTATCTTTTCAAAAATTTATTTATCTCTATTTATTTGAAAGGCGGACAGAGAAAGAGAGAGAGAGAGAGAGAGAGAGATTGAGATTGAGATTCTCCTGTCTGTTCATTCACTCCTTAAATGCCCACGATTACCAGGACAGGACCAGGATTAAACCAGGAGCTGGGAACACAGTCCGGGTCTCCTGTGTCCATGGCCAGGACTCAGCAAATCGAGCCATCCTCTTCTGCATGTGAAGATGCACGTTGGAAGGCAGCTGTGGAACCGAGAGCAGGAATGGGGCTTGAACTCAGTTGCTTTAGTACAGGACACAAGCATCCCAAGCAGCATTGTGACTACTGTGCCAGATGCCCTTAATATCTTTAAATAGATTTTTCTATTTTCAAAATTTTTGATTACTGTGTGATACTTGTGTATTTTATGGGGTATAGTGCATTATTTCATCTCATATATACAGAATAACTGATCAAATCAGGCAATTAGCATTTCCATATCTTTGCATTTGGAGCCTACCAGCTCTGCTCATCCATGAACTTTTTGAAGATGTCTATATAAAAGTATTATCTGTGCCTGAAAAAAAGTGCAAGGCACCAACTTGCTAATGGACTGTGATGTGCTAAAGTATAGATGTGCCTTGTTGCTTATTTTTAAAATTTTTTATTTTTATTTTATATGTTTTTTTTTATTTGAAATGCGGAGTGGGAGGGTGGGGAGTGGGGGGTCAGGGAGGGAGATATCAGACTTCCGTTGGCTGGTTCACTGCTAAAATGCCTTCTTTATAGTTTAATGTATGTCAAAACTTTTTAAAAAGAGTATAATATGAATATCGAATTACTTTTGACTTTATATAAACAATGGGAAAATAGTTTTTTTTTTAGTTTATAGTTAGTGAAAAGCTCTTACTTAATTCTAATTCAACAGTTGCTGATTTAGTTTTCTTCAAACTAAGAATGACAATTTGGTGTCATTTGAATAAGCTAGATTTCTCAAAACTCGTCTTCTGATGGTTGAACCTTTTTTTCCCTGGGAAACCCAGACTCAAATTCTGTCATCTTACATCTAGGTTAAATGTGATTGGATATCTTCTCCAAAATTCTGTATTTCTATCTTCTTCTAAAATAAAATTGTATGTTTGACTATGTTTGTGTAGAAACATAATCCGTGCAATTGCTGTTCCTGTCAAAACAGTTTTTGCACAAAACTAATATAAGAATAATGACAAGAAATGGCCCCTTCACAGATTGTAAAATCCTTTGCATATAGTAACACCCCTGTTGTTCTGCCTTCAAAAGGTGAGATTTTACTTCTGTTTGCCACCCCAACCTTACTGAGTGTGTGTCTGTGGGGTAGGGGACAGTTTGCTCTATGAAAACAGCTGGCAACAGCTTTGTTGTCTTTTATTCTGATACACTATGCACCCTAATTATTTCCCACCAGATTTCATTTTTATTTTGCTGGTATTGACTCCTGTTGAGGTTCATAAATGGTTGAAAACAAGAATGGAAGTGCTGAAAAGAGAAAGCCGTGAATTATAAAACCAATACATTGGCTTTCATGTTCTGATAATGTAGCATGTAATTAATCTTTCTAAGCCAGTCCTAAAAAGACGAATATCATGTGTTTTCTCTGATTTGTGGTAACTGATATATAGGGTAGAAAAAAGTAATGTATATGAGTGATGGTTGACATTCTGAGATTTCCTTGTTGTTTATAGCTCTTGTCTACACTCCCAAAGAACACTGGTTTTTCTACTCACTACTGGTTGAATTCTTTATTTCATGGAGGATTCAGGTAGTGATTATAAAGTATATTGAAATTATGTCATTGCAAATATTAAAATAAAAATATGAAAGGAAAAATATGGTACTAAGGGAAGGAGGGAGGGCAGGACGGGAAGTATCATTATGTTCTTAGAACTGCGTTTGTGTAATACATGAAATTTGTTCCCTTTATATAAATAAAAAAAACTATTTCTGCTAAAATCTGTATTTTCCTGTTGACTTCCAGTGGTTTATAACAATTTGGAAGATGCATTTGCTGCTGTAATGTCGCTCACATCAGCATTTCAATATATTTTTAACATTTACTTTAGGGAAAGACTATAGTAACCACTCTTCCTCAGTGGCCGCGTCTGTCTGCCAACCCTAGGAAACCACTAACCTACCTTCTGTCTCTGCAAATCTATTAGGATGGCTATTCTATCAATGAGCTAAATAAAACTTTAACAATGTTTTAAAAAGCACTTATAATTTTAACTGAAAACTATATTAGCTTTCCCAAATTGGGGTTTTTGTTTTTTATATTATATATGGAATTAAATAGTCAGTACATCTTCTTCCATCATGTGGATAACTATGTGGATCCTGTTGTAGAATTTTTTTTTAATTCTGGAGGCAGTCCCAAAGGAATTTTAAACGTGTAGTACCCTGCATTGAATTTAATTGAAGAATATATGCCGATTATGATTTTATTGATTACTCACTAGTTAGAATGATCCTCCATGGTTGGTTTTTGTTGGGATAATAACAGGGCACCTGATTCCCTTGATGTTAATTTGTCTTTTTAAAGATTTATTTATTTATTTGAAAGATCAAATTACAGAGAGACAGAGACAGAGAGGGAGAGAAAATTCTTCCATCCCCTGGTTCACTCCCCAAATGGCTGCATTGGCTGGAGCTGGGCCGATCCGAAGCCAGGAGCCAGGAGCTTCCTCCGGGTCTCCCACGTGGGTGCAGGGGCCCAAGGAGTTGGGCCATCTTCTACTGCCTTCCCAGGCCATCACAGGGAGCTGGATCGGAAGTGCAGCAGCCAGGACTGGAACCTGTGCCCATATGTGCTGCTGGCACTGCAAGTGGCGGCTTTACTCACTAAGCCCACAGCACAGTCCTGCCTTCAGTTCTGCTCCTGGTGTAGCTGGCGGCATTTTACATACCTTATCCATGCAACCCACTCTGCTAAGGACCTGCACCACCTTCTGCTGTTGCCTGTGGAGCTCTGTTCTGCCTCTTCCTCCCTCTGAGACGGTGCAGGCCCTAAAATTCTTTCAAATTAGTCGCAATTCAAGAAAAGTCTTTACTTCATTTTCTCTCTGCTGTGGAACTGTAAAATAAAGTTGGCTAGCTAAACAGCATAGATATTATTACATGTGTGAGAGTGTTTTAACTACCTAAAGTAACAATGCTTTCATTACTGTGGAAGCATTCATTGTACAGAGAGCAGCAGTTCAAAGACTTGTTTCTCAGTTTCAGCCAGTTCCATGAAGCCTTCTGTAAGTTAGTTTTGTTTGGGTTTTTTTTTGTTTTGTTTTGTTTTGTTTTTTTGTCTTTTGTTTTTTGTTTTTTTGACAGGCAGAGTGGACAGTGAGAGAAAGAGAGACAGAAAGGTCTTCCTTTGCCGTTGGTTCACCCTCCAATGGCCGCCGCGGCTGGCACGCTGCAGCCAGCGCACCGCGCTGATCTGAAGCCAGGAGCCAGGTGCTTCTCCTGGTCTCCCATGGGGTGCAGGGCCCAAGGACTTGGGCCATCCTCCACTGCACTCCCAGGCCACAGCAGAGAGCTGGCCTGGAAGAGGGGCAACCGGGACAGAATCCGGCGCCCTGACTGGGACTAGAACCCAGTGTGTGGGCGCTGTAAGGCGGAGGATTAGCCTAGTGAGCCGCGGCGCCGGCCATAAGTTAGTTTTAATATGAAACACGTGAAATGTTGTACTTAAAGGTGATTGTATCTAATTTAAGTATTTACTTAATTAGGAAGGTTCCTGTTCTAATCACACAAGTAACACTTAATATTCCCTAGTTTACAGACTTAGCTTAATTTTCATATATAATGTTTCAAAAGAAAGGCGTCCAATTCCTTCTAAAAGTAGGTCAGCTTATATTTACTAAATTAAAAAAAAAAAAAGATATACATGGGCTTCAGCACAACTCCTGAACTTTCATGTTGTAGTCCCTGTAGACTCCTCCGCAGCACTTGATGCCCACGCTCGTCCTCTACAGCACTTCGCTTAAGCGGTTCCCTGAAGATGTTTAGCATCTTCCCTTCACGTACCAACTTGTCCCTCCAGGAGCAGACTGTAGCCGTATTACAAATCTCTATATGGCAGTCATGAGAATCTTGTTGTTGTTTTTTTAATTCATCACTGGTCCAACTATGCCTCTTGGTTTTATCTCTTTGCTCTTTAAAACTAGGGCCTTATACTTTCCAGTCTGTGAGTCATTCAAGCAGCAGCTGCCCCTTAACACTTTTGGAAAACCCTAACCTTGATCTTCCTGTCTCGTATCTGTTCACTCAGCTGCTTCTATATTAGATACACTTGCAGAAACTGTATCTCTATCTCTGGCTGCCACAGCGCCTAGAACAGTACCAGACATATGCATCCCCAAATAAATTAGAGTGTTAGAGTATTCAAACAGCTACTGCCATCTAGAACAGTAAAAAAAAAAAAAAAAAAAAAAAAAAAAAAAAAGTCAGCTAATAACTTTGAAGAAGACAGATGTGTTCATTGTGGACTTGGTATTTTGTGTTTTCTTGTATTCTTGCCTAGAGATTAGAATGTCTAAGCAAAGAAATAGCTGTAAAATGGACATCAGAAATAGGCTTGATGTGCCTTAGATAATATCTGGTTTCTTTTGACTGTGGGAGAGAACAAAAAGCCACCTCAAAGTAGATTCTCAGCTGAATAAATTCCTCTCCAAAATTGTGCCTATCCTAGCTGAAAATTAACTTTTGAATCAGGTTCAAAAGAAAAACAGAAAAAAAAATAACACCCAGAATATATTTAAGTACTGATTGGTTCAGAATTACAGAAGATGAGTTAAAATCCAAGGAACATGTAGAGGCAGAGTCAACATCAGTGGTTTTTAACCAGCTGGGTATCTGTTCTTGGCTCTCATAATGAACTGTTGTTTTGAAATTGTTGTTTACAACTCCAGAGGGTCAATACATCTTTCTACCAGGAAGGCAATTTAGAGAGGGGAATTTTGTCCGGTGTTGGGGGTGTGCATGGAGGCAGCTGCTTCAAGCAAGAATGCTATGTTTGCTGTGCTGTTGACTTGCTGGTGGCGGCAGCCATGCATAGTTCATTTTTCTGGTAACTCCCCTCATCAATGTCACATGGCCAGGTAGAACTCTACCCTGGCAGCTCACGCTCTTGGCTTTTGATTTCATTTTTCGTACTTCCTGCTACGAAAGACCCAGGGTATTTTTTTCAAAAGGAAAGTCACTAGCATTTTTTAAGATGGGAAAAATAAGGTAAGCTGTATTTGGAAAGAAATTATAATTAACTTTATGTCTTACATAATTTTTTAAATGGCTTTGACTCTACAGATCTTTACAAATTTTATTTAATTTCCTAAACTTGAAGTACAGAGAGAAAGAGAGAGGTCTTCTATCCACTGGTTCCCTCCTCAAATGAGCACAACTTGCAGGGCTGGGCCAGGTCAAAGCTGGGAGCCTGAAACTCCATCTGGGTCTCTGGCGCAGGTGGCAAGGGTCCAAGCACTTTGCGGTCATATGTTGTCTCCCAGAGTGCATTCACAGGAAGCTCGTTTGGAAGTAGAGCAGCCAGGGTTCCAACTGGCACTCTGATAGGGGACGCAGGCATTGCAAGTAGAGGCTTAACCCACAGCATCACAATGTGCACCCTGGGTTTCCCAACATTTTTCAGATCTTTTCGTTTATATCCCAAACTTGTAAACATTTTCTGCTTAGCCAGTGGGTTTGTGATCACTTACTGCAGTCTTCTAAGTTGAGTGAAGAATAGTTTTGAATGAAACGAGCATTTTCGTTACCGTACCGACAGAGACAGAGTAAGTATGTATTGGTCTCTAGTTAGATGAGAATGTTTAGATGCCAGGGCAGTTTAGAGAATCCTGATGTCCGTTAATAGAAATACTTAGTTGGGAGTGTGACTCCCTGAGTTGTGTGTGTTAGAACAAAAAACACCATGAGCTTCTTCCTGGATTTTGTTATTCAAAGAAAGTGGGTCTTTAAAAATTCAAATTATGAAAAATTAGGCTATTAAACAATGTTTGGAAGTTCCTTTTAAGATCACTTTAGCAGTGGATCCTGTTTAGTCTAAGTAGGTTTTTCATATATAAAACATAACAGACCACTTCTGTAATGCTGAAAGGAACCCAGGATCTCAATCCCTCTACAATCTCTAATCTGGTGTTTGTACACTACAGCCTTAAGAGAAAAAGCAGCAAGCTTGTAAAAGCTGAGTGACGCTGTTAATGGTAGAAATTATAAACGTAGAAAATGTGGGATGATATTCATTTTATTTCACGAGTTTTGTTTTTCTTTTCTCATTTTTGGATTCCTGCTTCTCTTCAACAGGGTCATTTTGGAATTCAGCTTCCTTCAACACGGAGGCCTCTTACCTTCATTTTCCTACTTTCCATGGGGAGCTGAGTGCGGACGTATCCTTCTTTTTTAAGACGACATCTTCATCTGGGGTATTCTTAGAGAACCTGGGGATTACGGATTTTATTCGAATAGAACTACGCTGTAAGTCTGTTTTCCCCGAGGACACTGTGGGATTCTGTGATTTGATAGTTCTAATTTTTAAAATACTTATGTTTCTACTTTATCAGTTGAACTACTACTTTATTATGTCCTTTCAGTAAAATTCTATATTATATTATCCTTTTGGTAAGAAATTAAAATATTTACTAGGAGATAATTTGGGAAGTTATGGG
Source organism: Oryctolagus cuniculus (assembly GCF_964237555.1). Taxonomy (NCBI): domain Eukaryota; kingdom Metazoa; phylum Chordata; class Mammalia; order Lagomorpha; family Leporidae; genus Oryctolagus; species Oryctolagus cuniculus. The sequence continues at coordinate 58,892,373 of NC_091449.1, forward strand.
TGTTCTTTAGAACTAATTTCAGAAGAGTTTGCAATTCAATTAATTAAAATTTTAAGAAAATTTCCAGAGCCGGCGCCGTGGCTCAATAGGCTAATCCTCCACCTTGCGGCGCCGGCACACCGGGTTCTAGTCCCGGTTGGGGCGCCGGATTCTGTCCCGGTTGCCCCTCTTCCAGGCCAGCTCTCTGCTATGGCCAGGGAGTGCAGTGGAGGATGGCCCAGGTGCTTGGGCCCTGCACCCCATGGGAGACCAGGAAAAGCACCTGGCTCCTGGCTCCTGCCAGGATCAGCGCGGTGCGCCGGCTGCAGCGGCGGCCATTGGAGGGTGAACCAACGGCAAAGGAAGACCTTTCTCTCTCTGTCTCTCTCTCACTGTCCACTCTGCCTGTCAAAAAAAAAAAAAAAAAAAAAAAAGAAAATTTCCAGTTAATCACAATCAAATCAACCACTTGTTATTTTGATAAAGGCTGCTATTAAGAGTCTACTTTTAAATGACATAAATTTTGAATCACTGTGATAATTTACTTTTATATAAAATTCCAAGTTCTTCTTAGTTTTCCAGCCCTAACTAAATAGCTTTATTCTTTATCAATATGAAAAATTTACTGGGAAGGTGAATTTCTTTAAAATATATTTTTTCCCGGGCTGGCGCTGCAGCTCAATAGGCTAATCCTCCACCTTGCAGTGCCGGCACCCCGGGTTCTAGTCCCGGTCGGGGCGCTGGATTCTCTCCTGGTTGTCCCTCTTCCAGGCCAGCTCTCTGCTGTGGCCAGGGAGTGCAGTGGAGGATGGCCCAAGTGCTTGGACCCTGCACCCCATGGGAGACCAGGAGAAGCACCTGGCTCCTGCCATCGGATCAGCGCGGTGTGCCGGCCGCAGCGGCCATTGGAGGGTGAACCAACGGCAAAGGAAGACCTTTCTCTCTGTCTCTCTTTCTCTCACTGTCCACTCTGCCTGTAAAAAATATATATATTTTTCCCAAAGATATGCATGTATGTTACCATGTCATCACACATAAGAACACATATCTCTTCACTGATATCATTGCCTCTTTCCATAGAATTCAAACCATTATCATTTGAAAACATTTTAAACAGATACATTAACATTGTTTATCTTTGTGGAGGTGGCAAGGATGTTTCCGTACATGCATAAACTGAGCAGTGTTCAAATCCGACTCAACCTGTCTCCTTCTGCATCAACACTTCTTTATCAAACATGGCCCTTATGTGTGATGGTTCATAGGCTGCGGGGCAGTTGCTAACTGTGTGACGACTCAGCTCTCCACCACATGAGCTCATCGAACAACCCTTGTGTCTCACATTTCCAGCTCCCACAGCCGTGACCTTTTCGTTTGACGTGGGGAACGGACCTTTCGAGATCTCCGTGCAGTCGCCGACCCAGTTCAATGACAACCAGTGGCACCACGTGAGAGTTGAAAGGAACATGAAAGAGGCTTCCATCCAAGTGGATCAGCTCTCGCCAAAGACCCAGCCGGCCCCGGCCGATGGACATGTCCTCTTGCAGTTGAACAGCCAGCTTTTCGTGGGTAAGTTCCCATCCGGGCAATGGGTCGTTTAATTGTCTAAGTGTGGGATGGGACAATATAAAAGAATGCCAATTGTAGAAAAAATGATAATGACACCAAGCCACCATTGCTTAAGAACCTGTGTTCCAGGCTGTGCCAGAAATTACACTTCTTCCTCACAACCACCCTGTGAATGAGTAGTATCTGTATTTTACAGGTGGGATAACTCAGGCTCAAGGAGTTGATTTGCACTCAGAAATCTACCTAATGAATGAGGTTGAAATATATGTTTGATTGATCCCTGAACCTCCATACCTGCATTTTTAATATTATGGATTAGTTGATTGGTTTATTACATAGTGATTTTGATATTATGCTGGAAATATTTATCTTAAAATGTTTCCAGGATTTTGAGGAATCCTCCTTGTAATTTAAGTTGATGCTAATCAATGAATCCTGCCACAGTGCTACATCAAAAGCAGCCCAATGCAGGAAAAAATTTTTGAAAAGCAGAGAGTACAGTGTGTAGACTCTTTGCTTTGAACAGAGCCATTTCTGCTCCTTTCTGTTCATTTTGAGCACTTTCCTGATATCTTCTGATCACCTACTTCTATATCTACATCTGAATGTTCTTCCTTTTTTTCTGCTTTATTCACATCTTACAGCCTTGCCCGTGGAATCCTTGTGCGTATATGTATTTTACCTTATGTCGCTGCTAGTTACTATACAGAATTTAGAGGCCAAGGCATTGAGGGAATTATCTCTTACTTGGTCCCTTTACATCCACTGTAATATTAATAAGAATTCAGTGATTCCAAGAATCAGGATAAAAGGTGAATTATCAGAAACTGTATTTTAAGCATTTTCAAGAGTTACATTTGGAACAAAATTCATCCGATCTCTATGATGTATTCTATCACCTAACAGCCTCATCTTATTAGTCCTCTCTCAGTACAAAGAAGGAAGCTTATTTGTGACATATTTGACTAAGCCATATTTAAAATTTCCAATGAATTTATGTATTCATTATTTTTATCATTTATTCTTTCTTTCATCCCATAAATATTTAATGAATAGCTTCCATGAGTAAGGCACTACAGTAGACAATCTAATCATGATTTTGTGGTCACTCGACTGAGTTATTTAAGGCTATGGAAATAATAAAAAATACATGAGAAGAAATATATAACTTTTCTTTTAATAACACGCTAGAAGCAGAGTGAGGAAATTGACATAGATATTTCTTGAATTACAAAAAATGAGAGATGGCCCCAACAAAAGCTATGGCAATTTCAAGTCTGTCAGGAGCTGGGAAATAGCCTTACTATTCTTGGAAATTGAGAGGGCCAAACTAGTCCTTGAATGTTTCAGTGAAATACGCTGCACTTTGCCTGGGGATGACCTTTCATCCTTGGTATGAATTTCAACTTTGTGGAGATGGAGTCACTGCATTTTGTATCTGATAGGAGTTCTGGCCTTCATTTGGTTTCAGGCAGTTGTAATGAAGTACTAATATGACATCAGAAAACTGTTTTAGAACAGGCTTTATTCTTTTGCCATCACCCATGCAACATGATTTTAATAAGGATTGAAAGATTTCATCTCTACCAAGGCACTTGGTTAGGTCTTTGACATTTGCAAACATGTCTGGATTAAAAGGTGGTTATAGTACTTGAATGTTTTTTAAAAATGGCAGTCTTCATCACCTCTGGGTCAAAGTCAGCCACAATTAAAAAAGAAAAAGCAAAGAGAAAGTTCTCTGCAAAAAGTTGCATCTCTTCGTAGTTAACATCTGATCATTAGCGCAGTGCGCCGTCCACAGCACGCCGGCCGTGGCAGCCATTGGAGGGTGAACCAACGGCAAAGGAAGACCTTTCTCTTTGTCTCTCTCTCTCACTGTCCACTCTGTCTGTCAAAAAACAAACAAACAAACAAAAAACATCTGATCATATAATTCCCTCCTTCCTACTGACAGGGAATTGTGAGTAAATTTACATGACTTACAATGGTGATGCTGACAGAGTAGACTCCGGTCTTGCTCAGACCAGATCATTAGCTGTCGAGAAGCTGCCAAAGGGACTTGTTCTTGTCTTTTCCTTTCTTACAGTATGGAACCCTCTTCAGGAAAGGGTCTCAACCAAGAGAACACAGCAATGCATAGGAAACAAAATACTAATTATCTATTTACAACATTACAAAATAAAGTTACTTTTCCCCTGTGGGAAACTCAATGAAAGACAAATTATAATTAAAATGTTACACTGAATTGGAGCACAGTGGGTGAAAAACTCGTAAAAAATTGGTGGTAATTAGGGCTAATTTAATGAAGCACTTACTATGACCAAGAAGTTCTCTGCTTTTCTGACTGGGTTTCAGACACGAAGCAGCCAATAATAAAAGTAAAACAGACGTTAAAACTATGTGTTATCCATATATAAACACATAGGCACACATATTTCTATGGATATGCATCTTCAGATATTGACGAAGGCTGTCAAGTAAAAGGCAGAGTAGGGTATCGGGTGGCTGTTTGGGTTGTGGGCTTGTATTTCTAGTAGTGTGGCCAGAGATGTCCCCTCTGAGGGTCTCAATGCTTGCGAAGAGGCCACGTAAAGTGGAAGAGGAAACTAGATGAACCTCGGAAATCAGGATTCCAGGCACCACGCTCAGACTGCTAGGAGGTAACTTCAGGGATTCGGGGGATAAGGAGAGAACTAACATGGGCAGAGGGAATCAATGTGAGGGAAAGCCTGGTGGGAACAGTGCTGAATTATGCACTGGACTTGGTAAGGCCAAGGTGAGACACTTGGGTTGTATTCTGAAAGATCAAAAAAATCGAGTTGCCACTTTTCAGGTTCTTTCTTACTGCCTTGAGGAAGAAGATGGGGCAAATAGGTAGACGTTGGCCACTGCCGAAAGTCCTTCTGGGACTTTTGGTGGTGTGGGTCAAGGGGCGGTGCTGGAACACAGAGGCGGGACTATTTGACATCCAGATGTGCATAACTTGCTAAGAAATTGATTAGTGCTGTTCATGTTTTGCTACTTATCCATGGTATTTCTCTTGGGGGCACGATGCTTTTTTTGTAGGTCTTTGGTTTCATCACATCGTTTTCTAGGCTTCCATTTCATGTGGTACCAGCTTTTCTTATGTCCTGCCTTTGTCCTAAGGCACAGCCGTGGTTAAAGCTGAAACCTGGTCCCACAGTCCAGAACATGTACCACAAACCCTGTGATTACTGTGAAAGGCTCTGGTTCTTCTGTATCACCAGAGAGTATGTACCTCTCCCTTCAGTCAGATGCCACCTGCCCCCAATGCCACTTTGAACAGATTTAACTCCTCTGTTCCTAGGTTACGTGTCAATACATGCCTTAGTGGAAGAGCCCTGCTTTTGGAAACTGTTTCCTCATTTTTTTAGATTTATTTTTATTTATTTGGAATGGCAGAGTTAGATACACACACACACATGCACAAAGATGGTGGGGGAAGAGGAGAAGTGGTGGGGAGGGAATGGGAGGGGAGGGGAGATCTTGCATCTCTTGGTTCACTTCCCGAATGTCCACAGTGGTTGGGGCTGGACCAGGCCAAAGCCAGGAGCCTGGAACTTTATCCGGGTCTCCCCGTGCGAATCAAGTGCTCAAGCTCTTAGGCCACCTTCCACTGCTTTCCCTGGTATATTATCAGGGAGCTAGATTGGAAGTGGAGCAGCTGGGATTCAAACTGGCAGTCATATAGGATACCAATGTTGCAGGCAGTGGCTTAAGTTACTGCACCACAACACTAGTCCTTCCTCACATGTTAATACCCTCAACTATGTCAGCATTAAGTTGTCTTCTATCCCCAGAACCAGGTATACCATGGATGAAAGGAAATCTCTTCTTTATTCCAATGTAATTGATTTTCTGGTTAGAATTTTAAAGGGTAATTTACTTCCCCTTACTTACACGTTTAAGAGTTTAAATTATAGCTCTTCTGTCCATCTTAGCAATAATTATAATTCGTTAGTATTTTTGACAGTGCATGACGATGATCATTTATATTTGCATTTCAGGACAAATGAATGAGGTAAATGTGATTTTGAAAATAAGTCCGCAAGTTTCAGCTTGGCTTTATTCTAATTAAAATGTTTTAAATCCAGAGACAGATGATGTCAATATTTTAAATGGCTTCTTTATAAGTATGGAAAAGAACGGAAAAACTAAGTTGCTGTTAGTCTAGGACAGGTTGTTTTACTATCTCAGCATTTAGTAGTTTTAACCAAAAATGAACCTCTTGTTTATAAAACAAGTTTAGCAGAAACTTCTTGGGGATACCTCAAACAAGAAATTATATGATGATACTCGAGATATGAGACACTAGAAATTTCAATAACATAACAAAATATGTTTATTTGAGATATTATCTTGAACACTGCAACCTACAAATAAAACATTGTAATATTTGACTACAGATTAATGTTGGACTTGAAACATATTCTCTTTCTCATTTATGGTCTATGTTGATAGCATTTATTAATATCACCTATTTATTATGTATCTTTGAGATGAATGTGTTTTGTAATTGCTTGGAAGAGGCTCCTACATGAAGGCTGATTTGTGTTTTTCTCCGCTGCTTGCTCTTTGGCGCTCCCCACCAAGGACCAGGCATGAAATGTGTTCATACCTCAGGGTGAGACTCGGGCAAGATTAATGCTTCAATTTCTGAGTAAAAATAAACAGAACTTCTCAAAGTGTGATCCATTGGACAGCACTTTCATATGACATTGAAATAGGAATAAGGAAATGATAACTGGAGTTTCAGGGATCAGAGTAGCGTTCGCCTCTACCTAAGAAATAGGAAACAGAAGACTTTGCACCACTGCTGTGGTTCCAAGTATCAGAACAATTATCTTCAACCAATCTAAGCTGTAGGACGCCATGTGAAGGAAAGGAGGAGGAGAGTGAGCAGCAAAAAGCCTTTGGAGGAATAAGTGAAGAAAGTTCACGTGGCTCTCATGGGAGAGCCCCTCCCCCCCAAAATCCCACTGTCCTATCACATTGCTTCCTATCATAAAAAGGGCGGATTCCCTTGTGTGTAGCCCATCTTCCTCCATTGCTGTCCTTGATTGCAGGGCTGGCCATGGTCATCTTTTCACACTCTCTTGCTTTGTCTTGGTGTGTGAGTTTCATTGCAGAGGTTAGACATCTCTATTCAGAACTGCTCTTCATTACGTTGGCAAAATAAGCTCAGCGACAGACACAGTGCCAAGTGCACTGAGCATGTACCCTTGACCTCGTTCCCACTGAGAACTCAGAATCCAGAGTCACTGCCGTATTCAGGGCCTCACAGACTTCATCCAACCACGGAAATGACAGAGAGAAAAGAATCAATCACTTTTTGAGCCAAAATGTGACAGTGGTCATTTTCTATTTTGGTTTGTAAACTCAGCATTTTCCCTAGAAGCTTCTTAAATTAGCCTTGAATTGATTTTCATTCAACCAGCTCTGCAATTTTTGTTTCCAGTCTAAATTCTTCTACTGACAAGTTTTTAAATGAGGCAAACTCCATTTCAATATTTTGTGACTAGAACCTGAAGGAGAAATAAGGACCTCTGACATAGTTAGAAGTCACTTGCTTTGCATTTGAATGGCATCAAATCATCAACAAACGTTTATTGAGTATCTACAGTGCACAATTTCTAAATGCCATACCTAAAGGTTAATGTTGAACTCTCAGCATATTGGACCTACCAGGCCGTGATATATTTATTTACTGTGAGTGGAAATTTAAGTAGCTTCAAATATTAGATATTACAGATTCATCTGTGTACTGTTTGTTTGGGTGAACAAATGCTTGTATTTCTTTTTTTTTTTTTTTAAGATTTATTTTTATTCACTTGGAAGGTAGAGCTAAAGAGAAAGAGAGAGAGAGAGAAGGAAAGAGATCTTCCATCTGCTGATTTACTCCCCAAATGGCTGCAATGGCTAGGGGTATGCCAGGCTGAAGCCAGGAACCAGGAGCTTTTTCTGGGTCTCCCACAAGGGTTCAGGGGCCCAAGAACGTGGTCCATCATCCGGTACTTTTCCAGGCACATTAGCAGGCATACATCAGATGGAAAGTGGAGCAGCTGGGACTTGAAGCGGTACCTCTATGGCGTACCCGCATGGTAGGCCATGGCCAAACTCACTATACCACAATGCTGGCCCTTAATGCTTCTATTTTTATTGGAGGTATACATAGTATTGGAACTGTGCACTCTGAGGATATAAACATAATGCTAAGCAGAAGGCGATACTGGCATATCTCTATTGACTATGTGGATTTCCTCGTTTATGAAGTGGCTGTTCAGATCTGTTGCTCATTTTCTTTCTGCAAGAATGTCTCCTTAAAAATGTTCTAAAGAATTCTTTATGTATATTGGATGAGTTTTATCATATCAATTTATTTCATGTATCTTCCACCTCTCTGTGAATTAATTGTGTTTTCATAATGTTAATGGTGTCTTTTGATGAACAGAAGTTCCTAATTATAATATATTCCAGAGTTTTCTTTTCGGTAACTTTCAGGTTTTGATATGCTAAAATAAGTATGGGAAGAGAATATCAAAAGCCTCCTGTTTGAATAATTCCTATTTCAGTCTAATTTTCTTTTATAGTTAATGTGTTTCCCCCATTACCGATTCAGTACAATAAAGGTCACATTTCTCTTTAAGAGAATCCTATCGTTTATTTTAATTATGTTCTTCTTCCCTCCTTGAAGTGTCTTTTTCATGATTAGCCTTAGAAGGCCCCCCTGTGCTTTTCAGTGACCAGTAGGTAAATCCTAGTGACTACTGACAGAACTCAGATGGGATCTCTTGAGACAGGGGGCTATCACTAATACCGCCAATGTTCATCTCTTAAAAATAGGCCTAGAGAGATGCTGTGAAAATGATGTATAAGAAGTATAAATGGCTCTAGTCTTGTCTGCTGTCTCTATTTCCAGGGCAAATTTTTTTTTTCCAGGAAAATGTGACCTAGCTTTCTGCCTATGACACAGTGGCCGGTACTATGACCTCTTTTCTTTTCTTTTCTTTTCTTTTCTTTTCTTTTCTTTTCTTTTCTTTTCTTTTCTTTTCTTTTCTTTTCTTTTCTTTCCTTCTTTTTTTAAGATTTTTATTTATTTATTTGAGAGGTAGAGTTACAGACAATGAGAGGGAGAGACAGAGAGAAAGGTCTTCCATCAGCTAGAACCGGTGCACAGGGTGAGGATTAACCTACCCTGCCATAGCGCCAGCCCACAATGACCTCTTTCAACATTGTTCTTTGCGTGTGACAGAGGACAGTCTTCTTTGGCATCCCCTCCCAGACATTGCCCAGGGAAGAATGTTGCCTGGAAGTAGGTCTGGACTTCGCATCTCATAACCTTTTGCACTAACACCGTTTCTGTAAGGTGAAGTCTTCTCCCAGCTGGTTCTCAAGGGTCAGGCTTCATGGTTTGACACGTGGTGTAGAGAATACTGCTTTCTCCCTCCAGCATCTTGACTTGCTCTTCTATGAAGCCCATGTGCCCAGTCACTGCTAAGTTGATTTGTGGCTGGGATCTTACCTGTGTTACTCTGATACAGTGTCTAGGTGAAGAAGAGCCCTTCTACTCTGCCAGGAAAGTCTCCTTGACTCTGAATTTTAAAGAGACACGTGGGGAGCTTGATTTCTTACCTGCTCTAGGGCTACAAGGCCAATTATGCAGTTCTCAATTAATCCTCAACAATATTCATGCACAGCACATGAAGAATTCGCCATTAAAAAATCAAGGTTTAGTCTCAAAGGTCTTCCTGCCACAAAAAATAGTGGGAAATTGGCACAGGAAAGAGCCAGCTCCTACTCTGTGACAATAACATCTGTCACTTAGACTAACTTCCTGAGAATAATGAACGTGATGAAAGGGTTGGGCCAATGAAGGAAGGCTAACTTGGTCTCTACCCTAGCCAGGTTACTCTGGGGCAGGGCCTCAGTATCATTATGTGAGTGGACAGATTCAGTTACACTCAATCACATAGAAAGGTTAGGCATTTGTTTCACAAGTTACTCAGTTGTCTGTGAAGTTCCGGAATTCATTATATCTGATATAGCATGGCAGGTAAATTGATAGAAAATTAATTGGAAAACAGTTCCAAGCATAATAGCTGAGCAGAAACATCCAGAATCAATTAATCAAACTGCAGCTCATTTTAATTGGAAGTACTCTAACCCTGAAAAGGCTTTGGAATCTATAATTAAGTTTTCAAGCCCAATCTTATTTACATTAGCCATGTTTTTTTCAAAATAGTTACACCTGAAAATAAACAGTTATTAGCTCAAAACCTAATGGTCAAGTTAAAGCCCTTTACATATGCATGACACAACTGTTTAATTAGACATGATTTCTGATCTTTTAAAAGTGCAATTTAAAAAACTATTTGATCTGGTAAACATTAGCTCTTTGAAAGTACAGGATTAAGAAATCCTGTTTACAAATCAAGGTATTGATTTTCTTCTCATTATTTAAGCCAATAGGAGGGGTCTTCAAAAGTTTCATGAAAAATTGCATGTGAATTTTATATTTTTGCACATACATAACTTATTTTGATTCTATTTCCACGAACTTTTTGAAGTCCCTCATATTTTGCACATTCGTATGTATTTTTTTATGTTAATAATCCCACTCTCTGACCTTTCTCGCCACCTTGTCTCCACTTTTACCATTAAAACTGGGCGATCATCACCAGTTTTCCTGTCTAAACATATTCCTGGACTGTAAGCTCTTTGAGAGCACATCAATTGCAAATAAATTTGTACCTCCGGTGTTAGACACAGTGCCCACAAAGAGCTGCTAAATAAAGCTCGGAGAAGTGAAGTGTTGTTCAAACAAAAGATAACGTGAGGTGGAGGAGAAATGACATGATTGCTCCTTTTGGACCATATTTTGGTGTGGAGAGGTGAGGGACTTTCCGTGATCGAGAGGTTCCATGTGGCTTCTAATGAGTCTGTTTCTAACCAACCTGTGAGCCAGTCCCTGACCTCTTTACCTCCAGCTCATCATCATCCAAAACAAAACAAAACAAAACAAAACAAAACAAAACAAAAAAAAAAAAAAGAGAGAGAGAGAGAGAGAGAGAGAGAAATTAGAATAGGTGCAAATGGATTGTATCCAGCTGTTGGACCTCAAATGATTTGGTTATTATGAGGTTATTTTGGTTATTATAATGTTGCTGACAGGCTGATATTAGAATATGATTGTTTCATAGCATAAAAGCATAGCAAAGTGATTTAGTGCTATTGCATACTATAGAACATGTCCCATGATGTAACATATTCTAATATGAAGTAAGTGAAATACACCAGGAATAATCCTCCAATCTTGACTTCACAGCACCTGTCCCCTTCCTTCAAAAGGCCCCCGGGCCAGCGCTAACACTGAAACTATAGACAGCCTTACCAAGGAAAGGGAACTCCAGCAAAGGCGGCCGAAAGAATCTTAGCTGGAGACTTGAAGCTGTTAGGTGCTCTTTAAGTTGAATTAGCCGTGGGAGAATAGGGAGGTGTGAAGCTAAGGAGAGCGGCAGCTCTGATGTGGAAAGCAAAGGAGAGGAGTTGGGAGGACAAGGGCAGAACTGAGGATTTGACAATGATAGGAGCTTGAGTAAATGGAGGAAGAATTAAACGAGATTGTTGGCTCTTCTGAAACTTTGGGAGGGAAATCAACTCCTTCCCTGCTGTGCCCATGGGAACTGCAATTGAACTGTCTGTCTCACCACCACATTATCCCTGGATTTAGGAACATGAGATATGACCTGCACCCTCGAGACCTTTGTATCCTCCCATGAAGAGGCAGAAATTGAGTGAACTGAAGAAACTTGAGTATACAAATCGAAATACAGCAATTTGGATAGAAACCGTTATGTCTATGAATGTGACTTCTAAGTAGTATGAGTGCCCATGAGTCCGAAATTTTTGAATTCTTTTGGATCCCACTTCAATATATTTCAGGACCTAGAAATATATAGTCAATATATTACGCACACATGTTCATTCAGTATGACCCTCAGTATCAGGAACCCAGATATCTCTGGGGGTCAGAAGGTGCCCCCTCATCAACCCTTGAAGCCCTAAGCTTCCATCATATGAAATATACAGTGCAAACTCCAGCAAGAAAGCTAACTCCTCTGCTGTCATGAGGTTTAGTGCATGGATGGATGGATGATTCCTGTGCAGCTCTATTGTGTGAGGTACCGTATGTGTGCTAGAGGTACAGAATTGACTGATGGAGAATGTGTGTTCCAGCAGATGGACACTGGGAGATAGTGAAACATAGATCTTGATATTTGATGACAAGACCCTATTGATTTGGGGATTTTTGGGGAAATTTTTTGGCTCTGAAATTAAAAAAAAAAAAACTGTTTAAACTCTGAGGATAAGGAAATCCCAAGTAATTAAGGCTAGATGTGGAGCCAGAGAAATGAATTGGGAGAGGAGGATGAGAACATGTTTTGAGAAAATAGAATAGATACAGAGGAAGTGGAGATGGCATTATCTGTTCAAGAAGTTTTTTTTATTAGATGCTCTGCAGCCATCTCACCGCTTCTCAGTAGAATCATCCCTTTAATTTGGGTAGGGCAGTGTTTTCCTGCTTGGAGTTGTAAACATTTTTCCTGGTATTCCTGAACACCAGCTGGTGTTTTTGTCCACCTACCTAGGGCTTATAATCCCTCATGATAGTCAAGTGATCATTTGATAGACTCACCTGCTGGGCTCATTGACCTTTTATTTTCACAGCCCCTTTGTGGACCACAGGATAGGTATTGTCTGGAGTGAGCCCCCAAGGCTGCATTTCTAGGAAGCTCCTCATGTGATAGGGGTGTGACCTCAACTCTGAGGACCTCTGCTTTGGGATAGTGAAGTCTGATTCCACCCAAACATTGTGAAGCTCATCAAGGGTGCCTTGATGAGCATGAGCACATCAGTTATAAATTCAGTAAAAGTCAATCACATTCTCAATTATGTGGAGACTCTTCCCCTAGCATAAAACAAAGATCACTGGACCAGTCTTTAGAGAAAAAAAAAATCACTGGGAAATATGCCAGGATCAAAGCCAACAGTCTGGTGTGCAGTTACCATTTTTGATGAATGGACAACAACCAAAACACCGGATCAGTGAATGATCAAGTTAGAAAAACTATTGATTATTGTTTACAGTCTTTGCCTATACTGTTGTTAATCTTATGACTATAAAATAAACTGAAAGTATGTCATTGTAAAAATTGAACGAAAGAATAAAAAGGGAGGAGGAGGGAGGATGGTAGCAGGGTCAGGAGGGGGCAAAGGGTAGGAGAGATCACTATGCTTCTAAATCTGTGTATATGAAATACATGAAATCTGTTCACTTTACAGAAATAAATTGTTTAAAAGGGGATTCCTTCATAGATCTTACAAAGTTAAAACTATTGGACAGAGGAGCAGGTTTCAATATTTCATCGATGTATACTTAAGATTGCGAGAAAATTTATTTTTCTACGTAACAATTGCAGTACATTGCACTGGTACTTTGAATGAAAGCAACGTTTGACCTTTATTTTGATCTTTGAAATGCACTGAAAATATTGAATCAATGTTGTATCCTTTGGAAGTCTAAACTTGGTCATGAATTGTGTTTCCAGCATTTTAATTGTTCATCCAATGTCTGCAGCTCTCTGTAAGGCCACGTTTTTGCTCTTCTCTCTACGACTTCAGTTTTCTTTGGTCTTCAAAGCCTGAATAAAACACCCAGGAACATGTTTCCATTTGCAGTGTTTCCCTTCTAGGTGGGACCGCCACGCGGCAGAGAGGATTCCTGGGCTGCATCCGGTCCCTGCAGTTGAACGGGATGGCGCTGGACCTGGAAGAACGCGCCATGGTGACTCCTGGCGTGCAGCCGGGCTGCCGAGGGCACTGCGGCAGCTACGGGAAGCTGTGCCGCAACGGTGGGAAGTGCAGGGAGAAACCCAGTGGGTTCTTCTGTGACTGCACTGTCTCTGCCTACACAGGGCCCTTCTGCTCCAATGGTAAGTGCGTGCGCCGCAGAGTCTGGACCAGGAGAAAGTCCTCCGCATGTAGAAAGTGTGCAACAGGGCTTATCCCGGTAGCTGTTTGAAACAAAAATTATTTCCCTGGATTTCTTTGCAAGCTCTAGGGATTGACAAATACATTTCACTCTTTACGTATTTGACTCAATTCTTGAAACACGAGTGTCTATTGATGCTAAATTCACTAATAGTTGCCTCTAGGTAACTTCAAGTGTTAGTTGCACCATCTGCTCCCTTTCTGTCTAATGTTGATACGCATACATAACATGGCTGTCACCAGCATGCCCCATGGGACAATTCTCTATTCTAAAACCATTAAAGGCATTATTATTTTTGATGAAGATGCTCAGCAATTCAAAGGAATTTGGAAAACTTGTTTTGATTTTAACTTTTTGGTCAAATATTGGATACAAATATAAATAACTTTCTATTAAATATTGATGCATAGTGACATAGAGATACTCGGCTGTTTTTCTGTCTGATGTGTTGAGTGTCTGGAAGTGAAAGAAAATAGGGACATGTTTTTCATCTCTGCTGATCTACGTCACGGGAGAAGAAAGAAGTTGGAAATAATGTGTTCTAGACAGATTTTTTGAGTATAGAAACATTTATTTTATGTTCATCATTTATCATAGATAATTGACACCCAACTTAAATTCAATTATTTTATTAAAGTGTCTCTGGGCCACTGAACCTTTTTCTGAACAAGGCAAACAAAAATTGGCTGCAAATGGAAGCAAAGAAAACATTGGGATCAGTTAATGAAAAGTTGGCAAAAATATACCTTTCAAGTCATTCGCTTTTATCAGGCATAAGCTATAATTTAAAAATCAACTTGGGATAATAATCACACACTGCTGGCACCATTGGAGGAGGCTTCATGTTTAAAGCTGGAATTAAGACCACTTCTTCCTAAGAACACGCCTTCATTTTCTGGATATAAATACCTTCTAGTTCATCTTGCTAAGTGCAGTCGGGAATGTGGCTCTTCATGAGCAAGATATATTGGCTAGAAAGGTATATTACGGAAAATAAAAAGAATAAACCCAACCCAACCAAACCATTCAAAACCGTGAAGAGATCTAAACTGTTGCTGCGTGAGCCAGCAAGCATCCCTGACTTGTTCAGCAGCCAGCCCACTTTATAGCACAGGAGAGAAGCAAGGTCAGGACGTCTAAGCTATGTATTTCTCCCACCCTCTTCACTTTCATACATCTAGACTTGGTGGCTTTTTTAAATATAATTAAGTTTGTGTGTGTATGTGTGTGTGTGTGTGCACACATGCATGCATGCACACATGTGAATTTGGAATATTACTCTCATACAAGTAAAATCCTACACTTCTGTAAAAGGATTCAAAGAAGCCAGATAGTTCCTTTTGTTGATCTGTGTTAAGCAAATGCCGAAATCACTCCCTCCCATTAATGTGATATTTAACATTCTTTTTCGTAGGGGCATAGTAACTGTGAGAAAGTGTTTAGAAAAAAATTTTTTTTGTTATTAATCCTAAGAGAGAAAAGTCAAACTTGCTTCTTTTGTAATTATTGCAGTGAGACTAGAATATACTAACTGCAAAATAAATGATTGGAATTAAAATTTAAACAAGAAAGTAGATGGTCAAGGATGTAAATGACCAGAAGCCTGGCTTATGTTTGTGCTCTGGGAAGAGTCTTAAGCTTTTGATTGCAAAGTTAAACTAGTGAGTTAATTCTATGTCACCCAAACATAAAGTCATTTCATGGCCAGTATGAAAACCCTCTTAATTTACTGTGTTATTGGAGTCAAGTGTGAGGCCGCTTCTTCCATCTACGTGATTTGTTATTTTTAAGAAATTTAATTTCACTAGTATAGCTAAAACAAGATCCTTGTACTTAATATTTTAACATAAAATGTGAATGTCATTTCAGAGATTTCTGCATATTTTGGGGCTGGCTCATCCGTGATTTACAATTTTCAAGAAAATTATTCCTTAAGTAAAAACTCCAGCTCCCACGCTGCATCATTTCATGGTGATATGAAGCTGAGCAGAGAAACGATCAAGTTCAGCTTCCGAACAACACGCGCGCCAAGCCTGCTGCTGTACATGAGCTCCTTTTACAGAGAATACCTTTCAGTCATCATTGCCAAAAATGGTGAGTGCTTCTTGGATAAGAGAGAAAAAATTGAATTTGGACACTCAGACTATAATATGTGGATCATTTTTGTGTTTTTGCTTCTCAAACTATAAGCAGAAAAAACAGTGTATCTGTTTTTCTATTCATTATGCTTTTACAGTGCTGTCCCTAAAGCTTAGACTCAAAGGATTATTTCAAATAGGGATGATGCCTTTATCTTTCTCATTTTGATAATTTTATATGTGCTTTGTGAATTTTTAATTTATTCATATAAATATTTATTATACATTATTGTCAGAAGCCACTTACTATCCCCTGTGGATATCAGTACTAGTTTTGTGGTTTTTAAAAAATATGTCTGGTTGTACATAACAAATAGTTCCTTCAAATCAAAGTAAAGAAGTATGAAGAGTATGTTCACAAACCAACAAGTTTGTGAGAAAATGTCCACAAGATGACCAGTTGGTTCCTTTTTTTTTTTTTTTTTGACAGGCAGAGTGGACAGTGAGAGAGAGAGACAGAGAGAAAGGTCTTCCTTTGCCGTTGCTTCACCCTCCAATGGCTGCCGCGGCCAGCGCGCTGCGGCCGGCGCACCGAGCTGATCCGAAGGCAGGAGCCAGGAGCCAGGTGCTTCTCCTGGTCTCCCATGGGGTGCAGGGCCCAAGCACTTGGGCCATCCTCCACTGCACTCCCTGGCCACAGCAGAGAGCTGGCCTGGAAGAGGGGCAACCGGGACAGAATCCGGAGCCCCGACCGGGACTAGAACCCAGTGTGCTGGTGCCACAAGGCGGAGGATTAGCCTATTGGGCCACAGCGCTGGCTCAGTTGGTTCTAAATAGAGGCAATATAATAATCATGGGAAATATTGGTGTATCCACCCGAGAAAATGATAATGGATTAGGAAATGTGTATGCTATAGAAATCTTGTTGCATAAAACCCCTACCTGCTATTATTATCTTCCATATATTTGGATTAAAGATAAAGATTTTACAAATATATTCTCTAGGGGAGAAAACAAGCAAATATAGAGACCCATGAATATGTCTTTTCAGATATATCATATATGGGTTTAGGACACTGACCACCAAAATAAAAATAATACTGTTACGCAAGTATGCTTACTTTCACTGTACATTTTGGGCTCAAAAGTTATCTATAAATTAGGACGTTTTCTTTGTCAATTGGAGGAGGGATCCATGAAAAAAATTTCTTGACATTTCTTCAATCAATTCAGTGATTACAAAAAATATATAGGAATGAAACAGACATTTTGCAATATGATTGTTATTTTTGGTCCCTGTTTATACTCCTGGGGAACTGTGGTCTTCGTACATTTTACTTGTTGAATTTTATGGTTAGTGGTGATTAAAGAAAGAAAAGGAAGGAGGGGGATTGAGGGAGGGAGGACGAGGAGGGTAATTTGGTTATCTTCTTAGAACTGTACCTATGAAATACATGAGAATCTATCCTCTTTATATTAATGAAAATTTTTAAAAATTATACATTTTGCTTAAACCCATTCATTTCACCTTAACTTTATTGCAAGTTTATGATCATGGCCACTTGGAAATAGGTTTCATCTTTGGTAAAACTATATATTTGTTTGTAATAATTACATTAGTCAATGGTATTTAAAGACTGTGAGATGTAATTTGAAAAGATAAGATTATAGGGGCCAGCGCTGTGGCATAGAGGCTTAATGTGCTTCCTACTGCTCTAATATCCCATATGGATACTGGTTTGAGTCCTGGCTGCTCCACTTCTGATCCAGCTCCCTGAGAATATACCTGGGAAAGCAGTATAAGATGCCCCAAATGCTTGGGCTCCTGAACCCCCAAAAGAGACCCGGAGGAAGCTCCTGGTTCCTGGCTTTGGTCTGGCCCAGCTATGGCTGTTGCAGCCATTTTGGGGAGTGTAACAACAGAAGAAGACCGCTGTCTGTCCCTGTTTCACCCTCTCTCTCTCTGGAACTGCCTTTCAAATTAAATAAATAAATATTTTTTTGAAGGACAATGAGAAGGAGTCATTTATGAGAAAGCAGATTTAAAAAAAAGAAGAAAAGATTATAGAAACCGATTGTAATTGCAGTATTCCACAACAGTGAGGTATTTTAGAAATACATATTCTTATTTTTCTTTTTATAAATTAAAGGCTAGTGCTGAGATTTTCACATGTTTAATGTCAGAGTTGGCCTTTGGGGAAGAAAGTCAAAGGTTTGTAGAAACAAGATTATTTATTAACAGTGTTCTTGATCTTGATTTTGAAAATTCTGCAAAATTCCACTGAGAAACTGACTTCTATGAATGATCATTACAGGGTACATCCAAATGAAATATTGCAATTTTTTCTGTAAATGAATACATAATGACAAAAGGATTCTGAACTTTTGTAAGTAGTTCTTAAAATACATTTTTTTTGCAAACATTAATTCTCTTTTTCTTCTACCTTAGGAAGTTTACAGATCAGGTACAAGTTAAATAGATATCAAGAACCTGATGTCATTCATTTTGACTTTAAAAGCATGGCTGATGGGCAACTCCACCACATACAGATTGACAGAGAAGAAGGAGTGGTCTTCGTCGAGGTAAGGCAGTAGCATCAGCAGGAGTAGTGCTGCAGTGAGCGCTCCCCACCATGAAGGATCTGCAGTGCAGAGTTGGTGATGGACAGAACAGACAAAGAGCGTGCAGTGCTTCACCGCAGTGTGTGGTCGACTATTAAAGGCAGTCAGGTTTTTTTCAGCAGTAAGATTCTGTCCAAAATCTTATTAATACCTGACTTGATGTGCTACACTTGCCTCCCTTGTTTTCGTCTTCCTGATAGGGAAATGTCTGGTTTATCAGTGTGTTACTGGTAGGATTGTCACTGCTCCAGCAAAACCAGTTTACTTCAGACGGGTATAACTGTGGCAATGATTCTAGCCCAGAAGATGGTGATTGCAATATCAGAACCAATTTTTGAAAATGATTTGAGTCACTGCAGAGAAATTCAAATTATTCACTCTAGCAGCTTTTGATAAAAAAGTACTAATGTTGCAACACTCTACGGAAACCATTTCTTAGCTGTGGGATTCAAGTAAGGATACTGAACTACGTAAAAGTACTGACATGAAAAATAACCCATGGTATCTTTTCATTGGCTTTACCAATTTTGTATTCCTTGTACAGCAAAGGAAAATAAATCAATATAAGCAGTTAGAAGATGGGTGCCTAAGATGTGGTATAGAAATGGTATATAAAATAATATTCACCTTTCTAAATGGCTCAACCATTGGGATCTTACTTTATTACTTATTTTATCATTTTCTTTTATTCCCATGGCTTTGCGTCCCTTTCTCAACAAAACGACATCCATTTGGATGCTGGTGTCTCATGATGATTGTAGATTGATGAGGATACAAGGAGACAAGTGTACCTGTCATCAGGCACAGAATTCAGTGCAGTCAAGTCTCTGGTACTGGGCAGGATTTTAGGTAAGTAAGAGAGAGACCCTGTCCCCCAATCATGAGACAGAAATATGAATGTGAAGTCATATTCCGTACCTGTTTGTGTGTTTGTGTATGTGCACACACCCACACATATTTCATTATGCCAAAAGAAATGCCTTGCCTTATTTTCATGGTGAAGTGAGTGACAATCGAGACAGAAGCCTATGTAATGACTTTGTGGAGAATGAACAAACATCCTCCTTTGATAGTAAATTCACTCTGATCTTTGTTTCTCTGTGTGTCAGTATAGCATAATGCAACATGGTACTCTTCTTGCACTTCAAGTATGTCAAATCATAAGCACAGCAGTAATAATGTATCTAATAAACAAATCTTCATCTAATCTAAAAGCAAGATTTGGTCTGAAAAAAATGAAAACAATTGTTTTTCTTCTATGCCCAATTTAATGAGCTTTAGATAATGGCTTGGATCCTGTTGCCTAGCTGTGATGTAGTCGCCAGCTACTCTTGCTTAAACTCAATCTAAATGTCTTCTAATTATTATTTATTTCCATCAATTACTTATAATAACAGCACTGTGACAGAAGCATATTATTGCCATCTGATCATCAAGATATGTGTGCACTAAAAATACTTTCCAACAAGGTCTAAATCGAAAATGAGAGTACATTTAAAAAGATATATCTTTGGTGCGGGGTTGGTGGGGGGGCAGCTTCTTGTAGTTTGATTTTCATTCCTAGTCTCGTATTTGGTGCTGTCCTGGAATTTTTTGTTCAAGGTAGTGGGTGGAATATTTTATTTTTGACCTTTTCCATTATGTGTACCTCAATTAATCATTCCTATGTTCCCTGTGCATAGTCTCAGAATCTTAAGAATTTTTTTATTAAACTTATGGATGAATGATGAAATAGTGTCCCTTGAGAAGGTTAATAGTTAAATTTATAAATATTTATAGACTTTTAAGTACTGTGATGAGCACCACAATTGTGTGTTCTTCTTCTCCAAAGAAGCAGGAAAATTTGATGAGTTGCAATGTTCTTCCATGATACTACAGTGGACATAAAGAAATTTGTTAAGTACTCCTTAGACATTTGGAAGGTAACTGAAAAAAATCCCAAGCAATTTTCACAGTGTTAATTGGATAAATCCAACTATTTATGATTGACATTTGTATCATTCGCTGTAAGGAGGCATACACAGTCAATAACTTATTAGGCATGAGGTGGTGATTCTACTGTATTTAAATATAGCTTTAAAGTTGAAATCCATGCCCCTAATGTCTAATTAACAGATAAGACTATAATTCTTAGTGTTAATGTTAGGCTAAATTTTAAATGTATATTAAGAAGGACTGAGTCCTATGTTAATAACTAAAGAGAAAATACTTGCATATTTCATATTCAGTATTGGGAAATATTTATGGCTGTTTCAGGCCACTGTAGGGGTAATGTTGGCACAGCATAGGATTCCAAAGAGAATTGAAAACATCTAAGCCAGGAAACAAGCAGCAGTGGAGCAGATCCCCAGCTGTGTTAACCGTGGGCCCTAGCCGCTTCCCTGTGGTGTCAGATGCGGGAGAGGTCAGAGCGCAGGTTTCTGGGGAAGAGAAGAGAGCCAGACTGAGGCAGAGCAGAGGAAGCAGAAGGTGGCTCCCCATCCTCTGCAGAGTGGATGATCTGCTTGGAAACCTCTGTTCTGAACTCCGGGGGCAGGGGAGACTCCGTCGTCTTCTGCCCTCCACCAAGCCTGCCTTTGCACCTAACCTTTGCTGTTAGTCACCGAAGCAGAAGTAAACGCAAAGAAGATGAGCAGAGGAGTTCCCGTCTCCAAACTCAGGAAACATAGATGCTATCAATGAGTGGAGCCCATGAGCTGACACTGCATTCACAAGTATCAGTAAGACGTGATTGTATTAATTAAGTAGGCTGTCTGCGCAACTTGTAACTATTATGTCACAAACCGTGGCTGGTAGTAGTTAAAAAAAAAAAATTAAAAAAAAATTGATCCCAGGAGCTTCTTTTCTGTCAGGTCTGAGACGATGCATGCACTTAAGAATGTATAAGACAAGGTAGAACATTCCGAGAATTTTGGATAATATTAGTAAACTCATTTTTTATATTAAACTTTAATGTCAGAGTTATTCATGAAAATATTTTCATGATTAGGAATGTTAAATATATTATAAAATGTTGGAAAACCAACTTGAATCCTGCAAAGAGGATTGTATTAATCAAGCAGAATAGCATTCAATGTGTATGTAGCTTTTTCCTTTTTGTAAATGAATATACAAGATTAGTGTGAATTAAATATGTTAATGTTTTTATCTGAGTAGCATATTATTCAACTGTGCTGAAAAATAAGATTGAAGTTCAAACTGAGGAATGAACCTTATAGTCTGGATCACTGAAAAGCATCAGTGTTAATTTATTGGGCATGTGCCTTAGGTATAGATCTTGATAGAGGACTAATCATTTGTAATTAGAAGGAGACTCATAACTTAGTGTCAAATTTTATGTTTTATATGAATTTATTATAAATTTTTATATAGTATATTGTTATATCTTAATATAATTTATTAATTTATAGTAAAACAAATGAACAAGATGGTTAGAAAGCTGAGCTATTAATTTTCCATGGAGAATTGCTCTGTCTTGAAGTTGCTTATTAGATTAGCCTGGAACCTCCATGAAGCAGCTGCCAAAACAGAATTAAAAATTTACAGGGTTTTTTTTATTATTTGTGTAAGAAAAGAGAGGGAGCTGGCTGAGGTTGCCCAAGTCCTCGCATGGCCGGGCCTCACTGTCTACCAGAGAAGGGAACAGAGAGGGAAAGTCAGGTAGCAGTGTTCTGGACTCTGTGCAGTCTAAGATTTAGCCAAGGCTTCAGAGAGCCATTAGTTAAAAAACCAGCTTTCATGGGCCGGCGCTGTGGCTCACTTGGTTAATCCTCTGCCTGTGGTGCCTGCATCCCATATGGGCGCCAGGTTCTAGTCCCAGTTGCTCCTCTTCCAGTCCAGCTTTCTGCTGTGGCCTGGGAGGGCAGTGGAGGATGGCCCAAGTGCTTGGGCCCCTGCACCCACATGGGAGACCAGGGAAGAAGCACCTAGCTCTTGGCTTTGGATTGCGTACCTCCGGCCGTAGCGGCCATTTGAGGAGTGAACCAACAGAAGGAAGACCTTTCTCTCTGTCTCTCTCTCTTTCTCTCTCTGTCTATAACTCTACCTGACAAACAATAACAACAACAACAACAACAACTACAACAAAAAAACAGCTTTCAGAGGAGTCCTGTGTTTCCCAACAAAGAGAAATCCTGGAATTCCTGCTGATTCCTGGTGTGATTTGCTTCTGGCTGGGGGCAGGCCTGGGAGGGGCAGCTCTGGCCCAGTGCAAGGATAAATTTCAGAGGTTGGCAGTTGGGACCTTTAGTTAGTAAGTCCCCGTCTGGTTGGAGGCTTTGTGTGTGTGTGTGTGTGTGTGTGTGTTTGCAGATTTATTTATTTATTTACTTGAAAGGCACAGTTACCAAGAGAGGGAGGGAGAGATGGAGGGAGAGATATCTTCCATCCACTGGTTCACTCCTCAAATGGCTGCAACAACCAGAGCTGAGCTGTTCTAAAGCCAGCAGCCAGAAGCTTCTTCTGGTTCTCCCACATGGGTGCAAGGTTCCAAGCACTTGGGCCATCCTCTGCTGCTTTCCCAGGTGCATTAGCAGGGAGCTGGATGGAAAATGGAGCAGCCCAGACTCAACTGGAGCCCATTTAAGATGCAGGCACTGCTGATGCGAACTTTACCCACTGCGCCACAGTGCCGGCCCCTGGTTGGAGATTTTTAAGGCACATTCTCATGGCCCCACACTGGTTAAATACACACACATACACATACACATAGATTTATGCTCAGTGGACTTGTGGAGCATTTATCAATTTAACACAGTCATTGTGATCACTTACGGTGTACCCTGAGTGCTGCTTAATAAGGGAGACACTTTCTATCTATCTTGATAGAGCTCAGGGTCCTGGACATTCAGAAAATTATTAAAACAACATGTTTGTCTGTATCAGGCATAATGTCTGAGATAAAATAGTTTAGAATCACCTTCTGTGTTCAAATACTTCTATTACATTATATTTATGGCTATTGCATTTGAAGGAAAAGAATGCAAGCATTGACCTTTGTTTTTTTGGTTGTGATTTGCCTACATTTTCAACCAAAGACTTAAAGATATGAGCATCTACTACTTCTACAGATGGGAACCTTGAAATAAAGGAAATGCATTTTCTCCCTTTGACTTTCTCTAGTGCTCACTTCCTAAATGTAAGAACAGTGGGGACAGTTTTGGATTACTGGCACTGTTGACAGACATTACTAGCAGAAATTTGAGCAAAGAGCATGAATTTTAAAGTCCCGGTCGGGGCGCCAGATTCTGTGCCAGTTGCCCCTCTTCCAGGCCAGCTCTCTCCTGTGGCCAGGGAGTGCAGTGGAGGATGGCCCAAGTGCTTGGGCCCTGCACCGCATGGGAGACAAGGATAAGTACCTGGCTCCTGCCATCGGATCAGCGCGGTGCGCCGGCCGCAGCGTGCCAGCCGCGGTGGCCATTGGAGGGTAGACCAACGGCAAAGGAAGACCTTTTTCTCTGTCTCTCTCTCTCACTGTCCACTCTGCCTGTCCAAAAAAAAAAAAAAAAAAAAAAGCAAAAACAAAAACTTTAATTAAATTGTACTATGATGACAGGCTAACCATTTCTGATTTCCCGTTTCACTTGCAATATCAAATGGCTCAATCACTTAGCAATAATAGAATATTGATAGTACAGACCTGTGGTGGGAGGATCAAGGTTTTGCCAAGCAGCTCAGTTCATATCCTGCCAAATCAATAAGCTAAATTACCTTTGATTTTTACATTCATAAGTCACTGTAAAATTAAGTTCTGTGTCTGGATGCTGTAATATGGCAGAATGTTTTGTTACTTATTAAAGTAAAAGCTGGCAGTTCTTTCACTCACCCTCAGCAGTGGCTTTGTACAATGGGTGTGTTGACCTGTGTGATCCTTTATGTCTCTGAGGTTGCAGAGCCAGGAAGTGCATTTGATGGCGTTTTAGTCCATTTATAAAGTACGTGTAGTCAGTAGGTAGAGTGAGTAGTCACAAGGAGTCGGCTCGGTTTCCTCAAAGAGCTTTAAGAGCAACCACCAGTGTGTCAGGGATCCGTGATGTGAAAGTTGGTTCAACACCCAGTGAGCAAAAAGGCTGACCGTGGCAATTTAAGGGAACTGTGAGTTCGTAAAAATAAGGTGAAATAACTCTCAGGACAATGGGCTGGTTATTTAAAAAGCAACATTTAAAGAAGAATTACAGTAAGCAGTGGAGTAAAAAGATTATCTAAAATGTTTTTTATTCATCAGATACATGGGGCTTGATGTTTTAATGACTGAAACTTTATAGGCTGTCTTCAGGACCTCATCTTTCTGAAGACTTCAGTCACTCCCCAAGGGTCACCCACAAGATTCTGGTGTGTCCAAAGCTGGAAACTGAAAAACACCTTTTATCCTATTAATGATACCTGAGTATCATACCCCAAAACCAAAGAACATTCTTGACACTGAAAGAAAATGACCCAATTTTAATTACAGAGCAAATGATAGGTAAAAGTTTGGATTTCTGTCAGAGGCATGCATTCATACACACACACACACACACACAAATCATGTATATTTGTGTATGTTGTTCCTTTCAGATGAGCAAGTGTATTCCTCTGACAAAGATGTCACTCTGAATGCTTTCATTTGACAATCAAGCATCATAAAACACAGAACTCTACATAGGCTTCAAAAAATACCAAATCGTAAAAGCAAAACTCATCAGTCCGGAATCATGTATCTTCAGGTGCACAATCTAGAAGCCTCCGTAAAATACTAAAATTTCTAAAATAAAAAGGACGACGGGATTGTTTGCTTCTTTCATCACTAACATGCTTATCGATATCAGGAATAAGGAAAAAATAAAGCCATCATCAGGCCCTGATGGTGCTATATGAGTGAGGTTGTTGAAGACTAAGTGTTGAGGGGAGACTGAGAGGAGGGGTTGGCTGGTGTGTGGGTGCAGAACCCTTGAGGTGGAGGCAGAGCACAGCCAGAGGGGGGAGATCCTGGGTCGTCCAGTCTGATGGTGTCCCGCAGGTGAGTCAGGTCAAGAACAGTGACGTGAATTGACTGGTGGTGTCTGTTAAGTACAGCAGAGGATTGGAGATGATTGCTGTGTTATCAGAGCACTTCTGCATATTGTTACCTACAAATTACCTCCACTTGCCTGTATGCTTAGTAGGTGATCGGAAAACAAAATTGTTGCCCATGGTTCTTCCTAATGTGTAGAGTTCAGTACAGGAGGCCAGAGAAATTGCAATTCTTTCTTCTTTGGTTTTTCTTATGAAAAGACAGAAAGGCTGATGTCTTTCCTTTTTTTTTTTTTTCCTGTGTACCTTGTTCACAATGAACATAAGTTCCAATGACAGTGAATGGTTTGTCATTCAACTCCCTGAAGATAAATTTTAATGGAAAACTATATAAAAGGATGTCTCACTAAGAAGTAATTAATCAAAAGAAATATGCAAGTATAAAGTTGTTTTATTAATTTACTAAGCTTCCATTGGATCATAATTCCACAACATGAAAAAATTCAATTAGGATAATTAGATAATCTTGACGTTGCATAAAACCTCTACTGGAAAAATATGCCCTCATTGCAAATAATGATATGACTTAACCTATTGTAAAAATGAAAAGGAATCATGGTTCAAAGACTGAAAGAGGTTTTCAATTACTATTTGTTACTTTTTATGCTAAATAGCAATGGCATGAGAACAGAGACAAGAATTTGTTGGGACTTTGCAGTGATAGTGGGAGAAAAAGCTGCATTGAAAAACTTGGGTGATGGTCTTCCATAATTATGGGTTGCTGTATTTGCTGTTTACATCGAAAACTCCTCGTAGAAGCAAGCTCCGAGTTCTGTTCATGGCTTATTTTTGAGGTTAGCAGAGTTTTCTGAAAGCCTGGAGATGGTGTTTGCTCATTCTGAGCAGTCACTGTGGTACATGTAGAGGCAATGGCCCATAGGGCTCATTTATCTTTCCTGAGCCTGCAGAGCCAGGAAGTGCTCTCCGATCTCTGGAGCGGCGATGTAGGCCAGATGTAAATAAAGCGTGCTGTCTACCCACTCTCCTCAGAAGAGCTTTAGGAGCAAGCGTCAGTCTCGGGGACATGTTCAGAGCCAAGGGGGTGCCTGTGGACATGAATTAGACTGCATCAAGGCACTGCGATTTTGCAGTTATCTCGTCAAAGGACACTGATGATGAGATCACCTGAGACAGCAGCCCATAAGTGAATTTTGCCTTAATCAAGGGTTCAGGTTTACATCCCTGGTTTGGCTGGAAACTAAATACCTCTTGTCATCTCTGTTCCTGTGTCCGCCTCTTTGGCGTCCGTGTTGCGTTTTCCTCTTCCTGTAACTGCTTCAGTAGAGTCCTGAGGGTAAAGGCAGGTGAGGGGAAAAGGGCGCTCTTGTTCTAGCCCAGGACCATCCCATGATTCTTTGCACCATTTTCTGGCACACCGCTATCTGTATCATTTTGGATTAAAGATGCTGCGATTCTTCCTCATGATGACCCTCTTAGGACATTACAAATGACTGGTGTCTTCTCTTTTTCCTACTCTAATTAGTATTGTCATTGTTTTCTGCTTATAAGGGTCACAAGAAATTTCACAAAAACATTCTTTGTGCTTCTTCTTACTCTCTTTCTGGAAACTTCTTTCTCTGCAATGGAAAGGTGCTTCACCAAATTCTAACGTCTTTGTTTTTTTCTTGTACAACTTTATACAAGCTACGGTTGTCTCCTTTGTTGGAAAATACAGTTGGGGTTGATTTAAAATTTCTTTCTTTACTTATTTTCATTTTGTTTGAAAGGGAGATAGAGTTTTTCTCTCTGCTGCTCCACTCCCCAAAATGCTTCTAACAGCCAAGGAGGTTCAGGCGGAAGCCAAGAACCTGGAACTCAATCTGGATCTCCCACCTGAGTTACAGGACCCAGGTGTTTGAGCCGTCACCTTCTGCCTCCGGGTACACCCAATGGCAGGAAGCTAGATTGGAAGTGGAGGTGCCAGTGCTTAAAGCAGGTGCTCCAGGAGGGGGTGCCAGTGTCCCAATGGCATCCTCACTGCTGGGCAAAACACCTGCCCTGAGCTTATGATTTAGTAGGGAATATCGACCAAAGATCTGAGTCAGTTAAGCATGTTTATGACCAGAAATAACCGAAACATGATTGTTGTCTCATCAGGGTTTCCACGAAGCAGGAGGCTTCTGTCTTCATTTCCTTCCCCCACTTTTTCTCCTAACCCAGTATAGTCCGTTGACATTTCAGATAACAGGGAAGACAGAAAGGCATTGCGACACATTCGTGGAAAATGTCATCAAAAGATAAATTTCTCCTTGGTACAAAAATTTTGAAAGCCACATCATTTTTTTCCCATAATACTCATTTTCCATGCACTTCTTGAAGTCCCTGTATATATGTTCGTTCATTGGCTTTATTAGCACAGTTGTCAAGGCAGATGTCTGACGTCATGTATTTCTAAGGTCAGCTTTACCTGTGAGAACTTAATTTAGCTGTAATTTGCTTAACCTGAGTTTGGGAAAGTTGATTACTAAGTCTTTGAATTTCCCCTTGACTCTCAGCCTGCTGATGCTTCTGCATCAAGGAGCTGTTAGCCAAGTGCAACAGGCAGGGTGGAGTGGAGGGTGCCAGGGAAGAAGCTGCCATGGGAATCCCTACCTTCTAGGCTGGAAGTGTCCCAGGGCCAGCCTAGAAAAATCTTAGGGGCCAGCATGGTGGTGTGGCAGGTAAAGCCGCTGCCTTTGATGCCAGCATCCCATATCAGCTCTGGTTGGTGTCCTGCTTGCCCCACTTCCAGTCCAGCTCCCTGCTAATGGCCTGGGAAAAGCAAAAACGATGGCTCATGTGCTTGGGCTCCTGCTACCCACGTGAGGAACCAGGAAGAAGCTCCTGGCTCCAGCCTGGCCCAGCACTGGCTGTTGTGCCCATCTAGGGAGTTAATTGGATGGAAGATCTCTCTCTCTCTCTCCCTCTCTCTCTCCCTCTCTCCCTCTTTCCCTCTCTCCCTCTCTCGCTCTCTCCCTCTCTCCCTCTCCCTCTCTCTCTCTGAAACTCTGACTTTCAAATAAATGAATCTTTTTTTAAAAAAAATTAAAAAGTGAAATAAAAAAGGGAAATCTTAGAGGGAGAATTTAAACTATGGATTGTGGGCAATGTTTGCCTTACAGAGTTCCTTTGGCAAAGATCAGCTTCCAGAATCACCCATGTGCCTGCTTTCCCTGTTTCCCAAGGAGCTCAGGATCGCCTGGGGTTTGGGACAAATCCTTTCTGTACTGTGATTGGGTGGGGAGGAAAGAAGTCTTCTCAGTGCTTTGACGTGCAGCTGCCTTCGTGTTGGGGGACACAGACCTCCACATTGTATTCTCTGGGGTCAGCCACTTACAGCAGAAAGTAACCGAGCACCTACAAGCAGCTCAGTAAACCAACCAAACCAAAATGAAGACCCCATACTTAGAAAGGATTTGACATTAATAAAAGGGGAGGAAAAAAATTGAGAATAATTCCCTATCAAACTAAAACTGTGCAAGGAGATACACAATAATATGAATATCACTTAATAGGAGTACTCTAAGGAAATTCTGGTAAATCACAAGAAAACCTTGAGAGACCAAGAAATATTACTTTTTTCCAAACTAAAAAATTCCAGAAGAAAGAGAGATCTTTTTTGGGGGATTAAATTAAGTTACCTGGGGCCGGCGCCGCGGCTCACTAGGCTAATCCTCCACCTTGCGGCACCGGCACCCCAGGTTCTAGTCCTGGTCAGGGCGCCAGAGTCTGTCCCCGTTGCCCCTCTTCCAGGCCAGCTCTCTGCTGTGGCCCGGGAGTGCAGTGGAGGATGGCCCAAGTGCTTGGGCCCTGCACCCCATGGGAGACCAGGAGGAAGCACCTGGCTCC
This sequence comes from Oryctolagus cuniculus, assembly GCF_964237555.1. Classification (NCBI taxonomy): domain Eukaryota; kingdom Metazoa; phylum Chordata; class Mammalia; order Lagomorpha; family Leporidae; genus Oryctolagus; species Oryctolagus cuniculus. The sequence goes on from NC_091449.1 coordinate 58,921,572, forward strand.
TGCCATCGGATCAGCGCGGTGCACCGGTCACAGTGCGCTGGCCACGGCGGCCATTGGAGGGTGAGGAAGACCTTTCTGTCTGTCTCTCTCTCTCACTGTCCACTCTGCCTGTCAAAAAAAAAAAATTAAGTTACCTGGGAAGATTAAGTGAATGGAACATTTGCACACAGAAGTAAGTATTAAATGATAGCAATCGGGAAGAAAAATGACATAGGTTTAGAAAATGCTTGCAGAGCCGAGACTGAATGTGAGTAAATGCATTCCAAAAACATGAGCTGGACAAAGGGAAGCAGCAGTTGCATGCCCAGTGTGTGAAGATTGCCAAGCTAAAGGAAAACTTTGCAGATTGAAGGCCCTCACCATGTTCTATGCAGAAAATCCCAGAAAACATACACACCCGGCAACAACCTGATGAAAATTGTAAAGTCACAGATACTCTTATAAATTCTGAGAAAGAAGTAATGGAGCCAGGCAATGCAGAAGTAGTAGCCCCAGGGGACGGGGCGAATAGGATGGAGCCCCGTGGTCCTCAGAATACACACACGGAACCACCTAATCCATCACGATAATTTCATGTTCCAGACACACTCCATCACGCTGTCTAGTTTAGTTTCTTTGCAGCATTATCACTCTTCAAAATTCTCATTTCCTTCTTGTTTGAGTTTATTGTCCATCCTCCCGAGGAAACTGTGGGATGCTTAAACCTCTTAGAACTGGTTTTGTTATCCTTAGTTTTCAGAACAGTAAATATTAATCGCTTAACTGTGCATTTTAAGTTTTCTAGGTTAAATTTTTTAGCACAGTAGTTTCTAGATATATAAAATGTTTTCACTTGAGAAGTGTGAAGTTTTAAAAATACATTTTATATCAGATTTTTACCAGGGAAGTGAATCCTGACTGTTGAATTAAAAAGGAAAGATGTTTTGAAAAGCCCATAGAAATCACATTCAATATTTTAACCTTGTAGAAGCAACGTGAAAACATATGCCTGGTAATGTTGCCATTGAAGAATATTTCCTTTGTACTTCTCGTTAAGATAGAAGACAAAACAAAGAACTGCAGAGCCAGGATGCTTTTTTCTAAAATATGTATGTGTGTGTTTGTACGTGTGTGTGTGTATGTATGTGTGTGTATACGTGTGTGTCTGCCTTGGAAATGTATCCGCATGAGTGACAGCTTTTGTGACAGACTGCGTCATCCCCGTGTTTCTGTCACAATGATGCTGTGTCTCCCGTGTAACAGCACAGTGCTGGGTACAGGGAATCCAGTACATGCTCACGGAGCTCCCCGTCTCACACATGAGCCAGCGTGAGTTTCTCTGCGTGTTCTCTGCGTGTAATGAGGCAGGAGAGCCTGGGGTGGGGGGAGGGAGAATCAGGACAGGACTCCCAGGGTGAAAATGCCTGGTCCTGAACTCCAGGTGCCCAAATAGGACAGTGCAATAACTGCTCTGATTTTTAGCTTTCTTCTTTCCCAGAGAATGAGACTCCCCATGCTAAACATTTCATCAGGATTTTTACTACTAGGTATAGCATGCGATTGCAAGTGGAGCCCAAAGGAAGTGCTCTTCAGAATCTTAGATGGAAGAAGACACGGTAGCTCCTTCAGAGAAAGAATGCCCAGTTCTTCAGAACTGTGCCCAAGCCTTTCGCTAGAAACATTAAGTGCAGTGAAGGAAGGAATGACTCATCCAGAAAGCAGTTCAGGAACACAAGAAGCACGGGATTTGGAGCCCGAAAGGCCTGGGGGTCCCGCATGTTATGCCAACAACTGTGTTGCCCCAGGCAAAATCCTTGAACTTCTGACCCTGGTTGTCTCATCCATATGATTTGAGTGGGATGCTCCTGTAGCTCCCATAACACTTGAATGGTAACATGAAAATCCCTTAGATCAGGACCCAGTATGTAACACGCACTGAATCACTACTCAATAGCTGCTACTACTATTTTGTAAAATGAGAAAGGAAAATGCAAAAGTTGTTTGTGCCTGCATTTGTGCCACGTTGGGGAGCGTAGCTGTGTACCACAGCGATCCTGGTGACTGGCGGTTGGTTGCATTGCCGTCTGCTAACATTTGAGTCTTAATACTTGACAGGCAGTTGCCTTTGGTTAGATTCCATGCTTGCAAAGCAACTCGTATGGAGGCTGCATTCTTAACTGTAAAATTATGAATGAAGCTTCTGGGCTTCAAACCTGTCTCTGTCCACAGGAGTCTGATACTAACCAAACTCCAACTGTTTTGAGGAACAGCTAGCGCTGTACATGCATGATTACGGAGACACCCTAATCACTTTGCAGTTAAGTCCATGCTATAGCGATACGGAGACATGTTTAGCTGGAGCCAGAATGCTGTAGCGAGCTTGCAGGCAAGTCTAATGGTCTGGTTGGGTAAATGGTAAGGGAGCTCCAGAGGCTTAATCTTTCCTTTAACTTTTCATGTTTTTATGACTCAAGTCTAAAAAACGGAGCGGAAACCTGGGGCACACACCTCTCGATGTGGACTACAAACCCTGTCCTTAATACATTTTAATGATCTATTTTTAAATTTAAAATATTGTGACCCCTCGTCAGTTCACAACCTGACCTGTTCTCTTGGAGGTTTTGTTCACTTCTAGAGAGTCCACCCTCTCATTCTTAATTAGTCATAGTTCAAAACTTGTCTTCGGTAACGTGAGAAATCTCAGCTTCAGTTGTGGAAAACACTTAGCAGGTATAAAGCTTTTAATAGAGACAGAAGAAAAAGGGATTTGCTAGCTGTTGTATTTATTGCTGTTGCATGGACAGTCTCTGAATATTCATTTCCTGTATCCTTCCCCATTTGTGCTGTTTTGGTTTTCCATGACGATAACAGAATACCTGAAGGTGAGTGCTTGGGAAGCAAGGAAGTGTATTTAGCTCCCAGTTCGGAGCTGCAGGATTGAGTAGCCCCGTTGGTTCAGTCTCTGGGGAGAGTCTAACTGCCAGAGCATCAGGGCATGTGTGTAAAAGACCAAAAGTGAGACCGGAAACCAGAGGGAGGGGTAGCACTGTGTTATAACAATTCATCCACACACTCAGCAAAACTAACCCCAGATCCTCCTAAGAACTGCATTAATCCCTTCTGAGGGCAGCATCCCCGAGGATTTAATGATATTCTGTGAGGTCCCACCTCTTAAAGGCCCCACCATCGCTCCTCATTGGCACACTGCTGACCATCCGTCTGCCCCGTGGGCCCCTGGGGGACAAGCCACATCCAAATATCATATGCACTTTGCACTGTCATTAATATTCAGTGTTTCTTTGGACTTCTAGAACACGGGGAGATGGACCAGGAGACGGCACTGGCTGGCGCCCAGGGCTTTACAGGCTGCCTCTCTGCAGTCCAGCTCAGTCACGTGGCCCCGCTCAAGGCTGCTCTGCGCCCCAGCCACCCTGCGCCAGTCACTGTTACAGGACATGTGATTGAGTCCAGCTGTGTGGCCCAGGCTGGCACTGATGCCACATCACGGGAAAGGACACACTCATTGGCAGGTGAATTTTGACTCTTCGCCTACCTGTTTACCAACCCAGCTTCGCCACCCAGTGTTGAAAACCTCGGGTGGTGCTGCTTTGCCACATTCTCAAAACACTATCTTAAAATTGGGTTTCTTTGAGTTTTGGTTTGCTTTCTTATTTCTACTCTAGTTTCTCATTAATGTGGGCCATTGCCGTTGACATTGCTTAAATTGAAAATGACAGATTCCACATGCACCTCCATCATTCTGTTTCGGCTTAAAACATTTATGACTTTTTTTCAAATTCCCACTTTTCACTTACTTCTGTCTCTTCCTCCCTATTTTGTACTTTCCCTGCAGATCATTCTGGAGCAATAGATGAAAGACAACCGTTAGCTCATGCGATCAAAAGTGACTCTGCAGTCATTGGAGGTAACAGGAAAACGGGGACAAGCCCTGCTTTGGTTCTTGGTATCATGGCTAACAGTGATGACTTAGCACTGTGGAAATTATCTGTGAATACTCTGTATATATCCCAAATGCCAGATCCTGCTTTCTGAGTATCGAGGGGGTGGTTTGCTGTTTGTATGGATTATCTTATGGAATCTTTCTCAATTCTCTGCTTCCTTGGAAGTTTTCTGTATAAATAATTGACAAATCGCTGAAATACCACACTCAAGGAATAATAATATCTAAATTGTAATAATAGATACTATTTTATTTTGAAAATGGCTATCTATAATCCCTAGGGATTTCTGAATAGTTTTGAAGAAGTGTCATTTCTCTTAACTTCCTAGACATGTGTATCGCTGCTTCTTCAATGGTTCATGCAAAAAGTAGGAAAAACCTGAGATCATCATTCAGAGCACGTACTGTGTGTTGCTATAACACTTAACAAAATGGATATTACATGGCTTAGGCACTCTCTTCAATGAATCTTACACTTTCAGCTACATTTTTAATATCAAATATTAGATTAAGGGACTCAAAGTGGTTAGTAACATTTTCGAATTGTGGAAGTAACTCAAAAACTTTTAAAAATGATTTATTTTATTCATTCAAAAGGCAGAGTGACAGAGAGAGACACACACAGAGAAAGCAATCTTTCATATGCTGGTTCAGTCCCCCAAATGGCGGCAATAGACATGACTGGGCCCTGGCATTCCATTTGGGTCTCCCATATGGAGTGGGTCCCAAGTACTCGGGTCAGCTTCCTTTGTTTTCCCACGTGCATTAACAAGGAGCTGGATGGGAAGCCGGGCAGCCGAGATTTGGACTGGCACTCCAATACCTGCTGTGCCGTAACACTATCCCCAACACAGGAACGTTCGAAGTAAATTGCCTGGCAAAATGACAGCATATTCTCTGAGACATAATTTATTCAAAACCATCTCCAAAAATAAACCTTTCTTCTTCCTGATTAATGCTCTTAAGAATGTTATTAATCAGATTATTGAAATGTTAAGTGGTTCACCTCTTCTCCACACTCTGAATATGATATGGACATATAAAAGTCAACAATTACTCTTTGCATTGCTAGATAGTGTGATTATTCATCTACTGGAGCAACTTATGTGGGTTTATATCTGATCCAGTTGATTCAGTTTTTTTTACCCTTACTCATCTAGACACAGACTTCCTTCATATAGTTAGGGTTTTATTTAGACAGCAAATGATACTAGTCAAATCTGTGAGGATATTAACATAACCATTGCTATTTTGTTTCCTTTTAATTGTCTCAAATTAATGATGTGTAAACTAAAGATACACAAAATGGGATCTCTGTTTAATCACCTAATATGAAGAATATCCCCAAACAGAAAACTCTATAAAGAATAGTTAATAACTGTGTGTATATATACTATATGTATATAAAACAATCAAAACTCACTTAAAGTGGTAGTATTTACAATATAGTCAACACTTTACGATTCCTGGTCAGATTATCTTAGTCTCATAATAGGGCTCTTCCCAAGCATTCACTTCGTATTCATGTAGGTAAATATACACACAGACCAAGTATCAAAGTGGAGTGTTGTACAGTCAAGCCAGTGTCACTGGCAGGATCTAAAGAGTTAAGGAACAGGTACGTTACTAGGTTATTCTACCGACCCCAGCAGTACTAGATTAATAGGCAAGGAATATTTCTCAGGGAAGGCTGAGCTAGCCAAAACTGGGCTTGGCCATTGCCAGTGTTTTGATTGACTGCAGCGAACCTGCTTAGTGGTTGTGTGCTCAGGAATCTCCTGGGGGTGAAAAGAACTCTCACGTTTTGGTGGAGGTAGACTCCGTCACAGATGTGTATGCCTGCTTTATACTGGAACGGAGTCTTTGTTTTCCCTCACAAGACTGGACCCGCATTGTTGTTCCATGGCACCCATTTTTGTCCAAGAAAAGCAGCTTTGGGTAGTAATGCTGCTGATCTCATTGGAGCAGTCTTTATGTATTAGGAAACTCTGAGATGTATACAGATGGATGATAGGTTTTCAAATTTCATTTTTTTTTCATTTGAAAGTTTCAATTTTATAATTGACAATATGCTGTCATATTTTTCTTTTTTAAAAAAGAGATTTGTAAATTTTATCTGTTTCCAGTCTTATTTTTGTAAAGATTTATTTATGTATTTATGTATATATTTTATATATCTATATATTTAAAAGTTGGAGTGACAGGGAGAGAGAGGGGAGATTCTGTCTATCTGTCTGTCTGTGTATCCATCTATCTACCTATCTAGCCATCTGTCTTCCATTTGCTGGTTTACTCCCCAGATGGTCTCAACAGCTGGGTCTGGGCCAGGCTGAAGCCAGGAGACAGAAACTCTATACAGGTCTCCCACATGAATGACAGGAACTCAAATACTTGAACCATCATCCACAGATTCCAGACACATTAGCGGGAAACAGGCTGGGAAGTGGAAATGGAGTAGCCAGGACTTGAATTGGCATTCCAATATGGGATGTTAGCATCCCAAATAGAAGCTTAACCCACTGTGCCACAACTCCTGCCCCACTTCCAATTTTAATTTTTTATTTAATTTGAAAGGATATATATATATATATATATATATATATATCTTTCTCTCTTTATCTCTCCTTTCAAATTAAATAAAAAATTAAAAAATATATATGGAGAGATCTGGCATCTGCTTGTTCACTACCCAAATACCTACAATAGATAGCCAGGACTGGCACCAGGCCTGAACTAGTAGCCAGGAACTCAATCCAGTTCTTCCACATAGGTGGCAATGGCCCGACTTTTTGAGGTATCACCTGTTACCTCCCAGCCTGCACATGAGCAGGAAGCCAGGATCAGGAACAGAGCTTGAACTGCTACCCCAGTACTCTGATATGGGATGAAAAGTCTCAAGGGGCATCTTAATTGCTATGCTAAATGATCACTCCCTTGTTGTTTTTCTTGAAGTGACAGATTTGCTTCATTGATTTTAGAGATCATATCCATTAGGCACCCAAGTCTTCAGAGCCGGAGTTGGTCTGTTGGTCATTCTTTCTGATAGAAGTGGTGTTAATGAAGCAACACACAACTAGTTCAGATCAGTTCCTGACTCCAGTGTCCACACAGCGCTCATCCTGGGGGTGGCCGTCATATCTCCAAGTGCACCACTGGCACTTCATGTATGAGAGTGTTTCCCCCTTCAACACAAACAAACGTGAAACAGGCTTGGAACCCAGAGTCAAGTTTTAATAAAAGGAGTCATTTCTACTGCTTCGTCAAGGACGTTCTTGAGTGGCTTTTTATCTTTTTGTTGCTGTTGCCTGGTGGTGCAGTCTCTTCTACTTTGTGAATTTAATAACTGCCATTACAGCCTGGTGTCCTTGCCTTAATTCATGTCAAGTGCCAGGATTTTTACCCAGCCTCCTTTTAGACCTGGAATGAAAAAAAAAAAATAAAGATTAAAATGTCAACACTTTGAAAATGACATTTTAGGATTACTGTGAAATCTGCTAATCTGTGGATCCCTTGGGAAACCCTAAGGACTGCCCAGGGTTCACAGATCTCTCCTTAAGGCACATTGCCCTAATAGAGTTCCAGGGTTAATATCCACACAAATAACTAAGAATTGTAGTACTTAAAATTTTTATTTCTAACTAGAGCTTCAAAAAGCCAATATTCCTTCATTCTGAGTATCCAAGTTATGTTTCACTAATAAGGATTATTTTTATATGCAACCTTTTTGTACTATTCAATAGGATGACAAAGTATAAAAATTCAATATAATTTTTACACATTGAATCATAAAACACATTTAACCCTTCTATGATGTTAATACTAGTCTATCATGTCTAAATAATGAAAACTTGTCTATATCTTAATATGAAGTGGCTACATGGTCTTAGAGACGTGCAGATAATCCTTTTGTGTTAACTATACAAGGGGTATTCAATACATTCGTGGAAAATTCATATGATGAGGAAAAATACTATGTATGGATTTTGAATTGCTTTGCATCAAAATAAAATTACCTTTAATTCCGTTCTCTATGAACTCTTTGAAGGATCCTCATAAATGTACTATATAAATTCAATTTAATGTGCATTCGGGAATAAACAGAACTGAATCCACAGGTTCATGGAACTCCAGAGTTCAATATATTATGATTCTACTTGGACCAGGGATACCTGATGCTTTCTTATTTCCAATTTATATGCAGTGGATCCTGGATTTAAGTGAAAACTAATTTTATTGTGACTTATTAAGCAATGAAACCGACAGAGCGTATGTTCGGACAAAAATTCTGACTTTCTGTGTCTTTTCTCTTCTCTCACTAGGTTTGATTGCTGTTGTGATCTTTATCTTGCTCTGCATCACTGCCATTGCCATTCGTATTTATCAGCAGAAAAGGTTATACAAAAGAAATGAGGCAAAAAGGTCAGAGAACGTAGACAGTGCTGAGGCTGTTTTGAAAAGCGAGCTTAATATACAAAGTACAGTCAATGAAAACCAGAAAGAGTACTTCTTTTGATTGGCAGCTCTGATTTAAATTCTACTTACGACAGTTCGTTTTAATAGCCAGGGGCTCTTAATGGACACACAAAAAAATATTTTTACACTGAATGTACAGGCATTGGATTTGCAGCACTGCCACCTCGGCATGTCCAGGCTTCGGATGGCTCCAGGAGGCCTCATCCAGTGACATATTCCTCATAACAATCATTTTAAGTAACAATCAATGAGATACTGCTGTTAATTTCCAACTGTTCCCATAGGATCTAAAACAACCTGCTTAATGACTGCAGTTTCTAAGTGTGAACACTGTAGCCCCGGTCTCTTAACTATGTAACACATAAGTTTCCTTAGAGATAAAAGTCAACGTTGGACTATACTGACCTTGCTTTATTTGAGAACATCTTCTGTGTTTGCTTTAGTCTTCCCGTGATGTTATTCATGAACCTGGAAATGCTTCTGAGATCCTGTTTGGCGGGTGTTTGCATCTTTGGTGGCCAGAAACTTATCAAGCCCCTCTGCCTTTCTCTGTATTACATTCAATACATCAGTAGTCTCAAAAATGTTCTGTTGTCTTTGGCTGGTTTGTATTGATTGCTCTTTGACTATTTGAGTCTTCTTAGCAATTTGGAATACACTTGGTTTTGGGGGTCGGACTTCGACTCAACACACGATTCATACAAGATTTGAAAAGTGCGACGCTTGTCAGTTACGTGATATCTTACTTTGGCAAAGTTTGCTCTGTGTGTTTGATGGTGACAGTAGTTAAGGCCCCAAACAATGCCATTTTCCCAAAGAATGTCAAGTGTTTTCAACCAAACTTGATGACATATATTAAAAAATTCTTAGCACAGCAAAAATTTATTTTTTGATTACAACTGTAATACCTCGAATGACATATGCTTTAGAGACTGTTTCCCCAAAATTTTATGTAATTTTTTGTAGATTAATATTTCTGTTTTTCTGAAGCTTATAACCAGCTTTTCTTTGATTTCCCATGACTATCTTTTATGGGGCATCTTCTTATGTATTTAAAAAAAAATGTGGGGCTCCATTTCCCATTCCAAAATATATAACCCTTCTGGCATGAATTTTGCTGTGCGTTGACCTGCCTGCAGTACATATTTTTTTTTTTAAATATGAGCTACAACCATGCCCCCTTTTCTGCACAACCAGAAGAGTAATTAAAGGATGCTTGCACTAAAGGAGACATAGCATATTATATGACCTATACTAAATCTGTCATTCTACTTACTTCTCTCCACGGTGATGGGATTAATTTCTCAAAAATGTACTCAAAAATCAATACAACCCAGGAACTAGTCCATTCTGATTAGGTTGTATATATCCACTTGGAGGTCAAAGCATTGTCAATAGCCTTATGGAACTATCACCATGATGAATTTTGAGGGCATGTAAATAAGATGCTTGCATGGAGCTACCTTGAATTCTGTAAGCCAGTTCTGTAACCAAGGCACTTTGCTGTTCATAGTCACACCTTCAAGTGCCTCCCAAGTAAATACTGTATTCCTTAGTTTGTGTCCGCCAGAAAATTTGGAAATAATGTAAATTCTGCATTACTATCTGCTTATTTTCTGTGTTTCCCTTATTAACTTTCCTTGTAAAACCTGCCTGTCTCTTCTCCTAGCACTATGTCCATATTGATGTTTCTGTAAATGCCTAACTAAATCTTAAGGACCTATTAGCATAGCAGTTTATGAAAGACTATATTGGTAAATGGTATACTTTCATTTCCTTTTAATTGGAAGACCTGTGGTGGTGAGGGAGGGATTTGACAGAAATGCTAGCATTTATTGGAAGCTAAGCTGAAGGCAAATATCATCACAGCTCTTAGTCTTTTACAGGTGTGTGCTTTATTTAGTAGCGGTGCTAGCCTTGTGGGTAGCTGGAATGTAGACAGGTTTATAGACGGTGACGCCTTGTGGTCCTTTGCACTCTGCACTGTTGGAGCCTGCAATGTTATGGCCTCCAAATGCGTTGACGCATCACATTCCGTGACTTGGCTTTCCTGATTTGTAATCTGTTCTTTTTTTCTGAATAAAATGCATTTTTGAAATGAAATGCAGAATATATTTTAAGAAATGTTGTATTAAAGTTTAAAATTAGGAAATTATATGAGATTCCTTTTTCTTAAAACAGTAAAAATATGTGTAGATGTATGTCTTCTCTCCGTGTATGTGTGTGTGTGTGTGTGTGTGTGTGTGTGTGGTGGGTGTTACATCTTCTGATAGACTCTGTGATTATTACAAACGGTTAACAAATGCTAAGGTTATTGTGTTTTTTCCCTTTAAACAGACCCGAAAAAAGGAAATAAAAGTAGAAAAATATTTGTTGATTGTAACAAGTGAAGTCAAGTTACACTAGATTTAAACATTTGCCAGCAAACAATGATTTAGCTGTCAGCAATTGTTTGTGGAAAGGTTATGATGTGTTTAAATTGCATGGGATCCTTTTTCCCCTTCTTCTCCAGAGCACTTGGCTGTGTAAATGCACAGATGTGATATGAAGGAAGATAGGGTACCTCTCTCGGATGTAAAACACAAAGATTCTGTAACTTCAAATAAACCAAATAAGAAAAATGATACAAGACCCATTTCATTTTGAGAAGACTGAGCTTTCGAAAGCTCATTGATCTTGAATGTCCAGCATACACACAGAGTAGAGTCAGTGTGGCAATGCAGGGTTGCCTCTATGACATGGGGGTCATCTGTGAGAAATAATGTCTTAATCTTATAAACGCCTTGGCACTCAAACAGCCCTTATTCACTCTGGGAAGCAGCTCCATTAAAAACAAACAAAAATGCTTTCCCAAATATAATTTAATACATTTTTATCTTAATGAATTTTCTTTTGTTTTATTTGAGAGAAAAGAAGGGGGAGAAGGGAGGAGGGAGAAAGTGGTATCTTTGATTCATCTGGTCCACCCCCCAAGTGCCCACAGTAGCCAGGGGTGAGCCAGGCCAAAAATAGGAGCACAGAACTCCATCCAGCCTCCCACGTGACTGGACCATCAGCTACTGCCTCCCAGGGTGAACATTAGTAGGGAAGCCAGGTAGGAAGCTGAGAGGCTGGGGCTTAATCTCCGTATCTCAGGCACCATCTTAACTGCTATGCCAGTGCCCACCCCTAAATAAATTCTGCAGATGATAAGTTAAAACTGCAACTAACAAAAAACTCACAATAAGCAACCAAGTGGAAGTCAATCATTGAAGATTGTGTTTTATCAGATGGCATTGTCTTTTAGAATAATAGAATAACAGAGTCTGACATGGAATTGGAGAGCACTGATGTACTGTGTGTGAGTGGCTCAGGTTTACAGAGGCAATGTCCAAGAGTATGACATGTCTGAATTGATGCTGCCAAGGGGACTTGTAACTAAATAAATGGCAATGCTAGGAACAGAACATCCTGTTTTGTGTACATGATGTTGATTGTAGTGCTTCTTAGACCTGGAATTTTGCAATTATTTAGTGGTATGGAAAAATCTGAAGGATCTTAATATCTTCTTCGTCCTGAGTGACCTATAGTTCTAGATCTTATCAACTGTCCTTAGACAAAATCAGCCTTTACCTTTCTCTCTGTCTCTCTCTCTCTCTCACTGTTATAACTCTACCTGTCAAATAAAAAAAATCAACCTTTATTTGATAATTCTTGGCCATTGATAGGTTTGGTTTTCTTTCAAACATGTGGAGTAAGTTTCTGATCCTTGGTTCCAGGTAGACAGCTACACCTGGACCATTTAATTCAGGCCATGTGAGTTAGGTTTGACCGAGTCATTGATATTTTCCTCCAGTAGGATGAATCAGACACATCAAAGCATATTCAAATCAATCAATTCAGTTGATTGTTTGACTTTCTTTTTATGTATTTATTTGTTTGTTTGTTTTATTTGACAGGTAGAGTTATAGACAGAGAGACAGAGAGAAAGGTCTTCCTTCCATTGGTTCACTCCCCAAATGGCTGCTGCAGCCGGCGCTGCGCTGATCCAAAGCCAGGATCCAGGTGCTCCTTCCTGGTCTCCCATGTGGGTGCAGGGGTCCAATTACCTGGGCCATCCTTCACTGCCCTCCAGGGCCACAGCAGAAAGCTGGATTGGAAGAGACTAGAACCCAGTGCTCATATGGGATGCCAGCACCACAAGTGGAGGATTAACCAAGTGAGCCATGGCGCCGACCCCTTGACTTTAATTTTTTAAAAGATTTATTTATTTATTTTTATTTGAAAGCATTATAGAGTGACAGAGACAGAGAGAGAAAGAGATCTTCTATCTGCTGGTTCAGTCCCCAGATGGCTTCAATGGAAACGAGGAGCCAAGAGCCAGGAGCAGAAGATGTCCCATATGGGTGGGAGGGTCCCACACCCTTGAGCCATCATCCACAGCTTTGCCAAGGCCATAGCAGAGAGCAGGATTGAAAGTGGAGCAGCCAGGCACATAGGAGATGCCAGCATTGCAGGTGGAGGCTTTACCTGCTAAGCCACAACACCAGCCCTGGTTGTTTGATTTTCAAATGCATGTATCAACTCAGTGATACATCTGTGATATCCTTTCAGATTTGCTGTTTTTATCATTTTTCTCAAGTCTGGATTTTAGAGAGTGGCAGCCTGAAAGAAAAAGTTCAGAACCAAGTGTCTGTGTTGGTTTTGTGTGGGGATGAGTACCTTCTTGTGTGCAAGGACAAATGTGAAATGAAAGTAGAGGGCATATGGCGTGGTTTCTACATAGCATGGTAGGAGAGCGAGCTTTCTGATGTATCAGTAGTTTGCCTATATTTTGATTTTGATGATTTGCAAGTGAAAATAAACTGAGTTGGAAAAAAAAAAACCTGATCCACAATTCCTTCTCTAGTATAGTCTACATTGTGAAATTTTTTTGCTATTTTTTAATTTTATTCTAAAGTGTTTATAAAATACATGATGATACTTAGAAAATTAAACCTTGTAAGGAAAAATAGCTCTCCATTGTCATATCCCTTCCCCATCACTTGTAGCTTTCCTTTGAGCTGTCTCCAGATTTTTAAATAATATATTATCACAGGTTGAGTTCCTTGGGAAGTACACTTGGAGGCCTGGTTGACCATGCAAGAATGTTATTGGAGGGTGCTGTAGGGATCAACACCTGCAGGTTGGAGCCAATGGAGAGGTAAGACTAGTGCTGTCACAAATGATTGGGAGACTTTGTGGAGATAGTCAGAGATTTCCTGAGTTGGGGTGAATGTGCTGGCCATTTATAGTGCCCAAACATTTTATTTAAAAAAAAACTGTGAACTTGTTTATTTGAAAGTCAGAGAGACAGAGGCAGACAGAGATCTCCCCTCCATGTTTCACTCCCCCAAGTATCAGTATCAACCAGGGCTGGACCAGGCTGAAGCCAGGAGATGGGAACTCAATCCAGTTACCCAACATGGCTGGCAGGAACCAGCTACTTGAACCATCACATGCAGACTCCCAGCGTGTGCCTGCACAGGAAGTTGGAATTTAGAGCAGAGCTTGAGCTTGAATGTCTCTGATACGTCATGTGGGCATTGCAAGCAGCATCGTAACTGCCATCCCACACACCTACCCTTAGGCACTGGGTGTTGACTTCCTGACAAAGCAGACGTGAACGTGGTTCTGTGACTTTCCAGCTGAGACAGTTCCTTCCTGGCAGCTGGGAAAATAACTTGTCAAGTCCTGAGCCAGGCGTCTGGAGGCACAGTCCGGCCTCTCTGCGGATCTGCCTCTCACCGTGCTGCTCAGACCTACCTGCTCCATGGGAATTCTGGTAGCAGCTCCTGCAGGTCTCTGGCGAGGATCCTTTCCTGGGAAATCTCACAGTGTGGAAGAAGATGGATTAAGTCTAACACTGCAGGGGTTCTCCTGGCCTCTCCCCTTCTCCTACTCTCCACATCAGTTTCACATTTCCCTAGCAGACAACACCATAGGAGTTTAACCTCTGCTATGATTGTGTCTTGTTATAGCTGCCATACTTTTCATTTACCATTGAAGTTGACTATAGTTCCATCTACAAGCCACGTGTACTCCTCACTGCCCCATAATCTAACAGCCGCTCTTTCACTCGCTGATTTTAGGCAATTACCAGTGAGTTAGTGTTTTACAAAATATTGCATCAGCCAGTGTTTTGTGTTTCAGCAGAGAGTGATGGGAGTGGGCACACTGCCATGAAATATGCTGGTCTGTCGCATCCCAGCTATCAAAGGGTCCCTGGAGACCCTTGACAGGTGGCACTTACAGATGCCTCACAGGCAGTAAGGGCAACCCATCCCCAGTAGCTGCAAGGATGCTAATTAAAATGACTCTCTCTCCTGGTCAGGGTGTAAGGAATCTGATATGGTCAACTGGGTGTAAATGGAAATGTAAAACTCCTTGTAGATGGGGGATTGTTTTGGAGAATGAAGGTTGGTCACTGTTGCTGAGCCTTTGATCATCCAGAAGTGGTAGTGGCCAGATCAGTCTGGATGAGTAGGAGCTCATGCTGCTTGGTTATGCATAGATTCCATCTCTGCCTCCTTGGCTACTCTGTTCTGTTTTTAAAAGAGAAATTTGTTTATTTTGAAAGTCAAAGTTATAGTGAGAGTGTCGCTCCCCCATTCGCGGAGGAACGACACAGGACCCTGCGCTGTTCTTTTGTCTGCTCGGCCCTTCCTGGGTTTGCTGCTGGTCCTTCCCGGGTTGGCTGCCGACCCCTCCAACTCCGTGGAGGGGCGGCTCCCCCTGCCACTTTCCCCGCTTCCGCAGAGGAATGGCACACCGCCGGCCGGCTCTCTCGGGGGCTGCTCAGGTGTTCCTTCAGATGTTCCTGGTGCATGTTGGCTCTCTCCTCCTTTATAGTCCTCTCCACCAATCCCAACTCTGCTCCCCACACGCCGAGCACGCTGCTCTCCTCCAATCAGGAGCAGGATCAGCTCCTGCAGCTTATCAGTCAAATTGGCAAGAGGCAGCTGCGTAGAAGTTTACTCCTCCCCAGCGCCATATTGTGGGAGAGCAGATGCATAGAATAAGTCTTAATTCCAGTAACTTAGTCTAGTCTCAGTTGCTCCCCACAGTGAGAGAGAGAGAATCTTCCATTCACTGGTTCACTCCCCAGATGGCTGCAGCAGCCAGCCCTGGGCCAGGCTGAAGCCAGGATACAGGCGCTTCAGTCAGATCTCTCACATTGGTGACAAAGGCCCAAACACTTGGACCATCTTCCACTGCTTTTCCCAGGCCATTAGCAGAGAGCCAATGGGAAGTGGAGCAACTAGTATATGAACCAGCACCCATATGGGGCTGGCTGGTGGCTTTATCTGTTTAACTACAATATTGGCACACTCTGTCCTTATGCCTATCGTACCAGCACTTTGGTGACCAGTGATTAAGGTTGGTTAACACCAGCGAGCTAGGGGGCCGGCTGTGTGGCATAGTATGCTAAGCCTCCTCCTGTGGTGCTGGCATGCTGTATGGTCATTGGTCCAAGTCCCAGCAGCTCCTATTCTGATCCAGCTATCTGCTATGGCACGGGAAAGCAGTGGAAGATGGCCCAAGTGCTTGGGCCCCTGTACCTGCATGGGAGACGCAGAAGAGGCTCCTGGCTCCTGGCTTCCAATTGGCCCAGCTCTGGCCATTGCAGCAATTTGGGCAGTGAACCAGCAGATGGAAAACCTTTTTCTCTGTCTCTCACTATCTGTAAGGCTGCTTCTCAAATAAATAAATAAAATCATTAAAAAATACCAGTTAGCTACGTAATTCTGTATACTTTCTGTCGCTCCCCCTCTTCGTGGAGGAACGACACAGGACCCTGCGCTGTTCTTTCGTCTGCTCGGCCCTCCCCGGGTTTGCTGCTGGTTCTTCCGGGTTGGCTACTGTCCTTTCCACCTCCGTGGAAGGGCGGTTCCCCCTGGCCACTTTCCCCACTTCCGCAGGGGAGCGGCACACCGCCGGCCGGCTCTCTCGGGGGCTGCACAGGTGTTTCCCTTAGATGTTCCCCTTAGATGTTCCTGGTGCATGCCATCTCTCTCCTCCTTTATAGTCCTCCTCTGCCAATCCCAACTCGGCTGCCCACACGCCGAGTACGCTGCTCTCCTCCAATCAGGAGCAAGTCCTACAGTTTATTGGCTGAACTGGAGGCAGCTGTGTAGAAGCTGTTTTCTCCTCTCCCAGCGCCATATTGTGGGAGAGCAGATGCATAGAATAAGTCTTAATTCCAGTAACTCAGTCCAGTCCGGGTTGCTCCCCACACTTTCTTGTTTCGTGATCCTTCCATGTATTATGTATTTTCAAGTAGGCAAAGATTTTTACATTTTATGTTCCTTCTCATAGGTCTAACCACGTTCCTCTACCTCACACCTCTTGATCTCTAATTGTCCAAATCTTCTACTGAGTCTCTTTCAAACTGGCCAACCTACTGCCCATAAAACCATATAAATTATTGTCATGAGCTTACTTCACAGAACATGAATGAGCCAGGGCACCAGCCAGAAGTTCTGTTCTTCGGGAAAGTTTTCCTGTACAACGCTTGCAACTCCATCAGTGCCGCTGGGGTGCTATCACTCATTTTCAGCTCTGAACTGAACCATCCATACCAAGTTTAGATTTTTCCCTTCTCTCACAGTTGGCAATAAAAGACATTTCATGCAGCCCTCGGGGCAAGATGTGGGAAGGTACTGCTGAAACAGTAGTGGGTGACATGGGTGTCTGGGCTCCTGGCTTGTGCAGCTTGCTTGCACCTGCTCATGCCTGATCCCATGTGCTCCATTTCCAATTTACGATGATTTTCTGCTGAGCCCAGTCAACTTTATGACCTGGTAGGTCTGATGCAATCAAGCTTATTATGGGCAATTCTGCTCACATTCAGTGTCCCATTGTAAGACACTTCCTCCCTAGCTGGGCTCATTAGCAAATTAAGAGCTGTTTTAGAAAGTTGTATATTTCTCTGTTGCAGATAATGTGGTATATTTTCAGAACCCCAAACTTTTGCAATGTGATGTTCCTATTGGAAAGGCTTGAAAGCTGACACTTTGTAAAATCAGTAGCCATATACTCTGTACCTGAGACCTTGTCAGTACACTCTAGACCTGGTAAATATACTTATGGGAATCCACTGCTGTTCTCAGCATCCTCCGGTTCCCTCCGGTGAAAGATAGTGAGTCAACATGCGATACTGTGGGGTCTTCTGCATGATTTAGACCCTTGAAGATAGCACTACTTTTACTCCTTTTCCCTAGCATAGATTTGCCATTTTGTTCAGTGGGATCAGAGGAGGCTTGATTTCAGGGAATTCCACTTGTCCTGTCTTACTGTGACGGCTCTCACTTCTGACCTCACCTCATTGGCCAAGGAGCTAAATGGGGGACATACAAGTATAGGACATATGCAATTCAGTTGTGCATTTGGCTTTGCAACTACTGGGCCCTTGGGCCAGATGTGGGTCAGGACTTCACTTATTTTGAGGTTCCATATGCCTGCACTCTTGAAGAGGGGAGGTGGACCGGTCATCAATGTCCACTCACACCCAGTGCCCTTTGAATGTGTGACCATTGCCCCTTTCCACCCAGTTTCCAACTACTGTAGTGCACAGTTGTAGTTCCCTTTGGAAAAGACCGGGGAGTCCCTTGGTGTATACTTGCCTGAGGTTGAGCCCTCTTCTTGCAAACCCAGGCTGTCCTGCAGGCAATGGATTCTAGGTTGGGAAACTGGCTAATATCTATAAATAAAGTATTATGATTTTTTTAAAGATAGAAGCAATCAAAAAGGTATTGATATTTGGAAGTATATGATATACCGTGAATCTCCATAGCTTACACATTTGCCAGTTATCTCAATGGTGTCTTTTAGAGTATAAGTATTCAGTGTAAAATGAGGTGTTGCATTCGGTTGTCATGGTCATGCTTTCAGTTGTCTTTAGTCTCCAACTGTTCCTCAGACTCTCCTGGAATTCCATGACCATGGCACCTTGCTGAAGGTTGTAGCCCGCCTATGTGGGCAGAACAAGGCATAGAGGTCTCAGAGATCACTTCCCAGGAGCCGAGGGTAAGGGCCAGCCTGCACTTTGGGCAAAAAAAAGTCTATTACCAAACACCATTTTATTTCTTTTGTCTTTCTAGAAGTTTGCTTTTATTCTTTATAAAATTCTGTATTCTGTTATACTGTAACTTTCTCGTCTGCCTTCATCTATTTTCCATTCTTCTGTTTTTGGGAAGACCTTTATTTGACTTTGTTCTCCAATATCTCTGTTGACAATATATGTTTTTGGAATTATTTATCTTTGTTTATTTGTTTATTATGTTTAAAATGCAGAGGGGCAGAAAAGAGAGTGGGAGACGAGAGAGAGAGAGAGAGAGAGAGAGAGAGGGAGGGAGGGAAAGAGATCTCCCATGTGCTCTAATGCCAGGGCTGGGCCAAGCCTAATCCAAGAACTGAGCCAAGGACTCAGCCCTAGTTCTCACGTAGGTGATGGGGACCCAACCACTTCAGCTTTCATGAGCTGCCTCCAGGGTGTGCTTTACCAGGAAGCTTGAATTTGGAAGTGGAGCTGGAGCCCCAAACTGTTCTCAGAACGGGATGTGGGCATTCTGAGCGTCGGTTTAAACACTGCACCAGACGGTTGTGCTTCTGTTGATAATGTTTAACTCCAGCATTCGTGTCTTTACATTTCCTAATTCTCTGCAAGTGCGTTCGCCACAGCTTCGTGATTTATTTGATGTATATTCCAACTTCGGTCATCTCTTTGATCATATTATTTACAGCCTTTTGAAAATGCCTTTCCCTCCTCGCAATTTTTTTTTCAATCTCCTTTTCAGGAGACAGGCTTGCTATGGATGTGTTTTTCTATGTATCTTCTTGGAAAAGACTCCTCTGTATCAGAGTATCCTTGTCCATCATTCACACATGGAAGTGTGTTCTTGCCTTTTGGCTCCGTCATTGCCCAGTTTCCTATTCCTTGGCTCACGGTCACTTCCTTCATGTCGAAAGACAGCAATGGCGGTGGGGGGGGGGGGGTTAGGCCTCCACCTGCATCACTCTGGATCCTCTTCTCCCTGCCTTGTAGACTTTTTAGGCCTCAGCGCAGATAATGAAACACAGGAGCATCTGCTTACCGGAATGGCACTTGGCTGGAACCCTTTATTCCATTGACGGCCCGTTCCCCCTTGCCATGTAGGGTAACATATCCATGGGGTGTTAGGCCAGGATGTGGACAGGGCTGGGGGGCACTGTTATGCTCATCACACCCCCAGTTACTCACCAAGCTGGCCCTGGAATCCTTCCCTCCAGGTACTTGTTTAAACTTTTCCAGAGAGAAATCTGTCTTCAGATGTCTCTTTGTGCTTCCATGTGTAAAATGCTTGTGAGCTAACTGCCTGTCCCTGAATCTCCTGAGTCAGGTGTACAGTGTGCAGTCCATTTCTTTATTTCAGTCTGTCTCACTTGTCTTTGTGAAGGAAATGCATATAGTGAGTGAATCCAACCAGAATGAAATTTTGGCTCCTCCCATGGTTTTGGTTTCCTGTGAATCCCTCCCTCCCTCTGAGAAACGATTGAAAATGCCCACCATTTGACTCACTCAGTAAGTTCATACTGCGTCTCTGAAAATTAGGAGCTGTAACCATTATTTTTCAAGAAGGCATTAAATTATTAATATCTATTTTATCAAGTCAGGAACTAGCAAGACCAGTTCTTATCATCTTTCTCTGTGTCATGCCAGACTAATTTGTATTTGCTGGTAATAAAATGATTTCCTTATTTCATGTGTAGATACTAGATAGGACTTTATGTTCATTGAACCAATAAATCTGCTTCCAGGCTGTCCATGTGATAAATTTTCTGGTAAATTATGTTTCTGTTAAATGAACTCATGTTTTTTCATTCAAAAATAAGCTGTTATAAATGATTCATGTTTCTCTATATTTTCAACAGGAACAAGTTAATTTTTTAATTGAGCTGTGAAATGACTGTTCTTTCCAAAGACATATTAAAAGAAGATGGTTACAAATGACTATGAGGGTTGACAGACTTTGTGATAATTCTTCTCTTATGCTGAAGACATTTGACAAAATTCCTAGAGAAATTTATAACAGCAAATAAATTATTGGAGACTAGCATCGGCTGGAATGAGATTGTAGTTATATGAAAGAAAACAAGCCCAATATAGCAGAAGCACCATATTTGAAAAGAAGCACAGAAAATAAAACAGTTGCCCAAATAATTTCAAATCAGGTAGAATCTTGATATTAATAGCTCTTTGGTGATAATGCTAGTGATATTTATATTGACTTATTTAAATCAACAGTTAAAATTGTGTTTACCATGTATAACATATGAAGTATATGTGTATTGTAAACTAACTTACATATGAATTACTTTTCAGAGTTACCATTTTTGAGGTGAAAACATTCTACACCTAGATTTTTAGCTTTTTTCAAGAATAATAATATTTTGTTAACTTTATACTAATGATCAACTATTAACTATTATAATTATATTATAAACTGCTATATAATAGATCTCTTGAATTTATTCTTCCTATCTAGTTGAAAATTTTTAAAAAGATTTATTTACTTGAGAGGCAGAGTTATAGACAGAGAGAGAGAGACAGAGAGAGAGGTCTTCCATCTGCTGGTTCATTCCCCAAATAGCCACAACAACCAGAGCTGGGCCAATCTGAAGCCAGGAGCCAGGAGCCAGGAGCTTACATCAGGTCTCCCACATGGGCACAGGGGCCCAAGGACTTTGCCACCTTCCACTGCTTTCCCAGGCCATCAGCAGGGAGCTAGATCAGAAGTGGAGCAACTGCGACTCAAACTGGTGGCCATATAGGGTATCGGGGCTGTAGGCAGAGTCTTAACCTACTATGCCACAGCACAGGCCCCTCTAGGTGGACATTTGTAAAGCCTGACCTACATCTCCTCCACTCTGTCTGTTTTTACTCTCCTGCCCCCAGCTAACCACCAGTCTGATCTCAAAATTTACAAGTTCAACTTTTTTAGATTCCACACACGCATGAGACCACGTAGTGTTTGTCTCTATTTCCCTGGCTTATTTCACTCAATATCATGGTCCCCAGGTTTATCCAGGAACTCGAATACACTCTTGGTGGCAATGTAAAGTAATAAACCAGTATGGAAAATAGTATGGAGATTCTCAAAAATTTCACAATAGAACTACCACATGATCCAGCATTCTTATCACTAGCTCTGCATTCAAAGGAAATGAAACCATTATGTCAGAGAGATATCTTCACTCCCATGTTCACTGCAGCATTATTCACAATGGCCAAGAAATGGAATCAATCTATATGTCCATAAGTGGATGAATGGATAAAGAAAATGTGATGATAGTTTTTGAATGGTATCATATTTTCTGCCCACACATCCTTTTTCTACTTATGATTTGTATAAGGAAAAGAAAATCTCCCATTTTTTCTGATTACTTTCTTAGTGAAAATTTAACAGCCTTTGGCTTTATCATAGTTGAAATTTCATGATGTATAAAATTGATATGGTACTGAATGCCTCTAAAATTTTTTAGGAGTAATTTCTACTTTTCTATTGGCTTCTATCATGAAATTGAAACTTGGATACAGAAGTTAAGCTATAAGGCATAGTGTAAACTTGGTCTTATCTTCAAACTTCATAATATGAAGGAAGATATTTTCTGACAGCAGTGATGTTATATACAAAAATGCTACTAAATTTCCAGAATAAATCATAATTATATAATGCAACTTTTTTTTGCCATGTAAATGCTTTTTCTAAAAGTATTGAAAGAGTAGGTTTGGGGAAAAGTTTAGAATCTCCCTCTGGCTTCCAGAGAGTTCAGAGAAACCAAGACAGATCTCAATCTAATTCATAGAGCTTTCACAGACTACTCCTTCCCTTAATACCTAGATAAAAATAGTTTGAGCTCCTATCTGCGAACTACAAGAAATCAGATCTTTTAAATGGATAATTCTTTCCCATGTTCTTTTGGAGGCCGTGAAAGAATGCTATTCTACCAAACTGCCTTGGGTCTTTTAAGTTATTTCACCCAACAGGCCCACATTAGACTTTCACTTAGAGACCAGAATAAAGGCTGGCTTATACAAAGTAAGTTAGCTCTGTGTTTTCATGACAGCTTCTTCTGGCGGAGATTCAGGTTTTTCCTTTAATCCAACAAATATCCTGAAGACTAGACTAACATTTATGACATGTTATAGAAGTCTTGGGCATAACTGAAAATAATTGGAATGAAAAATGAATTCAGTTGGATGCCACTGATCACAGTTCCTGTAGTCCACCAACCATGCCACTCCGGTTGGTTGTCCACATTAGTCTTTTGAACTGCTGCCCTCTGAGCCACGGCGGTGTGATGCCCCTCCCCTGCCCAAAGCACCATCCATACAGAAGGGCAGTTTTTTGCCAACACTGATTTATTTCTGCCCCAGGTGAATGATAATCATATCCTCTAGTGGAAACCTTTACCCAGACATTGGATAGGGTCTAGCGGTTTTGCTATGACAATTGAGATGTTTGGCTTTTCCTAGAGTATAGAAAATCCACCCTTGCAGAGAATCAGTTGGAAGATTTTGACCTATCTTCTCTTTTATTTATTTATTTTTTATACAGGCAGAGTTAGACAGTGAGAGAGAGAGACAGAGAGAAAGGTCTTCCTTTTCTGTTGGTTCACCCCCCAAATGGCCGCTATGGCCGGCGCCCTGCACTGATCCAAAGCCAGGAACCAGGCACTTCCTCCTGGTCTCCCATGTGGGTGCAGGGCCCAAGCATTTGGGCCATCCTCCACTGCCTTCCCGGGCCACAGCAGAGAGCTGGAGTGGAAGAGGAGCAATTGGGACAGAATCCGGCACCCCAACCGGGACTAGAACCCGGGGTGCTGGTGCCACAGGCGGAGGATCAGCCAAGTAAGCCGCACGCCGGCCAGACCTATCTTCTCTCTCTCTCTCTCTCTCTCTCTCTCTCATGGTCACTTCTTGGATAGTCCACTGAGGTGCTCCCCCCATGTCCAGACTCAACATCTCCTGACCTCTTGGCCTTTCTCAACTCTTCAGACTTCTCTATATGGCACCTGCTGCTCCACACCCCTCTTCTGCCGCTTCTCCTTGCTATTTTTAGATGAAGGGGCACATTGATATCAGGACCAAGGCCATCTGTTCCAGACGGGTGATCCTTATTGTCCAGATTAATGATAAGGATACCACATTTTCATATTCAGCCTTTCCAGTTTTGATGATAAATGACAGGATTATCCTAAGCATAAACATGATCTGGCCTCCTTTTTCTATCTCTGCATATTTTTCCATACATTGTACTATTTTAGTCCAGTCCCATTACCCATTCACCCTGCTCCCACCCCATATAGACTTCATGCTTGCTGTTTCTATGGTAAATTATTTTCTCCTCAGATTAATTAGTGGCCTCTTTTCCATGATTGCAAGAATCATTTTCACAGCAGAGTTTTTCCTGATCACCGTTTCTAGGTCAAATTCTGCTATTGGGAGTGCTTGCCTGACCTTTCCATGAGACTGAACCCCGTGAGGTCTGGGGCTTGGAGAAGTGTTGATATTTCATGTTCTGTGCCATCACTGATCGTAGATCCCTTCATGAAACACTTGTCCAACAGAAGTTAGTTGAATAACCATAAGTGCAATAAATAAAGTCTAAAAAGGAGCCCTTTCCTGCACTCATAGAATGAAGGGGTCAATTCCTGGTGACCCACTTCATAAGGAAGGAAGGCTGTTGCCAGGGCTGGTAATTACCTTCTTCTCCAGAACTTGTATATTCCTAGCAATGTTTCAATGTATTTCCTTTTATTAGAAAACAGATTAACTCCTCCCACATGCCACTGGATATGTCAATAAGCATATCAGCAAAGCTCCTTTAATTAAAATGTCTTATGTAGTATTAACCATGACGAAAATCAACCTTCCTTTACCTCTATAACAAGTAAGCAAATAAGACAACAGGAAAATGTGTGTTCTGTAGTTAAAGAACTGTTTGGTCTTTAGTTAAAAATTCTTCAATTGTACAGTCCTTGTATCTCTTACTTCTTGTTTGGTGAAATATGTGAGCCTCCACCCCAACTTTTATTTATTTTATAAAAGACTTCTGACATTATCAGTCATTTATTTTTGTCTAATCAATATTGCTGATTCTACTATATAGAATCGAAAGCTAGTTGTTCAACAGATACTGGATAAAACTTCTGTTTTCGTTTTCTGAGTTTGTGTAAGGTAACACATAGTGTGATTATAATGATAAACATTGGTATTTGCAGTTGGATTAATTTATGAGGAAAAGGGAACAGTTTGAAATAATATATTAGGCAGTATAATTGAATTGGAAAAAATTGGAGGTGTTCAATATTGCAATGACTTGCATAATTTGTTGAGTTTATTATGTTTTGTCATCTAGTTCTGTTTAGTTTGAAAATAGTTTAGCAATGGACTTGGATTGATGAGACAGAAAGCAAGAGAGGGCGGAAGGGAGCGAGAGAAAAACACTTGTTGGGTTGAATGTTGCAAGTGCCTAGTGCATGGGCTCTGAGGACCCGGAATGCCACTGCCCCTCTGTGGCTTATGTAGGCGTCTGTCTGCAGCTGTAAGTGACTGGTGGGTGAACTGACTGAGGCTGGTTGCTTTCAGTTACTTGGTGAAAACTGGTGGAAACACAGACAGTCCTCCAGTTCTTTTTGACGCAGCCTCCTGATGACTGCTTTTCTTTTTAAATGGACATTCACTACCTACTAAGAACAATACAGGCTGACGCCTTGGCTTAATAGGCTAATCCTCCACCTAGCGGTGCTGGCACACTGGATTCTAGTCCCGGTCAGGGCGCCGGATTCTGTCTTGGTAGCCCCTCTTCCAGGCCAGCTCTCTGCTGTGGCCCGGGAGTGCAGTGGAGGATGGCCCAAGTGCTTGGGCCCTGCACCCCATGGGAGACCAGGAGAAGCACCTGGCTCCTGCTTTTGGATCAGTGTGGTGCACTGGCCAGAGCGCACCGGCCATGGCGGCCATTGGAGGGTGAACCAACGGCAAAGGAAGACCTTTCTCTCTGTCTCTCTCTCTCACTGTCCACTTTGCCTATCAAAAAATAAAATAAAATAAATAAAAAAAAGAACAATACAGTACCTCAAAGCAGATGTTAAGCTCAGTGTGGGCTATCTGTCATGTGTGCAGCTCCTCTTGAGAGTAATCATCCTGAAAAGAATATCCATTACATAGTAAATTCCAGATTTTTTTTCAAGTTGTTTTGTAGATTCATTTTGTGATCACTAATAAATGTATTTACCAAGTATCTAATTAAGGAGAACTTAATGAAAGACAATTACTCAGTGCTGTAAATTTACCAAATTTTATTTTTTGGGGGTACTCAATTGTGTTTCTGATGAGTCACTTTATATATATATTAGTGCTAAAATGTTCCCCTATGCCAAAGAAATTTACCCACAATAATAATTATGGGCAATTAGCATCTGATTCTGTATGCGAGATTCATCAGGAATTTTCTTTTACTTATTGTAATGTATAAAGAATGTAACTACATTTATAGTAAAGGCATTTTACTGCCAGTTGGGCTGGATGTGCACTCATCAACAAACCTGGCAGATTACATGGGAAAACGTGTCCCTTCACACACAAGAAGAATAAACTCAGATGTGCACCAGGAAGCAAATAATGTGCCCCAGTAATATGTCATGTTTAATTTGCAGATAGCACCAGAATGGATGGATCCATAGGACAATGCTTTGTAGCTTTTGAAAAAAACAACTTACTTTATTTGCAATAATATTAGACTTAGAAAAAAAAAAAGTTGCAAAACAGGTGCAGATAGTCCACATTTACCCTGCACTCAGATTTTCCAGTGTAAATAACTTATCAATTCACAAGTCAATTATGAAAGCCAGGAAATTGACATCAGTAACTAACCTACAAATCCTATGCAAATTTCTCCAGTTTCCTCCCTAATGTCCTATTTTTGTTCCGGGATCCATTTCAGTTTCTTGATTACACTGAGTCACTCTGCCTCTTTAATATCCTCCCATTCGTGTCAGTTCCTTATCCTCATCTTTCATGAGCTTGAAACTTTTGACGTCTTAAATAATGTGTCAGTCATTTTGTAGACTGCCTCCGTCTTTGTTTGCCAGCCATTGTCTGGTGTTCAAGTCAGACTCACACATTTTTCAACAGGAATGCCACATTCCTGTTGTGTCCGTCTCAGGATTTAATGCCTGAGTTACTTGGGGTACGTGTGTCAGTGTGGCCTATTATTTGTGATGTGTACACGAACTCTTGGATAATAGGATGTCTGCCAGATTTGTCCTTGGGAAGTTGCTTTGAGCCTACACTGATGGCCAGTGTCCCCTCAGGTTTTCACTCACTGATTATTGTGCTTCCATCAGTCATCCTAGTAACATCATTTGTTGGTGGGGTTCATCCCTGACAGTGATATTGTATGTTCCCTCACTCCTTTCCCTGTTATGAATTTAAATTTTTCTATATGGAACAGCTGCTCCTTCTCCACCATTTAAATTTCTGTTCCGTTACTTAATCTCGGGATGCATGCATGCATATTTGTTTGACTCCCTGAGTTATCATCTAGCAAGATTGTTGCTCAGATTGGTTCCTGTTTATTCTCCTGGATGCCAAGCTGTTGGAGGGACACAGAGCGTCCTGTGATCAAGTCAGGTGTGTCAGACCATCAGGTGATCAAGTCAGGTTTCTTCAAGAAATACAGTATGAGTGCTGATATTTAATCGCAAAACTGTATCTCTGTAAACTTCTAGAAGAAAAATCTCTGAGCATTCTTGCTCCAGTGGAGCAAGAATAAGTAACCATATTCTTCCATGTGAAACAAGTTTCTACGATTCAGTGCTTGTCAGAACAGCTCAGGTCAATTCAAGCCAGATTTCCCTTCCCTTCCGCCCTAAGATGAACCTGTGGCTGTTTTAAATGGTCCGTGTTGCTGCGTCTCTCTCACTCATCATTCTTTTGTTGGTGCTGGTAATTTTGCTTTAGTGGACACAGAAATACAACTATAATTGTATTGTGCACCCTCTGGAGATCTGAAGTTTCTGAAACTGTCTTTAAGGACATCCCTTTTGGCACCCAACTTTTCTCCTCTTGCACTGTCCGAGCCCCCTGAGCCTGTGTCTGCACAGACAGCTTCCCAGCCGTGCCTGCTGGCCATGATCCTTGTCTGCAACGCTTGCTCCCTACTGCTGGGATCTGAACGTGGTCAGTGTCCTCCGAATCTGAGGCAGGAATTTCGCCCCGGGGAGGTGTTTGGAGGTGGAGCCACTGGGAAGCGGTTAGGATTAGATGAGGTCATTAGGGTGGAGCTTCCATCATTGAAAATGGTGGCTTCAGGAGACGAGGGAGAAGACCAAAGGAAACACGCTCCTGCTCCATGTCTTCTGCCAGGCAGCGTCCGAATTCTGTAGCTGAAAGGTCGTCACCACACACGGACCCTCGACCTTGGACTTCAGAACTGTGAGCCTAAGTGAACGTGTTTTCTTTCAAACCTTACCCATCTGTGGTAGTGTCTTATTAACATTAGAAAGTCCACCAGTACATCTGTAGACTACATCAAGCGGTGTTTTGAGAGGGTCCAATGTATTGTGCGAACTTAAATTTTCAGGGACCAAAATATTTTTCTTCTGGATATTTTACATTTCTGTAAAACTATACATATACATATACACAATAATTTATATGTGTGTATTTTATGTCCCTGGTATGTACACATGCAAGTCCTTCAAAAAGTTCATATACATGTATACTATGAAAAAACTATGTGTAGATTTCAAAAAAAAATGTGTACTATAATAAGCTGTTAATTCCATTTTCCACGAACTTTTTGAAATATTCCTATAAACACACACGTGCATGCACACACAGGTATGTTTCTTTTATAGCTGTTTATCTGAATTAACAAAAATGTTTTAAAATTCTACTTTGCTGGCCATTAACAGAGTGTATTTTTAAGTTTTACTTATTTATTTGAGAGGTAGAGTTACAGACAGAGGAAGAGCTAGGAAAAAGGTCTTCCATCTGCTGGTTCACCCCCTAAGTAGCAGTAACAGCTGGAGCTGAGCTGAGCTGAGCTGATCTGAAGCCAAGCTCCAGGAGCTGCTTCTGGGTTTTCCACGCAGGTGCAGGGGCCAAAGCACTTGGGGCATCTTACACTGCTTTCCCAGACCACAGTAGAGAGTGGGATCAGAAGAAGAGCGGCCGCGGCTAGGACCATTGCCTATATAGGGTGCCGGCACCCCAGTGGAGGCTTGGCCTACTATGCCACAGTGCCGAGCCCCTAAAGAGTATTTTTGAGTTAGATGGTTAAACGTTGTAGAAAGTTTTGTTGGTTCATTTAGTCACAGGTTTTTTATGTGCCTGTCTCTTAATTAGATTTATCTGTGTAACAACACGTCCTCCACAGCTTAGCACAGCCTCCTGCCAGGTACCTTGTAGCAATTCCATCACTGCAGGTTGCTTCCATACTACCTGTATAAATGCATTCAGCTGTGTCCTGGCTGCCTCAGTAGAGGCGTGTGGTAGGAATGTCCCGTGCGCTGAGTGCTATAGTGTTCATGTGCTAAGTGGTAATATCTAGCTGTATGCATTCCACTGTCATCTCATTGATAGGCTCCTCAGTAATACATAGGTAATAGTCATTTCCATGCAGTGTTCATATATAAAGGAGAACATTAGTACATGTACTGTAACCACGGCATACACTGCAGGTACCTTTTTCCAAAGCACTTTGCAACTGAATCAACTCGCAAGGCAAGGCAAAGCCTAGGGGTATCCATAATTTTGATCAGTGTTCTCCAAGAGTATTAAATGCAGTAACTCTCAAAATTTGGTGACAATAAAATTAATTTTGGGTGTATATTTCTAGACCCAAATGGAAGAGATTCTGATGGAAGTGTAAGCAATAGGAATGCATTTGCAATCAGCATCCCCATGGGGGTTGAAGCTGAAACTAGGAGCTGTTCTCAGGGTGGCCTTCCTTGGCTAGGGAAGGCAAGAGGAGACAGCTGCAGAAACGGGAACTGGATGCATTCATGAGAGCTTGCAAGGCAGGCGGAGAGGGAGAATGCTAAGAGGAAGCTTGGTAGGAGTCCCGGTTCTCATTCTCCATGAACCAAAAACCAAGCAACCTTTGCATTTGACCTCATCTGGTTCTGTGTTACATTTATTGACTAGTAAGTCATCTCAGTATTGATCTCCGGAAGAGGAATACATTTTATATCTTGTGTTGTCAAAATATGCACACATCTCACAACACTATGACACCACTTTAGGAAAAGCTAGAGCACAAACATTAAAATTGCTTTTTTATTGAATGACAACTTTCAACTTAATTTTTGAAAATATAACCTGCTGAGCTTTGTTATTCCTGGCTTGCAATGTGGTTCGGAGATAATGCGTTCATATACATTTTGCCTTGATTGAAATCATTTTTTGCACGACCCTATTTTATTCACTCTCCCATTTCTACGTGTTATCAAACATGAGTACAAGTGATAAGGTAGTGTTGAGCTTTCGCTTCAGGCATAATGGAACTCATTTGAAGTTCACCAGTGAATGCTCAGTGTGCTGAGTTGGCTGGTGCTCTGTGGAGTTGAGTACCTCGTGAGCTCTAAAAGGTATTAGGTTTCTCTTGTTCCTGGGGATTAAGTACACATAGCAGTAATGTGAATGCAAACCAGCCTTTCACCAAGGGATGTGAACACGTTCTCAAAGTCGTGTAGTGACACAGGACTTATGTTTTTGCTGTAATTAAGAAGCAGAGGCCCAAGTTTCAATTACTTCTTTCAGAGTAATTTGGAAAAGTGGAATTCCCAATAATAGACATTGAAATTTATAGGATTTCTGACTTTTTAATTCAGTGGTAAATCTCTGTACTTGTGACACGGCCTAACAAGGTCAGTCCTCCCTATTCACCCCCCCCACCAAAAAAAAAAAAAAAAAAACAGCAAAACTTGGAATTTAAAATGCAATTACAGGGGCAGGCTTTGACCGTTAAGTTGCCTCTTGGGGGATACCTACATCCTTCCTGTAGTAGGGTGTCTGGGTTTGTCTCCTGGGTGTGCTCTCTGTTCAGGCTTCCTGCCAACGTATGCTCTGAGAGTCAGCAGGCGATGGCTCAAGTGTTGGGGTTCTTGCTGCCTGGAAGGGAGAACTGGATGGAGTTCAAGGCTCTTGGCTTCAGCCTGGCCCTGCCCTCCCGACTGTGGGATAGTGGGTAGGGGTGTTCGTTTTCCCTTCCATCCACATAAATAAATTTTAAGCAAGGTAATTACAAAGAAGATTGTTGATGTGTGATAGAATACCCATTGGGGTTAATGGTAATCTTATTTCAAAAAGCTGGAAGCTGCTTTCATGGAGGGAAGTAGTGCTCTTAGAAGTGCGTTTATCAAACTGTCTGATCATCACAATCAACAGGGAATCTTGTGTTGCTGTAATTATTATTATCTTTATAATAGAAAGACCAAGACACACTGAATGCAGAAGATAATTAGATTTTAGACCAGTTGGTTTTTAATAGCTATAGGTCAGTCCAAATGGACATCTCTGAAAAGCCTGTTTTAAATCTGAAAGTAGATATGAAAGAGGTGAGAGTGAGAGGCAAAATGGGAAATAATTTGCATAAGAATTACAGTTAAAGCCATAGGAGAGTCTGTGATCCTCAGAAGGTAAGACAGAAGTAGAACAGCTGGGAAATCATTTATTCATTTGTTTGTTTGCTTTGCCTACTGTGATTTTTTTGAGGGGGGGAGGTTGCTTCTGAAATTAAGATAAAAAATGAACACAAAACTTTATATGAAGTGCAGATGATACCATCCAGAGAATTCTCAAGGGCGAATTATCTAAAGCTGCGATGATCAATTTTAACATCTACACACATCAGGAGGGATCTTAATAGGGTTGTTTCTGATTCAGACCATCCGGAGTTGGCCCTGGGAATCCACGTTTCTTACAACCTGCTGGGGGTTCTGATGATGAGTCGTGAGGATTTCAATTGAGTGTGTACACATCCATGGGCCACAGTGGTTTGAACAAGCCATGGGGGATGGAATGCAAAGAAAAATTAGAGAAATTTATTGAAATAAACCCTTGGTGACGCTTTGTGGGGGGAGGGGGAGAGACAAAGCTCCATTCGGCTTCCCCTTCTTGAGATGGTACAGCCCTGAAAGCTGGGGCTGCTGCGCCAAGAAGCAGACTTGGAAACTAGAGCTGGTCAGGTAGATCTTGAAAGGGGAGAGTTGACAAGAACCAAGTTACCGTGTTTGACGGGCTAATGCATTCTGCGGAGTGTCAGACCTGGGGAAATCCTGAGTGGGATGACTTGGCGAGTGGGTGTGTTTCATTTTCCATCGTGGGAAGTTTCTGTTACAGTTTTATTGTTCTACTCTTACTGTACATTTCCTCTGTTTCAGACAGAACACTGTGAGTTTCATTAGCAAATTGCATGTTAAGGTTTAAGCGGGTGTAAAATCGCTTGTCATCTTGTGACATTTGAACATTTTAAAAAATTATTATTTGAGAGGCAGAGAGAGTGAGAGGGAGTGGGAGAGAAGGAAGGAAACGGAGTCAAGAGACAGAGCTCCCATCCATTGATTGACTTCCTAGATGCCCCCAATGACTGGATGACTGCCAATGGACCAAGGATGGACCCAGGAGCTGGGAACTGCAATGAGTGTGTCTCCTGTGCCTACCACAGGAATCCAATCACTTGATCCATTGCTTGCTGGCATCATGACTCAGAGCTGGGAATGCAACCCAAGTACATGAAGGAGGGACATGGGTGTTGTAACCAGCGTGTTAGGTGATAGGCAAATGCCTTTCCCGAATGTTTACCTTTTTAAAAATGCATTTAAATATTTTCTGCCAAAACTGAACCCAGATTTCCGTTACAGAGCTCCA
Organism: Oryctolagus cuniculus; assembly: GCF_964237555.1. Taxonomy (NCBI): domain Eukaryota; kingdom Metazoa; phylum Chordata; class Mammalia; order Lagomorpha; family Leporidae; genus Oryctolagus; species Oryctolagus cuniculus. The sequence continues at coordinate 58,953,923 of NC_091449.1, forward strand.
GACTCCTTCAGCCATGGGTGTAGGTTTCTCTCCATCTTTATTGGACATCTGAACAAATGTTCGTTCACTTTTATCTTTTTTGTCTTTTATTTGACAGGTAGAGTTACAGGTAGAGGTGAGAGAGAAAGACAAAGACAAAGGTCTTCCTTCCGTTAGTTCACTCCCCAAATGGCCGCCATGGCCGGCGATGCACCCATCCGAAGCCAGAAGCCAGGTGCCTCTTCCTGGTCTCCCATGTGGGTGCAGGGGCCCAAGTACCTGGGCCATCCTCCACTGCTCTCCAGGGCCACAGCAGAGAGTTGGACTGGAAGAGGAGCAACTGGACTAGAACCTGGAGCCCATATGGGATGCCGGCACTGCAGGGGAAGGATTAACCAAGTGAGCCACGGTGTTGGCCCCTCACTTTTATCATATGTGAAAACTTGATAATGCAGACTCCAGGGAGAAACCATTAAAGCAGGGTTCTGGTGGGCAGTGGCCTTTGTCCTGGTGGTCCCTGTGGTCCAAACCCTGGATTTGTGTGATGTTTCTCATTTGCATAGACCTAACACAATAGTCCTTGAATGAGTATTGGTTTCTCTGGTGATCTTCAGAAGGCTCGCCATAAATGGTTCAAATGCATCTGATTTCAAATAAAAAATCTCTTCCCTTAGGTCTTCCTAGGCCAACGAGTAGCTGACTAATACTAAATGGCATTAGCGATAGGTTGTAGGTTCTACACTGGTATATTTGTCAGTGAGCCTGTGCAATTCATTTAGAATCCGAAGTCTGATTGGCTGAGCGACTTTGTTATTACAAAAGAGGGGCTGATTATGTGTTCCTGGTTCTGTTCGACCACAAGCTCTTGGACAATACTCTTGGTGCTTTTCTGGGTAACTCGCACCCTGATCCTCAGCTGCCAGCGCCCCGGTCTTGGACGTCTTTGGCCTTTGCTTCATGCGTGTTCGTCACCTGGCATGCTTTCATCCTCTCTGCAGCCCTGTGTGTCTCTGCAGGGATGACTCTGCACTGGGTATTTGTGTCTGTTTTCCACGCGGATGGATACCTGGGTTCCTGGTTTGTGCTGTGTTCTGTGTTGTTTCTCAGGCTCGTTTTGACCTAGTTCCCCTTTCTAGACTAACTTCCGTCTCGACCCACCTTATCATCGTGGCAGTGGTTCTCAAGCCCTTTGAGATCTTTCAGGCATCCCAAAGCCACGACTGTATGCTAGACCAGTACTCTGAGCTCCCCTGGGAGGGGACCCATGCACTGAAAACGCTAAAGCTCTCGGAGAGAATCCGCCATCAGCCAGGTGGAGAGCCTGACTTCCGAAGGCCTCTTCCCAGCCTGTGCACGTGGCATCACCGCCCTTACGGCTGCATCCAGCCAAGCCTTTGCGTTGCCAGCAAGGCTGCCGGCACTGACTCCGTTCTGAGCGTCAGGCCCACTCCTAAGCGCTCACTGTGATTCTCACAGCCTCGGACCTCTCCTCATCGATCTGTTCCCTCCTGGGTTCCTCCTGAAAGCTGTTCATCTGCATGCGGACAGAAGCCCCAAGTTCTCAGTGGAAATCCCTGTGTTCTGGGGACATTAGGAAAGCTGTTCTCATAAGTTAATCACCGAAATCTGATGTCTCTGATCTTGAACTTTCCTTCAAAACTGTTGACTTAGGCCAAAACAGTCTGCCAGACTCACAGCTGTCCTAGGAAACCAAGGGTTTTTTTTTGTTTTGTTTTTTGGTTTTTTTTTTTTTTTCCTTACAATTAAATGTTTCTTTGCCCATTAGAAAAATTTAAATAGGACCATGTTGTGAACATTAGTTACATTTACCATCTCTGTTTCTATTTGTTAAGAGACAAAACATGTAACTCAGTTATTACATATATTAAATCATTTGAATGATGTATGGGGAAGTTGTACCCTTTATTTCTTACTGCAAATACATCTGGCATGCTAAAATGGGATTTGTCTGACCTTTGTGTCTGACTGTATTTATGTTTCCAGTGGTTGGTCTCACAGGAAAACTCAGGAAATACTTCTCTTGGGCATTCTCACCAACCATAAAGAACTGTTTGTTCATTCCAACTTCTTGCAATAATTACTTAGTAGTTACAGTTAGCTAGAGACACTTGCTGGAAGCTTGGTGAGTTACAAAAGACTTTGCATCCTTGGTGAGGAAGCTATCGTCCAATCTATTAGGTATCTGCCAGTAGTAGCATAATAGGTGATACATGTTTAAGCAACGTGTGGAGCCAACGGCCCAGGAGAACACAAAATGTGGATGCAACAGTGTGGTTCTATTGATGGCTGTAATTTCTCTGGATCCTGAAGGATGAGTAGGATCTTAACAGGAAGAGGGTGGAGGTGCGAGGGAACTGAGTCAGTTCCCCTTGGATTACGTGCAGATGTGCAGAAATTGAATAAATGAACAGGGAGATGAAAATTGCCGAGTTCAGTCATTTCCTCGGCAGCCATTTCTCTGAAGGTTGGATCCGTGGCTGCTGGCGGGTGGCCAGCTTGCTAAGTCCTCTTAAATTGACAGAAAAGCCAGATAAATATCCGCTCCTGGCAGCAGTTCCCTGACAGATGGTCTGGCATCCGTGGTGGAAGCCGAGACAACAATTGTGGAGCTAAAAGCTCTCCAGCCTTGCATCTCCTGGTTATTGCATGTAAAGTGTAACTAGGATTCCAGTGTGCTAACACTTGGTGAGGTGGAGACCAGGGATGCGGGGCCGGGCACAGTCTCTGGGACATTGTCTTCACGTGGAACAGGGTGGGTGTGTCTGATGATAGTGCCTTGAAGACTTGAAATATGAAAACACACAAAAGTATGCATATTCGTATCTTCTCTCCCAATCTCCCAATGAATATCAGAAACACTTCAGCCCTCCCCTCCCCCCGCCCCGAGAAATGGGAAATAAATGAGCTTTCAAGAAAATACATTCACTAGCCTTTCAAAGTTTTTGGGTCCACAGGTTGGACTTTGGTGCCAAGAAAACGTTCCAACAGCATGTGAGTGTCCTTGAGGGGTTTAAGTCACTTGTGTGGTATTCTCCGACACTTGTCAGCCACACGCAAGGAGCAAGGTGCATGTGGTTAGTAACGGCAGAGTGCGTCAGGAACCAGAAAGTCGTGGAAGAGGAGCACGCTTACCTGGGCACTAAACTTGCCTCTCACTGTCTCTGTTATAATTACCTCTCTCCTGAAACAAATCCCTCTGCTGGGAAGCGTTGGTTGCATAGAAATTGCTTTGATTTACTAAAAGCTACATAATTCCACTTCCTGTAGAATGACTTAGAACCTTCAAAACAAAGCAGAGAAGTGAGCAGAACAGAAGGACATCAGCTAGATGATGGAGACAGTTAGGGGACGCAGATACCCACTTGTAGTACTGAGCACAGAATGAACGTCATGAAGGCTGTCAGGTGGGTGCCTAAATGAAGATCTTGAGGGCAGAGACTCGGGGCACAGAATTACTGATACATCAAGCCCTTCAGAACTGCGAAATTGTCTATCAACACGATTGCCAATACCGGCAGGACAAGCTGTTTGAAACTTGTCTCAGGATAATTACAACCTGTAGTTCCTGTTGGAGGGGAGGCTATGATGAATGGTGGAATCCCACGACATACTTGGGTTTGGACTAGGACGAGAAATTGTACCTGATTGTTTTTGAAAACATTGCTTTAAATTGATGTTTTTTGCTCTGCTTGTTAATGATCTCTTCAGGAATACAGAAGTTTCCGTGTATGTATCTCAGAAATAGATTTGCACCTAGGAAAAAAAAATGGATCTGAGGTTTTCAGTTTCTGATTTACGTAACACAAAATCACTTTGAAAGACCCTGGTCCTCAAGAGATACAGGGTCCTCTGTCCAGAGCCTCCACTGTCGGTTCCTGGTTATGATGCAGCCCATGGGATTGGATCACAGCCCTGTTACTTGGGGGGGGGGGGGGGAGGGTAGGAAGACCTGGTGGGGGACAGGCACTTCTTTGAAAGACTCAACAAAAATGGATTAATGTAATCAGTGCAGTTCTCTGCTGCATTCGAACTACATGTATTCAGTGAACAGATACAGCAGAATGTAGCATTGCCTTGGTTCATAATGAACCAATAAGTGTACAAGTAGTTATCTTAGGTAATGTCCAGGCCTGCAATTAAATAACGCCATGACACACTGTGGGTTAAACAAAGCAGGATTTATTACTTCTTAACAAAAAAAGTGTAACATTCCCTCTGGGAAACCCAGGGATGTCTCAGTAACGTTGTGTTTGAAGAGGACTTTGAGAATGTCAGTGTTTGTTAGATCATTGGGCAGAGGATGGGGTTCAAGAAAGGAGGCTTTGCTCTGGCTTGTGTGCTGTGGATAAATGGGAGCGATTTGATGATTCTGAATTTTACGCTTCTCTAGGGGTGAAGAGTAAGGGGAAGGCAGCAGTGGCATCGGTTAAGATGTAGCAGTCAGGGCCAGCACCATGGCGCAGTAGGTTAATCCTCCACCTGCAGTGCCCGCATCCCATATGGGCACTGGCTCTAGTCCTGGCTGCTCCTCTTCCAACCCAGCTCTCTGCTGTGGCCTGGGAAAGCAGTAGAAGATGGCCCAAGTCCTTGGGCCCCTGCACCCACGTGGACAACCTGAAAGAGGCTCCTGGCTCCTGGCTTCAGATCTGCGCAGCCCCGGCCATTGTGGCCATTTGGGGAGTGAATCATCGGAAGGAAGACCTTTCTGTCTGTCTCTCTCTCTCACTGTCTGTAACTCTACCTCTCAAATAAATAATCTTAAAAAAAAAAGTAGCCATTGTTCATTTCATGTGGATGAGAAGAAAGTTCGAGATAATTCTGGTTTGCACCAACGCTTTAGTTGGTGTTAAATAATTATAAATTATTTTTTTCTTTGGTCTCATTTTGTGTCATCAGAAGATTGCCATGGTGTTTGGTGAAACGAGGCTCATCTGTGTTACGCCAGCTCTGCAATGATTGATCCTGTTGTTCTGAATAAGGATATAAACTGAAATGAAAGGCAAAGTGAGGACATGCGAGTCATGGTGCTAATTTTAAACAGGGTGAATAGGGAAGACCTTCGAGAAGAAGTGATATTTGAGCTAGAAGCTGAGCACAGCGAGACAGAGTGTCAGGCAGGCATTTGTCAGATGACAACTCCAGCAACAGAGCAGTAAGTGCAAAGGCCCTGAAGCAGGGATGTGTTGGGTATGGTGGACAGAGTTCCATTTGTAGCCGTGGCCATGATGTTCAGGATTCTAGCTGTTGGGATGCTTGTGGGGGAGCTTGTGACAGAGCCATCCAAGTACTAACAGAAGAACAGTCACTGTGCATTGCCTATCTAGTTGGAACTCTAATTTATCTCACTTATATCTCTGTTCAAGCCTCAATAAATTAAGATGTTGAATAAGTGAGTCATAGAACAGTACACAGACGCTATGCAAATTCATGCAAAAAGGTGCAAATGAATATAAACCGTTGTGTAGTAAATCATCCCCACACTTAGCAACTTAACACTGCAGACAATTGCTATCTAGCAGTTTCTGTGGGTCAGGGATATGGACACAGATTGTAATCTTCAGGGCTTCTGATGGGCTGGGTTCTGAACTGAGGCTCAGCTGGGGAAATTTCTGCTTCCAAGTTCACTAACATACTTGTTGGCAGAATTCACCTTCCCGTGGGTTGCTGGGCTGAAGGTCTCTGGTCCTCACTGCCTCTTGGCTGCAGACTGTCTTCAGTCCCTCGCCACATGGCTCTTCTTTGCTTTATCCAGGCTGGCAAGAGGGAGCTAACAAATTTAAAGTTGGAATTCTAATAACTTCATCACAGATCCTGTCAAAATCGATGCATTCTGTTGATTAAAAGTCAAAAGTTGGGGACGACAGAAATCTGCCCATGACAATACATGAAGGTGCTTTTGGAAGCTCTGGGAAAAATAGGAAGAAAAGACAAGTTGGTTTTGGTGCCAAATGTTTTGAAATCCACAAATAGTGGTTTCATCATATGCATTTTCCACAAACATTTGTGAAGGTCCTGGTGTTCGTGTTTGATTGTATGCATATGGCATCTCAAAGGAAAAAGAAGAAAACAATTGGTCTGTGACAGTAGAAGAGTGAATGGCAATGGCTGATTATCCAGGTTTCTTTTGTGTGCTTTGGACATGGAAAGCTGATTTGGAGATGTAGAAATGTCAGCGAGTGAGGGGTAAGTGAGGCTGGAGGTCACCCAGAGCCTGGAACTGAATATAATACTTGGAGTCAGGAGATGGTTTTGAAACCATGATCCTGGTAAGATTTCCCAAGAAAGATGGCTGGTAGGACTGAGAAGTCTCAGGGCTGAGTCTGGGAGTAGTTTCTTGTGTTCTTTCTTAGGAAATGTGCTGCTAAGCCACAAACTTGCTTATAAAATGAAATTTACTTTGGTAAATAAAATTATTTAAAAACATAAATAGCTGAGAACAATGAAAACGGTAAAATATTTTTTGTAAAATCTCATTCAGGGCCATTGCCCTGTGATTAGCCAGGGTTTGGTTTATGTCCAGAGCCCATGGGTCCAAGTAGTATCTAGACTTATGATTTAGGGTGAAAAGATTCCAGAGTTTGTAAAATTTTGAAGTCATTGGAGGACGACAAAGAATGAGACTCAAAAGAGCTGTTGGGCGTGGAAAGTCAAGACACTGTGGCAAAAAATACCCACGTGAAGGACCTCTGCAGGTGAGACCCCAGTGGAAAGAAGTGGTCATCAAAGAAGGACATACTTTTCTCTGACGGGAGGAGAGAACTTCGATTTTTCTGATGGCCTTGTCTAAACACTGAAGGAGTTCATGGATTCAAAAAGCTTCCATAGCCTAAGCAGCTCATGTCAAGAGCCTCGGGTGATCACTGACGTCATACAAAAGAGTGTTAATTGTTAAATTAACAACAGGAATCATTGTACACTAACTTCCCATCCAAGAACTCTGTCCTCAAAGAGTTGAATTATGAGAGTTAAGAGTAAAAATTGTTCTCAGAGATTGACTTCATTTCAGTGTATTAACTGGAAGATACCCTTATGTCTCATAAGCTAAAGTTAAGTCTAAGTGCTCACAAGAGAAGTTTCATTCTTAGGTTCTTCTTCAAAGTTAATTAGGTTTCTCAAAAAAAAATATATAAATTAAACCTCAGAAAGTTTTACCTTTATTTAAATAAAAAAGAGCTGATGTACTTATTTAATTCTCTACCTTGGAAAAGCCACAGGATCCTGTTGCTCTGCAACCCAAGGCTGTGTCTCTTTTTGGTGTGAGCTTCTCAGATCTGAAGTTGATTCAATCCCTGTTTCTTCCCCTTGCTCCTGGGGTCTATTACATTCTAGAGTTGTTCTTACCTGCTGGCATGTGTTTATTGTCATTCCCAGAGACACAGTATTTGGTGTTCTTTTATCATGGTCACACAGTAAGAACACAAATACTTGTTATGTTCTAAAGGGGAATTTTTTTTTTTTAAGTATTAAACTAAACCTTCTCTAAACTTCATCTCTGCATCTGCCCAAATGGGAGTTTGATGTAAATTACCTTAATATTTCTTGAACCTTGAGGATTTCATGGTTTTACAGAGAGGAAAGTTTTGCGGATGCTAAAATATACCATATAGACCGAAAACTTCAAGTCACGGTGAGTGCCAGGCTCAGGGGAAGTTTGCAAAGGGTTGAAACTCTTTGGTACCCATGTTGCATCCCAGTGTCCTGCCCATCAATGCCCTCTGCATTTATCTTGATGGCTACTCTCCCTTGCTTGTAATGCACTGGAATTAAGTAATCAGCGCTGAGGCTCAGGCAAACCCATGTGCACAATGCTCACCCATACACACACCCAACCCCTGCAGATGTTGGCTAAAACAATGCTACTGATGTTCCACATATTGAATAAAGCCAAGCTCTTTGACCAGGCATTGAAATGAACCTTTCGGCTTCACATCAAAACAAGAGCTGTGAAACTACCTTGTCAGTCCTGGTTTTGTAGAATCTTCTGTCCGTGGGAAAGCTAAAGTTAACACTCCTGGAGTTGACATATGGAGCTAATTTGATGGATGTATGTTCAAATGAAATATGTCGCCATGATTCAAAGCCTGGGTAACGCTGATAAACTGGCTGGTTGGATGGAGTCTTTTTAATGTAAATTAAATTAGTTTTGTGATGTCAGCAAATTACTTAGGGACAAATACTGGGAAAACCACAAAATTGAGACTATAAAGATGTTTATTTTAAAAGACAAACAGCCCTGCCAGTTTGAATTGCATTTATTAAGTTTTAGATGAAAATATCAGATGCACCTGTGAATTTGTGGTCCAGCTATATTAATGGAAGAATATGTTGATTTTGTGGTAAGAACGTGGGGTGTGTAGTAGTGTTTAATGGGCAGCATTTAGCCAGTTCCAAGTGCCATGGTTACTACATTTTCCATAAAGCAGAAGTTATGTATCTTATATGTCTGTCTTAAATAACTTAACACTTTTGAATTGTGGTTTTCTAAAAGATAGCAAGTCCTTCACAGAATACAGATGTGAAAAAGGTGGGTAGATGAAATTAAATACTTTTCATTCTTTGCAAATCCCAGGGCAGTATTAGTACTCAGACCTACAACTGGAAGACATTTAATTTCAGGAAACATTTTTACCAAACTTGTACAGTATATAAGGATGATGCAAAGCAAGCTGTATTATAACAGAGTTAATTGAAATCATAGCTATCTGTAATGCTCAACAAAATCTTAAAGACTTCCTCTCACTTTAGATTATGTTTTAACTTTATTTTAAAAACCTGAATTCGTAACCAGAATCTCACTTTTCCTTTAGTTATGATTGTCAGCATAATGCCACAGTTGTACTAATCATTTCTATGATTTTTGCAGATGGAAATCAAATATATTCATGGCACACTACAGTTGTAGATATCTCAAAGTCTAGCTTACATTCATGTGTAGAAATTACCATGCAGTTGTGTTTTTTGATGATGGGGATATACTCTGACAATGTGTGGTTGAGAAATGTTGTCATTGCATAAACCTCAAGGGGTATATCTGTTTACACCTAGATATGCTATGTCCTACTATCTACCTAGGTTAAATGGGACCCCCGTCAAACATGCCATCAGTGGTTGACCAAAATGTCATTATGTTGTTAGATGGCACATGGCTGTAGTTATCAGCCTGGAACTTGCTGTTCAATATAATGAACGCATGGTATTATACAATCTTAAAATATTTTGTTATCTGTGTATCAATATTATTCTAAGATGGAGCCCGTAAACTTGATCATACCACCACAGTAATCCGTTGATTCAAAATGAGTCAGAACACACATTCTAGGTGAATTTTCCAGCAGGTTTGGTTCTTATTTCGGTTGTTGGCCATGACAAAAACTTGATACAATGTATAAATTATTTTTATCCAGCCAGTATGGGAGAGTTAGTTACCATTACTCAAAAGTTTCACAGGAGACAGAACAAACATTTGGAGATGGAAATATTTAAGCTCTAAACATACCAATAAAATGTATACTAAAATAGCAGTAAAGTTTAAAAGCATTCTTATTTAAGGAGGAGACCTAATTATTTCCTATAACTAAGCTGGCTAAATTACTCATTAAATCACTATTGTACAGTGTGGCAAAAGTTAACGCAAACTGCTTGAAAATAAGTTAAAAAGAGAGCTTACACAGCAGAATGGAGTCTTAGACAGTACCACATGTCAGGTACAGTAATCATCACGTGGGTGCCATCTAGTAAATGCAAAGAAACCCAATCTTGGGAGTCTGTTTGTGAACTCATTTAATGTTAAACCAAACATACTATTTTTCTACTGACATTGACTTTATAAAAAGAAAAGTCATTGACTCTAAATAGCATATTCTGCCATTGTGTTATTCTCATTAAACATAGCCAAGATTGTTGATTTACAACCTCCCTATATGAGAGGAGATGGGAATCATATAAAATTAAGCACTGTATTCTATTTGAAATAATTTAAAATCATTACACTTACATCCATAAAAAAACAAATACATTCCTCTAGTGGGTGATAATCATTTGCATATGTTTTGTTGTGGGCTTCCAGTGTTGTGTATTCAAAATATTAATAAAGCCCATGTTATTGAGAAAAGTTAAAAGCTGTATAATCAGGAATGTTTGCTTCATCCTTGATGAATTTGCTTTTGGAAGGTGCTCATCTTTGTGTACTTCCTACATGTGGGAAGCAATTTGTGTATTAAAGCCATCGTGATTTAATACAAAATCAATTATATAAATTGTCCCCAGTGTCAGTTGCTACTAGATGAAGAATGTGCTCTGAGTGGGAATTAAATGACATGATCATTTCTCTGCATCACCCAAAATTTTTGGAAGATTTATTTGTTAATGACTTCTCTGTAGAGTTGGCTGTATTTGTTGATAGCTTTGACTGTCCCTAGCATTATCAGACTAGTTTGTGATAGACATGGTATTTAAAGGACCAGAAGAATAAAGTTAGATATATTTGTTATGCCACACCCAAAGCTGCTTAAAGACATGTAATCAAGATGTTGAATGTCTGGATTATGTCAAACTGATTGGATGAATTGAGATTGGCCATATTGACAAAAAATGGGAAGTGGGCCCTGTAAAGTGTGGTGAAAATAGCCCAAGACAAACAAGAAGTAGAAGCTGTGTTTTAAGTTTTGCTTGAAAAATAGCATGGCCTAAAACATGTCAGACTTACGTGAAACCTTTCCTCATTAACCTGTTTCTGACATCCCTTTACCCCTTTATATCCATACTTTTTTTTAATATATCACTTGAAGCGGCAAGTCTATTGAGTTCTTTTATTCCCATATGCATTTTTTTTGTGAACAGAAGTCCCACAGCAGTGCCACACAGCAGCCTCACACTACATAGCGTCTGCCTTTCTTTCCTTCAGTTTGTTACCCCTCATGTTGTCTACTCTGCACTTGCACTACCCACATAAAATTGTAGCACCTAACTCCTCTCGTCAGGACTCAGTCTTCTAAAATCGCTGTTGCACTAGAATTCTTAAAATACCAATCCTCAGTCTTTAGAATTGAGGTGACGGCTGGCACCACGGCTAATTAGGCTAATCCTCTGCCTGCAGCTCTGGCACAGCGGGTTCTAGTCCCGGTCGGGGCGCCGGATTCTGTCCCAGTTGCCCCTCTTCCAGGCCAGCTCTCTGCTGTGGCCAGGGAGTGCAGTGGAGGATGGCCCAAGTGCTTGGGCCCTGCACCCCATGGGAGACCAGGATAAGTACCTGGCTCCTGCCTTCGGACCAGCGGGGTGCGCCGGCCGCAGCATGCTGGCCGCGGCGGCCATTGGAGGGTGAACCACGGCAAAAGGAAGACCTTTCTCTCTGTCTCTCTCTCTCACTGTCCACTCTGCCTGTCAAAAATAAAAAAAATTGAGGTGACAGAGTGACAGTAATGGTGACACTCTGGCTGATCCTTGCTGCTGGCCAGGATGATGGTAGAAAACGCTAGTGCACAGTGGCTGGATGTCCTTGGAATGAGGTACCAGCTTAGGACGATGTCCTGCGAGAAGGAGCAAAGCTTGCTCTCCATCAGGATTTTGGAGTAGGAGGGCTTCTGACAGAGCTTACACGAAAGATGACAATTTCAGTCAACTGCCTGTGTGAGTTCAGAAAGCCAGAGGCCTCAGTTGCAGCTTTGAGGGAGACTCTGCTGTAGCTTCAGACTCTTATGCTGAAAATCAAGTTTTGATTCTCATTGAAATGACGACAAAACTGCAAGCAAGGCAAAATGCAAACCTCGTGGATCTCCTATGTCAAAATCAGGTCCCATCAAAAAACAAAAAATAGATCTCTGACTCTCCTGGGTGGATGAACACAGACACTTTGATCTTCAAAAGTCTTTGGGTCCCTCTTCGGTAGAGGAGTGTAGCTTCTAAGAACCTGGAGACCAAGCCAAGGCTTTGATGGATGCAGGTGCCGTGCAGAGTAAACTTGTTCTGCCCTCACTGTCCCTCATTGCCTCTGTCAGAATCATGGTCCTCATGCCCCTACAAGGCCTGCTCCCAGATAAAAGAAAAAAAAAGCTAACATGATAAAGTGGATTTAGGACATGGCTGATCTGGTATGACACATTCTCAACAAAGCCCAGGAGTGCATGGGTAGGAGGGAATTTTTAGGATTTTAGAGTAAATGATTGTGTGCGAGAGAGACAGAGATGCATGACAGAATTCACTGATGAACACACTACACCATAATTCAAGAACTAACATTTTATTAAAAATGCCTGGAGCTGATCATTATAATTTTCTTGGGTGGCTGCATGGAGCCTAGATCAGACTGTAGTCTGCGGAATCGATGCAGTGAAAATACCTCAGCGTAGTGAAGAAGAAATTGGACAGCTCAGGGAGGCAGGTGTGTTGAGTTGATTTATGATGTGCAGTCCGAGACTCCACAGTCTGACGTACTGACCTCCCTCACCCCTGAGGAACTCTTTTTTTTCTAAGATTAGAAAAAGGAAAGTAATAGATGGTCAACCAGTTTCTTCCAAAATGCAAATAGTAATGTCATGTACTACATGGTAATACCGCTCTGTAGTGTTTACATGAAATTCCCTTTGGGTGATTTTTCTGTTTAACTATGCTCTTGCAAAGTTAACAATACTGAATTCTCTGGTGACCTCATCTAGAGATACACTTTTTTTTTTTGACAGGCAGAGTGGACAGAGAGAGAGAGAGACAGAGAGAAAGGTCTTCCTTTGCCATTGGTTCACCCTCCAATGGCCACTGCGGCCGGTGCACCATGCTGATCCGATGGCAGGAGCCAGGTGCTTCTCCTGGTCTCCCATGGGGTGCAGGGCCCAAGCACTTGGGCCATCCTCCACTGCCCTCCCGGGCCACAGCAGAGAGCTGGTCTGGAAGAGGGGCAACTGGGACAGAATCCGGCGCCCCGACCGGGACTAGAACCCAGTGTGCCGGCGCCACAGGTGGAGGATTAGCCTATTGAGCCATGGCGCCAGCCTAGAGATAGACTTTGACAGAAGATTGTGTTCACCAGGACGAACCTATAAGGCAGTAATTAGTTCTTGGCAAATGTTTTGGAAGTTGAAAAACAAGTTCTAAAGTTAGCATACGTAGAGTGGGCATTTGGCTCGGTGGCTTAAATCGCTGCCTGGGAACTCCACATCACCTATCAGAGCACCTGGTTTGAGTCCGGCTATTCTGCTTTGAATCCAGCTTCCTGCTATTGTGTGTCCTGGGAGGCACTAGATGGTGACTCAAGAACCTGGGACCCCACCTCCCGTGGGGGAGGTCTGGGTGGAGTTGGGCCTGGCTTCACCCTGGCCCAACTCTGGTTGTTGTAAGCGTTTACAGAATGGAGCAGCAGTTGGAAACCACTCCCTCCCTGCCACCCCTACCGCACCCCTCACTGTCCATCTGCCTTTCAAGTGAAATAACTAAAGAATTTAAAGAACAATGAAAATTAAGAATATAAGTGGTTTACAGGAGGCAAGTTGATGCTTCAACTCACTATATCTGAATTCTAGAGTTGACCTTTTGTTAAAAATTTAAGTCCTTTGAGGAAAATTGCTTCATTCACCTGGTTGGCAAAATGAAGTGTGATGAAACTATTTAATACACTTTTTGAAAAGTTTTACATAGCACTGCTTTTTGAACTATTTGTGTGAGTTGAGAATGTCAGCAGTAGTAGTCAGTAGTAAAATAGGTTTTGAGGAGTGTGTTGCAGAACCAAATGGCTACCTGAGGAGAGCTAATGTTACATATTCTGTAAGGACCTTCACAAAATCAACTTTGGAAATATGTCTTGACATAGTAGATTTAGGGATTGAGGCATTGAGTGCTTCTATTAACAAATCAATTATTCTTCAGGATAATTTGTTATCTTTCATGCTGTCATTAATTTACTAAAGATAGATGTGATCAAAATCTACTTTGTAAAAGGGGAGAGACCACCTATGCTAACTAATCCTTCAATAAAATGACTGACTTTGAATTTAAGCAGTTATCCCATAAATGATGCAATACACTGGGCACTAGTGCACTCTAATAGCTATAGATAGCCCAGTAGTTACTGGCCAGGTACGTTTGCTTACATTATAGAGCTATGGATCAGAATAATTTAGAATATTTCTGTCATCAGCTAACATTAAAAATGAAGTTTTTATTGTCTCTAAGAATAGAAATATAGTTAATATGCATCCCTGCATGAGTGATCTATTAGCTCCTGATTCTTGCATCCATATTTATAAATACGATCATAATTAAATGACATGTTGACAGAGTTTACCAAAACATATTCCCTAAGACTATTTAGATTAATGCAATTTATTTCAATGATTGACATCCTATACATTAATATGAAATTATTTCAGTCTTTTAAAATTATTTTTCTCTGCAAGTGCTTTCATTGAGACCTATTGTTTTCTGTGTGGCTATATAAAAAATTCTATTCATAATGGAGGATTTTTGTGTGTATTGATTTTATTGATTACCAATACTGGTCTTACATGTTTCATTGTGGTTCTTATAATGCAACTCAAGTTTCTATGGAAAAATTTTCTTATTTTCAGCTTTGTGTTAGACTCCATATGCTATGATTTTATTCACTGTACATTCAACTGTCTGCTTCCTCACACTTTTTCCTTCAAACCTGCTGATTGAAGAGAAGTAGAATTTTGCAGTAAGACACAGATAAATGAGCAAACGTTTAAATATTCCAATGACTACTTATAATTATGCTAATAATTATGCTACCGTCTGTGGAAGTAAAACGGCATTCATATGATCCAACTCTGCTGCCTAAAATATTTCTCACTGGAGTCCAGGCAACCAAAATGAGGTCAGTTTTGGAGTCAGAATAAAAGAAGAGTCTCTTTTTAAAATTGCAAATTATTTTCTAGCAATTAATCCTGTTTTTAATCTGGCTGAAATGTACTGAATATCTGATAATCATCTTTACCATTATTTCTGGGACAATATGCTGTAGTTGTAAATGGCTAGGGTAATATTACCATATTTTTGAAACATTTTATTGGTTATTTAAATTTCCCTTTGTCAAAATGTTGTGGTTACTAGGTATCTTCATCCATTTGGGCTACTCTTAACAAAATAGCTCACACCTGGTAATTTTTACACAACAGGATCTCTTTTTTTAATTTATTAAGAATTTTTAAGGTGAACAAATTTTTTGTGCATACATTTTTGTGTATATAAATTATATATACAGATTTGGGAACATAGTGGTACTTCCCATCCTACTCCCACTCTCATCCATGCTCCTACCCTTCCTCCTCCTTCCTCTCTTATCACCTCTTCATTTTCACAGTGATCTACCTTCAGTTTACGTCATACTCATCCGGCTAACCCTACACTAAGAGTTCAACAAATACCAAGAAAAAAAAAAAAAAAACAGAAGAGACAAGGGTTGTAAACAATCATCGAATCACAAAATGTCTACTCACTCCAACACGTTTACATTTGTTGATACTCTGTTCGTTAACCATAGACCAGGCAAAGCATAAAATTACCTTTTTGGAACTGGCTTATTTCATTAAGTAGAATGGTTCCCAACTGGATCCATTTACACAACAGGAACATATTGTCAAATTCTGAGGATGGTGAAGTCCAAGATGGAGGTTCAGCTTTGCATCTGCTTTGTAGCTGGTGCCTTATTGCTGTACCCTCGCAGGCAGAAGAGACAGAGGAGCCCTCTTGGCTCAGTTTCAGAAAGGGACTACTTCCTTTCATTAGGATGGAAGCCTCGTGACCTAATAATCTCCTTCAAGCCCTCACTTGTTAATATGATTGTGTTGGGACTTAGATTTCAACATCTGAATTTGGGAGGAGGACACAGACTTTCAGACCATAGTAGTAGGCTGGATTGCAATTAATGATGTCAAGAGGTTTTGCTGCCTAACACAGCATGATAGTACCTTTGTGGGCATCCAGGATTCTCAATGATTCAGTCAATCTTCTCAACATTTGATCATTGAGACCCTGTATCAGGTAGTGGAGAATGTAGTTATCTGCAGAACAGGTAGCAGTCTTCATTTCATGGCTCAGAAAATTGAGGGTTGGGTCAGATTGTGGGCCGCAGGTAAAGCTGTCACATGTGATGCTGGCATCCCATAACAGAGCGCTGGTTTGAGTTCCAGCTTTCCTGCTTCTGATTCAGCTTTCCACTAATGTCCTCTGGGAAGGCAGAGGTTTATGGTCCAAGAGCTTGGGTCCTGCCATCCATGTAAGAGACCTGGATGGAGATTCTTGCTCGTGGTTTTAGTCTGATCGAGCTCTGGCTGTTGAGGCCATCTCGGGAGGGAATCAGTAGATGGAAGAGCTCTCCTCTTTCTGTCTCGTCCTCTGTTTCAATTGCTCTACCTTTCAAGTAATTCAATCAATATTTTGAAAAAGTTGAGTGGGACACGCAAGAATATGGTAAATTTTAGGACTTAGGAAGTTCATATACCTTGAAATATCTAATGTAGATGTAGGTAGCTACCACTATGGAAGATGTGATCCAACTTGTAACAGAAAAGGAATAGAAACTAGACAGGCAGAGAGACTTCCTGTCCCACACAGTTCTGAGAGTTGTGTGGGTTCCTCATTCTCTTGGATTTGATCAACAATTACTGAAATATAGATAATTGTACACAAAATTTCAATTGAATTATCTACTGTAGGAGCTGAAACCTATGGAGCAAGCAAACCATGGCTGTCCACTTCCAAGTGCATCTTTTCACTGCCAGTGAATTCAATACTACCCCATTTTCAATTGGATGGACAGCTGTGCTGCACAGTTCAATAAAGTTATTCTGAACCCTGAAAAATCATTCAGGACTCATATTAGAAAATAGAAATGTTTGTGTGAATTTCTGAACCTCTCATTTTTTTCCTCTCTGGGTAGTGGAGGGTCCACGTTGTCATATTTTACATTAGCAGCATCCTCCCACTCTTGTTCTGGGATACCCTTCCTTCTCAAGTGTTACAGTGCACTAAGATGGCTTTGGACCACACTTGTAGCTAAAATACTTCTTCAGTTACATCATTTGCAGTCACGGTTGCTAGAGGAAGCATAACTAAAAACTGGATTCAAATCTCTGGTTACATGTTCACCACATGATATCATCAAAAGCCATAAATCCAAATAGATGTGAAGGCACGACAATCATGAAACGTGTTCAAAAGGATTAAATTTTGAAAAGTAAAAATTTCTCGATTAATGTCTTGCATAGGGTAGGCAAGACTGTGTGGGAACTATCATTTCTGTGTTATCTCTACCAGTCCTCTCTGATTCTGGCTTCCACCATGACTTCCTCATTCACAATCTGCAGTTTTCTTTCTTTCTTTTTTTTTTTAAATGTGTTTTATATTATTTGAAAGCCAGAGAAAGTGAGGGAGAAACAGAGACAAAGACTCTGCTTCCACTGGTTCACTTCCTAGATGGCTGCAGCCACCTGGGCTGAGCCAGGCTGGAGCCAGGATCCAGGAACGGGGTAGCAAGGGCTAACCTGGGGCCATCCTCTGCTGTTTTTGCATGACATTATCAGGGAGCTGGACTGGAAGTGGGGCAGCTGGAACAGGAACTGGCACCCATAGGGGATGCTAGCTCTGCAAACAGTGGCTTTACCCGCGGTGCCACAATGCCGGCCCCACAGTATACAGGTTTTTACACTGAAGACTCTCAGTGGGGTACCTGGTTTCCACCTTGGAGGGTAACCTTATATGTAACAAACGCATGGATGATGAGTCATTCAGAACAAAAGCCAAAAGAAGTACTTGTCAGGAAAAGTAGTTGGCAGCAAAAGCATGATAAGGTATTTTATAGGCAGTGAAAAATTAAAGTCTGATTGAAAGAAAAGAATTTTTAACAAGTAAAATTTGTTGATGATACAATGAATAAGGTGAAAAAAACAAGAGGTCATATTTTATTCAGGTAACTTTTGCATTTATTTAGACAAATTTTTTAACTTAAATATCTTTCTAGAAGTAATTCTGATTTAAGTACATTGAAAATTTGATCTTTAAAGTGTGGGTGGAGATTCTTAAAAAAAAAGATGAAGGGGTTGGACTGCAGAAAAAAAAAAAGGAAAAACCAGCCCTGTTTGATGCTTTGGCCTATCGCTCTGGTGAAAACACTACCATTTGGGTCAAGTCCGTGGTAGCACCTTGGTCATTGGATGACTGATGGAAAATGGATAGGACTGACTTTCTTGTGAAATGGTACAAGCTGGCTCCAGCATGGCTCTGTTTTTAAGTCTTGTTAAAAGAAGAGAGTGAGTGCCTGCAGCCTTGTACTCTTAATGGTGACCACAAAATGAGTCAATCCACATGCTGGGCGTCTAAGTGGACTCAATACATATTTTGTAACTGACTCTTTATGGACTTGAAGGCTGTGTTGTAGGGATGGTGCATTTCCTCCTGAGTTCCATGGCTTCAATTATGGTTCATTGCGACCATAAAAACTATTCATCATTTGGCAAAGGCTACTTCTGTGTGTGGGGAAATCAAGAGAATAGATTAACACATTAGGCAGGCAATAATGGCTTTTACTTTATAAAAATTTTATTAGAAATAGCAAAACTTAGCGTACAACCATCAACTGTTGTTATTTATATGAACATTAAGCAAAATTTAAAAGAATGTAAGCATAGAGGTCCAATTAGCTCCAACTCTGCTTCCATCCGATTAACGTATAAATGCTACTGTTACTTCTCTGAAATTTAGCTTTTTTACCTCCTGGATATGCTTTGAAGAGATTGACTTTTCTTCTTTGGTTGTGCTTTTGGTGTCAGAAAACCAAAGCCTTACCATCTGTATGTGTTTTCCTGAGTTGACCACTTCTGGTTCTCTCTCTCTCTCTCTTTTTTTTTTTTTTTTTTTTTTGCCCTTGTGAACTTCTTCAATGCCTATGAGGCTACTTCAAAAAGGTTTTAGAAACATGTATTTAAAAGGTTAAAAAAAAAAGGTCTTTGAAAATATCTGTGGGTATGTGGGAGGCAGCCAGAGTAGAAGGGAATAATCCTGCAAGAAAATACTGGAATGTGAATCATGGAACTCTGATCCTGCAAATTCAGGTTGCCCCTTTCAGCCGCCTTTGAGGTAATGGTCAAGGGGCTGAGCCTGCCGGGGTTGACCAGCAAGCTTGTGTCAGCCATAAGGCAGAGAAGGTGGTAGGCATGACTTAGAACTGTACTTTCTCAGTGTATCATGTTGGTTCCATCCAGGGGCTCTGAGTAGCAGCAAATACATTGACTTACAAGCATTTCTTTGAAAAAATGTGCCTCCCATTGTGGAAGCAGTGGCCAGCTGCCCTAAGGAGGTGGTACTGCTAGGTCAGTAGCCAGTTAATGATTCTCATGTAAGTCCAGTGCTCTCAGAGCAGATGTGAGCCAGTGAGTCTGCAGAGATTTTGAGCCAGTGGAGGCTGTGAGAGCTGTGGGATCAGGAGCCAGTTTGAAGTGAATTCAGAGGGTTGGTGCTGAGTGTGGCAACAGCTGTGGCTGCTTTTGGTAACTTTTGGTAACTCAGATGAACTTGGGGGAAGCTCTCTGTTGCCCAGAGATTTTGAGCACAGCTGTGATGTTCCCATTGTCAATATAAAGTATGTTGGTTCCTGCTGAACCTTTAACATCCAAAGGGAACATTGAAAGTGTTGGCTTTCTGTGTTCTTTCCTCATCCCTTTTCCCGACCCCAGATTCACTGAGGTATGATTGACAGATAAAAATTGCATATTAAAGATGTTTTGATATACATGTACATTGTGGAATGATTGCCAAAATCAAGCTAATTGGCATATCCATCATGGTTATTTTCCTTATTTATTTATTCACTTATTTATTTTGGTGAGAACACTAGCGGTTTCTCTTAGAAAATTTCAAGTATACAAGGGAATTTCCAAAACTTCATAGAGAAATGAAATTAAAACATGAATTTAGCGAATGGAGTTTGGTATAGCCATTTTGATGCTACTTTGGATATCCACCTCCATACTGAAGTTCCCAGGTTTAAGGTCCAGCTCTGCCTATGATTCCAGCTTCTTCCTTTTTTTAAAAAAAAAGATTTTATTTATTTGAAAGGCAGCATTGAGAGAGAGAGAGAGTTTTCATTCCCCAAATACCCAAAACTGCCGGGGCTGTGCCATGCTGAAGCCAGAGTCTCACATGGGTGCAGGGGCTCAAGCACTTGGGGCATCTGCTGCTGCTTTCCCAGGTGTGTCAGCAGAGAGCTGGATGGGAAGTAGGGCAACTGGGTGTCAAACTTGCACTCACATGGGATGCCAGCATTGCAGGGGGCAGCTTAATCCAGTGGCCACAGCATCTGCCCTCATTCCAGCTTCTTGTTAATGCACACCCTGGAAGGCAGCGGCTGATGGTTCCAGTCACTGCGTCCCTGCCATCTGGGTAGGAAACCTGGGTTGAGTTCCCAGCTCCTGGCTTTGACGTGCCTAGTAAAGCTGTTGCTAGCATCTGGGGACTGAATCAGTGGATGGGAGATCTTTGTTTCTTTGCATTTCAAATAAAAAGACATGAATTTTTAAAAGATTAGTTTCTACTGGTGTAAAAATCTATGTAAAGTTTTTTCACAACACACATTTTCATGAGCTTTTTGAAGATCCTTTGCATGCATGGATTTCAAAATTTTTGCCCCCAAATGAACTTTTTTGCCACTTTTTAATTTATACGAAGGGTGTAAATTTCATGGTATTTCATATATGCAATTTTAAGAACATGGTGATACTTCCCACCTTAACCTCCTCCCTCACTCATTTCCACCCCACCTCCTCCTCCCTTTCTTACTTTTAATTTTTGCAGTGACTTGCTTTCAATTTACTTTATAATCACAAGCTTAACCCTCCACTAAATAAAGAATTCAACAAGTTGTAAATAGAAAAATCAGTGTTTCTCAGGAGTATAGACAAGGACAATAAACAATACTCAGGGGCTGGCACTGTGGCTCACTTGGTTAATCCTCTGCCTGTGGCGCCGGCATCCCATATGGGCGCCGGATTCTAGTCCCGGTTGCTCCTCTTCCAGTCCAGCTCTCTGCTGTGGCCCGGGAGGGCAGTGGAGGATGGCCCAGGTGCTTGTACCCCTGCACCCGCATGGGAGACCAGGAGGAAGAACCAGGCTCCTGGCTTTGGATTGGCACAGCGCTGGCTGTGGTGGCCATCTGGGGAGTGAACCAACGGAAAAGGAAGACCTTTCTCTCTCTGTCTCTCTCTCTCTCTCACTGTCTATAACTCTACCTGTCAAATAAAAACAAATTAAACAAAATAAAAACTCAAAATCTGAATTTTGCTCATACATATAAAAGTTTGTATACTCTGTCATTAGTTACTAAAAATCAGAGAAATATATGGTATTTGCCTTTTTTGAGACTGACTTATTTAACTTAGCATTATGGTCTCCAAATGCATCCACTTTGTTGCAAAACACAGGATTTCATTCTTTCTTATGGCTGAGTGATATGCTAACATGCATCCATACTACAATTTCTTCATCCAGTCATCAGTTGATGGACATCTGGGTTGACTCCATGCCTTAGCTATTGAGCTGAGCTGCTATAACCTTGGGGGTACAGATAACTCTTCTGTATGCTGATTTCATTTCCTTTAGGTAAATTCCCAGGAGTAGGATAGCTTATGGCAAATCTATTTTCAGATTTCTGAGGGATCTCTGTACTATCTTTCACAACAGTTGTACTAGTTTACATTCCCCCTACAGTGTATTAGGGTGCCTTTTCCCCACATCCTCACCAGCACATGTTGTTGTTTGATTTCGGTGCGGTAGCCATTCTAATTGGGGTGAGGTGAAAATGTGGTTGTTACTTGCATTTCCCCGGTGGCTAGTTACCTGCAAGTCTTTCATGTGCCTGTTGGCCATTTGTAGTCCCTCCTTTGAAAAATACCTGTTCATATCCTTAGCCCAGTTCTTAGCTGCATTGTTTGTTTTGTTGTTGAGTTTCTTGAGCTTCTTATATATTATTAATTCTATTTCTATGAGCCTCTTACTATGGTCTCACACAATATATTGGTAATAACTGTAGTTACTATGCTCTAATCAGGTCTTCAGAACTTGTTCATCTTAACTGAAAGTTTGGCCCTTTTGACTGATATTTCCTCATTTTCCCCACCCCCCCATCCCTGGTTACCACTCTTCCTATGGGTTCATTTCTTTTTATTTCACATTGAAGTGTCATCCTGCTCTTAAGCTCAGAAAAAAGCTCTTTAACTATAGGAATCCTGGCAGTTCTGATGCCCACAATCCTTCTGCAGATACTCAGTTCCGTAATTCAGCCAATGGGGACGGCACAGACGCTGACACTCTGAATCGCAGGAATTAGTTCTGTAGTATCCCCTAAGAGCCTTCACCCTTCTTTTGGGTTCACTTGTAGATTTTGAAGAGCCCTGCACCTCAAAAAATAATACGTAGATGCAGCATATTTGAAAGAATAATTATCACTTAAACCACACTCTTACTTCCAGATGCTTTGCTTAGAAATCAGAATTCATTATCCTACTGAGGCCTCACCATCTCAAGGAGACAGGTACCCTTATCCGTACATGGAAGGTGGGAAAAATTCAGTTTTAGAGTGAGTGTGTATTGTGCCCAGGGATTTATAGTTTGAAAGTGACTTGAACTCAATTATTTGAGATACCTAACAGGCTAATAATGTTTTACTACCTCTGTTACTGAACACATATATATGTGTTAGAACTTCAAGGATATTACCAAGTAGATGACTGAGAGCATTTGAAATGTATTAGGTTTCTCTCTTCTACTTTTGCTTTTAATCTGTTAACTGTGGTTATTGGATAATTCTGGTTTAGTCTTCATACATTCACGATAAAGTGAATAAAAGGAAGGAATTATTATCTGGATAGGTGAGACCTATGGATTAGTTTCCTGCAGATACATGAATATTTAAAGCTAATTTCTTATTTTTCCATTTTGTTTGTTTTTGACTTCACTTGTGTGTTTCTGTTTGGCTGAATTTTTATTGAAAGCAAAGGGAAAACCAGTTTTTTTTTTCTCCTTTCAGTTCTATGGGATGAGCAGATGCTTACGCTGTGTGTCAGTCCTTGAGGGGGGAAGTGGAGAAAAGACAAGGAGGTTGTAGTGAAGGGGATTGTTGAAATGGAAGCTCATCTGCAAGCGAGTGGATATTTACGGCTTAATATCTTGGGAAGCCAGTTTTGAGGTGCTGATTTAGCATTCCACCCTCATAGAGGGAATTGATCCTCTTGTCCTTGCCTGAAGTCAGATGTAGTTAGATGAGATGAGGCTGATATTATTTGTCTGCAAACTCACAGAAACCACATGTCAACCAGCCATTAGAAACTGAAATACTATGATTTCTTTCCTGCTTTTTAAGTGACAGCCAGAGCAGAGGCACTTGGCGTCCCTCAAACATTCTAAGCTGGTAGAGTTTATTTCATTTTGAAAAATGTATTTTCTACTGTGAAAAACCTGTAAAAAGGATTACTGGAATTGTTTTTGCCTATGGAAAAGTAGAAAGAATGACCAAACTTGTGTGGCCCAGTTATTTTTCAGACATGCAAACACAGCAACTCTTACATTTGATTACCCAGCAATTCCCATAAAAAGTCTCCACAATTATATGTATTATAATTCTTTTGCTACATAATGAATATTTTTATTTCTTGATTCAATTATATGGTAGGAAGATCATAATGGCACTAAAAATGTGAGAAATTCCTCTTGTTTTCAATGCCATCTGTGTTTTTTATAAATAATGCCAAGTGGATACCGGGATTTTAAAAATTACATACAACTTCTTACTTAACTTCTATGATCTTAAGAAGGATTTTATGTATAATTAACAGATTTATTCTATGTTACCTGTTTGATTTTAAATACCTATTTTCAAAACACTGAAAACTAAAAAAAAAAAAAAGAGATGGATCTAAAGAATACTATTTTGATGACAAATCCATAAAATCCCAGCAATAAAGTACCCATATGAAAAGTTCCCATTGTCTGGTACTGTGGCCTAGTGGGTAAAGCCGCTGCCTGCACTGCCGGCATCCCATATGGGCTCCAGTTCGAGTCCCGGCTGTTCCACTTATGAGCTAGCTCTCCACTGTGGCCTGGGAAAGCAGTGGAAGATGGTCTAAGATCTTGGGCCCCTGCACTCACAGGGGTGACCCGGAAGAAGCCCTGGTTTCTGGCTTCGGACCAGTGCAGCTCTGGCCATTGCGGCCATCTGGGGAGTGGACCAGCTGATGAAAGATCTCTCCCTCTCCCTCTGCCACTCTGCCACTCTGCCACTCTGCCACTCTGCCACTCTGTCACTCTGTAACTCTGCCTTTCAAATAAATACATAAATCTTAAAAAAGGTACACATTTCCCTCAATCTAATCATCCAAAAATAATCATTGTTTACATTTGGTGAAACTCATTTAGCATATTTTTAGAAGCACACCCCAAACCCAGGATAGGTAGATGGTATAAAAACAAATGTATAGAAAACAAATGTATTCAAAGAAATTACATTCTATGCTAGCAAATGAATTTATTTTACTAAAAAATAATATACATAAGTGATAGAAAACTTCAACTGTACAATGTAGTCTACAATCCTATCACCAAAAAAATGGGTAATTCAGAAATAGCTCAAATAAAATGTTTGAGTTGATAGTCAAACATCAGAAAATAATTTTCAAGAGGAGCAATGATGTGTTAGCGTATCTGTGGGTAAGATAGATTTTAATTGAATGAAGGAAACGTAAATGTACAAAAGGAGTGATGGTTGTTTTTAGATAGGAAGAGATGAATGGTGGATACAAAAATGTGGTTATAAGGTTGTCATATTTCTCTGTCAATGCAGTCATTTATTTTATCAATATCTAGTACTGTTTAACACATAATATAAGTGCTTCCAGGAGAAAGTAGCTAACTGTAACATGAAAAAAAATTCCTAAAAATAAAGACTAATGTGCTTCCATTGAAGGAAGTTGTGCAGAATGGATGGGAATTTTCAATATTAAAACTAAGTAGAAAGTAGGAATGTAACATGAAAATTTGTCAGCAGTGGCATCAGAAGAAACATGTCCAGAATTTCTAGTAATTACATTAGTGCTTCTGTATCAAGGCAGTGTTCAGGTCTTGATAAGGTACTCAAACTTGCAAAGACACTCTTGTCAATGAAGTAGGTAAAGCATATGATCAAGATGATTTCTTTGTCAGAACTATAGAAACTGAACTGATGTACAACATTATTGAGGACTGTAACCATGAGGGTAACTTCACAGTTATGTGAAGTCTGTGGTAGCCAGTGATTTCCAATGAAGCTTCAGTGAACAGTTTGGGTGCAAGGCAGTTGAAAGAAATTTATTGTGGTACAGGTGCCAGTCTCTTTGCCATTGCCATCCTCATTATCAATATCATTACTGGTAAATGAGTTCCAAGCACTTACATACTCACATACTGTGTGTGTGTGTGTGTCTCAATGTATAAAAAATTGATATTACATGATTGTAGATTACTAGCCCCAGTAAATTCCCAAGTCCCTACCCAATTATTTTTATTTCCTAGCCCATGCTGAATCCAGATATTTACATATATCTCAAGGGAAGTCGGGGTTAAGCATTGTTGCCTCCTGATATGAAAAGAAGAAACTTCAAGATGGACTTGGGATCCACAGAAGAAAGACACTATCAACAATCTGTGCTGACCCAAGTGACTCCATTGAAGTGACCCAACTGAGAGTAGCTATTAAGGAAGTGGAATAGGGGTAGGTGGATGCTACAGGAGACGATTCTAAATGCTGTGTGTGTAATAACTCATCGCATCCTTATAGTGATGCTATAGAGAAGCTGTCTTACTGCCATTCCCATTTTATCCATGAGAAAGATGAAGTACTAACAGATTAAGTAACTGGCTCCGAGCCAAAAGCTCAGAGCCAGGATTAAAACCTGCGCAGCAAGCTACAGAGTCAGCGTGTCTCTGGAGATGCTGTAGGCATCAGAGCATATGGTTGAACTAAGTGAGCTAAAAGTTCTCCTCTAACCTTGAGACTTGATGATCACAAGAACTTCGTTGACTGACACGTTCCTATAGAATACACACACAGCATCTCCTTGATATTACACTGCCTGTCATATCTGGACATTCTTAAAAGGAACTTTCTCTGAAGGTCATGCATGGGCAAATGCTATAATGTGAAAGGAATTGAAATCCTAATTTGAAGAAATGCTCCATTTGCATCCACATGCAGCTGTATGATTTATGACAGCCGGGGTTTTCCACTAAGAAAGTTTTACAATGGGAGTGATTTTTCATTTTCCAATCTCAACAGGAACTTGGAAATCAAAAGAAAAAAAGTTAATCAACACTTATTTTTTATTAGAAATAGTAATTCAAGAGAATGTTTCTGAAGTTTTCTTACTTGCTATACTAGTTCATTTATCTTTTGTTGTAATTCCATTATAATAGGTCAATTAAGTCTTTAAAAATGACAATATAGAAAAAACCGGGGCATAGGTTGTGGTGCAGCAGGTTGAGCCACTGCTTGGGAAACCAGCATCCCATATCTCAGAGCCAATTTAAGTCCCAGCTACTCAAGGTCTGATCCAGCTCCCTGTTGATGCACCTGGGAAGGAAGCAAAAGATGGCCCAAGTGCTTGGGCTCCTGAGACCCATGTGGGAGAGCAGGATGGAGTTCCTGGCTCCTGGTTCTGACCTAGACCAGCCCTGGCTATTGACATTGGCGGGAGTGAATCAGCTGATGGAACACACACACACACACACTCTCTCTCTGCTATTCTCTATTTGAAGTAAATAAATCTTAAAAAAAAATAAAATCTACAAAATTGTGGGTGCGTGTATGTTTGTGAAACAGTTTATGCGTCATGAGAACTCCTGTTCATCGAGTAAGATACTAGGCAACGTGGAGAACTTCGCCAGCACTGGGCATGATCATTGTGAAACCTCATAAGCCTTCCTCACATGTGAGCTTCATTGTGCAGCATTCAAAATCCTCTTTTTCTTTATTCTCCCCCAATGATTGTGTATGGGAATGTTGCTAATGAAAGTGAACACAGCAAAGTGTTGTGCTACCTACACCTCTATTTATTGCAACAAATACAAGATCATTCTGGAGAGAATCATTACTATATATAGTTTAAATTACTCCTCGTCAGATTTTAATCTGAATATAACAAAGATAATACATTTTGCCATTTTCATGGAATGACATTTTTTTATCTTCTCCCCTCAGTAAGCAGAGAATAGCAGCAGTAGTTATTGAAATGAAGGCAGTGTGATATCAGTGTGAAAGATAATACACAACCTGGTTCATCTAAATAGGTTAGGAAATTTCATTCCCACTATATGATAACTCCTAGAGCATCGGCTTTCGATCTTAGCTGAGAACTCTGACTGTCATAAATCATAAATCTGCATGTAGATGCAAATGGAGCATTTCCCCAAATTAGGATTTCAATTCCCACGGAAGGAATCAAATGGAAGTATTCAGATTTTATTTCCATAGGTCAGTAGAACTTGTCAGATTTAGTTATAATCAGTGTTAATATCATATCCCTTACATTATGTCCATCCAAACTACACAGTGTACTAGTGGGAAAGGTTTACCAGAGTAAAATAGAAGTTTAATGAACCACTGACTCATTCCTGTCAACCAGGTCCTTGCAACTTAAAGACGATTAAATAATCACCAGTTGTAGAGAAGCCTAACCATGAATTTTGCCTATAGACACAGATGTTTGTATTTTTTCATTAGAAAATAAAAAATTAGGGACAGCATTCTGGCACAGTGGGTTAGACTGCTTCCTGTGACACTAGCATCCCAGATGAGTGCCAGATGCAGTCCTGGCTGCTCCACTTCTGATTCAGCTCCCTGCTAATGTGCCTGGGAAAGCAGCAGCAGATGGCCCACGTGCTTGAGCCCCTGCCACCCATGTGGGAGACCTGGAGTTCCTGGCTTTAGCCTGGCCCAGTCATGGTCACTGTGGCCGTTTGGGGAGTGCAACAGCAGATGGAAGATCTCTTTCTCTCTGTCTCTCCTTATCTCTGTATAACACTGCCTTTCAAATAAATAGACATCTTTAAAAATTTTCAAGATTATTATTTTTACTTGTAAAATAAAGATTTTCACAAATCACTCTTTTTAATCCCAGGAGTTAGCAGGAAGTGGAATTTTTGGAGCTGTGTTTCTCTACAACTCAAGTAATTACTTGAGATTCAAATGGGCATTTTCAACATGGCTGTTGAGTGTGTTAGGACTCAAGGTTCCGATGCAATGGATGTCACCGTACCACATTATGGTATCACTTCTAGTGCACTTGAAAGTTACTAAGACTCTCTTACCAGGTTTTACTCATTAACAGATAGCTACTGGTAAAGAATCTTTCTGTCCGTACTCCTTTCCACTCTTCAGGTTTAATGATGTAGAGAGTAGGAAGGGTTGAGAAATTTCAAATGGGCACACCTCGCAGAGAAAAATATGGGCTAAGTACTTGAAGTGACAATTGAATAACTAGTACACCCCGCCCGCCCCGAGAAACTCAACCAGCAGCTTAAAATCTTGGCACATGAAGAGCAGGCATTTAGCCTCGCGATTAAGATGCCCAGGTCACACATCTGAGAGCCTAGGTTTGATTCCAAGCTCCAGTTCCTAATTGTAGCCTCCTGCCAATGCACATCTTGATCCGTAGTGGTGACGGCTCATCCTGCCACTCACGTGGGAGAGCCAGGTGGTGTTCCCAGCTCCCAGCTTCTGAGCTTCCAGCCCAGCCCAGCCTAATCATAGTAGGCACCCGGGGAGTGAACTGGCAGATAGAACCCAATTACTTGGGCTGTCACCTCTGTCTCCCAGAGTGCGAATCAGCAGGAAGCTGGAATTGGGAGCAGAACAGAGACTCAAGTTCAGGTATGCCATCTGATACAGGATGCAGGTGTCCCAAGGAGCATCTTAACTGTTGTGCCAAGCACTTGCCTATACACACGTGCACACAGTCCCTCCATTACTGTGCATGTACAAAATACTTGTGTGCTATATGTATACATATACTGTGACTTTAAAAATTTTCCCTATTTAATGAAGATCCAAAGTAAACACAAACTACCCCGAAAATGGAATATAACCTCTACTGAAATAATTTCAACAGAAGAAGTTATTAACAGCCATATATATCAATGGTTGTATTAAATCTAAAATCTCTTCTGCCAGCAGTTGCATATTTGTCTCTCTGTTTCCAGATGGATGCTTGGTATGATGAAATTGTGTTTTACAGTGGCAATTAGTTTATTCTTAGGATAATTTTTGCAGCAGTAAGAAGAATGTACACTGAGTAAGAAATCCATGCTATTTTCCTGTGTGACTGAGGAATGGCAGTTCTTGGAGAGTTAGCCATTCAGTCGAAGGTGCCAGCTGGCAGGCAAGTCCAACAATTTTTGTTTCTTTTCTTGGCATGTTGCCAAAGTGTTGAATGCAGAAGAGATGCTTTTTAAATTATGGCACTAAATGGAATCTTGGGTCCCAGCCTAGAAATTTATTAATGGTTATTGAGATATCAGACTATAACAGAGTGTGGCTAAAATTCCAAATAACAGGTGCCTAGATGGCTCTTCCTTGTGGTGATGGTCACTGTTTTTCTAAAAAAAAAAAAGATCTTTCCATAGGTTATGTCATAGGTCAGGCAAAAGCATATCTGAAGGCAAGAATCTTTGTGTCCATTTATGAACACATTACGCAGATTGGGACAAAAGTATTAGAGTAGGAATTTTAATGCCTGATAGAAATGTCTTCTAAGAGTTCGGGAAAATGGAAATTATAGGAATGATGTTCGTTTTAGAGACTGAGAAAAATCTCACTTGGAAGCCTTGATTTGAGCTTTGTGTGTGTGTGTGTGTGTGTGTTAAATTGGAATTGCTGTTCCATCTGTGTGGTGACGTTGTGAAGAAGAGCTGTACCCGGAACTGTCATCAGCTGCTGGCAGCCCTCTGACCTCTGTAGTAGCGCCTCACTGGCGACCAAGGTCAGCCGTGCCAACCTTCATGGTAAACGTGAGAGTTAGAGCATGATTGGAAGGGAACTGTCAGTCTGGCACATGGTATGGGCTCCTGTGCTTGCATGAATGCATGGGAAATCTCTCTGACACTTGGATTGCCATGTCTCAGTCCTGGCAAACGGTAAGCATTCATAACTATTTATCTAATCCACATGCCAGTGTCATTAATATTAAAAACAACACCAGGAGCTACAAGTCTCCAAAATGCCAACTGACAACGTCAAGCCCACAAGGCTACACAGCTGTTAGGTGGCAGATCCGGCGTTTCAGTCTTCATATATTTTCTAACTCAGTGCTCTGAGTCAATATGCCCTTTGAGTTGATTGTCATATATATAATCTGTGGGGTCATATGTAGATATATATATAGTCTAAAAGAAATTCAGGGCAATTGAATATGCATGTAAATTGTTTACAACTTTAATTTTTTGTTGTAAATATACATGCAAATATAGATATATAAGTGCATAAGATAGTAATTGCCTATGTGCAAATTATGCATGTACGTGTGTATGTATTTTCCCTCAGTCATTTATATGGAGGCGTTTGTAATTACAGCCAATAATTCTCAGAATTTAGTGCCCATTTCTTGAGTGATCACGCTGGTGTATTGAAAGGTTACTGGATTGGGTGCTGGGGCCCTGGGGCTGTTTCAGGTTGCAACTTTATTTTCTCACATTTGAAATAAGGGAGTTACAGCTAAGGATCGTTCTCGTTTGTGATAGGCTGATCCGGTGAAGGTGTTTGCAATCTTCCAGTACTGCACTGTGGTAAGAGAGGAAGGGAGATGAGTATTGACAGACATTTCAAGAAACATTACCATCTGCCATGACTTTTACAACAATTCAAAAAGAACAATAACAACCGCAAAATTCCTGATCAAAGCCGTGGCTGAATTTATGAATTTGATTTTCATGCAAATTCAGCTCTGAACATGAAGTGAGTCGTGAAATGGAATTTGAAGGGGTCGTGCTCCGTGCTCATGACTGACTGAGACATCCATCTGCCCGACTCCACTCAGGCCCCCTTCCCCACACAAAAGACGTCATTCAAACTGATGTGTATCAGCTGCTGTAAAATGGAGTTAATCATTTGAGAATAGAAAAATGAAGTTGTTTTTAGACTGGTAATGAATCTCCTTTTTGTTTTAGAGACTTTTCCCCTATCGGGAGCACGAAAAGATTACATAAACCTTACCTATTAAAAGCTGCATGCAAATGTATCTTAGGAATGTGTTTGAATGCCTAAGTCTACAGAGAGAGCCTGTAAAAATTGT
Source organism: Oryctolagus cuniculus (assembly GCF_964237555.1). Classification (NCBI taxonomy): domain Eukaryota; kingdom Metazoa; phylum Chordata; class Mammalia; order Lagomorpha; family Leporidae; genus Oryctolagus; species Oryctolagus cuniculus. Next base: position 58,985,233 of record NC_091449.1, read on the forward strand.
GGTGTTCTGCGAAAGTTGTCATAAACGTTTATGAAAAATAATAAAGACAAAAGGAACAACAGGGAGGCACCATTAGTGTAGAAATTTAACATCTTTAATCCCAATTATATGAAAAATAGAAAACATCTATAATAGATATATTTGTAACTTTATTCCTAACTTGAATGTAGGGAGCTTCTCATGATTTAGCACAACGGACTTTTCAAGGGTAGCCAATAATTTCTGCTTAAAATGAACCATTTAGGCATATTAATAATCTTCACCTTATAAACAGCAGACTTCATTGTTTCACTGAAGGTAAACATAACTCCTTAACTGAAGGAACATAATTAATGCTGTAATTTACCTCATTTGTTACATTTTTATTTGTGTTTTATCTTCTACCTGGTATTTAATGATTGAAATGTTTCAAGAGATAGCATTTGTCCTGAAAGGTAATACCATCTGAACTTCCAAATTCAAAACCAATTATTGAACATTATTGTTAAAAAGAAATTGTTCTAGGTCCTGGCTTTCATAGTTTTCACATGCACGGTGCCTGTATTTCTCAAAAAAAAAAAAAAAGATAAGAAGCATGAGACGTGCATAGGTACTTCCAAGGTTCCAACTCTGAAGTCGGCACCGCAGCTCTCTTGAATCTAGACACTTGCGGCAAACACCCCAGCTGCAGAGGGTGTTTATATTTTAAGTTTGCATCTGTAAAACTTGAATCCCCATAGTGCCTCTGTTACTTTTCCCATTCAGAGTCATATTTCTGTTCTTGTCAACCTTACAACCAGAATAGCACTTGTAATGTTGTGTTTCTAGACTGTGTGTGTTTTTAATCTATTTTCTTTACCATATTGTATTAACATTATTTAATCATAGGCCTGTGTGTTTACTTTTCTGACAACAGGATATTATTTATTCAGAACACATACTTTTTGTATTATCCAAGGCTTTCTAAAATCATTCTAGTGTGTCAGTTGAATATATAATTAGACTTTTTTCTAAATACACAATAATTGCCCAGCAGAAAATGCTACCATTTCTGTTTCTTAGTTTTAACATACCCAAAGTGGTTAGTAATAAAAACAAAAAATTTTTTGGAAGTCCCAAGCATCCTTTATTTAATTATTAAAGTAAACTTTACATTGAGGTATAAACCACGTAATGAAAAATGCACAAATCCTAAGTATACAGTTCTGTGATTTGTCACAAAGCAATTGTGTCCAGATAGCTCCACAGGACATGGACCACCCAGTTCTTTACAGTAATGACATCCAAGTGTCATTTCATTACCGATTTCTACCCCTGTTGATTAGTTTTGCTGCTTTCGTTAGTATATGGATAAAGTCAGAAGGTAAGAACTTTTGTTCTTGGCTTGCTTCATTCAACATTGTATTTATTTTTCATTATTTTAAACGTTTAACATGATAAATATTTGTGAGATATATCCATGTTGTTGCATATGCCATTAATTAGTTCCCCATCATTGATCATGCATCATGGATGCATTGTATGATTATACATGGAAGGAATCCACTCTACCACTGATGAAACAGGATGTTCATTATGGGATTTGAGGCACTAAATGCAAAGTCATAGCCATCTGTGATATCTAATTGTTGACCAAGCATTTGCTCAATGAACTTGGAGCTTAAATAGAAATTTAAGGAGTGGACATTTAGCCTAGTGGTTAAGGCACTCACATTCTGCGTTCTAGTGTCTGTGTCTGGTTCCTGCATCTGGTTCTAGTTCCTGCCTCTGGCACCCGGCTACAGCTTCCCGCTAGTGCACACCAGAGAAGACAGTGGTGTTGACTCAAGTGTTTGAGTTTCTGCTACTTACGCAGGAGACCTGGATTGAGTTTGTGGCTCCCAGCTTCAGCCCTGGCCCAGCTCTAGGCTTGTGGGCAACTGGGGAGTGAAATAACAGATGCATGTTCTCTCTGCCTGTCTACCTGTCTCTGTCTCCTTCTCCTTCCCTCCCTGCCTCTTAAATAAATAAGTAGACATTTAAAAATACATGAACTGGGGAGTTGATACATGAGTAATACTTAAATTGTGGGAATGATTACTTATCTAGGAATGGAATGGAGAATGAATAAAGAAGATAGTAGACTGAAGCTTAAAAGAAACTCAGTATTTAAAGGATTGTATGGAAAGATGAAGTTGAATGAAGAGTAGCACTCAGAAGCATTTCAGAGTTTCTTCACTAAGTAAAGCCAAAACGCAGCTCTCTCATGCTGTTGGGCAATCGCAAGGAGCAAGTCCAATGGGTGTGATTGTTGGTTATGCTGTCAAATATTTTCCATCAACTCTACTTCTAGTTGTTGATAGTTTGAGAACAGAAACCATCCTCAATTGATATTTTCTACCCATCATCTAGAATAGCATCTGGCCTTTAGTCAGATGTAGCATTTTTATTAAATAAATTAATGCATAAAAACATATGACGTTCTCCCAACACCAGCACATGAGCAATAGCTTGAATGGGTGTCGCTCCCCGTCTTCGTGGAGGAACGACACAGGACCCTGCGCTGTTCTTTTGTCTGCTCGGCCCTCCCCGGGTTTGCTGCTGGTTCTTCCTGGGTTGGCTACTGTCCCTTCCACCTCCGTGGAAGGGCGGTTCCCCCTGCCACATTCCCCACTTCCGCGGGGGAGCGGCATACCGCCAGCCGGCTCTCTCGGGGGCTGCTCAGGTGTTCCTTCAGATAGATGTTCCCCTTAGATGTTCCTCGTGCATGTTGTCTCTCTCCTCCTTTATAGTCCTCTTCCACCAATCCCAACTCTGCTACCCACACGCCGAGTATGCTGCTCTCCTCCAATCAGGAGCAGGTCCTACAGTTTATTGGTTGAACTGGAGGCAGCTGTGTAGAAGCTGTTTCCTCCTCTCCCAGCGCCATATTGTGGGAGAGCAGATGCATAGAATAAGTCTTAATTCCAGTAACTTAGTCTAGTCCGAGTTGCTCCCCACAAATGGGCCCCAAACCATCAGTTTAATCTAGTGTTAAGTGTACTTTAGGGCATAAGTTCAACAAAAAGAGACTGCATGAAATTTAACAGTACTTACATTTCTCTGGCCAAGACCCGTGAGGACCGACATGAGCCAAGCTGGATTTGCATTTGCCCCCTCTCCCCATCCTGTCGTTGTTCTCCTCTGCCTGATGGTAGCTTGGCCACCATACCCCAGTAGGGTTCAGAGCCATCATGCTTGATGCTTGATGGGTTTCTGATGTACCTGCCTCTCACCTGCTTTGCTCATAGGCTGTGGAAGGCTTCTAAGTATCAGCTTCACATTTACAGAAGACCTCGGGTATGAGCCGCTCTTAAATACGCAGATACGATGGGGCTAAACTGCAATAGAAGAGCAGGACACAGCAAGCCTGCAACTCCAGTAACACTCCCTAAGTTGAAGGGACTCTCAAATCTGATGATCATACTTCTGGCTTCCATTTAATTGATGCCTCTATGTAGCCAAAAGAGCCATACCTTTTTGCCAAGCATCAAATTCTCATCCACTGAGAATTCATTTATTTATTCAGTGCTACAGTGAGTGTGTTTGAAGGCTGACTTCATGCCAGCCAGTTACTCAGATGCCTGAGACCATAGTAAGCAAACCAAAAATACAACCTCTGTCCACATGGAGCTTATGGCCTAAGGCTAGGAGAAGATAATAAAAATTAACACAAAAGTGTAAGAAATGATAAGACATAATACAAATTTCAGCTAAAAATGGAAACATAAGAGGGATAAAAGGGCCGGCGCCGCGGCTCACTAGGCTAATCCTCTGCCTTGCGGCGCCGGCACACCGGGTTCTAGTCCCGGTTGCCCCTCTTCCAGGCCAGCTCTCTGCTGTGGCCAGGGAGTGCAGTGGAGGATGGCCCAAGTACTTGGGCCCTGCACCCCATGGGAGACCAGGATAAGTACCTGGCTCCTGCCACCGGATCGGCGCAGTGCGCCGGCTGCAGCGGCCATTGGAGGGTGAACCAACGGCAAAGGAAGACCTTTCTCTCTGTCTCTCTCTCACTGTCCACTCTGCCTGTCAAAAAAAAAGGGGGGGGGGATAAAAGGATGAAGATGGAATTGTTCTGTTACTTTTCATGATCAGAAAAGGCCAGGTTAACAACATGGCATTTGTATGGAGGCCTGTGAATATGGAGAAACTGGCTATGTGGATACCTCAGAGAGGCGCCTTGCAGGCAGCAGTGAACACATGTGCAAATACACATGAGTGAGAACACGTGTGGTGCACCTGCAGGGAAGTCAGTATGGCCAGAATGTTGTTATAAAGCAGTGATGTCATAAAGTAGCAGGTGGCTAGATTACACAGCACCTGAGGGCCAAGGTAAGGATTTTGATTTTACTTTTACTGAGGTGATCTTAACTGTAATACAGAAATATCCCCCTCCATTCTGTGTGAGTAACAAACTTGAGGGGATGAAGAAAGGAAGGAGGGTGACTAGTTAGCAATCTATTGCAAAATTTGGGCAAGAGATTGTGTTAGGTCAAGAAGGTAATCATGCAAGGGCCAACAAGGTGTTAAATTCTGAAAATATTTTGAATGTGCAACTGAGCAGTGTTATTGATGGATTGTTAGTGACTTATGAAAAATAAAAATTAAAACTACAATAATTCCAGGTATTTTTTTATTCAAAACAACTGAAAAAGATGGAAGTATCATTTCTTTGTTTTCTTTTTTTTTTTTTTTTTTGACAGGCAGAGTGGACAGTGAGACAGAGAGAGACAGAGAGAAAGGTCTTCCTTTGCCGTTGGTTCACCCTCCAATGGCCACCGCGGCCAGCGCACCGCGCTGATCCTATGGCAGGAGCCAGGTGCTTCTCCTGGTCTCCCATGGGGTGCAGGGCCCAAGCACTTGGGCCATCCTCCACTGCACTCCCGGGCCACAGCAGAGAGCTGGCCTGGAAGAGGGGCAACAGGGACAGAATCCAGCGCCCCGACCGGGACTAGAACCCGGTGTGCCGCCCCAAGGCGGAGGATTAGCCTAGTGAGCTGCGGCGCCGGCCGGAAGTATCATTTCTAAGATGACAAAGACTGCAAGGAATCAGATTTGTCGTAGGAGCGGGATTCTTGCCAGTATGCACAGTGTAAGACAACTAAACAGGTAGTCTAAAATTTGGAAATTATGTTCTTTTATGTGTTTCCCAGATATCATTTCAAACCTTAGTTCATAAGACCATCTTTATCAATAATATATGTATATGTATGCAATTAAAATGCATGCACACAACCACAGCAACAGCATTTTGGATTACAAGGGTTCTAATGTTCATTGTGAAGAATAGATTTTTCTCCCCCAAACTGATTTTTGCTTTCCGGACCATGGTGCTTGGTTTGGACTGTCATTCAGATTTTTCTAACTTATGGTGTTAAATTCTTGAATAAACAAACAAGTTCCCAAAATAAATATTTTGCGTCCTTAACATTTCTCTCTTGGCTTGAGTTTTGTAAAAGAAAATAACCAAGCTGCAAACATCAGCTGCATTCTGGCTGCTGAGATGTCAACAGCCCTAAGACAAACTAAACCAAGTTTTAGAGAGAGAATTCCTGCTCCAGTGTTGTGCAGGGACAGCCTAACAGTCCCAGAATGCATGTGAGCTTAAAGCCTGTTTGTTAGTCACCTGGAAGAAAGAATGTGATTTTTCTCAAGCACTCACATAATGAACGTCCAGGCATCTTGACAATTTACCCCAGACTGAAAAAAGCCAAATCTGACTTGAATGTCATCATTGGGAAGCCTCTAGGTCAGTCTTTTATTCTTCCATTGTGATTCCTCTAATGTTTTCATTTTATCTCCATTGACTGTGATTGTTTGTGATAATCCTAAATATAAAGTGAGAATATTGTCCATCAGTCTTGGGTATACATAAAATACTTGAAAAACGGTGGCATGGACATAGGATTTAAAGTTATATAAATACCAGAACCAATGAGATGTAATCATGGTTCAAGTTGGTGGAGCTGATGGCAAGAAATTACAGATTAGTGTAAAAACCTTTTTGCCATAAACCTTACGCAGTATTTATTTTTGTAGATATGTGTGGATTGCTTTGATATACATATATATGTAAATAAGAGGAAAGATTTTAAATTCATAAGGTCAATGATGGAAGTATTTGAAGCTATGAATAACTATACACAGAGCTCTAGATGAAGTCAGGAATATAATGAGTTGCTCTTATAGTGTCAACAGGCCATTAACAACTGTAGAAAAGACCTACATGGTCAAGTTTAATGGAAATGTCTATATGTAATTATCGGCTGCTCTGTGATCTTTTATTCTTAGACGCCGAATTAGGACTAACAGGTCAATAAGTGTCTGTAGATTGAAAAAATCTAAAGGTTCTGACACCAAAATTCAATCCTCATTAGAGACTCATTGAGAGGGCCACGTTAATTTTGGAAAGCACAGGAAACATTTGTTAAACCATAAAGTTTCTTTTTCATAAGTTGATATATTTTAAAGCATGCTGCTGTGTTTGATATTTTAGCATTTAAGTTTTTCCTAAAATATGCACTTTAATTTCTGTATAAACTCTGCTCCCAACTTGCTATACTATCATGATATACTACAGAAGTGATATTTCTGGAGGAATTTCTAGGGATACTTGTTATTTAAAAAAATTATTCTGTCAAAAAAAATTATTTACCCAGATTCTAAACACACTTTGCAATTTTTGTGATGGGCCCGTTTGTGAGTCCTGGTGTTGGTCAAGGGCCTGCCTTAGAACTTGCAAATTTATTCTCCAACCTTCCGGGCACTTTTGAGCCTTTCAGATGACATTGGTGCTCTCTATGGAGTTTTTAATTTTGCTCACAGTATTCTTCAGCTTTAATTTTTGTTTGGTCCTTTTGTATGATACCTACAATTATTAAACTTTTTAAACTAATGTATTTTTCTTATTCTGTTAGTTTTCTTGTCACTCACAGGGTGACCTTAGAACAGTGAATTTTATAGTCTTTGTCAAGCAATTTGGAGATCTCCATTTTTTGGGATGGACTCAGGGAATACTGTGTTCCTCTGATGGTGTCATGTTTCCTGATTTTTCATGCTCCTTGAATTCTTTGCATTTGAAGAATCAGTCACCACCTCCTGCAATCTTCACCAATTGGCTTCAGGAGAGAACAACTTTGATTCCACCATCCAGTTAGTGATTTCTGCGGCTCTCTCATGCCTTTCTCCTAGCTGGACCTATGCCACGTCTCTTGTACCCTCTGAGGGGCGCTCTCCTAAGACTGTGTGTCTTCTCTTGATCTCACAGACAGGCTGCTGGTGGACAGTGCCCTGAAGTGCTCAGCTTTGTGTGCATTCTTCCAGCGCTTTGGAGTTGATCTGGCCGTCTGTGTGATGGGCTTGTCCTCACCACCCACATCCAGGGGCACCTTTGCAGAGCTGGCCTGGGTAGGGAGTGTTTTGGTTGGTTGAGGGGTCTCTACGCCAGCTGGCCTTCCTGATGGAACCACAGAGGGGATAGTAGGATCTGCAGTCTTTCTGTCAGCCCCTGGATTTGTTTTTAACCACTCAGCCATGTTGATGACAGCAGTGTCCTGGGTGCGGTGACGGAGAAGTGGGCTTGCTGAGCACTTCCCATCAAGCTGGAGTAGCTAGGTGCTCACCCACCATACTTCTACTTTCCCCCATGAGAGAAACAGACGACTTTATTGGTGTTGAGCTACGCTGGCATGGGGGAGAGGTGACTGAGGTGAAGTGCAACTGTTCTTATCCTTTCTTATTCTTAAATGGTTTTGAACCAGCCGTGTCTAGAATTTCTCACTCTATAATCCCAGACTCCCACAAAGGTACAAAGATCCTCAGGTGGAAACCAAAGCTGATGCTCCGTAAGAACCTGGTCATAGAAAGCTCCTTCTCCACCACCTTGCTGATGACATCCCTGCAGGTGACTTTCAGATGTTGCAAAAGAAGGTTTTAGTGGTGAATAGGTGCAGGAAATAAAAGCGCAAAATGTATATGAGATTCATTTTTTAATGTGTAAGTCTTTAAAATATATTCGTTGCTTCTTGTACTACTTCTACAAGTATCAACAGCTACATATGTTGCAGACTTGAATCTAATATTCATGATGCTGAGAATAAAAGGAGACACATAAAATGCCTACCCTTCAAAAAGCAAAATAAGCTTACTTTATCTATGGAAAAAAGCACAGAGGTTAAGGTTAATTATACTGACGGGTTCAGCCTCTCTCCAACAGCTTTGGAAAGTATTTTAAAAATCTGATTGACATAATCACGTTGATTGACATAATCACGTTGATTGACATAATCATGTTTTTATAGGAAAGGTTACTGTGGAGCCAGGTGAAAATGAAGGAGGAGAACAGTGACAGTGAGGTCGCGGTAAAGAGAGAGGGAAGTCGGTGAAGTCAAAGGTGGAGGTTACAATGCCTGAACCAGAGCCTAGGAATATAAATGAAGAACCCCGGAGGACTTGAGAAATGTTTGTGATGTGAACCTGTCTGGGTTCATGATAGAATATAACAGGGATAATAAAGAAGAGACAATAACTCTTTAGAGTACATTAAGTAAGTTGAGCACTGAAGTGGAATACATAACTAACTTTTGGCTACAGCCTAGAAACCTCTTGAAGAGGGTGGTAAGTTTCCACTTGTCAGCCGGGAGTTCTGATATGAAACATAAGGAAGCAACTGACAGTGCTGGGTTGTGAGTTAGCAGTCATTTCTTTAATTAAGAAAGACACACAACAGCATCTATTAAGAATGTTTTCTCAGCCTTCACAGATAAAAGGTTGGTTTTGAAATGTATTGCATTAGTTGGCTATAGCTTAAAATTAGACATTTATTATCCCACTTTTCTCCTTTTTAAAAGACTTATTTATTTGAAAAGCAGAGTTAGAGAGAGAGAGAGAGAGAGGGAGAGAGAGAGAGTTCCATTTGCTGGTTCATTTCCCAAATGGCTGTAATAGCCAGGGCTTGGCAAGGTTGAATCCAGGAGCCAGGAACTCCACTGGGGCTCCCACCAGGCCCAAATACTTGGGCTGACTTGCACTGCTTTGTCAGGTACATTAGCAGTAAACCAGATCAGAAGTGGAGCAGCAACCTTTTTTTTTTTTTTTTTTTTAACCCCTAACCCTAGGTGCTAGAACCGACAGTCGTATGGGATGTCACATAAAGCAGTTTAACCCTCTACACCGAAACTCTGGCCCTGTCTCAGTTTCTGTCCTGTGTCCAGGCCTGGTTTAATTGCTTGCCCTGTTTAGAGGTCTGACAGATCTGCAGTCTGTCAGCCAAGGTATCATTCCCATTTGAGGCTCAACTAAAGAAGGATCCCATTTTAAGCTCTTGTAATTGTTGGCAGAATTCAGCTCCCTTGCAGGCTGTTGGAGTGAGGGCTGCAATTTTTTTTGCTGGCTGTCATGTACCCCTCTCCACAAGCTAGCTAACAACTTGGTAACTGGCTTCTTCAAAGCCATCCAGGGAAATAGCCTCTCCTGGCAAGACAGCCACTACAATCTTACATAATGTCATCTCATATAGCAGATCATTTTGGCTGGATTCTACAGGTTTGCAGGCAGTCATAAATCCGGCCCACATTCAAGGGGAGGAGATGGTGCTAGAACTGAAGCATGAGGGTGGGGTCCATGGGGTTGTCTGAGTATTTCTCATGCACAAAGATGAGCCCCAGTTCTGCGTTCCCCTAGATTGTGTTTTTCCTGTCTACTCTCCAGCAGTTAAGGATAAAGTCATACTTAAAGAGAAACAACGGTATTTTATAAATACCATTTTGAGCTTCACCTCTCTTACATGTTTGCTTTTCAATATGTCAAAAGTTTTGTTTGTAAACTTCAACAAAGTTCCCATCCAATCCTAGTTGACTCATAGAAAATACAGCGTCATTTTCCAAAGCAGTGAGATTTGCACTGGTAAGCTCTGGGGACGTCATTGTGAGCAAAGAAAACAGGGACTTAGAAAAAAAATGTGTCTTAGGAACGGGGTGTCTGGTAATTCAATTCCAGCTCCTGAAGCCTCTTTCTATTCTAATACCCCTTGGTGTAATCCCTGATGAGTTCGCTGTGTACACGGTAACACAAACAGGCTTCAATTTAGAACAATTTGAATAGTGACTGGTAAGGAATTGATAGGATCACAGAGCTGTTCTTACTGCTGCTTGTTTATCTCTTCTACAAAGCCTTGTTGAGCCAAATGAGGGGAAAATAATAACCCCTAATATTTCTAATGACACAATCACAACGCAAAGGGTGTTCAGTGTTTTGTTTCATACATTTTGTCGTTCATAAAGTATATTTCTAACAGCAGCGTCAAAACTCAGCTAGTGAATGGAGCACGTTTAGTCTTACGAAATGATTTCCCTGCTGAGCCCCTAAGATCCAATTCCAACAGACAGTATACCTTAATTTTCATTCCTCCTTTTCCCTTGGGTTACTTTGGTTAAGTAGAGATATCAACAATCAAGTGTATCTGGGAATTATTTAGCTTAGAATCCAAAATGCGCAAAAAGGCAGAGTCCTGCAGTTCGGTTGCTTCTGGGTCATTCTGCCACCGCCCCTCCCCTCACCCCACAGGACTTTAAGAAGTCCCAGGGACCTGGGCGTGGAGCATCTTGCTAGCCTGAGTGCTCCAGAATAAATTAGACACACCTTACCACCAAGGGAAATGCAATCTGTTTTTAAAAAATGCATCTGTAAAACAGTTCATCATGTTACGTGCTATGAAAATGACGATTAACAAAGGAGCAAATGCACAAGTAAGACACCAAGTGCCGGGCACAGTACAAGCTTTCCACGGAGTCTCTGGTTTCAAATTGGGGGGTTCGTTCTGTCTGCTTTTCATTGCTACCATAAAAAGTTAACAAAAACTCACTCACTGAAAGCAACACAAATTTATTACTTTATGGTCCTGTAGATGGCAGGGCCAGTGCAGGGTTTTTTGGGCAGAGCTGTGTTCCTCCCCGGAGCCTGTGGAAGACAATGTGGTCCTTCATTTGTTCAGACTGTTGGCAGAATCCACTTTCTTTGCAGTGTGAGACTTAGCTCCTCATCTCTAAGGGTCCCTTCAGTGTCCAGATAACTGCCCAGATGCTGGGCCTCCTGGACCCTTCCTCTAGAGCTGCTGAGCCCTCCTCCAATTGCACCTCTCGGGCACAGTCCTCTGTTTTATGCTACATTAGAAACCTATAATTAGATTGGACGACCTGGATAATGCAGGATACATGCCCATCCTCGAGGCCTTGCCCTCAGCATCATTTCCACAGCCCCTGTGGCAGTGCAAAAGTGAGCCTTTTATAACTTGGGGAAGCCATTTCCAAAGCTGGATGATGAAACGTCAGGATCTGAACCCAGACTACGGGGCCTGCTTCAAGGTAGGGCTTAGAAATCCACGCTCAGAAGGGTGGGCACACAGGGCCAGGGTCAGTGTGGGAAAGGGCGTTTATAATCACGATTGTAGCGGTCATCATTGCTTCACAGTGAGAGTGCTCAAACTCACCTGTCGACTCTTCTGCTCTGAAGGGCCCAGGGCCACGCGTGGGTGTGGGAGCACTGATCACGGCTTCGGAGCTCCCAGAGCCTGCCCTGCGGTGCCCTGTGTGCACCGACCTCCACCCACCCAGATCCAGCCCTGCCCCATTTCCGACCGGAGTCTGAGGTCCACCTGCCCATGTCCCGGAACTAAACGCGCTCTCCCTTGGCTTCCGCCACCTGCTGACTTGTGTCCCCTTCCTTTCCCCCCGCGTCCACCCTTTCCTTTGCGCCACAGAATTACACGCTTTTCAAGATTCAATTATGTTCCTTTCAAAACTGCTTATGCTACTTCTGGTTGTTACTCTCATTACATGTTTTAATTAAATACCAAAAACTGTGATTAAATATGAGTTTAAAGTAGAGAAAGTTGGTGGTTCAATTTAAACTAAATTAAAAGCCTTGGAGAGTCTCAACGAAGAAGAGTCGCTTTAAAATAGCTGTCAAATTAGGTGTTGATGAGGTAACTATGAAAGACCAGGAAAATATTTAGACACATTCTGCCCTCAGAATGATCCAAAATATGTCTTTAATTTCTCACTCCATTTGAAATAACGTAAAACTGGGGTTCTGGAAGAATGCAGGAAGGGTGTGGATTATGAGAGAATTACAAAGGAAGCTGTTCACGGGCTACACCCCCCGAGAGGCCTCGCTTCTCTGACCAAGTGTTAGGGAGTAGATAAGAATTTAGTTGTGAATGTGAAGTTAAAATATGGCGATCATTATTCAGATTTGATTGACATATATAGTTTAAGTACCATAAAAAAGTTACCCTTTACATAATTCGGTTCTTTATAGGGGGAAATTTGTCAAGTACTGTTAAAATGTTTTCATAGCCCTCAAAAGGAATCCTCACCCATTAGTAGGCACTCCCTATACCCTACTACCAGCTACTGGAAATCACTAATGTATTTTCTGTCTGAATACATTTATATGTATTTGATATTGAATAGTAATAGCTTATTACAATATGTAGCCTTTGTGATTACTTTATTTCATCTACTGAGCGTGTTTTCAGGGTTCATCCATATTCTTGCATGAATCAATACTTCACTCCTTTTTATGTAATATTTAATTTATAGATATACACCAAATTGTATGTATTTATTGGTTGATTGATATTTGGAATTTTTCCCTCCTTGGCTATTATCGACAATGCTACCATGAATATTCATGTACAAGTTTTCCAAAGACAGACATTTTCAATTTTCTTGAGCCTATAACTGGGGGAGAATTGCTGAGTCATATGACGACTCTATGCTTAACAATCTAAAGAAACATTTGTTTTCCAAAGCAGAAATACACCATGTTACGTTCTAACAAACAAGATATCAGGGATTTAATTTCTGTACGTTCTTCCTAATCTTTATTGTTCTCTCTTTTTTATATTATTGCTATCATAGAGGATGGGAAGTGGTTAATCGCTGTGGTCTTAATCTATTTCACTAAAGACTATATAGATTTTGAGGCTCTTTAAATGTACTAATTAGCCACATGTGTGTTTTCTGTGGGGCAATATCAATTGAAATTCTTTGCTGATTTTTTTTATTATCTCATTTGTGTGTTATCTTTTTACTGCTTAGTAATATCCTGTAAAACTTAAAGTGTTTCTTTTATATTAATTTTCAGAATATTAAAAGCATCTTGGCTAATAATAATTGCATATGTTTAAGTGGCATAGTGTAAAATTTCAATACATGCACCTAGTGTGTACTGATCAAATTAGGGTAATTAGCTTTTACTTTTCATTGCCGTTGCTTCATGATTAGAGTCTTAGAGCTGCTCTGTCCTATTTGCTCAGAAAATATGTGATAGGATTTTGTGAACTGTAGTCACCCACTATGCTGTATAGCATCAAGAGCTTAATCCCTCTAATTCAGATTTGGTATCTGTTGTGTATCCTTCCTGTATTACCTCTCCTCCTCCAGCTTCTAGTAATTACTGCTCCTATTCAGATTGAGTGTTGTCAGTTTCCGTGTAGGAGAGAGAACATGTAGTGTTTGTCTTTCTGTGTCTGTCTTGTTTCATTTCACATGTCCTCGAGTTCCATCCATGTTTTATTTTCTTGTGGCAAATAATAGGATTTTATTCTTTTTAATGACTGAAATATTCCATTATGCATTTATAATGTATTTTTCATCTGTTTTTGGATCCCTCAGTTAATTCCATTTCTTGGCTGTCATGAATGTGCTGCCATAAAGTTAATATGGCAACTATGAAATAGAGCTGTCATATGATGTAGCAACCCCAGTATTAGGTATATATCCAAAATATGGGAAGTTTTTGTATCAGAAACATGAACATATTTTATTGATGAAGCCCAATTTGTCTTTTTCTTGGCTGCTTGTGCTTTTGCTGTCACATTTAGTAAATAATCCAAGGTTACCAATACGAACATCTGTGTTTTCTTCTAAGAGTTTTACAATTTTGGAACTTACATTTAGGTTTTTCATTCATTTTGGATTAATTTTTACATATGATGTGGATAGGGATCCAGTTTTTTTATATGTCCAGTTCTCCCAATACTATGTCTTGAAAAGATTTTATTTCCAATTGAATTGTTGAAATACTTATGGAAGATTGACTGCAAATGTATGACTTTACTTAATTACTTTCATTTCTATTCCTTTGATCTACATACCTATCCTTGGACCAAGAGCAGATGGCTTAGTAAGTTTTGAATAATTTCAAACTTTGGAATTTCAAATCTTGAGATTTCAATTTCAGGATTTGAAAGTCCCACAACATTCTTCTTCATTTTCAAGATTTTTTTTGATATTCAGTGTCCCTTGCATTTCCCTTACAGTTTTAGGATCATTTTATTAAGAAATGACAATCTGTAGAAATTTTGGGGAATAATGACACCTTAAAAAGATTATGTAGAGAAAAAGGTACTCTGATACACTGCTGGTGGGAAAGTAAACTAGCACAAACATTATGGAAGACAGTATGAAGATTCCTCAGAGATCTGAAAATGGATCTACCATATGACCCGGCCATCCCACTCCTGGGAATTTATCTAAAAGAAGTGAAATAAGCCTATGAAAGAATCACCTGTACCCTCATGTTGATAGCAGCTCAATTTACAATAGCTAAGAAATGGAATCAATCCATCCATCAGTGGATGACTGGATAAAGAAAATAGGGTATACATACATGATGGAAACCTACTTAGCCATAAAAAATAATGAAATACTCTCTTTTGCAAAAAAATGGTTCCAATTATGCTTCATTATATAAGCCAGACCTAAAAAGACAAACACACTATCTTTTTTCCTGATTTATGTTAGCTACTATAAGAGTACAAACAAAAGTGTAAGAGTGGAATGGACGTCTTATGATCTGATTATTGTTTATAGCTCTTGGCTATATTTCTGTGGCACAGTGATCCTTCTAATTTTTACTTGTTGAATATTAAATTTCGTGGGCTATTAAGCATCTTATTATAAAGTAGATTGAAAGTATGTTACTGCAAAAATTAAAAGAATAAAGGAAGGAAGAAGGAAGGAGTGAAGTATTCTTATGTTCTTAGAATTGTATCTGATAATTAAAAATGAATCTTAATAAAGATGGGATGGGAGAGAGAGTAGGAGGTAGGATAGGAGTGGTGGTAGGCGAGTGGGTATTAGGGGAAGAACCACTATAATCCAAAAGCTATACCTATGAAATTTATATTTATTAAATAAAAACTTTCTAAAAATTGTGTCTTTGAAATACATGAAATCTGTTATCTTTATATTAGTAAAAATATTTTAAAAGATTATGTCTTGAACACATGGTATCAAAGAGGTACCTGAACCACCATGTTCATAGCATCACTGTTCACAACAATCAAAAGATGGAATCAACCAAGGTGTCCCTCATCAGATGAATGTATGTATGTACAATGAAATATTATTCAGCTATAAAAGGGAAGAGATTCTTTTTTAAAAAAATTTATTTAAATTATACAAGGTTCAGCCAGCGCCGCGGCTCACTAGGCTAATCCTCCACCTTGCAGCGCCGGCACACGGGGTTCTAGTCCCGGTCGGGGCGCCGGATTCTGTCCCGGTTCCCCCTCTTCCAGGCCAGCTCTCTGCTGTGGCCCAGGAGTGCAGTGGAGGATGGCCCAGGTGCTTGGGCCCTGCACCCCATGGGAGACCAGGATAAGTACCTGGCTCCTGCCATCAGATCAGCACAGTGCACCGGGCGCAGCGCGCCTGCTGCAGTGGCCATTGGAGGGTGAAGCAACGGCAAAGGAAGACCTTTGTCTCTGTCTCTCTCTCTCTCACTGTCCACTCTGCCTGTCAAATTAAAAAAAATAAATTATACAAGGTTCATATATGTCATATATATATAGATTTAGGAACATTGTGGGACTTCTCTCCCTCCTGTGCACATTCCAACCTTTCCCCCCTGTTTGGATTCCCATTCTTAATTTTTACAGTGATCTATTATCAGTATACTTAGTGATCATATAGCTAATCCTACTCTAAGTAAAGGAGTTCAGCAAATAGCATGAAGAGAAAGGAAACACAACAAAATAAAACAAAGCTAAACAAAAGATTATTCCTCAATGGAAGAGAAAAGGACTACAAATAACCATCCATTCTCAAAATGTCTATTTTGCTACAATACATTACATTCAGGTATTCCATTAATTGCATTGGATCAGGGAAAACATATGATATTTGTCTTTTTGGGATTGGCTTGTTCACTAAGTATAATGGTTTCCAGTTTTGAACATCTTGTTGCAAAAGACAAGATTTCTTTTCATAGCTGTGTAGTATTCCATAGTGTATATATACACCATAATTTCTTTATCCAGTCAATAGTTGATGGACATATGGGTTGGGTCTATATCTTAGCTATACTGAATTGTGCTGCAATGAACATGGGGGTACAAATGACTCCTTCTTATACTGATTTCTTTTGGTTTGGGTAAATTCCCAGGAACGGGATGGCTGGATCATATGGTAGGTCTGTGTTCAGATTTCTGATGTATCTGTCTTCAACAGTGACTGCACCAGTTTTCATTCCCACTAACAGTGGATCAGGGTACCTTTTTCCCCACATCCTCACCAGCATTTGTCGTTTGTTGATTTCTGTACCTGAGCCATTCTAACTGGAGTGAGTTGAAACATCATTGTGGTTCTGATTTGGATTCCCTATGGCTAGGGATCTTGAGCATTTTTGCAAGTGACTGTTGGCCATTTGAATTTTTTAAAAAGATTTATTTATTGGAAAGTCAGAGTTACACAGAGAGAGAAGGAGAGGCAGAGAGAGAGAGAGAGAGAGAGAGAGAGAGAGAGAGAGGTCTTCCATCTGCTGGTTCACTCCCCAATTGACTGCAGTGGCCGGAGCTGCACCCATCTGGAGCCAGGAGCTTCTTCCAGGTCTCCCACGTGGGTGCAGGGGCCCAAAGACTTGGGCTATTGTGCACTGCTTTCCCAGGCCATAGCAGAGAGCTGGACCAGAAATGGAGCAGCGGGAACTTGAATTATGCCCATATGGGATGCTGGCACTGTAGGCGGAGGCTTTCTATGCCCTGGACATTTGAATTTAAGGGAAGAAATTCTAGCATTTGCATCAAAATAGATGCAACTGGAGAATATCATGTTGAGTGAAATAAGCCAGACACATAAAGACAAACACTGCCTGTTCTCCCTTATATGTGGGAGGTAAAATTAAAAAGACAAAAATTAAAAAAAAAATTTTTACATTTCATATTTCCTCATTTATTATAGATAACACAAACACATTTATATCTTTAACTACTCCGAACTTTGGGCCATCATCAGAGCCACTGCCATACCATTTTCCTCTTTGAAATCTGTGTCTACTTCATGCATGGAGAAAACACAATTCTGCAAAGGGAATATTAGGTGAAGAAGTCGTGCTGTAGGTCTTAGAGAGGCCTCGCGGTTCAGACAAGATCCAGCGCCCAGCGGACACGCCCCTGGCCCGCCCAAGGTCACCAAGAGGCCCCGTTCCCAGGGCAGAGCCTGGCGCTCACGTTTGGGAATCATGGGACAGACCTGCCTCCGGCTGATGACGTCATCCACGAGCTGCGACCTCGAACAGACTCACGGGACAGCGAGGAGGGCGGCTTTAATCACTGAGTCGTTTCATGGAAGACACTGGTATTAGGTGACCCTGGCGGGAGGGGACATCCCTGTGTGTCCCATGCTTGGGCTCCAGAGTCAGAAATCAGGAAGAACTCGCTTGTGTTCAGGTTTTTGTCTCGCCTCCTTTGATGCAAGTTCTCCCACTTAGTGTAGGCAAAGGGTCCTGAGATCCCACTCTGACCATCTGAACCGTTTAACTGTGGAGGATAGCACATCACTAGAATACTTGCGAGTGCATTTGGATGACCGATTCATGGCACTGCAGCTCAGCTCATCCATGTTGAACAACCTCACCGATGGCCTCTTGCAATTTTTTGAGGCCACCGAAACTTTTCTTGCTAGTGAGTGGAAGGAGGTCGTGGGTCGCTGCTTGCCTTGCCCTTGGCAGTTACCAGCAATTCAGATCAGAGCAGGTGGGGCCAGAATAAGCTTATTGTATCCAGGGACGCCTTCATTGCTCCTTTACAGTCTGATTGTTCATTATAATTCCTTGTTGTAATCTTTGATTTCTTCTTCTTGCCTAAATGTCCTGCCTATATCCTGTGGCAGAATGTTGAGTGGAAGTGGTGAGAGCTGACATGTTCTCTTATTACTAAGAACAGGGGGAAATATTTCAGTCATTCATCTTTAATAATGGAGCCTGTGTTGGAAATAGATACTCCTTATCGGGTTCTTTTACATTTCTGAGAGTACTTTTACACTTTGTTTCATTTTGCTGTGTTTTAGTTTATCATGAGAGGGGTTGGATTTTGTCAAATGCTTTATGTCCTGTGAGATGATCATGGGATTCGGTCCTTTGTTTCTGTAGTGTACTACAGTATTTGTTGATTTTTACATGATATGCCAACCTTGAATTCCTGTGATAAATCCCACTTGGATTATTTACCGATAATCCTTTACATGTTACTTACCTTGTTGTCCTAGCATTGCAAAGAGGATTTGTGTGTGTGAGTGTGTGTGTGATGTCTCTGTGATTTTATTATCAGGGTAACCCTGACCTGAGAGAATGAGTTGAGAAGTGTCTCACCTCTTCTAATTTTTGGAAGAGTTTGTAGAGAATTCATGTCACCAGACAGAAGTCGTGGGGTTCTTGTCTTCATGTAAGACAGAATTCAGGCGTGAGACTGAGAGCAAAGTAGTAAGGTTTTATTGGGGACAGGGAGGGGACAAAGAGAGTGCCCAGTGACTCAGACTGGAGCAGAGCTGGGTTACAAGGTTAAATGGAGAGACTACACCTGGCAGACCAGGTGGGGGCAGCTCCAGGACAAAGGGTTTGTCAGATGGGGGTGGGGGGAGGTCTTGCTGGTACCGGATGTAAAGTTTGATTGTTCAGTGTTATCAGGCCAGGTAACCCATTTGGTGCTGAGGAGAGAGCTTTCCCCAAGGGGGAGGGCTGGGACCACCTGGCAGGTTATCAGGGCCTGGGCAGGACGTTGACGTGTAGATGCTGGGCTGCTTCCAAAGTGGGTTTCTGTAGAAGCTGGTGTCCTCAGGCCCCTCTCACACATGTAGGCTAATTTCTAACTTCCTACCCAACAGTTCCTGTTTAAACATTGTGCAGAGTTCACCACTGAGGTCCCTCATCTTGGAATTTCCCATGGAGGATGTTTTTAACTACTAATTCAATTTATTTTCTTGGGCCAGCGCCGTGGCTCAATAGGCTAATCCTCCACCTTGCGGCACAGGCACACCGGGTTCTAGTCCTGGTCGGGGCGCCGGATTCTGTCCCGGTTGCCCCTCTTTCAGGTCAGCTCTCTGCTGTGGCCCAGGAGTGCAGTGGAGGATGGCCCAAGTCCTTGGGCTCTGCACCCCATGGGAGACCAGGAGAAGCACCTGGCTCCTGCCTTCGGATCGGTGTGAGGTGCTGGCTGCAGACCGCTGGCCGCGGCGGCTATTGGAGGGTGAAGCAATGGCAAAGGAAGACCTTTCTCTCTGTCTCTCTCACTGTCCACTCTGCCTGTCAAAATAAATAAATAACACAATTTATTTTCTTGTTATAGACCCACTCAAAATATCTATTTTTTTCCTGATTCAATTGTTTTTCTGAGTCTGTTGTTTGCATTCATTTCCCTAAGCTTAGTAATTTGTTGTTGATATATAATTATCTACTATATCCTTTATAATCACTTTTGTTTTGGTAAGATCTGCAGAAATGGCTTTTTTTTCAATCATATTTTAGTCAATTGAATCTTAGGTCTTTGCTTATTGCTCAAACTATATATTGTCAATTTGGTAGATCTTCTCAAAGAATCAACTTGTCATTTTATTGTTTACCTCATTCTTCTGTGTATTTTGCTTATTCCTGCCCTAAACTCTGTTATTTCTTTTCTCCTCCTTCCTTTGGCTTTTGTTTCCTCACCTTATTCTAGTTTCTTAAGGTACAAAGTATTATTGAATTGAGATTTTCTTCTTCTTTTTCATTGGTTTTTACAGCTGTGAACTTTTAAATACTGCTTGAGTTGTACTTCGTATGATTTGATATGCTGTGTTTTCCTCAGTTAATTCACAGTATTTTCTAATTTCCCTCAGATTTCTTCTTGATCCATAGGGCATTTAGTAGTATGTTGTTCATTTCCATGTTTTTGTGGATTTTCCATATTTTATTCTCAGTGATTTCTAATATAACTGCATTGTAACCAGAGAACTTTGTATGATTTGAATACTTTTAAATTTACTGGGTCTTTTTTTAAAGTACAGTGTCATCTGTTCTGAAACACATGCATTCTTGGGTGAAATATTTTATAGATGTCTGTTAAGTTTGGTTGATGTATAGTATTATTCAAATGTTTCTTTGCTTTTCAAATTTTTCTCTATTTTGTATTTATTGTTCAGTGTCAGATATTGATTTTTCTTAACTATTACTGTGAAAGTATCTCTCTTTGCAAATCTGCGAATAATTTCTTTATTTGGTATTTGATGAATGCATATTTATAATTGTCATATTTTGATAGATTAACTCCTTTATACTTGTAAAATGACATCCTTTTCATCCAATAACAACTTTTTACCTTGGATTCTATATTGTTTTATACTAGTATAACCACTATTATTCTCTGACTGTTTTGTTTGCATTTCATGAATTTCCCATGCTTTTACTTTTGGTCTGTTTGTGTCTTTGAATTCTAAGAGTTCTTTCTGTAGACATATTATAGTTGATTCATAATTTTCTTTTTCTTTTTTAAAGATTTATTTATCAGAGAGGCAGAGGCAGAGGAGAGAGAGGGAGAGGGAGAGGGAGAGGGAGAGGGAGAGGGAGAGGGAGAGAAGGGAGAGAGGGAGGTCCTCTATCCATTGGTTCATTTTCAAAGTGACTGCAACAGCCAGAGCTGGGCTGATCTGAAGCCAAGAGCCAGGAGCTTCTTCCAGGTCTCCTATATGGGTGCAGGGCACAAGGACATGGGCCATCTTTCACTGCTTTCCATGGACATCAGCAGAGAGCTGGATCAGAAGTGGAGCAGCCGGATCTCAAACTGGTGCCCATATGGGATGCTGCCACTGCAGGCGATGGCTTTACCTACTATGCCACAGTGCCAGCCCCGACTCATACTTTTCATCCTTCCTGACAATCTTAGCCATTATTGGAGTGTATAACCCACTTACATTTAATGTAGTTACCGGTGAGGTAGAATTCATGTCTACCTTATTGCTACTTATCTCATGTGTATCTTTATATGTTTTGATCCTCTGTTTCTCCATTACTGTCTTCTTCTGTGTTAGATATTTCTAGCATACCATTTTAGTGTTTTGTCTTTTAATATATTTTTGAGCATTTTCATTTTGTGGTTGCCCTGGGGGTTGAACTGAATATAGTAAAATGAAAATCTAATTGAGTCTAATACCAGTTGAGTTTCAGTAGTATACAATAACTACTCCTGTGTAGATCCATTTTCTTCTCTCTCAATTCTATTATTGTCACATAAATTACTACATTGTGCTGTTATTGTCATATCATTTACATTTTGTGTATTGTGTGGTTATCAACAGATTTAGAAATGTACATGAGGGTATCTTTTAAATCAGGTATAAGAAAAGATAATTACAAACAAAAATATGCTTACACTGTCTCTTCTGTTTACCTATACAATTACTTTTTCTTTTTTAACATGAATTTTTTTTTACTTATATAGGTGAGCGAATTTCATGTATTCTTATATATAGATTTAAGAGCATAGTGATACTTCCCTTTCTACCCTCCCTCCCTCCCGCCCACACCCCCACCCTCCCGCCTCCTCACTTCATTTGTGCTCATGTTACCCTCTGGTCTCCAGCCATTTCTGCTTAAAGGACTGCCTTCAGTATTTCATTCTTTTTTTTTTTTTTTTTTAAAGATTTATTGATTGATTTGAAGGAGTTTTGCTGAGCAAGGGATAGACAGAGGGAGAGGGATCTTCCATTTGCTGGTTCACTCCCTTGATAGCTACAACAGCAAGCTAGGCCAGGCCGAAGCCAGCAGCCAGGAGCTTCATTTGGGTCTCCCACGTGGATGCAGGGACCCAAACACTTGGGGCATCCTTTCCTGCTTTCACAGGCCCTTATCAGAGAGCTGGATCAGAGCTAGAGCAGCTGGGACATGAATCGGCATCCATATGGAGTGAGGGCATCCTGAACAGTGACTTTATCCACTGCACCACCACACCAGCCCCTGCCTGTAACATTTCTAATGTGGAAATTCTCTGTTTCTTTATAGTTGGTTCTTGCTCATGTAAAATCAACTATATATCTGAATTGATAGATCCCACCTCGATTTTATTTCCTTTGTTATTCAAAGATGTTCCCCAGGATGATTTTTATTTTTTATGTACTCATAGTGTACTTCAACATGTTCCTCTTCACTCTGTATTTGAATATTTATGCTATGTCTGTAACAGATCACGTTCATTACCTTGGGAGGACTCTAGGTGGTGATGCATTTATTGATCTGGAGGCATGTCATGTCTTATTGTCTTCCTCTCAATGATGTAAGCAGCCATGTGAAGTTCAATGATTTTTTAATTTAATTTTATTTGCAAGCTGGTGGCATTTTAATTCTGTGAGGTTTTTTCTTAATGGTTTTCTAGGATACTTTGCCTATTTGAGAGGCAGAGATGTGGAGACAGGCAGCAATCTCTCATTTGCTGGTGTGTTCCCCCAAAAGCCTGCAACGGAGGGACCTCAGCCAGGCTGAAGTCCTGAACTGGGAACCAAACCCAGGTCTACCACATCAGGGACAGGGCCCCAACTCATTGACACACCACTTGCTGCCTCCCAGAATGCAAGTGGAGTTGGGATGCAGTCAGGACAGGAACTCGGGCACTCACATGGTACAGGAGCAGCCCTACCATCTCCTAACTGCCAGGCTGGTTTCCAGATGGCCACAGTGGCAAGGGGTAGTCCAGGAGCCTGGCACTCCATTCAGGTCTCTCACATAGGTGGCCCAAGCACTTGGGCCAACCTCCACTTCCTTCCGAGACACTTTTGCAGGAAACTGAATCCGAAGAGAAGCAGCTGGAACTCAACCTGGTGCTGTGATGTGGGATGTTGATGAAGCAGGCAGTGGCTAAACCCACTTTGCCACATAGGATACTTACGTAAAGAGAGATTTCCCATGGTCTACTTATGGCTAGTCAGTGTTATGGCCTATACACAAGGCAGGATAAGTGCTGATTTGCTCCTTATTTATCATATTCCAAGATAAGGACTCACTGTCCTGTCATCCTTCAAAGATGCCTGTATTTGTTTACCGTTCTCTTGATAATGATACACCTGACCCAGGTTACCTGTGAAGGAAAAAGAGGTTTATTTAACTCATAGCTTTGAAGGCCGAAAGTCCAGATTGCACAGATCTCTGGCAAGAGCCCCATGGCAGATGGCAGGAGGTGTGTGGGAGGATGACCATGTCTCCAACCAGGAAGCAGAGAACTGGGTGGGCCCATAAGCATACATTTTATAATAGCCTGTTCTGGAGAACTACATTAATTCCTCCGTACTTGGCCTACCTCTGGAAAGCCACCCACCTCCCAGTACTGCCACCTGCTGAATCAAATTTCCAACACTTGGACCCTTAAAGGCCATCCAAACCATTTCCAATCATGATGTGTTTTTTGTATTCATTGCTCACTTGACAGTTTGTTGCTCTTATTTTTTTTTTCAATGCTCTTTGAGGAGCAAGGAATATAAAATTGGATAAAATTAGAGTTTTGGAATACCTTTGGAATCCTTCCATGCTATTCTGATTAAGCCACTTTATGAAGCCATTCAGAAAAATAAAATGGGAAATAAAAAGAGATCTTCTCTTTGAAAACATTGACCTTTGCATGTCTGTGGGACACACAAGTTTGAACAATTCCAATCATCAATAGCATTTGTTCGCAATTGGATGCACATAAATGGATGGGGTCCTAGAACGTGGAGGACAGAAAGTATGCGAAGAAATCTCATTTATAGATACATAAAGATGTAAATGTTTCAGTGTTCCGAAGGAGCCAAAGGCAGTGCAATGTGTAGGTCTAATAAAGAAAACCTCACCGAAACAGAATGGTGATTCTGAAAAAGCAATTTTTAGATTGGGTCTGGAAGAATGAATGGTGAGTCAACCAAGCAGAGATGAGGGAAGAAAATTTCAGGATCAGAGAGCAACATGAGTGCAAGGAGCTGAGGCGTGAAATAACTTGGCATAATTGAGGAAAAGACAGGAGGCTTCACCTGAGAATGCCAATTAACCTGGCCTGAAAACCACCAGGTATAACTTGAAATGCAATAATAACATCATTTCTTCCCAGTTTACACGTTAGTCTTTTCTGTACATGAACTTACTATTAATAAATGAGAGAAAAGAAAAAATCTATTACAACAGTTTCCTAATGTGATGCATTTTTGCCGAGTTGCTCAACCTTACTTTGAATTCATAACGAATTTTGAATCTCTAATGCACAAATACCCACTTGACTACTAGAGTGTCGATGTTGTTTCTTAGCTTCTCCTTCTCAGGCGTGGCAGTACCTGAGTAGAATGGGCCAGTGTATGTGTTAGAAGGAGGCACTCTTCCCAGAAAAAGGTTTGGGTTTCCCAGAATGGAATCACACCTCTGATGAAGTGTCTGCTACCCTTTCCATCCATACTTTTTTATTTTTATTTTATTTTTATTTTATTTTATTTTTTTTTATTTTTGACAGGCAGAGTGGACAGTGAGAGAGAGAGACAGAGAGAAAAAGGTCTTCCTTTGCCGTTGGTTCACCCTCCAATGGCCGCCGCTGCAGCCGGCGCACCGTGCTGATCCGATGGCAGGAGCCAGGATCCAGGTGCTTTTCCTGGTCTCCCATGGGGTGCAGGGCCCAAGCACCTGGGCCATCCTCCACTGCACTCCCTGGCCATAGCAGAGAGCTGGCCTGGAAGAGGGGCAACCGGGACAGAATCCGGCGCCCCGACTGGGACTAGAACCCGGTGTGCCAGCGCCGCAAGGTGGAGGATTAGCCTATTGAACCACGGCGCCGGCCTCCATCCATACTTTTTAAAACCAAGTTGGTTGCTGTGTAATTTATGTGAACTAAAATGAACTGTTTAAAAGTGTACAGATAGGTTCAGTTTTGACAAATATAAAAACTCACATAATCATTATGATCAAAATATAGAACAGTCAGATCACCCAACAATGTATCCTCATCCCCTTTATACTCAATACAAGCACCAGTCTTGCTGTCACAATAGATTAGCTGGTTCTGGATTCTTACATAAGTGGAACTTACAAGATACGACTTTTTTTGTCTTTCTTTTTCCCAACATGTTTTAGAGATTGATCCGTGTTATTGTATCCGTCAGTAGTCTCATCCTTTTTATTGCTAAGTAGCATGCTGTTGTTTTGATATGCCAGATTTTGTTTCTCCATTTACCAATTGAACATCTGCAGTATTTCCTAGTTTGGTCTACTATTAAAAAAACCTGCTGTGAACAATTCAGTAGAACTCTTTTTGTGGACATAGGTTTTCACTTTTGGGGGATAAATTCCTAGAGATAAAACTTTTCAGACACATGCTTATTCATATAGTTAAGCATAAGGATGAGGAACTAGCAAACAGTTTTCCCAGGTGGTTGTCCACTTTATAGACTCATAAGAATGTACAAGATTTCCAGTTGCTCCACATGGTTGTGAACACTAAATATTTCAAGATCTCTTAGGTTTCTTGGAGAAGTTTTATTTATTAATATGAGTTTCCTTGATTAAAGACATTGATCTTGACATATTCTTATGAACCATTTATGCCTTGTAAATTAATTTCTCAAACATTTTATGCCTTTTAATGTTGACTGTTTGCCTTATTATTGACTTGTAGTTGTCAGGATTATTTATTCCTAATACAAGCAAAGTTATTTAAGTATTGCTATAGAATTCTATATTTTTGAGGAAATAAAATTTTCAATTTTGATGTTAGTTAATTCATGTCTGCATTTTAAATGATTTATGCTTATTGTTTCATATAGAAATCATTGCAGTCATACATGTTAAGAAAATCCATGTTTCTTCTGGAAGTTCTGTAGTTTTATGGTATAAGTGTTCAGCTGCATCTATTTTGGTTTAATTTTGTGCAAAATAAGAAATGAGGCCCATTGTTTTAATATCTAATGTTCTATCGGAATTTTTCCAAAAGAAAACATCTTATATTAGCAACTGTTCTTATTATATACAGTGATCTCTTTCTAGGCAGTGTGCTATTGATCTACTTTCCTATCTTAATTATATGGTTTAAGTGTTCAGCTACATCTATTTTGGTTTAATTTTGTACAATGTAAGAAATAAGGACCAATGTTCTTTTAAATTTCAGTATCTAATTGTTCTACCTGTAGTTTTTTGTAAAGAAAATATGTTGGCAACTGTTCTCATTATATACACAGATCTAGTTCTAGACAATTTGTTATTGATCTACTTTCCTATCTTTATGCTAATAGATAGCATCTTGGTAACTTTTTTAGTAAGTCTGATGGTTAGGTAGTGTGAGGCCTCCGACTTTATTCTCATTTTTAAAGTGGTTTTGACTCTTCTGAGTCTTTTGAGATCTCTTAAAAATTTTAGAATTAGTTAATTTCTGTGAAAAATCTGTAGAGTCTTTGCCTGAGACTTCATTGACTACAAAGACTGGTTTAAAGAAAACATTGTATCTCTCCATTTACTTTTCATTTTCTCTATATCTTAATACCACTTTTAAATTTATTTGTAATGAATTTATACTATGCATCCTTTAGTAAATTGTATTTTTAATTTCAAACGCTATGTCGCACACATCCAAGTGCTATTAATATTTCCTTGAGTTTTAAAGTTATCTGGTAACACGTTTGGGGAATACTTGAAGATTTTATGCATTATTTTATTGTCAATAAAAGGAGCACTGGGCTTATAATTTTTTATTAAAATATGACCTAATGTGTTTATCTTTACATCAGCTGCTCTAAAATTTTGATTCTTATTTCTACAGGCTAATTTCTCGAGGTTCCCTGTGTGCGCAGCAGATGGAAGTTTGGTCTCATCCGTAAAGCTTATTCTGATGATGCTTTGAAATTTATGATATTTGACAAATATTTCCTTAAAATACCACCTCAGTCGGTAGCAGTGTGTCTTGGGCTTTTCCTTTTCTTTACAGAATCTTTTGCTTCAAATAGGAAACTCTTTATTGATTTTTTTCCCCCACAAATGGATTCATTGATTTGATTCAGAAGCTCTAAATTGCACGTGTGTGTAAGTGAGATGGATGCTTCTGAAAGACAAATTGATATGTATTTTCCAGCTAGATTCTTTGACTCAATAAAAATCAAATTTTGCTTGTTATATTATAATGTAAATGGGATCATTGTAAAAAGAACAACAACATGTTACATTAAGCCTTCTTTGATAATCTCCCTATTCTACTGTTGACAAGTAACAATAGATAGTAGCTTGATTTGAGTCCTTCAAGAGAGAAAGTTCTAGAAAAAAAATTGATAAAATAGACTCATAAAAGATACTTATTTTATTCCTAGTTATCTCCTTTAAAATCACAAATGTTTATATCTATATATCTATGCTTTATATATAAAAAGAACAGTGTTCTTTTTTCTTCAAGAACCATTTTTCACCCCTCATTTGTGAGGCTGCCTTTACTGAGAACATGACTTAGATTATTATATATAAATATTTTTTTGACAGGCAGAGTTAGACAGAGAGAGAGAGACAAAGAGAAAGGTCTTCCTTCTCCGTTGGTTCACCCCCCAGATGGCCGCCACGGCTGGTGCACTGCGCCGATCTGAAGCCAGGAGCCAGGTGCTTCCTCCTGGTCTCCCATGCGGGTGCAGGGCCCAAGCACTTGGGCCATCCTCTGCGGCCTTCCCAGGCCACAGCAGAGAGCTGGACTGGAAGAGGAGCATCCAGAACAGAACCGGCATCCCAACTGGGACTAGAACCTGGGGTGCCAGCACCACAGGCGGAGGATTAGCCAAGTGAGCCGTGGTGCCAGCCTTAGATTATTATATTATTAAAATTATTTAAGAGATGAAAGAATTTTACAATTTTGAAAATTACAATTGAAACAAATTTATAAAATGGAATCCTAAGTTAAAGTTTTAATAGCAATAGTGAATACTTAATAATAAATAAGAGCACCTTTGCTATTGATTGGTGTTGATATCATGACTATGCGTCTACATTTGCTAACTATTTTCTAACATACTCTACTTTAATAGAATGGTTTATTTTGTGAGATTTATCAGATCCTTATATGTCTCAATCAGATGACCTGGGTGGCTTTGGGGGAGAGGAAATGTTACTTGCCCCCATTCATTTGTGTGTAGACATGAGTTAACTGGGAATGAGTTGTTCTGAGACTACTACTCTTAGAACAGACAACATGCCGGGTTGGCCCTTGGCTGTCCCTGGGAACCTGGCTGAAGAGTTCCCTGCACTGACATAAACTAAATGATAGCGATGTTTCATTTAGACTACGAGCAATGTGGTTTATGTGAAACACCTGTATTCCTTCTGGGAATGTAGGATTTTGGTACATGCTAAGCAGAGGGTGGCCACATGGGCAGCCCAAAACAAAAATCTCTCTGTGCCAAGTCTCTAATGAGCCTTCCTGGTAGACGGCGTTTCATGGATGTTGTCCCTTCCCAATGTGGGAGGCATTAAGCACAGACAATGGAGCTCCACTGGGGTGGGGCTCTGGGAACCTGGAGCCCGGCTTCTTACAGATGTCTGCCATCGAACCTTTTCTCTTTGTTAATTGTGCTTTGCATTCTTTCTATGTAATGAATCATAGGCACGGTCCTATGAGTTCTGATGATGATCATACAACTAGGGACTGGTTTTGAAAAAACAGTTTACATTGCTGGTCTCCTTAGGATTCCTACTAGTGTGTTGTTAGTGGTCGAATTGTGTTTTCCCTAGAAGGATTGTGCCCAGTACCTTGAATGTGACCTTATTTGGAAGCAGGGTCCTTACAGATGTGATGGTAAACAAGGTTGTACTGAGCTGGGGTGGGCTTTAACCTAATGTGGCTGGCATCTTTCTATGAAGAGAAGAGAAAACACATGGAGGGTAGATGATGTAAAGATGGAGGCAAAAAAAAAAAAAAAAAAAATGGAATTAGGCTTCCACAGTCAGCAACACTTAGGTTAGGTTGAAGGCAGAGCAGTCAAGGGGACACCCCTTGACATCTAGCAGCAGCAGAGGGAGCAGAGCCCCTGCAGACCTTGATTTCAGACTTGTGGTCTTCAGAATTGTGGTGGAGTCAGTTCCTGTTTGTGAAAGCCGCCCAGTTTGAGGTCCTTTGTTGCTGCAGTCTAAGGAAACTGACACAGAAGGCAATTGAGTTTCTCTTATTTTGGCAGAAGATGGCACGTCTAACTTAGGCTTCAAACATGTTAATCATTTATGTGAGACCTTACTTTTGTTTGCTTCTGTCTGTGTAATATTCTTAAAAACAGATTTTGTCTGATTTATTCACTGATGTATCTCATGTGAAAAGAACAGTACCTGGGATTGTAGGAATTTGATACTTATTGAATAAAATACATTGAAAAGAGTGAATTAATGTGATTAGAAAGGAGATCTTATCAATATGCGAGTTAAAATCAGGGAGACACATCAATCAGAGATGTGTTTCAATTCTCCATTATGGTTTAACCTTGAAGATGTATCCATTTATCACATTACCTTGTCGTTCCCTCTGCTGTTTGTGTCAATATGTTCCCATAAGCTTCTGTTTTAATGAAGAAAATTAAGGTATTATGATCTCCATTCAGTTAACTTTAACCTGGTTTTCATGATTGGGCATTTATCAAATTTATTTCCCCCCCTGGTGGCTTGAATGTTTTTCAAATCTTGTTTCACTTCCTTATTTGTTTAAATGTGTTTGGCAAATTTCTCTAATCCTCAGTCTCACTGTGTATGTATATGTGTCCTAATTTTAAAATCTCAGGAGTTTATTGTCACTTTGGCTGTGTCTCTTTGCTGCTTAAGGGATTGCTTGCTCAGACATGGCCAGGCTTGCTGTTTCTGCTGAAATGGGCGTCACCTGTTCTACCTGTGTCAGTGCTTATGTTTGGTCTGGAATGAAAACAGCTTCTTCTGATCATCAAATATTGTGAATATAAACCTGGCCGGATATTTTCATTCTTTCCTTAACTCCTTGTCCTTCTTGCAACTGTTTTCCATAATGGTCAGTTGTGGTTTTAACAGTCCAAAGTGTCTTCCAGTGTCAGTTTTTAGCTAACATGACAGGAGGTTCCATTAATGCTTTTTCCCCCCTTTGGCTTAGCTTTGCTTCTTAGACCAGATTTGTCCCTGTCATTGCCCCTTCAATGTGGACTTGATGAAGACATGAGACAAGAAATTCCAGTGCAGCCAAAAAAAAAAAAATGTCTAAAATTCTCATAAATCTAGACCACCTTTGACTTACTGTGGACTGTCACACCCTGGAGATGTTCTATGGGCCAGCATCAACCCAGATCTTCACTGGATTTTTTTTCTTGCCCTGGCTGACCTCCTTTAAATGTCTCATCTTTGTGAATTTTCTTTCATGAGTGCTAATTTATAAGTTATAAAGTAGATTAAAGAATAAATGATAAATAAATCTCTTTCAAAACACGTTAGTCTGGAGTTGCCTAATAATATTGGCGTGTGAGTCCTTCTCTCACACCTCATTTTTTCGTAAGCACCTGTGAGAACCTTGGCTGTGTTTGGAGATTCTCTGTTTACAGGATGAGAGGACCTTCTTGCAATGGGTTCCTGAGTCCTGACTTCATCATGGTGGGTGTGTTAATCCAGTCTGATGTTGGAGACACAGCCTTTCTTTGTGTGGTAAGTGTTGATTGTGTCCACGTGGCTATTTTTGTCTTATGAACAATGGTACCTACCTTCCTTCTATAATACCTTGTTATGAAAACAATGCCAATTCAATAGAATCCCCACCACTCTCATATTTTCTGCCTTTCATGACTTACCAGGCTCAGTCTTGCTAAGATGCATCACTCTTCATCTAGTTTACTCTCACAGTCTCAAAAGTAGTTGTTTTGTGTTTCTTTGCAATTGCCTGCTTCTTGTTGTTGTTGTTGTTGTGAAAGTAAGTTGAAGCCTGGCTTTTTCTAAGAAGGCCAAGTCCTTCCATTCTTGATTTTTGAGAAGCCCAAATAGAAATACTTTTATAATAACTTCTTTGACTTTCCATTCTAGTTGAAAAATGTTTTAGTAATTTTAGATAAATGACTTCAGTTTTGCCTGGATAATTAAAAATCTTTTTCCTTTCTATGGGAAAGTTATTTTATGTGGGAAATTAGATTTCTAAATTCAGGAGCTGTGCTCAGAGTTCATTTGGGCGATTCGAGGTCTTGTGGTGGGAGGTGGCTGCAGACAAGCCAGGTGAATTCAAGGTGGGTCTCTTCAGAGAGTCATTTCATGGCGCTGTAGACCGTTCACATACTCTGGAAGAGAAACACGTTTCAGTTGGCCTAGCACTGCCACCTTCCAAGACCTTGCATTAACAACATCCTACAGATCTTGGGAAAAGAACAAAGCAACGTGAAAAATAACAAATACCATTCCAAGTCTTAAATAAGTGCAAGGTTCCGATTCTGTCAGTTGTATTTACACGAACCATGTCTAATCTGGTATGATGCTTTATTCACAGTTAACAAGAGAGACAGGCAGTAGGATGCACATTCTTTGCATCGGTCTCTAGAGACCCTGGACCTGACAGATGTGCTTCTCCTAGTACCCTTTTCTCATTGGGAATTTTTTTGTGTGTGTTAGAATAACAAGAGCTGAGCATATGCAGGACAAGTTAGTGGAGGAAGCTGGATACATTTGGCCATCTGTGAGTTTATATATCTTGATTTTTTGGAAAAATTGAAATTTATTTGAGAAGCAAAGAAGAGAGGAAGAGAGAGAGCATGCACATTCATTCCATCAGCTAGTTCACTCCTCAAGTACCTACAATGACTGGGGCTGGCCTGGGGCAGGTGCCAGGAACCAAGAATACAACCCAGGTCTCTCATTTGGGTGGTTTGAACACAATTACTCAAGCCATCAGCACTACCTCCCAGGGTCTAGAGCCAGGACCTAGAGCAGAATATTGAATTCCGATACTCCAGTTTGGGCTGTGGGTATCTCAACTGTTAGGTCAGATGCTTGCTCTTCTTGATTTTTTTTTAGCCCTGTTCAGGCTGCAGGTCTACATACTATCCCTCAGTCTAGCTGAGAAAGCCCACAAATTACAGTGATTTGTAGTAAATAATCTAAAGTACTATTCAGGAGAAATATAATGTAGAGCACACCTATTATTTTAAATCCTCTGGAAGCACAGCAGAAAAGAGGTAAAAGAAATAGATACAATTAATTAATTGATTTTAGTAGTATATTTTACCAATGCACCTATGTTCAAAATAACGTTGATTCAGTTTGTAATCAATATACGATTATTAATGAGACATTGTACATCTTTGGTCCCATCTTTGAAATTCTGCGTGTATCTTCTATGTGTGTCATGTGTCATATGGACCAGCCACACTTAAAATTTTCAACGGCCACATGTGGTTTGCAGCCACCTCATTGGAATGCACAGTTGTGATGACATACTGCCACTAGCACCAATGTCCGTTAAATCCATCCGATCTCATTATTATTAAAATGTCCCCTGAGTGGGGGCAGTTGCTCTTTCCCAGCGTTGCTGGCAAGCTTGATGTTTGATCAGTGTAGCAATGCAGACTACGCCTTCTTTCTGAATTGATTGCAGCCATGACCAGTCTCCTGAGAGATAGCTCCCTCTAGTGTCTCTTCTTGGGTTAGCAAGCCCTTTTCAAGATAATATAAAACCAAATGCCGCTGGAGCATTTTTCCTTCTTCCACCAAAGAGCAGGTAACAACTGATTTCCAAAAAGCTTTGTGAAATCTAACCAGTAAAATTAGCTTAGGCAATCCAAGCAGTAAACTTACCAGCCATTTCCATGGCCAGGAGAGACTTTAAGGGCTCAATCTGTAAACTACAGCGTGGCGATCCTTGGGGCAGGTGTTGGGATTTACTGATGGCTCCACTGTGTGTGTAAACACTGGGAGCTTGGGAGCCCAAGCTTGCATGTACTCTCGAGTGTACCCTTTCCAGTTATCTGTCAGCTCCACGGAGGTGTGTTCTTGATTTCAGTGTTTGCCTGACGTCACCCGAGTCATGATGCCGTTCTTGGTTTCAGAATCATCTACATTTCCTAAGGTGGGATCAGTTTCTGCCAATGCCCAACAACAAGCTCACAATTATGTTTCTAAAGGGCTCTGTTGAGCAGCTGCATCCAACCACTTTCAAGTCCAGAATCTCCGCCGTCTCCACTGAGCAGCAGTATTGATTTCTGCCGAAGGCTCTAGTCTGTGTGTGTTCCACTTGCTGACACCTCGGCAATCATTTGTGCATTCGGGTCATAGGCTCAGGAGGCACTGCCTGATTGACAGCCCTTTATAAATCTTTTATTTGCTTGTTTCTGTCAGGGCACAATTCAGTCTCAGATTTCTTTCTGGTGACTTTGTGAATAGGACTAACAACATCCCCAAATGGGAGATGTGATTTTGCCATAACTCAAACAGTTTCTCCAAGTCTCTAGGCTGTTCAGTGGCAGGGTCAAAATCAGATTGTAAATTATTTCTTGCAGTATGAGGAAAGCCTCACATGGTTCTGGCTCATGTTGTTTTCCAAAATTTCAGAGACTGGGGCAAGCCTTGAATGTTAACTGGGTTTATCTGCCACGCTCTACCGGCAGGTGAGTAACCACAGTCTCAAAATCCTCCTACGCCTCTTCCTCTGAGGAAGCAATTATGATGGCACTGATGGTCTCAACTTGCTCTTACTGGTTTTCAAGACCAAGTGCAACCGCACGAGGCTGGCACAGCATACCACTCCATTTAAGCGTTCTTCTTTAAGCACTGTTACTATAAGCTGAAGACAGCTCCACATGACCAGAGACTGCTCTTGATTGCTGAAGTAAGAGAAGAAGACATGAGCTAAGTCTATTCTGAACAGCATCTCCTTGGGCTCACTGCCTGTGAGTGCACTTGTTTTTGTTTTAAATCCTATCTGTAGCCCACCCAAGGCTCTTGATGGATCTACCTACATGAATCCCCATTAGCTGAGTATCAGTATCTGCACATTACCTTTTGTCTTGTAAGCACTGCTCAGAAGAGAATTAAAGAATCCCCCCCCCCTTTTTTTTGACAGGCAGAGTGGACAGGGAGAGGGAGAGAGAGAGAGAGAGAGAGAGAGACAGAGAAAAAGGTCTTTGCCGTTGGTTCACCCTCCAATGGCCGCCATGGCCGGCGCGCTGCGGCCGGCGCACCGTGCTGATCCGAAGGCAGGAGCCAGGTGCTTCTCCTGGTCTCCCATGGGGTGCAGGGCCCAAGCACTTGGGCCATCCTCCACTGCACTCCCTGGCCATAGCAGAGAGCTGGACTGGAAGAGGGGCAACCGGGACGGAATCCGGCGCCCTGACCGGGACTAGAACCTGGTGTGCCGGCGCCACAAGGTGGAGGATTAGCTTATCGAGCCGCAGCGCTGGCCCCCTTCCTTTTTTAAAGGCTGAAGGGTATTCCGCTGTGCAGAGAGACCACATTTTCTTTAAATATTTGCCCATTGGTGGACACCCATGTTGATATCGAGTCTTGGATATTGTGAACAATGTGGCAACGCACATAGGAGTGCAACTATCTCTTCAACAAACTTCATTGCCTTTGTCTATGTACTCAACAGTGGAATTGCTGGCTCATAGGATGTTCTATTTTTACTTTTTTGAAGAACCTGTGCACTGTTTTCCATAATGGCTGTACTAATTTACATCCCAAGATACACATTGTTCAAAGCATCACGTAATACACCACAACTAGATACAGTTTTCATTTGTTAATGAAAATAATTAATGTAATCAATAATGCTACCTCAATCATTAATTCTAGTTAGAAGATTAATATCTTGTTCTCTTGAAATTCTATAGTATTTAATATTTTCTATAGAGAGGGATTCTGCAATTATAAAGCTTCTTATTTCAATTGAAACCAAGTGAAAGCTGGCCATGGAACATGGAACACACATAATTTAAGAACGTGGGTACACCATACTTCATTCACACCTGGTGCCCATTCCAATTACACCTTTAGGCAAATGAGTTGAACCCAAAGAATCCCTTCTCTAGTCACATTTTCCAAATAGTTTAACTGTGATGCTGATTTTTTTTCTATGGCATACCAATGTCTTCTGAGTTCACTTTTAGGTCTCAGAGTACCTGTCCTCCCCTGTGAGTGGGTGGTAATAGACCAGCTGCCAGGAATTCAGCAATCCAACTATGCCAGTCACTGCCCCAGGCCATCCCAACTACCCCAGTCACTCCTCCAGGCCATCCCAACTACCCCATTTGTTAGATGTCTGGAATTCCCCACTGAAGCCTGAGTGAATAGATTCCTAATCCTTATTTAATTAATTTAAAAGAAATTATGATTTTTGAGGGATTGGTCAAACCCAGCCCTTGTTTAACTGTTTCCCATTTGAAATCATGAGCCTTATAATTGGATTTGTACTCATCCCTGCCAGGTGCTACGCAGTGACTGTGCCTGGTCCTCAAAAGGTTTGTAGGTGTCACAGCCAGACATTGAGTTTTCTTCTGAACCCTTCAAGCCTCAAGATAATGGAACCAACATCTGACTGTTGATCCTATCCATTTACCTCTTTTTCATCCCATTTTTTAACAGCAGTGAAAAAAATACAGCAAAATCTAGCGTCAGCTCTTTCTTTCTGCTTTATATTTTTCCTCCTTAATCCCGCCTTTCTTTTGGCTGCTGTGGGCAGTTTTGCTATCAGTAAATCCATTACTTAAGTTGATGCCCCTTCAATACTGTCTTGACCCCTCAATAGCAAAAGAAAATATGAAGTACTCACATTCAGGGAGAACCCTGAATTATGGCATCCATCAAGCTTGGGCTCAGTAGTATCAAATCAGATGCATCCATTTTCTTGATTGCGTAACAGTCTTTATGTACATACATGCGACCTTTATTAAGGTTTGTTTATTTGAATGGGAGTGCGGGGTTGGGGGAAAGTGAGAGACAGAGAGGGAGAAAGGGAGAAAGAGGGGGGGAGAGTCAGTCAGGGTTGGAGCAGGCTAAAAGCAGGAGTCTGGAACTTCATTCAGGTCTCTCACATGGGTGGCAGGGACCCAAGTACTTGAACTGCCGAAAATGCCAAAATCCTAAACCCTGTATGTGCAATTTATTTATGTTAATGATCTCTTACAGCCGTCAGGAACAAAAAAAAAAAAAAATGGAGCATTCCAGTTGTCCTTTTGCCAATCCAAATTTGCCTTCACCGTTAACATTTCTACTGCTTCAGAAAGACGGTTGCAACTTAGCCAGCAACAGGCTTAGGCATAATTACGAATGGGTATGAGACAGGGATAACTAAACACACAGCATGGGGAACCTGCAAACCTGGGCTTCCTTTTCTACCCCCGATGTGCTTCGATTTTGGAATATATCAGGTCCTGGGGGTAACTCCCCTAGGGAGGCTGCTGAATTCCAAAGTTGAGTCACTAGACACATGGTCTTGTTCTGGTTGTATGTGTAACACCCTCCTTCAGTCTCGGGTTTGCAGGGAGATGCAATACAAAAAATCTCAATGAACCAGAATATAGTGCTGAAATCACCTCCAGATCAGTAATTAGCACACAGCAAAGCCTTTCAGGACCCTCATTTCTCTTTTAGTTAGTCTATTCCATCAGTCAATATTTGCAAAGAATCTGGTCAGGGTCAAAACCTCTTCAAGGACCCCTGAGGAGGGAGGAATACATTGCAGGGCCATGGTTACCCTTTCAAAGAACATCTAAAAGGCCTTTATGTGCAAATGTTCTCTCTGAAATCTAATGCTTGCCTCAGCCAAGTCAATTTTGGAGTCTGGACGGGCAGTAGCCTGCTCTGTAATGCTGTCCACACTGATAAAAGCTTGCAGTTTGGGGGAAGACCCAGTCTCTGCCTGCTACCTCAATAGAAACAGATGATCTGTGCAAAGATAGCCTCTTGTTCATGGGCAAAGCTTCTCTGAGCTGGGAGTGGATATGGATGCTACACGTTTCTTTTTTTTTTTTTTTTCTGTAATGAGGCTGAATTCAGTGGCTTCTGAGATGGCCTCCAACGAACCATCACCCATCCTCTCCCTTGGAGTGTGCCTAGCATTGCCTTTGTTTCATACCGAGAGAATACGGTGAATGTGATGGGGCGGTGGGGATGGGTTGTCACTTCCAAGATTAGATGACTTAACAGGTGACTTCCATCTCCATGGCTGATGCCTTGCTGGCTTTGGCAGAACAAGTTGCTTTGTTGGAGTGGCCTGCGTGGCAGAGAACTCAAGGTGAGGTCCAGCTAGCAGGCAGCTGGAAACTGAGGCCCCCGGCCTCCGCGCTCAAAGGGAACTGAGTTCTGTCAGCGGCTACATCAGTGGCCTTGGAAGCAGGTCCTTCCACAGTCAAGAATACAGATAAGCCCACAGCTGTGGTGCAGCAGGTTAAGCTGCCTCCTGCATTGCTGGGAGCCCTATATGGGCACTGGTTTGAGTCCCTGCTATTCCGCTTGCAATCCAGTTCCTGGGAAAACAGCAGCAGATGGGTTAAGTACTTGGCCTTGCACCCTCGTGGTGGAGCCAGATGAAGCTCCCAGCTGCTTTTGTTCTCTGCTCGTTGTGACAGCTCTTTTCCATTTGACATGACAGATGCACATGTTGACTTACAAGATCATCACTTGAGGTTAAGTAGTATCAGAAGTAGAGCTGCATCTAGGTTAAGAAAACAAAGGAGGTCATGCAGCAACATGGAGGGTCAAGACCATCACTGAGGCTGGTCCCAAGTGATTGGGCCATTGACGATGACCTTGGTCTGCCAATCAGATGAAAAATATCAGAGACCTGGTGACCAGATAATACCAGGCTGTGCCCCAGGTAGGCTTCTGGGTGGGAATCTGAGAGGAAGGGGATTGCATGATGATAGAAGGCATGTGGAAAGATTGGGGGAAGGAGGAGGCTGGGGTGTAAATGCAATTCAGCTGAGTCCTAAAATGAATTTATGCTCATTAGGAGGATTTTAGCCTTTTAATTTAAATCATGGATTCCATAGACTTGGTAGTTTAAACACATCAGATGTTGCATCATGGGCAGGAAAGATTTTGAGGAAAGTAATGTCCCCAAAGTGAATAAAAAACCGTAATCCCAAAGACAAAGATATATGGGAAAATATAAATTTATTTTATTTATTTTGGCTTGTTGGATGCTTCTATAATCTTTCCTAAATCTATAAAGAATAATATAACAAGAAAAGTCTTCTAAAAAACAAAAAAGCCCTAAAAAACATGAATATCCACTTTGGAAATCACCATTCTCTTTGCTAAGTACAGAGAGAGGTATGCCCCTAAATTTACTTCCAACATTAGATTATTTCTGTCTTTAAGCTTTGAGCTTATAATATTTTTCAATTATTCAAATCTGGAATTAGGGGCTGCCACTGTGTCATAGTGGGCTAGGCCTCCACCTGTGGTGCCAGCATCCCAGATGGGCACTGGTTCGTGTCTTGTCTGTTCCTCTTTTGATCAGCTCTCTGCTGTGGCCTGGGAAAGCAGTAGAAGATGGCCCAAGTCCTTGGGACCCTGAACCCACGTGGGAGACTCAGAAGAAGCTCTTGGCTCCTGGCTACAGATTGGCCTAGCTCTGGCTATTGCAGCCATTTGGGGGTGAACCAGCAGATGGAATGTGGGTGATTCTGTGCCTGGCTGGGAAACTGCCTGCCCAGCCCATGCAGGAGGTTAACATGACTGCTGGCAGGTGGCAGGAGCCCCGGGCACGTTCCCCCACCCCTGCCTTCTGTTGAAGAGCCTTGTAATTGCCAATCAGGTCAGCTGCTCCTGGGTGTGGCCCAGGCCCAATAGGAAGGCTACTGGGGTATGAGACCTTCAAGCTGATTGGAAAAGCATAGGGGCACAATGTAGGCTTTATCTTGTGGAATCAGTGTTGCCCTGATTCAGCTACGCCCCCTCTGCCTGCCCCTTTGAAAGCATGACATGTTCACGAAACTTCTCTCTGCTGCTTCTTGTCGAAGAACACCATTGCCGACCCTCCCAGCAGTGCGCAGGCTTCACAGGACGAGCCCACAATGGAAGCCCTTTTTCTCTGTCTCTCCCTCTCTCTCGTCTGTAACTCTGATTCTCAGATCAATAAATAAAATCTTTTTAAAAAAATCTGGGATTACTTATTTTAATGTTTGAATGTTCTTATTTAACTTCTGTGGAATTTTTTGAAAGCTTGTAGCTTCAGCCTGGCCCAGCCCTGGCTGTTGCAGGTGTTTAAGGAGTGAACCAGTGGATGGAAGATGGTTCTGTCTGCCTCTCTGCCTTTGAAATATAATGAAAGTAAGTTTAGGGGCCAGCGCTGTGGTGTAGCAGGTAGAGCTGCCACCTGCAGTGTCGGCATCCCATATAGACACCGGTTTGAGTCCTGGCTGCTCCACTTCCTATCCAGCTCTCTGCTATGGCCTGGGAAAGCAGTGGAAGATGGCTCAAATCCTTGGGCCCCTGCACCCACATGGGAAGACCTAGAGGAAGTTCCTGGCTCCTGGCTTTAGATCAGCACAGCTTCGGCCATTGTGGCCAACTGGGTAGTGAACCTTCAGATGGAAGACCTCTCTCTCTCTGAGACTCTCCTTCTCTCTCTGTATAACTCTGACTTTCAAATAAATAAATAAATCTTTTCTTAAAAAAGTAAATTTAAATAACTAAAAAATACATTATCATGATTCTCATTAATCTCATACTCACTATATACACAGTTTATGCCATTATTCATATTATTATTGAAAATGCTTTAAAATTTTTTTTTTCAGAAAACCAGGATAAATTACTAGATTTCTTAAAAAATTTATTTATTTATTTGAACAGGAGAGTTACAGAGAGGGACAGAGAGAAAGAGAAAGAGAGAAAGATATTTCTTACATCCACTGGTTCACTCTCCAAATGGCCAAATGGCCAGAGCTGGGCAGATCTGAAGCCAGGAGCAAGGAGCGTCTTCCAGATCTTCTACATGGGTAAATTGCTAGACTTTTAAATATAGGCACACATATGTAATATGTTCAATACTTTGAAAATATGTCCTGTGGTGAGCATTTCTTAGACGGCATCAGCCTTCTTTTGGGACACCCACATCTCCTCTTGGAGTACCTGGTCCAAATTCTGGGTGCTCCACTTCCTGGCCCACTTCCTGCTGGTTTGTGCCCTGGGAGGCGACAGATGATCACTCAAGAACTCGCCCTGCCATGCACACGGGAGACTTGGCTTCCTGGCTTCCTGCTGACTCTGGATGTTTGCAGCATTTGGGGAGTGAACCAGAAGGTGGACAGCCTCTTTCTCCTCAGCTGTCTCTGGCCATCTCTATTTTTCAAATAAAATTAAAATAAATACACAATTTAAAATACACATATGTACATTTAAGATATAAAGATAAATTTATTTTTTGTAAACAATGAATATATATACATTATAGCACATGTGTGTATTACTGTATATTCATTATCAGTATATTTTAACTAAAACACATTTGTATTTATGTATATACTTAAAACATTGGGCACAGCTATTAGCATATTTATGAAGTGATCATGGAGGCAAATTTATAGAGTGAGGATTCTGAAGAGATTAGGAGAATAAAGAACTAGCAGGGGAGAAAGAGGGATAATTTTGTTATAGAAATAACATGTAAAATTTCAGGCAGAGAAAAATAAATGAGGTATTTACAAATGTCTCTTCTGCTTCTGCCCCTGCGATTTTTTTCTGTTAACTCTGAGACCACCAAGGATACCTATTATTGGAGATAATTACTTGCCTTGGGAAATATCACGGAAGAACCCCTCCCCACCTAAACACAAACAATAGCTGTTCTTCTCTGTCACATAATTTAAAACATCTCATTCTGACATTTGTCCCAAGTGATTCAGAATCTTGTGAGGAGACGTCCCAGCCTTCAGAAACGAGTTTAGGATGCAGGACGCTGATTTAAATTAAGCTTTGCGATGCTTGCTTGGAAAAAAAAAAAAAAAAAAAAAAAAAAAAAAGGCTCCTGAAGTGGAAGGCTGCGAAGGTCACTGCCGCCTGCGTGTTCCTGAAATAGAACGCGCGCTCCTCGGAGCGGCTGACTTCCTCTGCATCGAGAAAAAGTGGATTGAGTTTTAAGAGAAATATTTTCCACCCCGACAAATGTATCTCCTGTAATTATGGTTGTTTCTATGACAACTTCCATCACTCTTGAGAACAAGACAGTCCCTAAATGCAGATTTGACACAGTAAAGCTGCTGCACTTTCTTGTGAAACAAAAACACAAACAAACCCAAAACCCCACTTCTTTTGAGATTTATTTTAATTTGCAAGTCAGATTACAGAGAGAGACAGACAGAGATCTTCCTTCCACACGTTCACTCCCCCAAAGGGCTGCAACAGCTGGGGTTGGGACCGGGCTGAAGCCAGGAGCTTTATCCAGGTCTCCCATGTGGGTACAGGGGCCCAAGCACTGGGGTCATCTTCCGCTTTTGCAGGTGCATTAGCAGGGAGCTGGATCGGAAGTAGAGCAGCCGGGATGTGAACAGTTGCCGATAGGGGACGCAGCGTTGCTTAGCCCGCTGGCGCCACAATACTGGCTAAAGCCCCACTGGTAGTGCTGTGAGGCAAAGGTAAATCGCTTTTCTTGTGGTGTGTTGCAGAATCGTGTCTTTCAAGACAGTCCACATATGAGTCCACTTGTATGTTGTTTCTCTGAA
Source organism: Oryctolagus cuniculus (assembly GCF_964237555.1). NCBI lineage: Eukaryota > Metazoa > Chordata > Mammalia > Lagomorpha > Leporidae > Oryctolagus > Oryctolagus cuniculus. Next base: position 59,027,154 of record NC_091449.1, read on the forward strand.
ATGGCATGGGTAGGCCAAACCATTTTATTCTGATCAATCCGCAGAGATTACACTTCTTTTAGTGCTTTAAATAGTCACATGTGGGAGCAGTATGATAAGAAACATTTCTTTAAGTTCATGGATTGAAAGACACTTGCAAAACCAACAATGCAAAAACCTTAATACTTTAAATACTGCTTTTCCCTATATTTTATTAAAATGAAGACAGATGTCTTCCACCATATAGAGTAAAAATTTAAAAAGGCAATAATTAGTAAATTTAACTACCTTGGACTGATGATTTCTGTTCATCACAGATGATACCCATGTAGCATTTTAAAAATTGGACACATTTGGGTGTTTGTAATCCAGATGACCAAGAGCTGTAGTCCTAAAATCTATTTCCTTTACAATTAATCTTGGAGACATTATGAGAGTCTCCTTTTAAAAATCTGCTATCAGGCCGGCGCCGCGGCTCACTAGGCTAATCCTCCGCCTTGCAGCGCCGGCACACCGGGTTCTAGTCCCGGTCGGGGCGCCAGATTCTGTCCCGGTTGCCCCTCTTCCAGGCCAGCCCTCTGCTGTGGCCAGGGAGTGCAGTGGAGGAAGGCCCAGGTGCTTGGGCCCTGCACCCCATGGGAGACCAGGAAAAGCACCTGGCTCCTGGCTCCTGCCATCGGATCAGCGCGGTGCGCCGGCCGCGGCGGCCATTGGAGGGTGAACCAACGGCAAAGGAAGACCTTTCTCTCTGTCTCTCTCTCTCACTGTCCACTCTGCCTGTCAAAAAAAAAAAAAAAAAAAAAAAAATCTGCTATCAATTGAGATCTCTTGTCCACTGTGCATGGGAATGCTTATTCATAGGACCTTTTTGGGAAACAAAATTAGAGAAAAAGTGTTTCAATTTTCAGGAATTTGGGCATGAGTGACTTGGGAAGGGCCGTAAAACTCTCACCCCTAAAAGACACAGAGCCCTGTGTCTGCCAGGACCCACCCTAGAGTGCTTCCTTTGTGGTTCACCTTGTGGGCGCAGTATCCTGATGAAATGGAAGCTCAGCAACCAGGAATCTAGTCTGTAGCCACGTGCAGAGTTCAAAGGTATGCAACCACTAGATGTCAGTCACAAGCGTCAATCATGAGCATCACGGCCACATGACTAGTTGTTGCACCTCCACTAGGGATAAAAGCCCCAAACAGGAACAAAGATGGCACATAGCCTCTCCACTGACTTACCTCTCCCCTGGAATGCATTTCAATGAGCTTTGGGTTTCCTATCCCTACTTTGGTCTCTCTGAGCTTTGGTCTCTCATTCACTACTCAGGTCAGAGAAAAGAAACTGAGGCAAACCAGCAGCCGCTGGTGACAATTATTTTTAAGAAAATACAGGTGAAGGAGAAATGAGATTTTTTTTCTTTTTGTTCATTAGCTTGCATTGAGGAGTAGTTTTGGGTTATATAGACACAGAGAGAGATTGATGTGGTCATCTGAATTTTCTCCATGCCAGGAATAGAGCAGAGATCCAAGTATTCTATCACACGTTGACACTTAGCGTATTATTTGTCTTTGAGGTACAAAGGTTTCAGCAACAGAGGCAAGGACTAGAAGATAGAACTAGTGATCAGCCAGTATCAGGGAGGAATTTGGACCTAGTCTTTTATAATGTAGAAAAGAGGTCCTTGATTAACAGAACATAAATAATAGTAAATATTTGGAGCTCACGCAGAAGTAACAGTTGGAAGATAGGGATGTATAAAAGCTAAATTGTGTGACTAACCTTTTTAGTATAATTTTGCAACAGAAAAAAAGATTTTCAGAGTTAAAAAAGACTGGTGAATTCAAGCCATTAATACTTTCTCATAGGACTGGGCACTTTCTTAATAGGATTTAAGAAATAGTTTTCAAAAGTAGATATATCCAGTAACCAATAAATGATAAGATGATTTTGATCTAAATAAAGTAAATTCTGATAAAGATTTTGAGCAAGAATTTCTGGGGATTTTTGTGGAGAAGATTGAGGAAATCTCATAGTAGTATAACCCAAGAAATCAGCTAAATTTAATTACTGATGATGAGAGCTAACACCACATAAGATTAGCTGGGAGTCTTAGCTATTCAGTTGGATGGCCATGTGAGAAAGAGAAATGATAATGTTAGGTATTAGAATGAAATAACTTTAATTGCCTTTTGGTGAAGTGAATAGATACTTTATCTGATGAAGGAAAGAAAAGTCTGTGTGATTGGGAAAAACAGCAAGGATGATATTTCTTCGGGTACTACTGTTTTTAGGAGATCACTTAATCAATTTGATTCCATGGAGGTAATTGGAGGCCATCTATCTGGTTTGATTGGCACTCAGTGATTGCAGCAATCTGTTGGCAGGGCCAGGTGGCTGGGTTTCCATAGGTTGAGTTACTTTAGGAACAGATACCTAACAGCCTCTTTGTCACGGACACACTCACAGGGACTTCGCTTGGTCCTCTACTCCATCTGCAGCATGCCTTGGGATAAAGCTTGAAGTAGTGATTCATGTGCACACAAGGCTACTTCATTAGATTTGTGGCAAATGGGATTAAAAGATACTTTGGGTGCGAAATAAATTGAAATCCGTGCATACCTTTTCATAATAGGTATTTTTCCGAAACTTTTTGGAGGTTCCTTGTGTGCATGGAGTTCAGAATATTTTGTACCCCCCAAATAGACTTCCCTTACTGTAAGCGTTTTGATGTACCCTTACATGGTGTTGATACTTGAAGGCATGACCTTCCAAAATTACTTGGGCAACACACTGTGGGGAGCGAAGGTGTGTGGAAGTTACCGAGTGTGGCAGCTCTTTTCTGCAGACAGCCACCTGCCATTTCTCCTGTGCACCCACTCCCTGCTTCTCTCTCTCTCTCTCTCTCTTTTTTTTTTTTTTTTTTTTTTTTTTGACAGGCAGAGTTAGAGAGAGAGGTCTTCCTTCCGTTGGTTCACCCCCCAAATGGCCGCTGCGGCCGGCACACCACGCTAATCCGAAGCCAGGAGCCAGGTGCTTCTCCTGGTCTCCCATGGGGTGCAGGGCCCAAGCACTTGGGCCATCCTCCACTGCCTTCCTGGGCCACAGCAGAGCTGGACTGGAAGAGGAGCAACCGGGACAGAATCTGGCGCCCCAACCAGGACTAGAACCTAGGGTGCTGGTGCCGCAGGTGGAGGATGAGCCAAGTGAGCTGCAGCGCTGGCCCCTGCTTCTCTCATAAAGAATCCATGTCTAATGTACCCCCTGACCTCTTGACTCTGGGCTGTTGTTAACGATTCGAGTGACTGGTAAAGCGCAATGCTGTCGATCTGGGGTGTGGAAGACAAGAAGCTGGCAGACTTACCACACTCTTGCTCTGAGGGCAGAGGAATACAAGTCAAGTAAAAGTCCCAATAACCCTGAGACCCACATGACTTGAAGAACTGCCTTGTGGAAAGCCTGCTGGGGTGGGTGGTGGGGGGTGTTTGAGATCACTAATCCATCCTCAGCTGTTGTAGCTATAACTGGTCTGCTTGATAGGGAGTTTCAAGCTCAGCCACCATCTGATGGCATGTGTCAGGCATAAAAGACCAGAGGCACAAACATTTTAGCTAAGCCTGATCAATCCACATAGGAATGACTGCAAATAGTAAATGACTGTGTTGTGTTCCTACTTTGGGGGGTCGTTGGTTGTGTTGGAATGTGGAACCAAATATCTTGGCTTCGAATGGGAATCTTTTAACATTTTATCTTATGCATTCAGCGCTTAAAAAATCTCCAGAAGTGTCTTCTTGGAATGCTCGTTGTTGTTGTTGTTCATCTAATTAGCACCCTGCTAAGTTATATGCCGGAGTGTCTTTCCTTGAGGCTACATTTCTTGTGTGGGTGTGTGTTTTCTGCAGGGCTGTCAGCTCAATGATACACCAAGCCTCTATGCTCCTGTTAAGGCGGCTGCACACATTGGTATGCTTTGATTACATCCCCTTAGCTGTCTGTCCCTGCACTATTTATAGTAAAAATTGATGTAGTGAAGGAAGCCAAAAAGGAGCCTACAAATAATATCAAAGCAGAATATGTATTTATCTCTCTTGTCATATTAGCCATTAACAACACAATCTGTTGATTTTTTCTTGAGATCAATTTCCTCAAAATATACTACTGTTTCTCCTGTGTCAGACTGAAATAGTGACTAATCTGCATTTTTCCTGATTACCAGTGAGGTTGAACATTTTCTTTCTTTGTGTTTATTGCTTTGCAGGTGAATCGCTCATACATATTTTGTATATTATTGATTCTTAGGGATTTCTTTATACGGGCTGCCCAAATAAGCTATAAAGATAACCTCTTGTCTGTTTCTTGTGTTTTGAATGTGTTGATGATTTACTTTATTGTATATATGTAGCAGTATTTCATTTATGATCATGTGGCTTTGTTGAAGAACATCTTCTTTGCCCTGATATCTTAGGGATAATTACCTATATATTCTCCGGACATTTTAGATTAGCCTTACTCATTGAGGTGTTTAGTGTATTTGGGCTTGCCTTTGGTATGTAATGTGAGGACAGGATATATTTTTGTATGGTTGCCCAATTTTTCCATTAGCATTTAATACAAAGCCATCATTTCTCAGTGTAATATCTCTTTGGTTTCAGGCCAGGTCTCCACACACACCTGAGAATGTGTGCAAGTTTAGCTTTGTTCTATTTCATCTCTTTGGCTATCTCTGCATTAATAACATCCTCCATTAAAAGGTAATATTTTAGAATTTGCTTTTAGTTACTTCTCAGCAATTTTTCTTTGGCTGTTGCGAATGGAAGCATTTCAGATTACTAAAATTATATTTTTCAATTAATCATTGCTGTTGACTTTGTCTATCAGAGGAAAGAGTACACACCTATTACCAAAATAATTGACATTGATGCCTGCCTGCCTGATTTTAACCGTAACACTAATACCTGGTAGTGACTTACAACTCTGTCAGTTTTTACCTTATGCCATCTGAGGCTAAGTTAATGAAAGCAATCATGTATAGGGTTTTATTGCTAAATGACTTTAAAGTTCTTTTAACTATATTATTCCCTAATTCTCTGCATGGCTGATGTTGCAAACGAGGTAGCAAGCATTTCTGTTAAATGCCAGAAAAAATGTTATGATTAATTTTGATACTTGAAAGAGAATTTTGCTAAATGATTTAAGGTATTATTACATTGTGATTTGTCCAGCAGAGGGGCTAGGAGGAATAGTATATTTAAATTGAAGTTGAAATACATTTGTTCCACTGCCTTGTGCCACTTAGGTTTCGCTCCAATGTCAGCATATTTAGTGGAACATTTTTCTCATGCTGTGTGCATCTGTGCATATTTTTGCCTGATACTCTTTGCTTGCATTAAAAATAAAAAGGTTTCCTGATTTAATCTTCATTCCTGCAATCCTGATGACTTTCTGTGATCATCATTAATACTGTCCAAAAACTATTTCTGACTCTTCGCCTTCAGGGCACCATTTGAAAAGATGGCATTTCCTGGTACTCTTGGGGTTTACTGAAGTTGTGCGACTCATGATGATCCATAAGCAGAAGTGACTTGTGTCTCTTTGGTCAGAGCATTTAATTGTTGGTTTGAGACCCCAGAGAGAGCTTTTTTCCTTCTGTTAATATTTGAAATGATGGCTGCCCCATCAGTTGTCTCCCTGGGTGGCTGTGTAGTGCCGAGCCACCTGCTGCCTGTGATAGGGAAAAATATAATCCTGATGTCCTAAGCCACTGAGATTTGGGTTATTTATTACCACACCTGGCTATCCTGATTGTTACAAATAATGATTCCTGGACGGAGGGGCTACTGTAATGAAAACAAATATAGGTAGCATTATATAACTGTTAATTGGCCGACTGGAAGTAAACTGATATTGAGGGTTGTAACGATAGCTATTCATCTTATTCTGCGATAAAAATATTTGGTGAAACTATGGCCTGGAATAATCTGAGAGGTAAAAGAGCACAGGGAATAGATAGGACACTTAGGGCAGGATGTGACTGATTTGTATTATCAAAGGATAGATGACAAAGCTGAGGAAGCTGTTCAACAAGGGACAGTTGGTGCCCATGCAACAAGGGTCTAATCAAGGACATGGCTTTCACCCATTGTTCCAACTTCTAAAGGGCTGGAAAGGCAGCTGTTGAATATTTTTAGGTTCAATGTGTGTGTGTGTGTGTGTGTGTGTGTGTGTGTTCTGGCCTAATCAAATGCATCTCTGCACAAATTGCTTTCCTAAGAGCATGCTTTTTAGATAAGTACTATATCTTAGACTTCAAACTATCACTGCCCCATCTATAGCAAATCAATTTAACATGGGTTCTTTGATGAAATAGAGTTCTAAAAAACGCATAAAACCATTATTGCATGCTAAATTTATTAGGTTTCTTTACTCCAAAACAAGCATCTTGTTTTGTTTATTGTTGTAAACAATTGTGTTAATTTTCCTTCCAAACTTGTGTGATCCCTTCTGGCAACAAATGGATTTCTCGAAGTAGCTTCCCAGAATTTTCCACATAGGAGATGCTGGTTCTTAGAGACTTTTGCATCATCTTAATAACAAAATCCATATTTAAACAAGTGTTTTTAGACATCCTAGGCCTAGGGGCTCCTTGTATTAGATATTGCAATTTCCTTTAGTATCCTGGGTGAAGTATTTTATCACTTCTGTCTGAAAATTCATCACAAGAAAACTCGGGGGCAATAGTATATCTGAAGTAACGCGCAATGTTTTTGTTGTGTTCCGTATGGATGTCAGACCTTTAACACCCAATAGCTTGCACACCTAAAGCCCTGAGCTATTCTATTTCCACCCCTGGATTGTGGGTAGGATGTGTGGTTTGATTGCAGCCGATTGATACAGTCAAGTTTCAGGAATTTTGAGGATGTAATTAAGGCCCAAATCAGTTGATTATGCTTTTGTTTGCACTTACCCATAGGTACTTTTACTAGTACTCTGACTTTTGTGTAGATTCAGTCTCAACTCTATTGCCACTTTCTTTGACCTTAAGAATTGTTTGTAGTGTTGAATGATTAAATCAAGGTTATTAACATGTCTAGCACCTCACCTAACCTATCTTTTTTATGTGATAAGACATTTGAAATTTATTATTTTTAAATGTACACATAAAATATATTATTTTGTACGCTAGGTCAATTAATAGATCCTCTTAGCTTTTGGTTGACTGTGAAAGATATCATCTGTCCTTTGAAAAATAGTTTTGCTATACTTCCGATTCTTGGATGATAGCTTTTCTTTCCTTTCAGCATTTTTAATGTGTCATAACTCTGCTTTCTGGTTTCCATTCTTTCCAATGAGAAATCCAAGGCCAGTCTTGTGACCCTCTTGTGTATTATGAGATGTTTGATTCTTACTACTTTCAAGATTTAATATTTATCTTTGGTTTCAACAGTTTGATTATGATATGTGTAGGTGTGAATAATTTTGTATTTAGCCTACTTGGAATTTGCTCAGTATCTCAGATATGTAGATTTATGTGGCTCATCATGTTTGGACAGATGTTGGCCATTTGGCCATTATTTCTTTAAATATTGTTTCAACACTTTATCTGTTCTCCTGGTACTGCCAGTGTGCTTATATGTGTGTACTTAATGACACTGTCCAATTTTCCTTATTAATTTCTTCTCTCTATTCTTCTGGCCACATTATCTTTATTGCTGCTGCTTTAAGTTCACCAATTCTTTCTTCTGCCACACATATACTTTGTTGAGCTCTTTTGGTGAGTTTTAAATTTCAGTTGTTAGATATTTGGACTGCAGAATTTTCATTTATTTCTTTTTTATAACTCATATCTCTTTATTTTTATTTAATTTTTCATGAAAAATTGTCACCATATTTTCCTTTAATTTTTTAAACATGATTTATTCATATTCTTTTAAGATAGAAATGATAGCTCCTTTAAAATCTTTGTTTATTCTGTCTACTGTCAGTTCCTTCTCAGAGACATTTTCTCTTAATTATTTTTTCCTATTTATTGGCCATACTTTTCTTTTTTGTATGTTCTATGATTATCTAAAATACAACATTTTAAATTTTATTTATGTTTGTATTTATTTTATTTGAAAGGCAAAGACTAAGTGATGTCTCTCATCAGCTGGTTCCCTCCCCAGATGCCCCCAGTGGCCAGATCTGGGCCAGGCTGAAACTGGAAGCCAGAAACCCAATCTGGGTCTCCCACATGGGTGACAGGAACACAACCACTTGGACCATCACCAGCTGTGTCCTAGGATGCACACTGGCAGGAAGCTGGATCAGAAGTGAGGCTGTGACTTGAATCCCGGCACTCTGACATGGAATGTGGGCATCCCAAGTGTTGTCTTAACTGCTCTAATGCCAGTCCCTAGATACAGACATTTTGGATAGTAAATTTTAGTAATTCTGAATCTTGGCTACCCATTTCTCCAAGGGTAACTGATTTTTTTTAATGTTTGCTTGGTTTTTATATATTTATTTAACAACTTACCATCACCAACTCTGATGTTTACTATAGTTGATTCACAACTTCTGATGTCTTTGCTTATAGTTTTAGGGAAAATGTCATACTTTATTCTCTAAAGCGTTGGTTTTGTCAGATGCTGCCAACACATATCTGAGTCAGCATACGCCACATTTTGGCCAAAAGTTGTGTGGAAGCCCTCTTGGCCAGCTAGGTTTTAGCTATCACTATCTGATGTGTTGATGGTTGGGAGGCTATCATTTCAGTTAAAGAAAAATTTCTATGTTTTTGCTCCATGTTGATCCAGGGACTTGGAGCTTGGATTTCTCTCTCCAATTCCTTCTGGAAGGAGCCAGCGTAGGGCATGCACACAGTATTCCGGACTAGCAGGAGTTGGGATTTTTATTTTTATGCCCAGTATTCCTGGAGTTGTCTCTGGGTCCGAGTTGTTTACTGTTCAGCCACTGTTGGGGTCCTAGCGTGTGCTTCATCCCCAAGTGACTCTGATACTTGTGTTCTCTGTTGATAGATCTGCATGTGATTGGTTGAGAGTTTGTAGGTCTGCTTCAGCTTGTGTTCTGATCACTCCTGAGTGGCTGCAGCCCAGCACATACACACAGCCTGTCCCCTGTTGATGGTGGCTCCAGGATGGCTCCTACTGGCAATCTGCTTCCTTGAGTCCATCGATTGATTGTCAGGTGCTCTGTTGTTTTGTGTGTTACTACAGTTGCAATGGAACTGTGCACTCTCCCTTAATCACTCGCCACCAGAATGGCCATCGCTTTGGTAATCTCTTCAGGCCTGGGCTTTCCCACACCCACGTCTGTCTTGCACAACTGCGAGCCCCTCCTCTGTGAACAGATGTAGGAAAGCTCCTTGCATGGCAATGTGTCTGGTGTGACACCTTGTTCTAAAAGCAGTGTTGGCTGGCTGATGGCACCAGTCTTCTTGGTTTCTCCTTCCGTGTGGAACTTGAACCATTAAAATAAGCAGGGGCCAGGGCAGCTGTTGCCAGGGGTTCTTGTCCTGTTGGCTTGAGGTAGAGCTCCCCACCTGTGCCAGTGAAGGCAGCCTGTCCTCTCAGCTAGATATTCCAGGAACAGAACTTCGACAACAAGGAGATGAAGTAATTGAGCAGTGGACTTTCGTCTTAGCCCTTGAGCATGGGGAAGAAGAAATCCTATATTTTTAGCCGCACAACTTACAGCAGAGCTGTGGGTCACACAGAGGTGGGGAAAGGGAGAGGGAGTGGCTCATGACAAGGTGATGAGAATTTAGTGGATTTTCTTGAATACATATTTCTCCATTTGCTGTATGCCCTTAGGACATTTTCAGGGACGCTGGGGGAATTTGCATTCATTTCTTCCAGTTGAATGAGTGTTTTTGTACAGAGAATATGCTGGGCCCTGCCATTCCTGAGGTAGATTCCTCTCTCTATGTTTTGTTATTCATAATGAAGTAATATTTGTTGTGTAAATTTTTTGTTACTAATCTATGATCCAGTTTCTAGTAAAACATATAGCTCGATCTGATTACACTTTAAACATACAAAGAATTTTTTTTTTTTTGACAGGCAGAGTGGACAGTGAGAGAGAGAGACAGAGAGAAAGGTCTTCCTTTTGCCGTTGGTTCACCCTCCAGTGGCTGCCATGGCCGGCACACTGCGGCCGGTGCACTGTGCTGATCCGATGGCAGGAGCCAGGTACTTCTCCTGGTCTCCCATGGGGTGCAGGGCCCAAATACTTGGGCCATCCTCCACTGCACTCCCTCGTCACAGCAGAGAGCTGGACTGGAAGAGGGGCAACCGGGACAGAATCTGGCGCCCCGACCGGGACTAGAACCTGGTGTGCTGGTGCCGCAAGGCGGAGGATTAGCCTAGTGAGCTGCGGCGCTGGCTACAAAGAATTCTTAACTGTGTGCGTTTTAAATGCTGTTGTATTAAAGAAATATAAACATACTCAGAAATGGATCTAAACCTTGCAATAGTTTGTCAAGAAACTCAGTAAATGCAGAATGTCAGCGAGATGACCTGGGTGTTTGAAACTGGTGTTTTCTGGGAGTGTATTTATTTTGCATGTTAACTAATTAATTGTAACAGAGAAATAATACATAGACATTACAGGATAATCCTTTTTTTTTATTTGACAGATAGTGTTAGAGAGAGAGACAGAGAGAAAGGTCTTCCCTCCATTGGTTCACCCCCCAAATAGTCGATATGATCTGAGCTACACTGATCCAAAGCCAGGAGCCAGGTGCTTCCTCCTGGTCTCCCATGCTGGTGCAGGGACCCAAGCACTTGGGCCATCCTCCACTGCCTTCCCAGGCCACAGCCGAGAGTTGGACTGGAAGAGGAGCAACCAGGACTAGAACCCGGCGCCCATATGGGATGCCGGCACCGCAGGCAGAGGATTAACCTAGTGAGCCATGGAGCCAGCCCCTCCAGGGTAATTCTTAATAGATTACAAGACTGTAGTAGTATACCTTGCTATGTTGAGTTAAAATTGGAGTAATTAATATGGGTCCATGATTTTTAGTAAAGAGGTGGTAGAGCTAATATATTTGATCCTTGGGAAAATATTTATAGTTTTCGGATTCCAGTGATAGAAGCTAGAAGCCTTGACATCCTGTGATGAGCACATCCAGTACTCACACCTTAGTTTCCTTTTTATTTTTAAAATTTATTTATTTGCTTGAAAGGCAGAGCAGGAAAGAGAGAGAGAGGGAGGGAGGGAGGGAGGGAGGGATCGTCCATTCATTGGCTCACTCCCCAAATGGCTGTAAATGGCCAGGGCTGGACCAGGGTGAAGCCAAGAGCCTGGAGCTCCATCTGGGTCTCCCACTTGGGTGTCAGGGGCCCACGCAATTTATCCATCTTCCTTTGCTTTCCTAGCACACTAGCAGGGAGCTGGATCAAAAGCGGAGCAGCTGGAACTCAAACTGGTGCTCATGTGCGATGCAGGCAACACAGGTGGCAGCTTCACCTGCTGCACCACAACGTTGCCCCCCCAGATCTTGATTGCTGTGTACAAATGCCCCACTAAAGTAATCATGTATTTCTAGAGCAACCACTGACTTCAGTATTGGTATAAGAAAGTAAAGATAGATCTGGGACATCTTGTTGTTCCAAAAAAATGAAGCAGTGTTTACAATACTATGAGGCAGACTGCACTGTGGCATAGCAGGTGAAGCCGGCATAGCAGGTGAAGCCGCTGCCTGCAGTGTCTGCATCCCATGTGGGAGCCAGTTGGAGTCCCAGCCACTCCACTTCCAATCCAGCTCTCTGCTATGGCCTAGGAAAGCACCCAGGGGCCCTGCACCTGCGTGGGAGACCTGGAAGCAGCTCTGACTCCTAGCTTCAGATTGGCCCAGCTCAGGCCCTTGCGGCCATCAGGGAAGTGAACCAGAGGATGGAAGACCTCTCTCTCTCTCTCTCTCTGCCTCTGTTTCTCTCTCTCTAACTCTGCCTTTCAAATAAATAAATAAATCTTTATAAAAAATACTATGAGAACATATGAGAAGTCAACTTTGATGAGCTCCCTCTGACACAATGTGGGACAATATAAACTTCAAAGAATGATAGTAACAACTTGTCTACACAATAAAGAAGCAGAATGAGTGGTGCTGATATAAACAGGTTAATATTAGAAAAGAGGAGGAAAAGAGCTGCTGTCATCCTGAGCTAGGGGAAAGGCAAGGGACTGGGTCATGGCTCAAATCCACAGTTTCACTGTTTCTGTAAAGATTCAAATTACTTTTCTTAAAGTACTGTAAGAACGTGAGTAAACGTGTATAAACCAACATAAAAAGTGCCGCTCTGGTGAAACTACTAGTAAATTTGCAGCTGATGATTTCTCATAAGATCGCCTTCCTGCAGCCATCATGGTAATGATTGATTCAGGCAAGGATCATTAATAGATGCTAAAAATAGTGGCTACAATTTTAATGAGGACTAGAATATTTACATAATTTTAAAGTATCTCTTTCAAATTATGTATTCATTACAAAAGAAAACATAGTAGTGGTAGAGAGGAAATATAGACAATACCTAATGAAGTGATCAACTAAATATTTCAACAAAGGGACAAACTGGTATTCTGTATCTCTTAAACTCACACCACAGAAAGATCCAGCATCTGTCTGCTTATACACCGGATGGCATCCTAAAATTATACAATTATACACCGGATGGCATCCTAAAAACAAGAATTACTGTCTTGTGCTCCCTAAAAGATCTGAAGTCATGAAAACAAATAAAAGGGGGGGGGACTGAAAATCATTTCACACTACAGTAGAATAAAGGTACATGACAATTAAATGTGATTCTGAATTGAGTTGCGGACAAGGGAAAAAGTTATGAGTGACATTATTAGGATATTGATAAAACCTGATATGTGCTGTGGAAAAAATAGTATCTGCAGCAGTGTTTAAGTATCTTGGTTTTGATAAATACACTGTGATTGCAAAAGAGAGAAATCCAAATTCTTAAGCAATAGATACAGAATTTACTTGTGAAAAAGGGATATGATGGCTATAAGCTATACTTAAATCACTTAGAAATATGCATCTGCACATTTACTCACACATAGTATTTATGCCTCAAAATCCTGAAAGAAGTTATTAGGAAAGCCTATAGAAGCACCAATGCTATCCTATGAAATTAAACTTTAAAATTAAATAACAGTGGACAAAGAGCCATTTGTATGCCAAATATCACGTTAGTTTTGATCGTCTAAGTAGGGTCAGCTTAAATTTTCTGTGATGAAAGATAGCTAAGGAAACTCTGCTTAATCAAGTCGGTGTAATTTTATATATCCACTATCATCGTAAAATACACAGTAATGGTGAAAATGCTTATTAACCACTTAAAAGTATTGATGATAACTGCAAAAAAATTACCATGTGAACACGAGTTGGCAAGAAATTTGAGAATAATTTAAGTTGTGATGGAATTCTGACCAACTTTCTTTACTTTACGCCTGTGTAAATGTTCTCTAATAAAAAAGTGAATTCTAAAAAGCGAAGAGATCAGACTTATAGTCCAGCAACATTGCATTGTAAATATCTTAAGCCTGAGGCTATTGGATTCAAGTGAATTCGTTTTTATGGGCATTCAATGAAACGGAAACAGTGGTGGTTGCAGTGTTCAACCAGCTCGGATTGAGAATGGATTACCAGGTTGTTAGGGAAACTTGACTTAAATGTTTGATTTACGGTCTCCCACAGCCTCAACTGAACCCACAGTGGAACGGTCAATAGACGGCTCCAGCCTCTTTTCTTTTTGAGGATGGGGAGATGGAAGAGGAGAGCACTCCCCGAGTTCTATTTGTGTTGTTGGATGCACTCAGAGTCCGTTGGATGTTCGTGACTGGTATTCTACGTGTTAGGATGAAATGAAGGTTTCATAAAGAAGTTTTTGCAAAGCTCAGACAACATAGTTATGAGCACAAAAAGTAAAAGCGAGATAAAGGGAACATTTGGCGCTTCCAATACTGTCATGACATAAAATATCAAGGATGGGACGATTATCCTTAGGAACTGTGTGTGGAGAGGGGGAAGACACCAATGATTTTATCATCATGATAGTTAACATTGAATAAAATATTTGGTAAAAATAACTTTAGTGGGGCTGGCGCTTTGGCGCAGCAGGTTAAAGCCCTGGCCTGAAGCACCGGCATCCCATATGGGCGCCAGTTCTTGTCCCAGCTGCTCCACTTTGGATCCAGCTCTATGCTATGGCCTGGAAAAGCACTGGAAGATAGTCCAAGTGCTTGGGCCTCCCATGTGGGAGACCTGGAAGAAGCTCCTGGCTCCTGGCTTTGGATTGGCGCAGGTCCAGCCGTTGCAGCCTTTTGGGGAGTGAACCAGCAGATACAAGACCTCTCTCTCTGTCTCTACCTCTCTGTGTAACTCTGTCTTTAAAATAAATAAAATAAATCTTGAAAAATTTTAAAAGTAAAAATAACTTTAGCTTCATTATCATAGGCTTATTTTTAGATCTAAGTGAAGCCTGAATGAAATCAATGTCATAAATACAGATCTCAAAAAATACTGGACAGCAGGTGGGACCAGTATGAAGCACAACAATTATTTTCTGAAGCCAAGTCTATTGATTTGTCAGTTAAGAAGCAAGTTTGTATGACGCGTTTCGCTGAATACTTAGAAGAGGGGGATGTTATGAGTTTCTTTAGTGGGACAGTGTTTTCTGGGGGGCTTTGTGCTTGAGGACTGACTACCGCTCTGGGTGGGGAGGACTCCTTGGCAGGTCTGTTCTGGGTGACTTCCAGCAAGCCACATTTGTCCTGTGTTAGTCATAGGTTAGGTTCATTGCCAACCTAGCGCATAGGGGTTGGGGTATGTGGCAGGAAAAACAAAATTCATTTCACCTGATTTCTCCTCAATAAACAACACAGAACCCTTCTGTGGATTTTTCCCATGCTGACCAATTCTCACACATAGCTGGAAGTCCTGAGGTTCAATCCGTTGGTGACGCTGTCTCCTCACAGGTCCCACAACACTTCCCTGCACTTCATATGCCAATTTCAAGTGTGGATAGCTAGCATCTTAGGCTGACCCACTATGGATTGGGGTTTCTCAAGATCCCCTTTATGGAGTCTGTCCTTTGATAGAATGGCTTAGGGAACTTCACTTACTGTTGCCAAAATATTATAGTGAATATTTTATTTTCATTTTTTAAAAATATGTATTTATTGGGGCCAGTGCTGTGGCGTAGTGGGTAAAGCCACCACCTGCAGTGCCAGCATCCCATATAAGGGCTGGTTCTAGTCCCGGCTGCTCCAGTTCTGATTCAGCTCTCTACTGTGGCCTGGGAAAGCAGTAGAAGATGGGCTGAAGTCCTTGGGGCCCTGCACCTGCATGGGAGAACTGGAAGAAACTCCTGGCTCCTAGCTTTGGATTGGCACAGCTCCAGCCATTGCGGCCAATTAGGGAGTGAACCATCGGGTGGAAGACCTCTCTCTCTGCTTCTCCTCTCTCTCTGTAAATCTAACTTTGAAATAAAATAAATAAATCTTAAAAAATATGTATTTATTTATTTGAAAGTCAGATTTACAGAGAGGGGGAGAGAGAGAGAGAGAGGTGAATTGATCTCCCATCTGTGGTTCACTCTCCAGATGGCTGCAACAGCCAGGGCAGAGCCAGGCCAAAGCTAGAAGCCAGGAGCTCCATCCACGTCTCCTATGTGGATAGTGGCAGTCCAGACACTTGGGCCATTGTCCACTACTTTTCTCAGGCATTAGCAGGGAGCCGGATTGGAAGTGGAGCAGCCGGGATAAGAACCAGCACCCATATGGGATGCAGGTGTTGCAAGTGTCAGCTTTACCCGCTACACCACAATCCCGGCCCCGACAGTGGATGTTTTAGATATTACAAATACAGCAAGTGAAGAGGAGTTTGTAGGGTGAGGTTTGGAAGTGGCCCGAGAGCAGGCTCTTGGGTGCCGTTGAAGTGGATGTGGGCCTCTCTCTCAGCCCCTGGATGGGTTCAGCGACCTGTGAGCTCTCTGTACCCCAGTACTTTGGGATTTAACTGGAGCCTTAATTGATTGACTGATTAAAATGCTGGACACTGCTGATCGACTCAACAACCAGCTTCCCCCTTCTGGGGAGGAGGGCTGACATTTCCAACCCCCTAATCACACGGGAGTCCCTCACGGCCGTCAGCTCTGACCCACTGAAGAATTCCCAGTTCCCAGGGATTTCATTTCCACACAGCAAGGCGTTTGCCGCTTCAGAGATGACCCTCCAGGTTCCGCAAGATAGCAGACAAATGGAATTAAAGACAAGCTTGTTTTCATGCAAACCCCTTTTGAAATCCATGCATAACTTTTTCATAATTCACATTTTCCATGAACTTTTTGAAGACCTCTTATGTATTCTTGCTGTGTAGCAGGGAGTCGTTCAGAGTTTGGATTCTTAACAATGCCAGCTGATTAGAATAATTTCAGTGCAAAATGTTTTCATTGGCTGTCTTCTCAGCAAGTGCTGTTGTAGGAGAGATTTTTTCTTTTACAGAATTAGACTTGAAAGAAAGATCTCTAGTAGATTGATGTGGAGACGTACTGTCATGTAATATTGTCTAAAGTGTTTATTCCCAACAAGATTAAGCTGGACAAAGTCTACTGTGAAAGCAATTCCATCCGTGAGTTACATAAGCAATGACTAAAGAGAACTACCCTGACGGGAGAGGATTAGCCTACAGTCAGAATAAATCAGCCATCAAAAATCAGTGTCTTTATAAATTATGTTCATATAGTGACGATAACATGTACATAGTCATAACTATGAATATACCAAATATTTATCTATATAGAGAGATGGATATGAATGCAGTTCATTTATTTGTAAAGTGCCAAAGAAATAATTTAAAAAAGTTATATAGCACTGATAACTTTTTTTTTATTTGACAGATAGAGTTAGACAGTGAGAGAGAGAGAGAGACAAAGAGAAAGGTCTTCTTTCCGCTGGTTCATCCCACAAATGGCCGCTATGGCCAAAGCTAGACTGATCTGAAGCCAGGAGCGAGGTGCTTCCTCCTGGTCTCCCATGTGGGTGCATGGGCCCAAACACTTGGGCCACCCTCCACGGCCTTCCCGGGCCACAGCAGAGAACTGGACTGGAAGAGAAGCAACCACGACTAGAATCCAGCGCCCATATGGGATGCCGACGCGCAGGCAGAGGATTAACCAAGTGAGCCGTGGCGCCAGTCCCAGCACGGATAACTTTGCAGTCCGCTCTCTTCATTGGTCTCTGTTTATCACTGACTTGCTTTGCTTCAGTTTTATCATCTGACTACAGATGCAGAAATAATACTACATTTACTTTTTTGTGTGTTCTGAAGTTCATGGAAATAAAATCACCATTCTTGTCTTTTTTGTGTCTTGCCATTTGGACTTACTTTACCCTTGCTTTCTGTCTTGTTAGGCGACACTGTATCGTATTCAGTCCTGAACAGTGTTGTCTGTATTTATTTTTCCAATCTTCTAATGATTGACATTTGAATTGTCTCCTTTATTTGTTAGGCTGACATGGCTGCTTTGAACATTGTTAAAAGCATGTTCCAGACGCTGATGTGTAAGTGGCTCTTAGGAATATTGTTAAGGTTATATAACGGAGGCTCAGAATTTGGCTAGTGTTTGAGAATTTTATAAATCAATGATTTTAAGATCCTTGAGAGACAAAGGATTTTTCTGAAGGTCGAGTGAGAGGGAACCATTTAAAAGCAGCAAACGTCTGTGAATTCTGTAGTGGGTTGAAAGTAGCTCTCTTGAGAAGATGTGTCCACATTCTGAGCCCTCAGTCCTGGAAATGTTGCCTCATTTGGCAAATGGATCTTGGAGATGTAATTAAGAGTCCTGAGATGAGATCCTCCTGGATTATCTAGGAGGGCCCCACGTGAAATGGTGAGTGCTGTTACAGAAGATACCTAGGGGAGAGACACGGGGATTAGGAGAGGGCCCTGCCACTACAAAGACAGATACTCATGCAGTCCCAAGCCCAGTAACTTCGGAGCTGCTGGAAGCTGGAAGAGACCAGGAAGGTATCTTGGTCTGTTTTTCTGCTGCTACACAAAGTGCCCGAGGCAGCGTATTTTGGGAAGAGTAGAAGTTTACTTGGCTTCCTGGTTGTGGAGGCCATGGCTCTGGCATCCGCTCAGGACGGGAGGAGGGTCTTTCAGCGGCTTCGCCTCTGGTGGGGTCTTCATTTCGTGAAGCAGAGCAAATGTGCTGGCTCAGGTCTCAGTTCTGAAAAAACCACTAATTCGGACAATGGAGCCACTCCTTCCACCCCACCTCCAGCATTCACAGATGAATTCTGGCAGGTGACATTTTAGGAGCCACATTCGTCACAGCAGGAGGATGCTCCCCTACAGGCTTCAGAGGGAACTCAGTGCTGCCAACACTTGAGATTGGACTTGTGGCCGCCAGAACCATCAGGCAATGAATTTCTCTTGTTTATATGCCAACTAGTTCGTGGAAATTTGATAGAACAGTCCCAGGAAATTGATGCACCATGCTACAGCAGCAGTAGATGAAGAAGTGAGTGACATTACTGTTTCAAAATTACATATTTTTTAACTGAAAGATTTTGAAAGATCATGTTGAATATGGAACGCTGGTGGCTGCAATCCTGAGCTCATGCTCAAACCTTACAGGGCTACGGCAGGCCCTGCAGTGAGCGAGACAGGCTGGGACTAAGAGGAGAGACAAGGTGGGGACCTCTTCAGCTGGAGCGGGGGTCAACGGGGAAAGCTTAGATCTGCCTCCTGCCCAGGAGAGCCAGATCTTCTGATTATTACAGAAGCTAGGAATCTGGCTTTATGCAAAATTTCCTGATTTTTGGCATGAGATATGCATTCAACACCCAGTATATCCCTGGAGTTTTTGCCCCTAAAATTGATCTTAATACTGCAGTCTATTTTCACATGGTGGTTTATGTTTTCTGAGCTGCCATTAAGTCTATGTAGTGACATACTATTGATAAGGTAATAAAATCTAGGAAATAGGGAAAACAGGGCATTTTCTAAGAGCTAAATATTTAATATTGCAAATGCACAGAGGAAAAGAATAATGCAGTATTTGTGAAGTTAGGAGAAATCAGAAAATGTCACCCCCTAATATGCATCTTTGGTGTAAATATTTTTAGGCTAAAGGGCATTAAGAAACAACAACAGTATCCTTCTGCTTCCTCTCTTTCCACCTATGTTCTTGTCTGCCGAAGGCTCAGATATGGCAACAGAAGATTCCACAAAGAAAACCTAACTCTGTTAGCTGCTTCTTGTCTATTTGCCTTCCCTCAGCTTCCCAGCTCTGGAAGCCAGTCTGCCTTCCGGTGTCTCGTCGTGTTGCTCCCTCAGCTTATGCGTTCTTTGTTGAAGATGCAGTACAAGCTTGAGCTCTACGCCACGCTGTGGGTTCCCTTTCACTCGTGACGTGCACTGAGTGTGTTAATAATGTTCATACACTTGCTTGTTTTTCTCTTGTTAACCTGTCTTTGGTTATAAGGATTTGTCCCAACTGCAAACTTTCAGGGGTTGAGGAAAGATCATTTTTTCTGCCTAACGTAAGCTTTTGTATTAAACATTCATAATAATAATAATAACAACAACAACTAGAAAGGGAATAGAGTAGGAGAAATCAAAGTAGGATATGGGCTCTGACAATGAAAGTCTTTGATTGGTGTTATTAGGCAGGTTATTGATATTTGAGAAATGATTAAATGGCTAGCAAATCTGTTCCCATAAATCCATGTGCTACATGGATTTAATTTCCTCTGTGTTAGAGGTTACCATCCACTGGTAGATTCTTGAGAGCTGAATGATATACCATAAAAGGTTTCCAGGAAGAGGAGGAAACTGTGGGAATAGATTAAAATTATTTCCCCTGTATAGGACTTTGGACCTTACAAATCAGGGCCCTGGGTAGACAGCCAAAATTATCTTCAGTACCCTGGACAGAGAAAAAAAATGCCAATATCTAGAAAGGAGCAATTTGCATTCTTAACGTGTATCCAATGATCTGAGCGATAGCAACACATCGGGTGAATAATAACTTCAGCTGCTGCAAGTTTTCTTAACGTCTCTATTTAGTGCTTGAATGCATCTTTCTATTTTATTCTGCTATCTCCCCCTCTCTCAAAGTACTGAGCACTACACAGTATGTAAAGTTATCCTTTCTCAGGCTAACTACATTTAATTCTTACCATGGGTTATAGTTTTTCTATGTAGAATAAGTCTAAGGGAAGCTCCATTTCCACTTTGTCTCATAGCCCCGTGTAAATGTAAATTGCAAATCTCTTTACCTCTGTGATTGTGTGCAGGGTCCCCTGCAGTTACAGAAATAATACACTGTTATCATCAGAAGGTCATACATGGCCACAGAAAGCACCGGTGCCCACTTCCCAAATTGGATCCTTTTCTTTCAAAGCAAAATCTCCTCTGCCTCAGGGTGCTCTTCTGATATTCACATATTTCAAAGCAAGTTTCATTATCCAGAAAAGAAAAATGATGATTGTTTCTGTTCCTTTGCAAGTACAAAAATTTATAAAGACCTAATCTATGTCAATTTCTCTGGTTTTTCCCGCATTGAGTAACTGATGCATTCAATAAATTAGTACAGGAATGTGTCTCAGAGAGGCTCACTTTCCAGTAAGATACTGTTGATATTCCACAAAGCTGGTCAGAGGGTTCCTGGGTCTCGAAGAGAGTTGATTTTATGTGTTGACTTGACTAGGTCACGGTATCCAGATACTTGGTCAAGCACCAGGCAACGTGTTGCTCTGAAGATATTCTTTGACCTTATTTATTTTGGTGACCTTGACTTACAGTTTGCTTTCCATTGAGGTGGGTGGATTCTATGCAATCAGTTGAAGATCTTCAGGTTGAGTCACTGAAGGAAGGGTTGGAGGTGGGTTCTGTCCATAGACTCCCTTCATACTCAGGCTGTAACAAGGGTTTTTCCCTATGTCTCTAGCCTGCTGGGCTCCCTTGCAGATTTCAGATGCGCTAGCCCACATGATTCCATGGGCCAATTGTATTACTCAAATCTCTCTATCTTGATCTCCTCTCATAGATCTATCTAAATTTATTGGAGCTGTAGATCAGTGGATCACCTGGGTAGACAGCTGAAAATACACATGCAGATGTCTGCATCTCCTGGTTCTAATTTTCTGGAGAACTCCAACACGTTGCCTTCTCTGTATGCTTGCCTCAGTGTATTTTAGGAGACTTAACTATCTTGATGAACAGCACTCTGCTTCTTCCTGATAATAGAACCCTGACTTCCATTTGGATCTAGGATATATTTTATATAATGTATAATCATAAGCAAGTTTAGCCCCTTTTGAAATGTGAGTGTCTGAAAAGGCTTCTTGCCAGTTTAAAACTCATCTCCTTGAGTGCACACACCAAGGTAGATAGGACCTTTTGCTTCCAGTTTCTTTGAGGAGGTGGACACTTAACATGCCTGGGAGCTACAAGTTGTGACAACACTGTCTGTTATGTAGAAAGGAGAAAGTTTACTTTTTCTTCGAGTAGAGCTGATTAGCAAACACAGATACTGCCATGCTCATCTCTCACCCTAGCACTAACAGTTTCTCCCCTCTTCCCCCCTACCCCGCCCCGTCCCCACCCAGGGGAATTGAGCTCAGCTTGAGTTCTGCGTACCCTTCTCCCCTTTGCTGGAGCCTTAAAAAAATTCTTGCTTGCTTGTTCAACCTTGAGGATGCTATTTTAGCTTTGACAAATAGAAGGCCCTTTTTCCTGAGTTTGATATCCAAATTGTTAATAGTTGCCCGGAATTCTCAAAGAATGCAGTTCCTGTGATGGACTCACATTAATTATTTAAAAATGCTATATTGGCTTAAAGATGAACCTGAACTGGTTCCCCCCCTCCCCCCAACCAGATGCCCTCAATAGTGGTGGCTGGACCAAGCCAAGGCCAGATGCCTGGAACTCATTCTAGGTTTTCCATGTGAGTGGCAGGAACCCAAGTGTGAGGGCCAGCACCTGCTGCTTCCCAGGGTGCACATTAGCAGGAAGCTGGAATTCGAAGTGGAGCCAGCACCTGACCTCAGACACTTGATGTTTGTGGACTTCTCCAGTGGCATTTTAATTGCTCTGCCAAATGCCCACGAAGGTCAGAGCTTCTTGATTCTTTATGTGAACAAGAATTCAAACCAAATATTGGAGCCAAGTACTCAAAGTCGAACTGAGTTTAATTTTAATTATGTTTTTATAAAATTCTATCATTTTATGCAATGAAGGCTAATGTGTCATTTTGAAATTAGAAAATACTGCTTTGTGAGTGCTCGCTGGTGAATGCTTGATGTCATTTTCTTCAGACATTTTTTCTTCCTGTTGGGCTAAACGTCAGAGATTAGTATTTGAATATTTTTACCATTGGGTTTAAGCCTCATGTGTTAAATGCTTTAAACTCATGGACTATACCTGTCTTTGTATGTGAGATAATGAGATACAAATCATACTTGAAGTTGTGGCTCTGTGAACTCTCCTTTTGTTAATGCTACAAGAGAGGCCATTGCCCATCATTCAAACAACAAACTCAAAGGTGAATTGCCTTGACTTACTTTGAAACTAGAAATTATTCTAGAAGATGCCATTTCTATGGGATGTGCAATGATGTCACTGTTGGGTCAAGACAAGCGCCAAGCCCACTGTTGCTGGCCCATGCTTATAGGATGTATTCTTTACTCAAGAGTAAAATGTGGGGGTTGGTGTTGTGGCATACGGGTAAGGCTGGCGTCTTGTATGGTTGCTGGTTCAATTCCCAGCTCATCCACTTCAGATCCAGCTCCCTGCTAATGTGCCTGGGAGGGCAGCAGAAGATGTCCCAAGAGTTTGCGCCCTTGCACCCACGTGGAGGACCTGGATGAAGCTCCTGGCTCCTGGCTTCAGCCTGACCCTGCCCCAGCTGTTGTGGACATTTGGGGAGTGAACCAGTGGGTGAATGATCTCCCTCTCCTCCACCTCCACTCTCTCCCCCTAAAACTCTACATTTCAAATAAAATAAACTTAAGAAATGTGAAATATGGCACTCAGATTAGATCAGTACACTCACTTGCTCAACAATTAAGTTTCATGTTCTTGGCATGTGCCAAGCATTGTTGTGTATGCCAGATATTCAGAGTCAGCAACACACCCTCCCAGTTCTAAGGAAACAAGCATTTGTGAATAAAGACTGCTTTGAAAAGCAAAGTATTTGTTAAATACTTACTTAATTTCAGGCACTTTAAGCCATATGTTTGTTTTACAAGAAAGTATGGTGTGTTAAGCATGTTATGGTTAGAAATACAGTAAGTTTTATTTGATAACAGGATTTCCCAGTGGGAACAAAGAATAGACCTTACTCCTTGGCGAGAATGACATTGGCTTATGATCAGTCAGAGAATGCTGATCATGTCTGGCAAGGGCAGGAGAGATTTTCACGTAGCAGGATGCATTCTTTGAGCTCTGAATTTCTAAAAACAAAAATCAACTCACAGGGACTCTATCCCCTGTCTTAACAATCTGTTTTGTGCATTTGAAACTTTGCTACTAACTTTACAGCTTTCTTTTTAAACCTCCTTCTACTTCATTTATGTGTTTCTGCCTTTAGAAAGGTCTGGGGTTTTTGTTGTTATAAAGAATAATTCTTCATTATTCTGAGCTTTATTGATTTGTTTGCTGTTTATTTACATCTGTCTAGAGCAGAGAGTTTCTAAGGAGATTTATAAGAAGAAATATGAATGCTTTTAATACCAGAATTCAGTTGATAAGAAATGGGTAGTGCAAAAGTAGGAATTATTTATATAGGAAAATGTAGACTAGGGCTGGAGTTGTGGCACAGAAGTTAAAGCACCCCCTGCAATACTGGCATCCCCTATGGGTGCTGGTTTATGTGCTGGCTTCTCCATTTTCGATCCAGCTCCTTGCTAGTGGCCTGGAAAAAGCAGCAAAAGATGGCCCTAGTACTTGGGCCCCTGCCACCCACATGAGAGAACATAAAGAAGCTCCTGGCTTTGGCCTGGCCCAGCCCTAACCATCGCGGCAATCTGGGGAGTGAACCAGCAGATGGAAGATCTCTCTTTGTCTTTGCTTCTCTCTCTGTAACTCTGCCTTTCAAATAAAAAAATCTTTAAAAAAGAAAATTAGACTAAGTTAAAGACTAAAATATCTCAGAGATTTCTTTGTAACAAAGAATGTGAATAAATGAGATAACATTCTATTACTCTACTTATTAGAAATAAAAATCTTAACATCAATTTCTTACATAGATTTGGAGAACAATGAATAATGCTAAATTCTACAACTGCCTAATTTCCTGTGTACATGTTTATTTTTATTTATTTGGCATTTATTTTTCCAATATATTTGTGTAGATTAATCTTGGTGAATAATATTTCTGTTATGTTAAATGATGAAAGTTGAATATGGTCTAGAATAATAATTCATGATGAATAGTAAACCGAATTTAATCCTAATATTAATTTAGTGACTTCTGCCTTGTACTATAAAACTTGCTGCTTAATTTGGTTGCTTTTTGTTTTCATAATTCAGTATTACTTCATCTTTTCAGTTGTAAAGTGTTTTTGTCCCTTTACTTTTCTGTATACCCTACCTGGCCTTGTTCTCTCCAATGCTTTAGCCGTGTTGATGTCTTTGCATGAAAACCCAGATGGTTAATTTCTGTCTATCCTCCTTATATTTTGACTTCATATCTTCCTATCTATGTGTACTGCATTGCAAATTAGTAGAATTCTCCTTTACAAAGTAGTGTTCTGTTTCAACCTTGATGGTACAACACTAACTGGGTGTACCCCAGCTCGGTTTAACCTTAACTACCCAGGTTAGTGTCAGACTTCAGGAGTGAGAGAGCTTGCTCATCCGCAGGATGCAGGACTGCCCTACGCCCATGCCAGCCACAAGTGATCTCCCCAGAGCACCTGTGTCTGATCCAATGACTACCAACTGGTTGTCACTTTAGAGTCTCCTCTGGTCTCCTCAAGTTCAGTCATTTGTAAAGTGGCTTATGAGACTCCCTGAAAGTGCTGTGGTTATGACTGCAGTTTTGTTATAAAGGAGGCACAGAGAGAGGATGGTCTGGGAGGGAGCACAGAGATTCCCTGTAGTTCCTTGAGAGAGGGAGGATGTGCCAGCCTCGTAGAACATCAATGTGTTCATCGCCCAGAAGGCTCCACTGAGCAGTTAGTGCAGAGATGCCGTTGGGGTATAATTATGAAGGCAGGGTTTAATTATTTCACTGGCTGTGTCATCAAACTCAACCTCCAGGCCCCCCACTTCTCCCTGGTTGTTGGGCTGGTCCTAGATCCAACCCTCTAACATGTGATTGATCTTTCAAGGGGGCCAACCCCCATCTCGAGTTATCGAGGACTGCATGTGAATCACCTCAATAGCATAAAAATGAAACCCCTATCACTGAAGACATGGGAAGTGTCTGGAAGCTCTCTGCCTGCAACCAAGAATGAAGACCAGGCGTATTCTTTATTAATGTCACCAACAATAGTCTAAAAGTGTAGAATGCATGAGAACCATAAAAGAGAGTATGTAAAGTGGAGATTCATTTTCTGTAGAGCTGAATTGATGCTCCGGACCCCTTATTTTCAAGAACATCGAAGGAATTGAGTGTATAAATAGGAAAAATTCCTGGGGAAAGTATCTGTCAATACCTGCTAAGCTTGAACACATGAATACTTTTGATACAACCAATCTACTTCTGAGTAAGTACCTGACAAAAATGCCCACCACTGTCAGGAAAGGTTGTGAAATGTTTTGAAATGCACCCACACCACACACAAGATTACTGGATTTTCAGTCTAGCTCATACTCCTCAGTTTTCTAATTCATTGTTTTGAACTAGTTTGTAACTCTGTAGTCTACAGAACATGTATGGTGTTGTAATTTATTATTTTTCCCTAGAAATATCAACAGAATTCCTAGAAATGTTAACTTATTGCTATCCCGTTCATGCTGCCTTGTTGAGCTTTACTTATAAATTAATTTGAACTTTCCTGATTGCCTATTTATGGGTGCATTGGTTAGTTCTCCTTTGAGCCCATGAAGCATTTTGCTGATTTGCTAACTGATAAGTCATGTAAATCTTTATCATATGTTCTTTTCATATTTGTGTAGAAGTCATGAATTTATCTTTTTGTCATTTGCTACCAAATGCTAAATAAAAACACTAAAATCAAATGCTACAATATTTATAGAAGAGCAATTTCTAGTACAGGGGGAGAGGGTTATCGGTGTGTCTCCAGCTCTGTTGTATCCTCCCTGGGGACACATTCCGCAGTTTTGACCCCCTTTAAACACACTGATGGATTTACCAGCCAGATGATAGGTGAGGGCCTTCAGAGGCTGCTCTGTATGGATTTTTTTTTGACCTAGGAAACATTTTTAGAATGCTCTACTTGGTCTGTCTGGGTTGTATATTGTAAATAAACCTCCAGTGAGGTTGTGTAGGGAGTTAGAGTTATTGCTTCATTGCTCTAAATCCAAAAAATACATACATACATACATACATACATACATACATACATACTCCGGGTAGGGAAAGCAAGGTGACCCAAGAAGCTGCACCTAGAAAGAGAAGAGATAATGATGGCTTTGCATATTATAGAAGAACCTGCGTGATTCTCATCTGATAATCTTAGAGGTGTCACTTTGTGGTCATGGTATATTTGACTAATAATCCACAACCGATAAATGGGCAATATTTTATCACTCTTTAAAGTTAGAGGTTAACCAGAAAATATCGATAATGTAATTTATTGCCCTTGGGACAACCAATCTTATACATAATTTAGTGGTATTATTTAGACATATTTAGGCAGTTTTTCTTGCCTGCCCAGATAAATTTCTTTGCTTCTCAGTGTTTTTTAAGTGAGCTGTCTTGTGTTTGTGGTGATACCCTCATTGATGAGTGAAGTGAACACAGCAGTCCTAATGTAGCCTTATAAAAATAGATTTCATTGCATAACCTTAAATATTTTATTGAATACCCTTGAACCTTATTTAAACTTCACTATTTAAAAATATTTCATGTAATTGTTTTTCAATCAAAAAAATTTAACAAGTCAAGAAATACTCTTGCAAGAAGGCAAGTATATTGTTTAACCTAATTAAACCCATTCAGTGGTTAGTTATTTAGGTAATTATGGTTCGGAGTAGTGTGAAGTTTTGTCTTGCTTCTTATGTATGGCCATGGTGTGAAGGAAAATAGTCATTTTAAAAGGCTTCCTGTATTCATTCCTTCATCCCAACAACACTATTCACCTTTACAGAGTTCCATGCCATGCCGGGGGTCAACATTTTAAACCATCTTTTGTTTATGAAAGAAAAGACTTGTGTGAGACAGAGAAAGAAAATGGAGAAGTTAACTGCTCCCTAAACTTCATATGGAACTTGAAGTCTGTGTAATCAGTTT
This sequence comes from Oryctolagus cuniculus, assembly GCF_964237555.1. NCBI lineage: Eukaryota > Metazoa > Chordata > Mammalia > Lagomorpha > Leporidae > Oryctolagus > Oryctolagus cuniculus. Next base: position 59,054,571 of record NC_091449.1, read on the forward strand.
CAAATTATTTTTGGTTTTAGATATGAACTTGTGTCAATGTTCCTGTGTTTTGGCCTGAGGATATCCAATTATCCTAGTGCCCTTGGAAAGGCTATCTGTCCTCTATTGCATTTCATTTGCATCATTGTGAAGAGTCAGTGGGATATCTGTGTGGGTCTGTTTCTGGGTTCTGTACCGTGTCCTATAGATCTGTGTATCTACCACTAATACCACACCATCTTGGTTACTGCGGCTATGTAACAGTTCTTGACTTTGGACAGACCGATTACTTCTGCTGTTTTAACTTTTCAAAATTGTTCCTATTTCAGTTCTTCTGAATTTACATACAGATTTTAGAATAATGTTGTGTGTATCTACAAAAAATGTCTTGATGGGACCTTGATAGGTATTATATTAAACCTGTGTTTGATTTTGGGAGGAGTTTTATCTTTACTATATTGGATCTTCCAATATAGTAGAGGGTTGGTATATTTCTCCATTTTCTTAGATCTTTTTTTGTGTTTTTCTTCTGCATTTTGTAGCTTCAGCATCTGAGGACTACTACACATGTTTTTTAGATTTATATTTAGGCATGTCATTTAGGAGTGGTTATAAATGACATTGTATTTTAACCCTGGTATTCACATGTTCATCACTAGGATATAGTAGATAAATGAATGTTTTGTGATTACCTTATATTCTGCTATCCTGCATTAAAAATGTATTGATTACTGCTGAAAATGTTTAATATTCCTCTAAAAGAAAACAAAACAATAGAAGACTTGTCAAAGGGCTGCCCTATAAAGGCCCTTCAAAAAACTCCTGAATTTTTCTTTCAAGTTAAGAACATCAAACTTCTAATTAAAAACCTCCACATGGGAAAATTCTGGACCAGAGGGATGTCCTAGGGAATTTTACAAAACTTTTAAGAAAGAAGGGCTACTGAATTTATACTAACACTTTCAGAAAATTTAAGAAGCAGAAACATTTTCAATTTAATATTATAAACCCAAATTACCTTTGATCTTAAATCTGATAAAGATATTAAAGAAAATTAAAACTCATGAACAGATTGGCAAAAATCCCTAATAGAGTTTTTCTTTTTTTCTTTTTCTTTCTTTTCTTTTTTTTTTTTTTTTTTTTGACAGGCAGAGTGGACAGTGAGAGAGACAGAGAGAGAAAGGTCTTCCTTTGCTGTTGGTTCACCCCCCCCAATGTCTGCTGCGGCCGGCGCACTGCGCCGATCCGAAGGCAGGAGCCAGGTGCTTCTCCTGGTTTCCCATGGGGTGCAGGGCCCAAGCACTTGGGCCATCCTCCACTGCCTTCCCAGGCCACAGCAGAGAGCTGGCCTGGAAGAGGGGCAACCGGGACAGAATGCGGCGCCCCGACCGGGACTAGAACCCGGTGTGCCGATGACGCAGGCAGAGGATTAGCCTAGTGAGCCACGGCGCCGGCCTAATAGAGTGTTAATAAAACAAATTTGTCAATATATGACTAAATGTAGTGTATATGCCAGAAATCCAAGGTTGGTCTAACATCCAAAAGTCTTTGAATGCACTGTACTTTTTAAATAGAATACGGAGAAAATTCATATAATCTTCTCAAAAGATAGAGAAAATTCATCAGACAAAATTCAACATATGTATGTAATAAAATGAGTAAATCCGGAAAGCAAACATGATGGGTTTGTGATACATCACCATGGCTAGATCCAACATGTGTCCAAATTCTCTCCCCTCTGTTCTGGTTACTTTGGGCCCACATAAGATAGTTATGCATGAGATTTTGGGATCAGTGGTGAAATATTTTTTAATTGTACTAGAAGGTAGGAGCAGACACTTTTGTAGGCCACACAGCTTGTTTCTCTATGGTTTCACATCCTTAGAATGGGACAGCAACCAAACCAGCTACTGCTCTATTTTCCATTCAACTTTCCCAAGATTCACTGACTCCTGGGCCAAGGTGTATTTATCTGTGTCATGAGAGGCACCAACTTTTCCTATAAGACACAGATATCAAAACTGAGAAAAAATTGCCTATGCATGTTCTGTCTTTTCTCATAGATTCCAGCTCATGCTTGTGGATTGTATTTTGTCCATGATCACCATATTTGGAATTCATCTTTCCTCTCTAATTGCCTGTTCTGTTGAGTTCATTCTCTTGCTTTTGGTGTGAAGACAAGAGCCTCATAGAGATTATTCAACTAACTTCCACAATAGCCTAAGGTTGTATCTGATAGATAGGTAGATAGACATGCACACGCACACACACACACACACACATACAGAGCTACAGAGAAAGATAGAGCAATAGAGAACTTATAGCTAATTTCATGCTAAATAATGAAAGAGCAAATATTTCTGCACAAATTCACGAATAAGAAAAGATTTCACTCTTAAAACTTCCATCTAGTGTTTTCCTGGAGTTTCTAGTCAAATAATTAAGCTTTGATGAAGAAAAAGGCCTACGTATTAGAAATTAAGATTCAGAGATATCTAATTACAAATGGCATGATTGTGTATGTGGAAATTCCTAAAAAATCTATATATAGAGCTATTGGAATAAATGAGTTTAACAGGTGTACAGGATCTAAACAAGGTATGAAAGTGCATTAAATATATATGACTCCTTTGAACTCCAGAAAATAGAAATCTACTCTAACCTGACAGAGCAGATTAATGGTTGGCTGAGGTTGGACCTTGGTATGGGTTTGATTGGCAAGGGTCACAAGAACGTACACACTCGCAAAGTTGCCCACACAGCCAGATTTCTTTAAACTGAGTTGTTAAAGTGATGTGACCTTGACTGGCTCATTTAATATCTTTGGACAAAGAGTCGAATTTTCAAAAGGGATGATTTTAGCTGTTTTATCTCCACATTGCTTGGGATGTCATGTAGGGACAGCAGGATCTCTCAGATTGTCCAGTGGAACTCTCTGTACCAATGTTCACTGCTTCCTATTTGCATTGCCCAAAATACTAGCCACAAGCTGCATTTGACTTTGGTATGCTTGAAAGGCATCCACTACAACTGAGGTGCTGATCATTATCACTGTTTAACTTTACTATGTTTAAATAGACTACTCTGTTACTCTAAAATAAAGTGCTTTTCAGGGGAATCTACTGTTTTTCGGTCTATAGCTATACCCAATAATAAAAATTCAGACCATAGAGTAAGTAATGTCTTTTTTTGTTTGTTTATTTTTTACTTATTTGAAAGGCAGAGTTACAGATAGGGAGAGAGAGAGAGATCTCCCATCCACTGCTTCACTCTCCAAATGGTTACAACGGCTGTGGCTCGGCCAGGCCAGAGCCAGGAGCCAAGAGCTTCTATGGTTCTCTCACGTGGGTACTGGGGCCCAAGCCCTCGGGCCATCTTCTACTGTTTTCCCAGGTGTATTAGCAGGGAGCTGGCTAGGAAGTGGAGTAGACAGGTCTTGAGCCAGTGCCCATATGGGATGCTAGTGTCACAGGAGAAGGCTTAACCTGCTGTGCCAGAACACTGGCTCCCCAAATAGATGTTCTTATAAGAAACAGTGCTGGAAAACAGTGCTCTGGTTTTCCTAAAAGTATGAAATCTAAGAGCTGAATGCACTAATTAGTGTGCCTATAAATCTTCACCTTGTAAATGGAGGGCACAGTGATAATGTAGGAGTCTCTGGAGTAACCTGGAGTACTTTACAATCATTGATGATCCGCTTCATTCTTAAACAATGTCTGTTATGTCCAAGAAGCCATTCAAATTACACTTGGAGAAAAATATAGGTGTATATAGATTCTATGTAGAAATTGTATTTAATATATGGCACTTGAAAAGTTTGTGGACAAGCAGAATTAAAATATCAATTTCTTTTAGTACTAAAAAATTCGGAAATCCAGGCATAGTTTTCCCACAAAAAGGGTTTGTCATGAAAAGTTCTCCTGGAAGTTTCCTATTGACTGACATGTCCAGACAAACTGTACAAGGAGCTCAAGCTTCAGGGGCCTCCCCCAATTTACAGACTTTGTAGTTAATATTCCTGGCTAAACCAGCTGATCTTTCTAAGCCTCATTTTAACATGCAAAACAGAAAGGAAAACAAATTAACGTATACCTTATCCTGTTTTAAAAATAATCTCAGGTGACTTCTAGAGATAAGTATTTTTTACATAATACACTTAAGAGATAATGCTCATGTTTAGGGGATGGTGTGGTGATGTGGTGGGTAAAGCCACTGCCCGCAATGCTAATATCTCGTATGGGCATTGGTTCATGTCCTTGTTGCTCCACTTCTGATCCAGCTCCCTGCTAATGGCCTGAATGAGCAGCAGAAGATGACTCAAGTGTTGGGGCCCTGCTGCCCAGGCAGGAGTCTGGGAAGGAAGCTCCTGGCTCCTGGCTTCCGTCTGGCCCAGCCACGGCCACTGCGGCCATTTGGGGAGTGGACCAGAGGATGGAGAGCTCTTCCTCTCTCTGCTTTTCCCCCTCTTGCTGTACTCTGGCTTTCAGATAAATAAATAACTCTATTTTTAAAAGAAATATTATGTGCTTCTTACATAAGAGAAAAATTTATATATATGAAGGGAAATATTAATGCAAAGTAAAAAAATAAAGTTGAGGAGGATTGGATCAGTTAATCCTTAAATGTTGTTTGTTTCAATATTGTAGGATTCCAATTTGAAAAAGGAAATGTAATTTACTTTATTTCCATGTTACTGGTGCTTTCATGCGTTCCCTGTATAACATCTAGAGACTAGATTAATATGCTGTAAAAATGCATCTTTAAAGGAAATGATATCCTAAATTTATTTAAATGAGAATATATTTTACTAGAATTGTTTCCAAGACTTGAGGAAAATTAAATAAAACTGCAATATTTGGGAATTTACTTTGCATCTTTGAATATTAAATGTTTGTTCCATACTGGTTATGAATTTACATGCACATTCAGATTCTGTATTTGATTAATATGTATTTTTTACTGAGTCTTCATTTCTTCATAATTATTCTCTGTGTTGGAGAAAATTATTTTAAGACATAAATTTAGAAATATTAATCTCTCATTTATATTTCATCTATCTGCCTCCATTACATTGACTACTCATTATAGGGGAAGTTTCTGAGAGATACTGTAGTTGTGTGAACTTTTCAAGTCATTACTTGTTGCTTTTAGGCTGCGTTATGTTTAGTTAGAGGAAATATGCTCTCTGACATTTTTGAGCTGGTCTTCATCATATGTTCGAGAAGAGGGGCAATAGGATTCCTTCTGTGTGCATCTCTTGTTGGTGTAGTGTGACTGCGTGGAGAGTGTGCTGCGTAACAGAATTCAGTTTACGTGCGGATCTGCGTGCTGGCGGGCAGAGCTGGCTGCTGAGTGCTGCACAGGGAAGCCTTGCTTTGATATTTGCCTTTTCCGCCCTGGTGTCCCCCAAATAAAGTAGTGTCTGCTCCACAGTGTTTTGTGTTGCTATTATTTTATCTAGATTGTGGATTCCCTGATGAAACAATGAGAACAATGATACACATTCATGAATTTTTCAATATTTCATTAAGCAATACAGGAAGCAGGAATACCTAAAGAGGCCTTCCTTCGATAATGAGAATGCTGTTTATAAAGTATGTGTATGTATGCGTGTGGAAAATTTGGAAGTGGAGGATAAGTTCTTAGTTTCGGGGTTGACATAGAGAGAGCATATAATTTAATATTATCAGCCAATTGCATTTTATGGTGTAAAGGCACTTGCCAAGTGATTAAATATATACTTAAGGTATAACTGTCAGCAAACATTTGAAGGATTCTGAAAAAAGAGATGCACAGAGATTACTTCATTACCCTAACCCATAGCTACAGCAGGGTAAGGGAGGAACACACATACACACATGCACACATGCCTACACATGCCTACACACATGCACAGATGCCTACACACATGCACAGATGCCTTCACACATGTACACATGCCCACAAACATGCACACATGCCTGCATGCATGCCTACACACATGTACACATGCCTGTACACATGTGCGATTGCCTACACACACCTACACATACACACATACACACATGCCTACACACATGCACACATGCCTATACATGCCTATACCCATACACATGCACACATGCCTACACACATGCACACATGCCTACACATGCCTACACATGCCTATACCTATACCTATACACATGCACACACACCTACACACATGCACACGTGCCTACACACATGCACACATGCCTACACACGTGCACACATACCATCACACATGCACGCAGGCCTACACACATGCACACGTGCCTACACACGTGCACATATACCATCACACATGCATACATGCCTACACACATGCACACATGCCTTCACACATGTACACATGCCTGTACACATGTGCGATTGCCTACACACATACCTACACACATACACATGTGCCTATGCACATGGCTAAACATGCCTACATACATGTACACATGCCTACATATGCCTGCACATGCATACACACATGCACAGTGCCCATACACATGCACATATGCCTACACATGGCTACACACATGCACACAGGCCTACACACATGCACACAGGCCTATACACATGCACACATACCTACACATGCCTACATACGTGCACACATACCTGATACATGCACACATGCCTGTACAGCCAGAGGATGTGGCTATTTTTCCTCTTTGTACTTATTCTAGCTGAGATTTTTTCCCACCATTGCTAGTCTAACACAACTAAAAGTAATTATAACCTAAATATAGAAGTGAGCTGTGGGGATTTTGAGCCAGTGGATTTCTACAACTGGGAGAAATTAATCTTATTTGGGAAAGTATAGTAGGTTGGTAGAAAAAGGAGCATAGAGTTCCCAAAAGAGGTACAAATTTTTCACAGTGATGAAAATGTGGCCTAGTTTTAAAATGTTTTCACATATTTTGCTTTTTGACTGTACAAATATCAGATTAAAAGCAGTTGACTCTATTGAAACACAGAGAAACATGAAGATTTAAAAATGTTTTTGTAATGAAGATGAGCTTAAATTAGGGCTTAGTTGAATTCAGTGTTAGGTTACAGTCCACAGATTTTGTAACCTAGTCTATAGAAGAGGAGCTTTCTATTAGCATCTATCCAGGAATGCCAAGGTAGATTTTTAGAATTACAGTGAACTCTAGAAGATATTCAGAAATTTTATTATATTAATTTGTATTATTATTCCATACTCTATTACAGGACAGAAAAACAAACAAAACATTACTTTTCACCTGTAAAATCTGAGTAAACTAAATTAGGCAACTTTTATCTCCTTTTTCCACCCCAATTCCACTTTGCCCTGCCACACAGGAGGTCAGGAATTTGAAAACCACCAACCTTCCAATGGGTTTTTTTATAGATAAGAAAATCGTGGTCCAAAAAACTTAATTATTCACCAATGTGTGTAAAACTGCATGGTGGCTATGCTGGGGCTAGAATTCATGTGTTAGCCCCACTGGGTCTGGCCCTGTGGGACCTGGGGAGAAACAGAGATTCCACTGAGTTATCCAAGATGAAATGGTAACGGGCTTTCCTGAAAGTCTGTGACATGAACACAATCCATGAGAAATTTATTCATGGCATTGGAAAAATTAGGTAGGAGACACGCGAGAAAGAGGCTGGAGGATGCAGATGAGTAGCATCACTGGTCTGGGCCTGGATGTGGCTACAGAAGTTTCCCCAAAGGCAAAGGGACAGCTCATTGCTAGGGCTTCACTGATTCGCTCTTCCTTGAGATATTAATAGAACAAAAAGGGAGCAATACCATGCACTAGGAGTAAGTCTAACAAAAGCACTCTACTGTGGTATCTGAGACAACTGCGTGCTAACAAAGATATATACAGCAGGTTCTAGAATGGTGAGGCAAACCTGCCTTCCCCCTGAGTGTGGGGACATAGAATATTGTTAGGATGTGAATGCTCCCTGATTCGGTCGTGTCATTTCAGACGAGCAGCAGCGCGTCCGCACCATCCACGCGGCAGAATATCTTGAGTCCTACTCCACTGACATCTTGATTTTCACCTTCTGAGACTGATTGCAGATTTCTGACTTCCACAACTCAAATACAGGATGATGAATTTGTGTTCTCATAAGCTGCTAAGTCTGTGGAAATTGGTTAGGTCATTGAAGGAATCTACAGCGCCCCCTGAAAGAGGTAGTAGATTAGCAGTTCTGTCTTCACTCAGTCCTGCCCTGAGTCCCCAGCAAGTCTGGCTGGTAGGTCAAGGTGGTCTCTGAGCTCTCAGACCCTCACCCTAGACGTGTTGATTTCTGTCCTCGTGTATGGGGCTGAGAGGGGGCAAGGACAAATCTTCTCTTGTCCAAGGCTCTACCAATAATCTCTTGAATCCCTGGGATGATAACTCTGGTTCAGGGGAGCTGTAGATTATATTGACTAAGACTGTTGAATACTGTGTGTAAATATGGGGGAACTTCAAAAAGTTTGTGGAAATTGGGGCGAAAGGATGAGTTTCTTTTCATGTAAAAAACTTTGACATTCATGGATAGTTTTTGCATTTCTTTTCAAAATATTTATTTGAAAAAGATAGAGATGGTGGGGGGCAGGGAATCTTCCACCTGCTGGTTCATCCCTCAAATGCCCACAACTAGGGCCAGGAGCAATGAAATCCCAGCTAGGTCTCCCGTGTGGGTGACAGAAACCCAAGTTCTTGGGCCACTGTCCACTGCCCTTGCTTTAGCAGGAAGCTGTATTGGAAGCTGGATGCAGGTGTCCCAAGTATGAGCTTAATGCACTGTGCCGCAAGACACATTTCTGTGAATTTTTGCAGACCCCTCATAAAATGTTTTTAGAGTAGAAGTCAATGGGCCGGTGCCGCGGCTCCCTAGGCTAATTCTCGGCCTGCGGCGCCGGCACCCCGGGGTTCTAGTCCTGGTTGGGGTGCTGGATTCTGTCCCAGTTGCTCCTCCTCCAATCCAGCTCTCTGCTGTGGCCAGGGAGGGCAGTGGAGGATGGCCCAAGTGCTTGGGCCCTGCACCCGCATGGGAGACCAGGAGGAAGCACCTGGCTTCTGGCTTTGGATCAGCGCAGTGTGCCGGCCATGGCGGCCATTTGGGGAGTGAACCAATGGAAGGAAGACCTTTCTCTCTCTCTCTCTCTCTCTCTCTCTCTCTCTCTCTCTCTCTCTTTCTAACTCTGCCTGTCAAAAAAAAAAAAGTCATTGGAATGCATATACACACTCGCTGTAGTTACCTAGAGGAATCTAGGAGCTCATGTTTTCTGTGTGTTTGCCATGTTCTAGGTTTTCTGTATTTGAAAATATTGCTGTAGGAACTAATTTCATACAAATTTGAAGCAACAGTCATTGTGTAATTATTGTTGCTAGCATCTTCGTCTTAGGAAACTAAACTGAGGCACAGAGATGTTGGTCAATGGTGGGCAGCCGCCAAGACACTCAGCTTTACCGTCTAGTTTTCAACCTGGGTACTTTGCCTCCTGAGCCTGAGCACTTAATCAACACCATCTGACAGCTCTTCAATGTGTCCATATAAAAAAAAAGTCTACCCTCATAAATCACCCGTGATGCTGGAAGAGGCGGCTTTGGCTAAAAATGTGAAGGCTATCATACCCGACCTGACGGGCCCAGCCAGGAGAGCGAGTGAATGCTGAAATCCCGTCATGGCCAGGGAGATGTATTTCAGGATGCTCTCCAGCCCAGGGGTTATGGGACAGTTTCCTCCAGCGAGAGAGGCCCAGTTCTGTTAATGAAGACAAACAGTGCAACCGCATGCTCCCACTTTTCATTTAGCGAGAGCCAGAAAGTTCTCTGGGTATGGTCCTGGGAGGCAATCTCACCGCCTCTAAAGGAGCGCCGAGTTGTGTGGCTGCTACGTGCTGCAGCGTCTCAGAAGGGAAGGATGCCTGCGCTGGCTGTGGCAGATGCCCCAACTAGCACTCACTGCAGAGTGCAGACACCCACCCCTCAGCTCCTGGGAATCACGTGGCTGGTGAATCCCCAGGCTATTGCCTCGTTCCCAAGGTGCTGCCTAAGGACAGTGGGAAACACACACCCCGTGTTTTGCCTCCTGTGTACAACCGTCTGTAGTTGGAGTTTGTCTCCAAGGAGTCTAAGCTGAAACTGTGTGTTCTATTCTTTTCCTTTTTAATATTATTGTATCGTGATGAGAATATTTAAGGAGCTGTACTGTTAACAAAGCTTGCAGTGTGCGATATGTTACCTGTGCAGCATGGTAGTATTGCTGTGGACACAATGTTGTACAGCAGGTCTCTAGTGCTCATCAATCTTGCTTAATTGAAATTTTATTCCCTTTGGTTAGTAACTCACTTTCCCTTCCCACATCCCCTAGCAACCACCAGTGTACTCAGATTCTATGGACTTGACTATCTTAGGTCCTTCAAATAAATGAGATCATAAAGCATTTTGTGTGTGTGTGTGTACTGAAGAACAATCTTCTCGTACTCTCTTCAGTAAATATCTTTTTTTTTTTTTAATTTTTTTGACAGGCAGAGTGGACAGTGAGAGAGAGAAACAGAGAGAAAGGTCTTCCTTTTGCCGTTGGTTCACCCTCCAATGGCTGCTGTGGCCAGCACGCTGTGGCCAGCGCACCTCGCTGATCCGATGGCAGGAGCCAGGTGCTTCTCCTGGTCTCCCATGCAGGTGCAGGGCCCAAGCACTTGGGCCATCCTCCACTGCACTTCCCGGCCATAGCAGAGAGCTGGCCTGGAAGAGGGGCAACCAGGACAGAATCTGGCGCCCCGACTGGGACTAGAACCTGGTGTGCCAATGCTGCAGACGGAGGATTAGCCTATTGAGCCACGGCGCCGGCCAGTAAATATCTTTAATTTAAAAAATAAAAAAAAAGACTTGAAGGAACTCACAGAACTGACATAAAATAGAAGGAGCTCGGTTATATATTGTTAAATTGCTAAAAGATATGTGACACTGAATGATTTTAAAGATAGTCATATAATTATTTAAATACACTGGTAAGGAAATCATCAAAATCCTACAAGATTAAATTACAGCATGTTAAAAAAATTGCAATTCAAAGTATTCAACTTGAAAGATATATGTTAGGCAGGTAACTGGAGAAACTAATCTACCTGGCACTGTGTAGTAAAATCTTAGTTTTAGAGCTGTCAACAAATCTTTACTAATAAAAATTTTACAAATAAGTATGATAGTTTAATGAACATACATGATGCAATAATCATATCGCTTGTGTGCCTTGCACAAAATAAACAGTATATATCTGATATTTTCACTATGAGTGTCAAACATGTATGAGGCACTGTTGCATGATTTATCCACTGCAAGTACAAAGTCAAGCCAGTGAGATATGCATAATTACTGCAATTTTAGGTATGAAAAGTTGAGCCATTATGAGGTTAAGGAACTTGGCCAGTGTTGCACAGAAAATCTACCCAAATCTGTTGGAGTCCAAAACCATGCACTCTCAGTGCTATGTCAGATGGAGTCTTCTCTGTTGGTTGTACCGTTATCGAGATATAAATCATTCTCATTTCATTTTCTCTAGATCCGCCCTGCAACAAATGGGGAGGAGAATGCTGATAAAACAATTTAAAAATTCTAAATGTGCTCTAAAGAAGATAAACTTCTTTTGATGCGCTTCTGCAGGTCTTGCCTAACCCTCCTTAGTCTGAAAATTTATGTTCTCTCAGCCAGCAAATATGTTGGCAAAACATAAAAGAATGGGAAAAAAAAAGGAAGATTATGATTGTTTTCTAGCTTTTAATCATAAGAATGTCTAACAATTGCAAAACCAAACAGAATAGTATAGGTACTTGTACATGTATTATTTGGAGTTCTGAAAGAAGACTTGCTTCTTCCTTGTTTATTTATTTATTCAAACATTTTTTATAACCCTAAAAACTCATATTTATTTTCTTTCTTTAAGTTTTATTTACTTGAGAGACAGGTATTCTTTTTTTTAAGATTTATTTATTTGAAAGTCAGAGTTACACAGAGAGAGAGGAGAGACAGAGAGAGAGCGAGAGAGAGAGTGGTCTTCCATCCTCTGGTTCACTCCCAAAATGGCCACAATGGCTGGAGCTGTGCTAATCTGAAGCCAGGAGCCAGGAGCCAGGAGCTTTTTCTGGGTCTCCTACGTGCATCAGGGGCCTAAGGACTTGGGCCATTTTCTACTGCTTTCCCAGGCCATAGCAGAGAGCTGGATTGGAAGTGGAGCAACCTGGTCTCGAACTGGCACCCATATGGGATGCCAGCGCTTCAGGCCAGGGCGTTAACCTGCTGCACCACAGCGCCAACCCCTGGAGAGAGGTAGTCTATCCACTGGTTCTCTCCAAATGGCCACAATGACCAGAGCTGGACTGATCCAAAGCCAGGACCCAGGAGCTTCTTCCAGGTCTCCCACATGGGTGCAGGGGCCAAGCACTTGGGCCATCTTTTGCTGCTTTTCCAGGTCGTTAGCAGGGAGCTGGATTGGAAGTAGAGCAGCCGGGGCTTGAACCAGCGCCCATAGGGGGTACTGGAACTGCAGGCAGAGGCTTAACCTACTACACCACAGTGCCGGCCCCCTGCATGTTTATTTTCTAATTTGGGTTGTAGATAATATTATGATACTGATTTGGTTGCTCCAATGGTTCTGGTTTGACCATCAGGGGCCTTTTCCAGTCAGCTTCTATATACTTGGACATGATCCAGTTTTTAATTTTTTGAATGTTGCCCTACATTTTGTTTTAAGATGATCTAGGTTTACATTTCACACTTCCTGTTCTAGACTTGGAATCATTTCTCCAAGGAATATCAGTTCCTTTTACTACAGAATGGTATTTAAAAACCCAGCATTTGGGTGTTTATAGTTTTCATTCCTACTGGGATGTCTTGAATCTAAGTGCTCTCATCAAAAGATGTAGGCTTTATATATACACACATATATATATATATAAATAAATATTTATATAAGTATATTCATGCATATCTACACTTCTTTCTGTATTTTGTATTTCTCCATCTGTATATGTATGTGTGTGTGAATTCTTGCTTCTCCTACTTCCTTATCTAACTTCCTCTCTGAAAGTCAGTAGCTCCTATTGAGAAATATCCTATTTTTTTGGGGGGGGGGTGTAGTTTTTCTGTGCGACATACATCATTTAGCTTTGACTTGTTGGCTAAGTTTATAGTTTTATTAAACTTGAAAAAAAAACCCACCTTTAGGTAGGAAGAATATAGTGTGAGGAGTGAGATGTGTTTTGCTGGTCTCTGTTTGTCTGTTTGCTGTCTCTGGGACTCACTGTGCACAGATGCTGCTCTTACGTCCTCAAGTTCACTGACTTTTTTTTTTTTTTTTTTTTTTTTTTTTTTTTTTTTTTGCAGTATCTCTGGCAGCTCCGTTTTCCTAACGAGGTTCTTCATGTGTTTCATCCTAACTATTGTGTGTTCTCTGATTCATTCTTTCTAAATTCAGATATGTAATTTAATTAAATAGCACTATTTTAATAGAGGATTTAAAAGAAAATTTTCTAATGTCTCCTGGACATTTATAAATGATGTAGCAGGCAAACAATTGTGAAATGATTCCAGCAATGATTCTTGGCAGTGATCTTGTGAATGGGCTGTTGATTGCGGGAGATTATGATGCTTGTTATATGCTGGAGTAAAACTTTGTGGTGAGAAAAATGGTGGCACTATCTGTTTGCAACTTCGGAAACTATGTAATCTTTCCTTGAAAAGTGAACACAGGAAAAAATTGGTTCAGGATATTCTAACCAAGAAGAATGAAACTCACCATATCCACAAAGGTTTCTGTAGTATTCTTTACTATTTATTTCAGGGCTCCTTAATCACTTAATATGCATCTTCCTAAGACAAATACATGGGAGGAGACTACAAATACTAGAGTGAAACTTGCCTCAGTTCACTGAATATGACCAGAAAACAACTCTTAGAAATATTCAGAATCCAAAGTTTTGTGAAAGAGACTTATTTTAAAGAAAATGAAACATGATATTTTATAATGCATCAAACTTCAGAGTTTATTCCTATTCAATAGGAATAGTTGTGATTTATGAGTAAGATTATATGTGGTTTTGAATGAATGATATTCATGATGCATTTGAAATAAATGCTTACATATAATAGAATATTATATATTAATATATAAAATAATATAGAATATATAATAGAAAGCACTTAACTGAAGGACAGTTTTTTAAAGAGTTTTTTTTAAAGATTTATTTATTTGTTTTGCAAGTTGGAATTACAGAGAGAGAGGGAGAGACAGGGAGAAATCTCCCATCTGATGATTCACTCCCCAGACGGCCACAATGGCCAGGGCTGGGCCAGGCTGAAGACAGGATCCAGGAGCTTTTTTGGGGACTTCCACATGGGTGCAGGGGCCCAGGGACTTGGTCCATCGTCATTCTTTTTGGGGTCTTAATAATATTCCTTCATGTATATATACCACATAGTCTTGGTTCATTCACCTGCTGATGGGCATCCAGGTTGATTCTATGTCTTTTTTTTTTTTTTTTAAGATTTATTTATTTATTTGAAAGGCGAGTTACAGAGGAGCAGAAGCAGAGGTAGATAGAGAGGTCTTCCATCCTCCACTGTTTTACTCCCCCAATGGCTGCGTCAGCTGGAGCTATGTGGATCCAAAACCAGGAGCCAGGAGCTTCTTCCAGGTCTCCCATGTGGGTGCAGCGTCCCAACGACTTGGGCCAACTTCTACTGCTTTCCTAGGCCACGGCAGAGAGCAAGATTGGAAGTGGAGCAGCCAGATCTTGAACTCACACCCATTTAGGATGGCAGCAGAGTGCCGGCCCCAGATTCCATATCTTGACTATTGTCAGGAGCACAGCAGTAACCATGAAAAACCATTCATCTCATTCATGTAACGATTTAATTTCTTATGGACATCCACCCAGAAGTGCAATATTGGGATCATATGACAACTATATTTAGTTTTTTGAGGAACCTCCGTACTGTTCTCCATAATGGATGTAGAAATTTGCATTCCCACCAACAGTGCGTCAGCATTCCCTTGTCTACATAATTGCCAGCGCTCATTATATTTTGCCTTTTCTATGATAGCCACTCTAACTGGAGTGAGATATCCCCATTGAGGTTTTGATGAACATTTCCCTGATGGCTAGTGAAACCGGGGATATTTTCATATATTTTTAGGTCATTTGTATTTTTTCTTTTGAGAATGTCTGTTTAGAACCTTTCCGTATTTCTTCCTTGGATTATTTGGGCTTTTCTTGTTGCATTTAATCACATTTAATCACAGAAGCCTGCACTGGGCTTTGAGCTCCTCTTATGTTCTAGATGTTAATTCTTTGTCAGACTAGTTCCCAAATATTTTCTCCAAACCTGTGGTTTGATATAATCCTGGTTGTCTAGTTTTGCTTTTGTTGCCTGTGCTTTCGGCTTACGTTGCCTACACTGATGTCTCCCCTTTGCTTTCTTCCAGCGATACCAGACTTTCAGGTCTTACTTTTAGGTCCCTGGTTTGATTTCGATAAAGAGTAAGAGATGGGGTACAGCTTCAGTTGAATTTTCCAAGCACCACTTAGTGAAGAGAATTTCCTTTCTACAGTACATAATTGTGGTGGGTTGCTCTGGAATCAGTTGGCTCTCAATGAATGGTTTCCTTCTGGGATGTCTGTGTTGTTCCATTGGTCTGTGTGCTCTGTTTTCATGCTGGGACCATGCTGTTTTTGTGAACATAGCTCTGTAGCATATCTTCAGGTCAGGTATTATAATGCCTCCAGATTTATTCTCTTGTTCATTTGGGGTCTTTTGTTCCCACATATGAATTTCAGGAATTTTTTCTAGTTCTGTGCAAAATGCCATTGGTATTTTGATGAGACTGCATACATTTCTTGAGAAGTACCAGTATTTGAAAATATTAATTCTTCCAACCCATAAACATGGGAGTCTTACAATTTTTGTGTGTATCTTCTTCAACTTTTTTCGTTAGGATTTTGTAATTTTAATCACAGAAGCCTGCATTTTTTTTGTAGCCATAGTAAATGAGATCCCTCTTTATAATTTCAGTGACTTTGTTATTGGTGTGCAAAATTGCCACTGATTTTTATGTGCTGATTTTGTATCCTGCAAATTTATTAAATTAGTTTGTTGGTTATAATGGTCTTTTGGCAGAGTCTTTAGTTTTATTCGTATATAGAGTCGTGCCACTAGCAAACAGGGATAATTTGATTTCCTCTTCTTCTATTCATATGACTTTCATTTCATTCTCTTTCCTAACTGCTCTGGCTAAAATATCCAGTATAACATCGTACAAGAGCTATGACAGTAGACATCCTTTTCTATTTCCAGATCTTTGAGGAAAGTCTTTCATCTTTTCCCCATTCAATATGATTTGTGCCTGCGAATTCGTTATACATAGCCTTTGTTATGCTGAGATAGGTTACTGCTTTACCAACTTGTTCAGAGTTTTTGCCATGAATGGATAGAAATTGGTTTCTTTTTATATCTAAAAGGAAATTAATTTATGCAGCATTCTCTCATTTGAACTGAAATTTGACCTTTTAATAGAAATATAATAAAAAGGAGATAATAAAATTTGTATAATTAAAATATTTATATTAAAAATATAACATAATATCATAAAAGGAATATAATTAAAAAGGAAGAAACGTGTAGAAAACATTACTTACATTGATGTTATTTCTAAAAATGAATAATGTTAATAATATACAGTCATGTAGAAAACTGTTTAGTTAGTAGTGGACTATATGCATGATGGTGATTCCATAAGACTATATTGATTAGAGGGGCTGGTGCTGTGGTGTGGTGGGTTAAGGCCCAGGCCTGCAGCACTGGCATCCCATGTGGACACCAGTTCCAGTTCTGGCTGCTCCACTTCCCATCCAGCTCCCTGCTGATGCTCCAGGGAAAGCAGCCAAGGAAGGCCCAAGTCCTTCTGCCCCTGCACCTGCATGGGAGACCTGGAGGAAGCTCCTATCTCTTGGTTTTGGATCTGCTCAGCTCCAGCTGTTTTGGCCATTTGGGGAGTGAACCAGCAGATGGAAGACGTATCTCTCTGTCTCCACCTGTCTGTAACTGTGTTTTTCAAATAAATACAAATAAATAAAAAGAGACTATATTGATTAGTGACACCATAACTGTTTCAGTTTGTGTCGGTACATTCTGAAAGTTTTTTTCAGTGATAAAATTGTCTCATGGTGCCTTTCTCAGAGCACAGGCCTGTGATTAAGCAATGCATGACTGTGTGTGAAAACATTGGGAAGTCAACGGTAAGGATCTGCATAAATACCTAGGCTGCAGCCAGCTTCCGTTCTAACTTAGATGTAAGAGATTTTTAAATTATCTCATAATAGCCGGCGCCGCGGCTCACTAGGCTAATCCTCCGCCTAGCGGCGCCGGCACACCGGGTTCTAGTCCCGGTCGGGGCGCCGGATTCTGTCCCGGTTGCCCCTCTTCCAGGCCAGCCCTCTGCTGTGGCCAGGGAGTGCAGTGGAGGATGGCCCAGGTGCTTGGGCCCTGCACCCCATGGGAGACCAGGAAAAGCACCTGGCTCCTGGCTCCTGCCATCGGATCAGCGCGGTGCGGCGGCCGCAGTGCGCTGGCCGCGGCGGCCATTGGAGGGTGAACCAACGGCAAAGGAAGACCTTTCTCTCTGTCTCTCTCTCTCTCACTGTCCACTCTGCCTGTCAAAAATAAATAAATAAATAAAAAATAAAAAAAATATCTCATAATAGAAGAAATACAGTTTCTTGCTCTCTGTCATAATGGAGAGTATAGCCAGTTGAGTGGGTAAGTAATCCCTGAAACTCACATAGCCATAGGTTTAGCTATCATCTCATAAACTTGCTCAGAGCTGATGCCAAACCACCAACTTGTCCGGTTAATTTCTATTCTCCTTTCTCCTCCTAATCATTTGATTTGAAGAAAAAAAAAAAATTCAATGTGATGCTGGCAAATTGCAGATCAGTAAATACCCTGTAACAGCAGCACAGAAAATTCAGTCTCTCGATAACACAGCCTGGTATTTATCATAGTTCACATAGAACATGTTGTTGGGAAGAGACCACCTTTTGAAAGCTTCCCTTAGTTTGAATTTTGAATTTGAATCGGTTAAGTAAGCAGCCATGTGTAACTGCCACCCACAAAGGAAGGCATTGGAAACCATCATTTTAGGTACTGTTAATGTGATCCATGAGCTTACCCTGGAAAATCCACACAGGATCAACCATGGTCCTAACTCCATGGAGCCATTTCTATTTCCTTTGGTAATCAATAAAGATTCTTGCATGACATTCCATTTCTCACAGCAAATATTTAAACAACATCATCCATATCTCAAGTGTAAGAGTTTAAACAAGGCACATGATGTGTGTTCAAGCACAGTGATATATTTATGTGGTATTACTGAAAAATGCATCGTAGATCTCACTTAGCCATGAATACAGAGGCAGCAGTGCTCAAAGTTAAATTTACAAGTAGTTCCTCTCTTAGAGGTGGTACAGTTTTGTGCTTGTCAAACAAGAGCACTAATACTGATTCCATTCTTCCTGCTCTTTGTACAATACCAGCACACAAAGGTTTATTTCTCTTTCCTTGGATGATATTTCTACATGAAGTGAAGTGCCTGAAAATTTCTTTTAATTTATTTGAAAAGCTGAATTCAGCACCATGGTTCATTGTAACTACTTCAGAATACTATGTGAGAATAAAAAATAAAAACTCTATAGAAAGAAAAATTCAAAGCATGCCATTTGTTAGAATCATTTTTTTTGCAAGCATAGCACTTCAATGGTTTTTCAAAGCTTCCAAAGCTTATAATGAGGAAGATACATATATTTTTCTCTCTAAAAAACAGGCCAAGAGATAATGAAACCATAATTTCAAAATATTACAACTGAGATAAAATGGCCACACGTGTGGTTGTGAAACACTTTCTTTGAATACTTTCTGTAGAAATACATTAAGTACAAGAAGTAAGGAAAAAGAATTTTTGAAAGGAGAGGTGAAGCAAAAAAAAAACTCAGTATTGTGGGCTAGCACTCTATTGAAATCAGTGTTTCATTAATCCAACTTGAATAAACTTAATTCCCTCCTACATCTTAATCAAGACAGTGTTGATGTGATAGAAACTTGGAGATAGAGTTTAAAAGTCAGTGAATTCAGCAAACCAATTTGTTCCTTTACATAAATAATCACATCAATATCAAAGGCCTTTTCTGTTACACAGGTGCACAACTTAAAACATTTTTAATATAGTCATTAGGTGATTATGGAAAAACTATATCAGTTTATACATGCATACATAAAAGCACATTACTGAGTTACTCACTTGCAGCTGGCTTATGTTGGATGAGGAGAGCAAGCATAACACTTTGGGGTTTGGATTTGTTTCTCCAGTGTCAAAGAGTTTATATGAAGTTCCAGCAATAGGTATGATTCAATACCAAGTTTATTGTCGCTTTGCAAGCCCTTTCTAGTGTTTCTCTGTACTCTCAATTGTCTTCCAAATCTTGGATGGAAACCAACAAGTTAGTCATGCTCTCTTTTTTTATTAATGGACAAACTAAAAGTCCCTGTGGAAGGGATAAAATACTCACCTGGTGGAAATTGATGACAAGGCTGTATAAAAACAACTTGCAGCTTAAATAAACTGTGTCCAGTAATGACTTGTCAGTCATTTTTTTTTTTTTTTTTGGATAATGGCCTTGCAGATGTGCAGACATGATGAGCTATGTAAGAAAATTCAAAAAGCAATGGTATCCCAGGTCATTATAGATAATGGTGTTCAAGCCTGATGATCACCCCAGAAATTTCAGGGAAGATCAGATTAATCTAAGGGATTTGCTGGGAAGTGGTACCCCAACTTCTGGAAAAGCAGTCTCTTCTAGGAGATCTCAGTTAAAAAGCCGGAGCCAGAGGGAACACGTTAATGTATTCATGATTAATCTTAGGCATATAGTTGATTTAAAGATATCATTCACTGCTCAATGTCCTTAAGCATTATTTAAACTACTGAAATCTAGATTAAGTTGCTGTTAGCCCAAATATTGACTAAATATGTCTGCAGCAGGAAAAACAGTGATACATCCAACAGGACTGGCTGATGAATGACTAAGACAAAATACTTCTCAAGACATGGACAGGCGTAAGGGAAACCTACAAAGCCGACTAATGCACCATTACACACACAAAACTTTAATTCAGTGGTGTGCTGAGAATGTTTAACAAGCGACTCCAGGGACAGGGAGTGGAACTGTTGATTTGTTACATTTGCTGGTTTCTGGCAAGTAAATATTCCCACCAGGGCTGATGGTAGACTCATTGTGTTTAGTGACCACATCATAAATTCTTAACAATTTAGCAGTTGTGTCTTACAAAGTACTCAGCACTGGCTCCAGCCAGCATGGTGCCGGCCAGAAAGGGCAGAGAAGAGAACAGTTCTCATGATGGATGATGTATGTTTTTCAATGAAGGAGTAAAGTTCTGATCCTGTTTACTAATTATTTGCCTTGTGGCTTTGGACGAGTTATGCCATTCCATTGAGTTTCAGTTTTGTCACCTGTAGAATGGTACCAATGCTATCACCAACATCATAAAGTTCACATAATGATTAAATGAGGTGATGCATGTAGAACATTTAGAAGAATGTCTGACAGAGAGAAAGTTCTTAACAAGTAGTATTTATTGCCCATTTATTGCCCATATATGTAAGGCTCCATTTATTATCATGAGAATTATAGCTATTACATTTTTTATGTTTTCCCTTGAAGTGTGCCTATAATTTCATTTCTGTTAATCATTGACTGCTCTTAAAAATGAATTGTCACTGACTTCAAGGTAAAATGCATATCAATTTTAGTTTTCCAAAGCTTTAGAGCATAATGTCTTAATGTTTAATTATTACCCTGCAGATGAAAGCAAACTGTAATATCCTATTTTTAAAAATTTAATTTATGACGCCTTATGGTTTTCCTTTTTACCCTGGTTGTCAAGTATTTTTTTTTTTTTGTTTCAGTGTAGCATACATACTGCAACTTTGCATCTCTCAGCTTTGCGTTTATTGTATAGCTTCTCCATTGATATATGTCAACAAATAAACTTCACTCATGTATCTTATGCCTCTGAATTAAGTACTGTGCTTTTATATGGGTATTGACATTCACAAGAGTTAAGTAATTTACACTGAATCATTCAAGTGGCAGTAACATCTGGAATCTGAACTCAGGCCACTTGAAAGCCAGGGAGGCAGGATTGGTAGGACCAGTGGGTGGATGAAGAGATGGTGGCCTTAGCTCAGGAAGCATGGGTAGGGGTCGAGTAGATTTTGTCACCACAGTCTGTTGGGGAATCATTTCTACTCCATTGACCAAAGAGAAACTACAGCTCTAAGAGGAAGTCCTTGGACTGGAGAATGGGAGTTTTGCGTGAAGTCGAAGGATGGCTTCATTTATTGCCTGGGGAACTTTCCAGAGCACGTGAAAACCTACTACAGTGATCTTTGGAGGAACATTTCCTTTCCAAACATTTCTTTTCTTGTTGGAATGAGTGCATGGACGAGTTGTTTCAGAGGATTCCTGCGAAGTCTTCTGCTGGGGACCTGTGATAGGGCAAACGAATGGGATCCGAGTGACAGTTTGCTTCACAATATTTGACAGAAAAATCATTCCATGTTTCCCAGTAATGTGGCAATTCTAATTTTTGAGGTGCGATCAGCTCCCTTTACACCAGTCTGGATAGATTGTATTGTCTCTCCTGGAAAATGTTAATAAAAACTGTTTTGGCTGGTGTAAGCTACTTAATCTGTGCTTGCAAAAACTACTTCAAAGCCTAAATTGCTATATATTTGCCACATGCTCTTCAGGAGAATGGCATGCAGACTTTAATAAAAAGGAACCCAAGCACATGCTGCTGCTTTAAGTTTCCTTTGCAAATGTGTCTCTATAATTTTGTAGCCATGTTCAGTGTGCCTTAGAACGTATGTGCATTTCTTTCTAATGCTGCATCTTAGAATCCAGTGAAACAATATAGATAAGAAGTCCCCAGTTAGAGAAAATTGGAACAAAGCATAATACATCATCTGTACAGTCAGTGTTGAGATGTATGAATGGTCGTATTTTTAATATTTAGCACTATTGTGTCATATTGACTCTTGTTTCATACTATGAAATGGATCAGGTTCACTTGACCCTTTGGCTGATAACATTGACACATAGCTGTTGGAAACTTAACCAAAATATTGTACTGCGGGTACCAATTCAGCTTTTGAAACAGCATGTGTGTTCACACAAAGGAAGTGCGATGTAATAACACAGTGTTGGAAAGCAAAAATAATGATTCCCACTGGATACATGAATGGAAGATCTGATTATTCTTGGAAACTATAAAATGTAACAACTTCACCTTACTGTCAGTGTAACAGATTATGACACGAAGTCTTACCTTGAGTACTGGGAGGGGAGTGGTGGCAGGTAGTATAGATTCTATGATGAGAGTTGATTCTTTGTTGCGGTTTATTTGCTTTTAGAATGGTGATAATCATCGTACTTACTTTGTAACTGAGGAAGAGATTAGATGAGGTATCAGATATAGAGCACATACGGTAGTACCTGGTCAGTGTGTATGTGCTCAGTAAATAGCATCAGCAGGAGATAGCCTCAAGAAGTGCTGGATTGGGGACATTTTCCAAAAATATTTTGTTTTTTGTAGAATGTTTGCTTTTTGGAGAAATTTGGAGAAATACTGATTTGAACATGATAAGTATGTTCAGTATTTCCTTTCTCTCCCCACTACCCTATGAAGTATGTATTGAAGCTGTTCACAGGGCATGCCTGATCTTGGAAACCTAAGGAGTGTGTTATTGCTTACATCACTGAATGGATAGAGGAGTCCCTGAGCAGATAACTCAGAGTTGAGCTTTAACACTAAGCACTCTATGGAAAATTCTGTGGCTGTCTCTGTCACGCTTTGAGGCCACACTTTCTTCCATACTATGTCTGAGACCTGTTCCACAGCTGCTGGCCTTCCATCTCATCATACTCTATTACGTAACTGCTTGTGATGAATCGAGCACCAGACAGCCTCAGAGATGCTGTGCAAACAATGATCACAAGTGATTTTCTTGATGACAAGGATAAAGATCATGGCTGATTTTTAATGTGATTGGAAAATAAGGGATGTGAATTAGGGTGTCATAATAATGAGAAAACATATATTTATATATTTTAGAAGACACGGTCCTGTCTTATTTCCTCTAATCAGAGAGAGAA
Organism: Oryctolagus cuniculus; assembly: GCF_964237555.1. Taxonomy (NCBI): domain Eukaryota; kingdom Metazoa; phylum Chordata; class Mammalia; order Lagomorpha; family Leporidae; genus Oryctolagus; species Oryctolagus cuniculus. Next base: position 59,077,801 of record NC_091449.1, read on the forward strand.
GCAGCAGCTTCCAGTGCTCACACATATGCACGTTTAAGGTTCACACAGCTTGAGTCTGGCGCAGAGGCTCGGTCACAGGAGATCACCTCCATGGGACCCATCAAGATTCCGAGTCCAGGGCTGTGCTCTGTCTCTGGGAGCCTCTCCATCAGCCAACTTGCCTCCTCCGTCTGTGCGCCTTCTTCTTAGTAGGTGATAGCTTCTTACTGTTCTTTGTGTGACCTTACACCCTTGCTTTTCTGACTTTTAAAAGAAGATACAAAATGAAAGAAAAATAAATGCAGAAATGTGAACCTGGAAATTGCTCTCCGGTTACATAATGTTTGCAGTAAAGTTGTCATCTAAGTGATGATGAACCTGACAGCTTAGCAATGAAGAGACCCAGGATTGCCCAAAACACCTGCGTTCATCAGAGCTGTTGAGGGGGTCATGTTATCTGATCTGTGTGTTACACTTGGACTCCTTTCTTTTCTTTTTTATTTAGTTGAGAGATGGGGAAACAGGGGCTCCTGAAGAGAGAGCTCTCATCTGCTGATTGACTCCGTAAGTGCCCACAGAAGAAAAACTGGAGCCAGACCAGGCCAAAGCTAGGAACGGGGAACTCCATCCAGGCTTCCACATGAGTGACAGGGACCCAAGTACTTGAGCCATCACCGCTGACTCCTAGCATCTGCGTTAGCAGGAAGCTGGAGTCGGAAGCTGGAGCCAGGACTTGAACCCACATACTCTGAGGTGAGACATAGGTATCTCAAACTGCCAGGCCAAATGCCCAGTCCCTCGACTTATTCCCCAAGTAAGAATTCCCACTCACGCTCTTGGGGCTCTTGTGTCACGGGTGTTGCACAGGTGTGTAATCTTGTCCTATTTTCCCAGCAGCATTTTCACTCTTTCAACTCTGAGACAATTTGGTTACCCACCTTCCCTGCTCCATTCTCCTCCTGCTGGCTGTTAGATTAGAATCACACATCCGAGCAGATTGGTGTCATCACACTTTTGGGAAAGCCAGGGACAACAGGAATCCACTGCTGTTCAGAGGTTGCTGTGTCCTTTGGTCACCCACCTGTGCTGCGGGAATTTTAATTCTTTATCATTCCCTTCACAGAACATACCCTGTCACCAGGAGCTCTTCCCTGCAGATAATTGCTACTCCTTCACAAAGCAAATTGAGGCTTTTAACCTATATTTAAAATGTTTGCCTTCCCACTGACCCTCTCCTTGCCCCAAAGTATACCCTGGTATCTCCTAAAAAATATACACAGATATACCCATCTTCTAACCAAATGTCCCTTTCTAGTGACTGCCTTATCTCTCTGCTCCTTTTCACAGCCAAGCTGTTTAGACATAGGGTTTAAATCCACTAACATTTTCAGCTTTCCATTTTAAATTTTAATCTACAGCAAACTGAATTCTGTCACCATCAGCTTAACTGGAAATATTCTGGATACGTTCTTTAATTACTTTGCAAATGTCAAAGCCAGGGAAATCTCTCCAACCCTCATTTCACTTGAAGTCGCTAGAGCATGGGTATTTATTCTTAGAGCTACATGTGACGTGTGTTTCTGCTAAAGCATTATTTGTGTTATGCTTGCAGAAACTCAACTTTTTGGAAAGAAAACCTGCATGCAGATTCTCATCACACATGTTCAAGCTGTGATCAACATCTTCATGTATTTCTTTTCATGATCTCTTCATATATAGCTATGTTGTGTAAGTGAAAATTATGCTTTTGTGTTTAACATAATCAAACTCTTTCCCCATATAATTGATATTTAAAAACATGACTTTTAAGGATGCATGATATTTTCTTATATAAAATATAATTAAAAGATTTGTTCACAGGTGTTGGACATTTCAATTTTACTTTATTATTTTACCTTTCTGGCTGTGTAACACCTTGCTCTTTTAGTCGCTACGTTTTTCTTGCTTTTTATTTTCTGTGGTCACTGGAGTGCAGATAAATTATCTTTTGAAAGGAAATTAAACAGTCCTCTTTTGTTGTATTTTCAGTTTCCATGTGAAAATAATCCCGCCACAGTCAAATTTCAGACACTCAGAGAATGTCGCTAAATGCAGAGGTGGAAGAAAAGGTTCAGAATCTGCTAATTAAATCTGGACCTTTAATTGGTTCCAACGGTCTTCCTGCCCCTATCCAAGCTCTAGATCTTTCTGTGTTGATTGTTCCAAAATTAAAAGAACATAAAAGCAAAGCAACAATGACAATAACAAAAAAGAACAAAACAAGAAATTTTGGCTTTGAAATTCTAAAGCTGGGACTCAGTGAAAAATGATCAATCTCTAAAACCAGACATGGTCAGTGGTCCAGTTGTGTCCATGTTGTCACAGCTTTAGCCCATCTTACAGATGTTAGAACAGCCCGGCATGGTAAGATGCAAGAATCATTTCCATGTGCCCTAGATGGCAAAGAGAGATTCGAGATGACACCGAAATGACTCTTCTGGGAATCAAGGATAAAAGCTGTGCTGTGGTTCAATAGCTTTCAACATGGAATGAGCGTGTTTCAGAAGATATGGGCAGCAAAGATGATAATGACCCCCGCTAGATAACTTCTGCTTTCAAAATCTTGGTGCACAGAACTTACGTCCCTCACTAAGGATGTAATAGGAGTGAGAGCTAGGGGGAGATGTGATTAAATTAAATTAAGTTTGCAATGCCTGGAAGAATAGAAGCTTAAGAAAGAAATAAAGTTCGACTTTAGAAAAAATAAAGGACATTAAATTGCTTGTGCACCTGAGTTTACAAAATGAGATTTCTACTTGCCAACTTCTATAAATAATGCTTCTGTGTGTACCCTGATAAATAATTTTCTATTTCATCTCTAATTAATTTAAAAGAATGCATTCCTAGCAAATTAATGATAAGGTCATAGGAAATGAAGCATTTGGTTCTAAAAATTACCTTGAAGAAATCTTACACCAGTTCAGATGGTAAACAATGCTGAGTGGATCCACTCATCTTTGAGTTTCGACCCCTACCCACTCAAGGGCAGAGGGGAAGTGCTGATGCTTGGGTTGATAGCCTGGAATACATAGCTGTCTTGTGGAGCTTTGAATTTAGAATTGTGAATGCACGGGCAGTCAGTGACATTGTTTTCTTGATCAAACAGTAAACATTTTCTTTGTTAGAACTGTTTCTTGTTAGATACTTCTGAGGATATCAGTTACACCTTATATGCATCTGGTGAATTCTGTGGGTAGTGATTCCTTGTCAGGTCGTGGGTGCTACTGGAATCCTTTGGACTGGAAGGATCCATGGTGTTCTCATCGGCCCACGTAGGCTTGGCTTCCGAAGCACCCAGGCGCCAGTGATTCTTCCTGAGGGTGCAGTTTAATGCAAGCACGTTGGATCACCAAAGGCCACCAAGTAGCTATTTGCTGTGTTTCTGATAAATTGCAGAGTGCTGAAATTGGTTTCTTAAGAACAAGAGGTTTTTCCTAAAAAGTTTTATTTGAAAGGCAGAGGCAGAGAGAGAGAGAGAGAGAGAGAGAGAGACCGACCAACCTTCCATGCATTGGTTCACTCCCTAAATGGTTGCAAAAAACCCAGGAGCCCGAAACTCCATCCAAGTTGCCATGGGTGGCAGGGGCTCAAGTTCTTGGGCCATTCTCTGTTGCTTTCCAGGTGTGTGAGCAGGGAGCTGGGTCTGCAGCGGAGCGGCCAGGTTTCCAACCAGTGCACAGTGCACCACAACAGTGGCCCCAGGTTTACTTCTCAGGAAGAGCAGAGGATCTTGCAAGGAAGAATTTTGGTTTTCATTCCAAATGAAGTGGAAAAATTCTGTGATGCTTGAAAATGAGTAATGAGATTATGAGACTTGTGTTTTAAAATATGACTGCAGACACCAGTGCTGTGGCCTAGTAGGCTAAGCCTCTGCCGGCAGCATCAACATTCTACATGGGCGCTGGTTCCTGTCCTGGCTGCTCCACTTCTGATCCAGCTCTCTGCTTTGGCCTGGGAAAGCAGTTTAAGATGGCCCAAGTGTCTGGGCCCCTGCACTTGTGTGGGAGACCAGTAGAAGCTCCTGGCTCCTGACTTTGGATCTATGCAGCTCTGGCCAGTGTGGCTATTTGGGTAGTAAACCAGAGGACCTTTTTCTCTGTCTCTCCCTCTCTCTGTCTGGAACACTACCTGTTCAAATAAATAAATAAAATCTTAACTAAATGACTGCAGCCATTCATTACAGAACAGGATGGAATAGTCAAGAGCAGAGGGAAAGAGATGGATAGAGTCTCTTGTGGGTGAGATACAATGGTGTTTTGGTGGAGTGTAGCTCTTGACGGGGAATTTGCTTTGGGGAATCTTCATTGTCTTTTACCAGTTGGCTGACGAAAGATCCAGTAAATAATAATAGAAGAGTGTACAGATTCATTGTTAAAGTTTGGTCATTTAAAAATTGTCAGGTAGAGGGTGAGCATTTTAACCTGGCAGGTAACTTGACCATGTCCCATATCAGAATAAATAGGTTTGACTCCTGGTTCCAGCTCTTGACTCCAGCTTTTTCCTAAGGCAGAACCTTGGAAACAGCAGGTGATAACTCAAGTAATTTGGTTCCTGCTACCCTCTTCAGGGACCTAGAATGAGTTTATAGCTCCCTGCTCTGGCCCAACCCAGCCCCAAATTTCAAGGGCATTTGGGGAGTGAATCAGCAAATGAGGGAGCTTGCTTTCTCCCTCCTCTCTCTTCCCCTCTCTCTTTGTGCCTCTCAAATAAACAAACATTAGATACATAACTAAAAGCTTTCAGTATAATATACCTATCTTAATTGCAGAACATCTTGTTTAGGTGTTTAGTTGAAAATGATTAAGTCAAAATCGGGCATGCATTTTGTCACTATATGGAACTCGCAGAGTAGACCTTAAAAGAAAGTACATCCAAAGTCAACTTTCATTTCAGAATTGGGCAGGAATTTGGGTATCTGCAAGAAAGAACACCAAGAGAGAATCATCAGTTTTTCTAAGAGGTGTAACTGGTTCCCAGGAACCATCCAGGGTTGTTGTTGTTTTTTTTTTTAATCATTTAAAAAATTATGCTCAAAACACACAACATAAACTTTTCCATTTAAATTATTATCAGTATATAATTTAGTGTCATTAGCATGTTTACAATATTGTGAATCCATCACCAGTATCTATTGTTAGAGTTTTTATTACCCCGAAAAGAAAGTACCCATTAAGCAATACCCCGCTTCGTTCCTCCCTCAGTGCTATATAACTTCTCATCGACTGAGTTAGCTTTTTGTCACTGTACCTGGAATACCTGAAAGGAGTTACTTATGAAGGAAGAAGGCTTACTTGGCCTTATAGTTTGGAAGCGGACCATCCAGCATCCAGCATGGAGCAGTCCCATTGGCCTGGCACCTGATGATGGGGGTGGGTGGTGGGACACACTCAGAAGGAGGATCATGTGGTGAGCCAGGAAGCAGAGAGATTGGTAGTGTGCTCATGTTTATGTCTGTGTGGTCTCTCATAAGAAGCCACCGTGATTCAGTCGCTGGCGGTCTACCTCAGCAACTTATTCAATTTAGCTGCTTCTTGAAGTTTCCGCCTTCAGATACCACAATTGCATTAATTAACTCCTTCATATGCTAATTTCCATTTCTTTGGGTAAATCCCAGGAGTGGGATGGCTGGGTTGAATGGTAGATCTATTTTCAGTTTCCTGAGGAATCCCCAAGTTGCTTTCCACAGTGGCTGTACCAGTTTACGTTCCCACCAACAGTGGATTAGAGAACCTGCTTCTCCGTGTCCTCACCAGCGTTTATTGTTTTTTGTTTTTTTTTTTCTTATTTCTGTATGAGAGCCATTCTACCTGGGGGGAGGTGAAGCCTCAATGTGGTTTTTATTACCATTTGCCTGATGGCTAGAGGCCCTGAGCACTTTTTTTTATACATCTGTTGGCCATTTGAATTTCATCTTTTGAAAAACGCCTGTTCAAGTCCTTTACCCGTTTCTTAACTAGGTTGTGTGTTCTTTTTTTGTAGATTACAGTCCTTTATAGATTCTGGATATTAATCCTTTATCAGCTGCATAATTTGCAAATATTTCCTCCCATCTTGTCTGTTGCCTGTTCGCTTTGTTAAGTATGTCCTTTGCAGTGCAGAAGCTTTTTAGCTTGATGTAATCCCACTTGTCTGTTTTTGCTTTGATTGTTTCTGCTTCCGGGGTCTTTCCCAAGAAGTCTTTACCTATGCCAATGTCTTGTAGAGTTTCCCCAATGTTCTCCTCTAGTAATTTGATGGTATCAGGTCACAGATTTAGGTACTTGATCCATTTAGAGTTGATTTTTGTCTAAGGTGTAAGGTAGGAGTCTTGCTTCATACTTCTGCACACAGAAATTCAGTTTTCCAAGCAGCATTTGTTGATGAGACTGTCCTTTTGCCGGGGAGTGATTTTGGCTCCTTTGTCAGAGAATAGTTGTTTGTGGATGTGTGGATTGTTTTCTGTATTCTGCTCTTTTTCATTGGTCTACATGTCTATTTTTGTGCTGGTATCAAGCAATTTTGGTTATACTGCCATGTTGTGTCTTGAAACCTGGTATTGTGATGCCTCTGGTGTTGTTACTATTGTTTAAGATTGCTTTAGCTTTTCTATTTCCATTCTTGTATTGCTTTAGCCTCTTGTATTTCCATCTGAATTTTAGCATCATTTTTCTAGATCTGGGAAGAGTGTCATGGGTGCTTTGACTAGGATTGCATTAAATCTGTAAATTGCTTTCAGCAGTATGGACATTTTAATGATATTTATTCTTCTAATCCATGAATATGGAAGATTTGCCCATTTTTTGTATTGTCTTTTATTTCTTTCTTTAATGTTTTGTAATTTTCATCATAGAGATTTTTCACCTCCTTGGTTAAGTTTATTACAAAGTATTTACATTTTTTATAGCTTTTCTGAATGGGACTGATCTTAGAAGTTGTTTCTCAGCCATGGCAGAATTAGAATCTGTTCTTATTTAAAAGTATGGTAAAATTCATCAGTGAAGCCATCAGTCCTGGGCTTTTGTTTGTTGGGAGGGTATTCATTACTAATTTAATCACTGCTTTGATCTGTTTTGGCTTTTATTTTCTTTGTGACTCAATTTTGGTTGATTATATGTGTCCAGGAATCTATCCATTTCTTTTAGATTTTCCAGTGTATTGCTATTTAGCTGTGTGTAGTAATTCCTGGTGATTCTTTTTATTTCTGTGGTATCTATTGTTACATCTCCTTTTTCATCTCTCATTTTATTGATTTGGGTCTTATTCCTCTTTTTTTTAGGTTAGTTGGGTCAATGGTGTATCAATTTTGTTTATGTTTTCAAAAAACCAGCTTGTATAATTTTATTGATCCTTTGTGTCGTACTTTTTGTTTCAATTTTGTTTATTCTTGAATGTTAACAATTTTTTCTTCATACTAATGTTAGGCTTGGTTTGTTGTTTTTCTAGATGCTTGAGACACAGTAATAGCTCATTTGCTTGATGCTTTTCCAATTTCTTGATGTGTCTAATTGCTATAAACTTCCCTCTTAACCCTGGTTTTGCTGTATCCAATAAGTTTTGATTTGTTGTATTGTAATCTTCATTCATTCCCAGGAATTTTTTATTTTCATTGTGACTTATCCTATGACCCACTGTCCATTCAGGAGCATATTTTTCAGTCTCCATGTGTTTGCATATTTTCTAGTCTGTTAAATTGTTAATTTTCAGCTTCATTCCACTGTGGTCAGAAAATATACATGGTATGATTTCAAATTTTTTGAATTTGTTCAGTTTTGCTTTATGACCTAGTATACAGTCTATCCTAGACAAAGTTCCATGAACTGATAAAAAAGAATGTATATTCTTTAGTTGTTGGATGAAATGCTCTGTAAATAAGTTAGGTCCATTTGACCATAGTGTAGATTAGCTCTGTTGTTTTTTTGTTGGTTTTATGTCTATTTGATCTGTCCATAGATGAAAGTGGGATGTTGAAGTCCCACCTTACTATTGTAATGGAGGGAGGATCCAGGTTGACACCTAAATTGGTCATGGTAGGTGTCCTCTATTGTCAGCAGAGGGGAGCATATGACCACACCTGCTGGCATAATCACAACCTCTCCACGTCTCTTCCAAGGTGATCTATACGGAACCCTCTGCAGTGAGCCACCCCAGACACTCAGGGAGCTCTGAGCCTCCTGCATCAGATAGTGATTGCTCAGAGACCCAGCTACACCACACAGCCTATTGTGCAGTCCCAGGATTCCCAAGTCACAGCAGAGGGAGCTCCCACAGTCACAGGATGCAGAGGATCTTCTCTCCACACTGCACGCCTGCCCCGTCCATGGAGAGAGCAGAGGCGTTCCCAGAGTCAGCTGCTTGTGGGTGCTCCAGCTTGGCAGTGTGAGCTCCAGAGCCTGTGATAGGTTGAGAAGATGGGGACACCTCACAGTCTTGAGTAGGTACCCAGCCACCTGTCAGCCCCCCACAACTAGCGTCCAAGTCAGTGGGAAAATAGGAATTTCCCGTCTGGTAAAATCCCCTGGCCACCCATGAGCACCACCACAGCTTCTGCTTGTGTCAAGATAGCTCGTGCTCCCTGCAGCTTTCTGGGTGCCCTCACTCTCTGAACCTGGGGCTCCCTCCATCCCCTGGCTGCGGAAGTGATGTGTGGTGTCCCAGCTTGCTGCTGTGGGTCTGCGGTTCCCGCGCTTCTTTGTGGTGTTCCTCTACTTTCTGTAGAGTTTCTGCTGCAAACTTCTCTCCAACTCTCCCCTGAGAGTACGCTTCCTCTGCTTTTATCCTGCTGTCTTCTATTCGGATTCCAAGTTCTGTTCTTTAGACTGGATAACTTCAATGGTCCTCATTTAATTTTGTTTATCCTTTTTTCTACCTTTTAAAATTTGTCATTGAATCCTATAGGTGAATTTTTTATTTTAGTTATTATACTTTTTATCTCTGTAATTTTTGTTTAGTTATTTTTTAAAATTTACCTTTTTAGCATTTTATTTTTGTTCATGCATCATTTTCCTGCTTTCCTGTAGTTCTTTGCTTATATATTCATTTAGATCTTCAAGTCTATTAAAGAAAATTGTTTGAGCCTTTTCTAGTTATTCCAACAGCATGACTTCCTCAGGTATGACTTTCATTAATTTATTTTATTCCTTTGAATGGGTCATGCTTTCCAATTTCTTAGCATTTTTTTAAAAAGTTGACACAGTTAAATATTATAATATAGAAACTCTTAAAGTTAGATTTGTCTCCTTTTTCAGAGTGTACTAGTGTTTTGTCATTGACAGGTCGAATAGTGTAATCATTTAATAACTTTTAAAAGTTATTTTTGCAGTTAGGGTTCCTTATGTTCAGGTAGTGTTTGATAGGGATTTCCAGGAGCTAAAAGTATTAAAAACAAACAAAAAAGAAAGCACGGTCAGTCTGCGGAGTGCATCTGTGCTGGGAATGTCTTTCCCAACGTAACTAGGCTTTTCCTGAGCCTAGGTCCAATGAAAGCAGAAAGCTTCGCACGTCTTCTGAGGTCTTTCATAGCATATGTCTTTCCACGGCATATGTGTGGCCTTTCCAGTTCTCCCATGGCTGAGAGTACTTTTAATGCCCTAAAACTCCTGAGCTTTTAATCTTGGGCTTAGATGGTTTAGTACCTGTCTTACCACTGATCATTGTCAAATAATTTTGTTCAGTTTTCTAGCCTCAATGCATTCCATGTTCAGGGGGGAAAAAAGTGAATGCTTTGTATCATTCCTATAGGTTGATCCCAGGCGTGGTGGAGCAGACACACACAGTAATTCACACAAGGGGCCTGCCCTGTTCTGTCTGGAACCACCTGGGACTGTAGGCTGCCTTCTTTCACTCTGCCACCAGACTGGGGAGGTTGGAGCAAGGGTCAGTAAAAATGGCTTTGCTGTCATCTTTAAGTTGACTTTTTTCCTGACTCAGCATTCATTTGTTGCAAACATTTGAGTTTCTTGGAGTTCTTATCAATTTTGGTTCTGACAGTTTCTTCCAGTTTTTCACTGTCGCTCTTGAGGGCAAGAGCTTGAAGCTGCCCACTCACTCCATCAATTCCCTGGTGTCATTACTACATATGGTGGACTTTATATCCATGAGCACAGTGGAGAAAACCAATGTGTGTATGGAGATACGCTGAAGGGTTTGGAATATAAGCCAGAAAAATAGATGATAGCTCCAAAAGAAGGGGTAGAGTGAGCACAGATATCCGTTAAGAATGTTTCTAGTAGGAATAGGTTCCTAAGTATAGGGTGACTAACTGGTGGGTGAATAAGATACGTTTTCAAGTTTTTGGAGAAGATTTAATTAAAATATTGCTACTGCATAAAAAGGAATACTTTGGAGAATTATACTTAGTTGGTTATGCCTATAAATAATGAAATGTATTCCTATATTGTTAAATATCTGAAAACTTTGATGTGAATGATGGCAGGGTATTTCTTTTTTTACTGTGGCTGTACAATAATTTAACTATTATCCTTCTGCTAGATCTTTAAGTTACCAAATTTTTGTTATTATAAGTCATACTGCAATGGGTGCCATAGTACCCAGGATTATCTGGAGTTTAGGTATTTATGATCTCTTCCAAAATTAGAAAATAGATCTTCCACTGAAGATAATTTTTGAAAATGCCCGAAGAAGCAATCGGTTTATATAGAACCCACATGCAAACTTACAAAACATATCTTACTCTGGAAACTGATTTTTTAATAAAGGAACACACTAATCAAGATGGTTGTTTTGGAGATTTGAAGAGATAGCGAGTAAGAGGAATCCCTGGCCAAATATTTTCTAGAAGGCATTATCTTTTTATCTGTATTTGAGGTTGCAGAAATATTTAATTATGGCAAGCAGAGCCTATGTATTTGAATTATCGTATTTACCTTTTGCATAACTGAGGGCCATTGGTGACAATTTAATTAAGATTAATTAAGATAAATTAGCTTATATTGTGGAGAAAACAGGAAAATATCGTATAAATAACAAAGCCTTTCCTGGCTTAAGTTATTATGGATGAGATTGACTTTTAAACTCAATCTTTTAAGGATTCACAAAAGGATGAAAATGACAATTTTGTTCAGTGTTGTTCGTGACTTTTGCTAATTAAATCTGCTTTTTCTACTAAGCATGAAGGCAGCGTGGAGAAAGCTGATTGTCAAGGGTATGTCGAGATTGCAGATCATTTAGTTTCAGTCTTGCTCTGAATCTTATCCAAATAATTAAGAGTCTCTGCAATTGGAACAGCACCAGGAGAAAGAAGAATCCCTACTGGAATGTGGAGCAGTACGGGGGCGCAATGGCACAGTGCGAAAGCAGAGTCCTGTTTGAACATAGGAAAAAGTTCACACCTAATTTAGTGCTTGAAGTAGGACTGCTCTGAGCCGCGGAAGTCTTTAAAAGCGTAAGTTTTCATTTTTGCTTATGTTTACAAGATGCTACTCTGAATTGATTGATTTAATGACCTTGACATCATAAGTGTGTTTTCAAATTTAATAATTGATATAAGCCCAGTTTTGATCTAAAGCATGTATTTTCTGAAATATTTGCCAACCATATTGAAATACTTCCCAACCCAAATGTATAATTAAGTAGGTATTCTGAATCTGTTACTTCAAGGTCCCCACAAAGTAAATGGTATTACACTGAAAATTTTAACCACGATACCCAGTTGTAAAAGTCATTGCACAATAAATGGTGCTACATGAGTCAGAGCAAGAGGTATAGATCAAAAGGAAGTGCTGGATACTCATTTATTTGGAAGGTAGAAAAGAGCTGGCCGGCGCCATGGCTCACTTGGTTAATCCTCTGCCTGTGGCACCAGCATCCCATATGGGCTCCTGGTTCTAGTCCTGGTTGCTCCTCTTCCAGTCCAGCTCTCTGCTGTGGCCCAGGAGTGCAGTGGAGGATGGCCCAAGTGCTTGGGCCCTGCACCCACATCGGAGACCAGGAGGAAGCGCCTGGCTACTGGCTTTGGATCGGCATGGCGCCGGCCATAGCAGCCATTTGGGGAGTGAACCAGTGGAAGGAAGACCTTTCTCTCTGTCTCTCTCTCACTGTCTATATCTCTACCTGTCCAAAAAAAAAAAAATAGAAAAGGGCTAGACTTTTGGTTATAAATAAAAGAGTTATATGAAAATGATGTTTCCAGGCAAATCTGACTTTTGCTCCACCCACCAACACACAAGAGCGAGCAGTATGCGAGTCCATGAAACTGGATGGATATGTTCATGTGTGTGTTGGGAGGGAAGGGTTACCCACCTTCCTCACTCTAAGGGTAGAAGATGAGGTTTCAAGGTGTCCCATGGAAAGCCGGTTTCATGCTGCTTGGAAGGCAGGGAAATGGTGGAATGGGATCCAACTCCTGCCCTTTAAACTTCGAAGTCTACGAAACAAGCAAAAATAGACAACTAACATAAAGGCTCAGCAAACAGTAAGGTGGGGAGGGCTCCATGGGCATTGTGTGTGGTTTCTCTGAGAAGGGACAAAGGGCATGAGTGTTTGCCATGAACCAGATGTGGTCCTTGAGGTAGTGAGCATCAGCTTTTGTATCCATGTTGATGTCTGGGCAGGTAAGCCACCTGGGGAAGAGAAGGAATCTCCAACAGCGCATCTGTGCGGCTCCAAGTTTCTATAAAGTAGCATATGAGGAAAGAATGGCAAACGTTGCCACCACAACCAACAGCGGACTGCAGGGGAATGCATCTAGCACACTGAGTGGTGGATGAGCTCTGAAGTCACAGAAGCACCCACAAAAGAGTGAGAATAAGCTTTAAGTATGTTCCAGGTCTAAAGAAAGTGAAGCCAGTTTACTACACTGCCAGTACGGTAAGAACTCTCCTACAGGTGTCTCCCTGGCTCTTGTGTTTCACATGGTCTGGTAGCTTGAGAAGCCGTGGACTACCGGGAGTGCGCAGGTGACTTAGGGAGAAGCTGCTACTGGCCCGTTCCCATGTCGTTCATTTTTGTCAACTCACTGGAGGGAGGAGACAACCGAGGTGGTGTGCTGGTCGGTGGATTGGGATTATTGGATGGGGACTATTGTGTATAGTTTACGGGAGCCTCAGGGATTTCTGTTATCTAAGAGTGAGTGAGTCTGTGGTCCAGATTCAAATGCACTCAAGCTTAGGGGTGCCTTAGTTGCACTGGCAGCTTGAAAGGTCTTGGGGATAATGAGATAATCCCATATATCTGTAAAATACATGCAACTCAGATATTTGGATCACAATTTCTTAAGACTAATTCTTCACCAGATCAATTTCTCCTCCTGCTCATACCCTCTTTAAACAGACTATAGGCATTTTGAGATATTGTTAACTTCTGGGTGAATATTGATTTTTTTCAACATTATCAATCAAAGCAACATACCAAAAGCAGAGTTAAAGGTAAACAATAGAAAAATATAGGATTGACTCAGCACTGTTACAAAAAAGTTTTTGTATTATTTATAGACAATAAAGGGAACATGTGATAGATAACAGAGGCATATTTTTCAGATGTTTGGTGAAAAAATATTTCTAAAAGTTTGTACTGTTGGAAGTTTCTAAATAGTGTGTTTCACAACCAACAGTTTCAAGTAATGTTTTGTTTGTCAACTGTTAATGAAAAGACAAACCGTATCAACCTGTTTCTAAGACTGTGTGCTGATGAAGAGAACACACAAATCCTGAAGGTTCCATCCAGTACAAAGGCTGGGTTTCCTTGGCTTACAGACAAATAAGTAAACACCTACAGACTGTTGTTTTTGAAGTAAAGATAAGAGGAAACAATCAGCATTATTCTGAGATGCCAAAGATTCATAGCAACCATCTGATTCTTAGGGAACGAAGTTCCCCCTTGGAGGTAACCATGATAAGAGGCATTCTTGAAGCAATAGAAATGGCATGAGAATCATGGTGCTAACTGCAGAAATTGATTGATTTTTTTGCATTAGTTTTTGGGGAAAAATGAAAACCAGAAAGGTTCATTTAGGTTCAGTTATCAAAAGTGTTTTTGTAAGTACTGAAATACAGAAAGAGAACACCTGTAGACAATGAGATGCTCTATGTACTTGAAAACAGAGAGGGAAGTGCTACTCCTCTGTTAAAGCTCTTTCATCAAATGTGACAAATATTGAAGAGTCGGAGATTATTGTGTACTACTGTTAGAAGTGAGATGCTATGAACTTTCATTTCCCAAACAAAACCATCTGTCAGGTTATTCAATAAAGTAGAGTAGTGTGGGCAATTGTCACCTCTGGTTGAAAAACAAATCACAGAAAAGCACAGAAAAAGGGCTACAATTATTTGAATAAATTACATCATTAAGTGATTGGAGGCACCATCAACAGGAATAATAGTGAGTGATTTTGAAGATCATCTTCTCAGTAAAATAACAGCACTGGCAATAATTGACAAAATCAGCTTTTTGAAAACTGAAAATTTACCAAAGGTGTTAATACGGGAAATACTCATCCAAGAAAACAATCGCTGAACATCAATAAGAACAATCTGCTTCGTCCCTTTTTAACTTTCCCTGAGCCCATCCACCTGTTGTGAATGTTATGGGAACTTTCTAAACCAACAGTCTTGTAGTCACAGAAGCAGCAGCATAGCAGGTGCAGCAAGGGGCAGAGTGAATTGAGAACTCTGGCAAAGCACACTTTGCAGAGGACCAGCCCCGTGTGGCTGGTCTGGTGTGCCTGTGGAAATCTCCACAAATAGGACTTCTCTTTGATTCAGCTCACCTGGTTTCAACAGCCAACTGCATGGGAACATTTAACAACTACAGCAACAATAATCAGCAGTTGTTTAGGATAACAGGTGTCCGAGACAGTGGTACTGTTATGTCCAAAGAGGGCTTTGAAAACCTGCCACCTTGCTGCATGCAGTTCAGAACACCACATGCATCAGTGGGATGTGTGTGTGTGTGCTCGAGAGAAAGACTTGAGAAAACCCAGGTTTCTGCCTTTGGGGAACCATGAGGCTCCATGCAGGTAGGAAGTGGAGACCAGTGCGGAGCTGTCCACTGCCTATCTGGGTGCTGAAGGCTTCTTCAAGCCTTCATATCAGTGGATTCAACCAACCTCAGATTGAAAACATATGGCAAAAATGCTGTGCCTGTACTGAACATCTATGAAGTTTTCTTCTTGTCACTAGTCCCTAAATAATACAACTACTATTGACATAGAATTTACATTCTGTTAGATACTATGAGTCATTAAAAGATGATTGACAACATGCAGGAGCCACTTCTTTTCAGTGTTGGAGGGTTTGGGTTTGGCATCCGGCTCCAGTCCCTGATTCCAGCTTTCTGCTCATGCAGATCCTGGGAAGCAGTGATGCTTTAAGAAGCTGGGTTCCTGCCACCCGTGAGGGAGATCTGGACTGAGGTCCTTTCCAGCTCCCCGCTTTGGCCCTCTGGCATGAGTGAGCATTTGAAGAGTGAATCAGTAGATGAGATATTCATTCATT
The DNA here is from genome assembly GCF_964237555.1 of Oryctolagus cuniculus. Lineage (NCBI taxonomy): Eukaryota > Metazoa > Chordata > Mammalia > Lagomorpha > Leporidae > Oryctolagus > Oryctolagus cuniculus. The sequence continues at coordinate 59,093,247 of NC_091449.1, forward strand.
CATTCTCCGTCTCTGTCTCTCTCTCTTTTGTACTTTCTCTCAAATAAATAAAATAATGCTGTGCAAGAAGGGGCACAGTAACAGCAAATACTATCCCATCTTGTACAGAGCACTTGAGCATCCTTGGATTTTGGTATCCACTGGAATGCTGGAACCAACGCCCTGATTACAAGGGAAAAGAGCACATGCTGAGCTCCTCCGAAAAGGCTGGGAAATGCACTTAAATGTAGTATTTCAGGACAGTTCTGCAGAAAGGAACCACTAAGCTGACTGAGCAGAGACTGTAGTATCCACACATTTAAAAAAAAGAATGGTTACTGTTGAGAATTATTCAGGACAGTCACACAAGTAGCAGCTTCAACAAAGAATAAGCCATTGAGACAGGAAAGACTGAATATTAGAAATCCCACTTTAGATTATTCGAAATGATGTCTAGGGGCCGGCACTGTCACTCAGTGGGCTAAAGCCCTGGCCTGAAGCACTGGCATCCCATATGGGTGCTGGTTTGAGTCCCAGCTGCTCTTCTTCCGATCCAGCTCTCTGCTATGGCCTGGAAAAGCTGTAGAAGATGGCCCAAGTTCTTGGGCCCTTGCACCTGCATGAGAGACCCAGAAGAAGCTCCTGGCTCCTGGCTTCAGATCAGTGTAGCTCCGGTCATTGCAGCCATCTGGAGAGAGAACCAGCGGATGGAAGACCTCTCTCTCTGTCTCTATCTCTCTCTGTAACTCTCTTTCAAATAAATTAAATATTTTTTAAAAATGATGTCCAGTTTCTTAAAAAATTGACTTATACCAAGAACTATGGGCAAGGGAATTGAACCCTGCCTCTCTGCCATCATGCTGTTTATGAAGTAGAACCAGGCAAATGCAGCCTCCGCATCACTGGAGTGAGATAGAGGTTTCCCATCCTGTGAGGAGGGGAAGGAAGAGAAGCCCGGGATTGGCACTGGGTTTCAGAATCAGATCTTTGCCTGAAACACGTTTGCTTCCCTGTTTTTGTTTCTTTTGAAAAATTACAGTTGGATATTTATAAGGTAAAACGTGCTGTTAAGATTTTTTAATACAATGTGGAATGATGAAATCAAGATAATGCATATGTCACCTCAATTATTTACCATTTTTATGATGACAACATTTGAAATGTACTCTGAATCAATTTTTTAAAAAAATATTTATTTGGAAGGAACAGAGACAGAGCTTACATTCTCTGGGTCCCTGCCCAAATACCCATAATGGCTGGGACTGGGCTGGGCCAAAGGCAGGAGCTGTGAATGCAACTCAGGTCTCCCACAGGGGTGACGGGAACCCAGCCACTTGGGCCATCACCTGCTGCCTCCCGGGTCTGTACTCACAGGAAGCTGGGGTCAGTGTAGCCGGTTACTCTGAGTTGGGACAGGCCCGTTTTTACCAGCATCTTAACTACTAGGCCAAATGCCCGCCCACTCAGTGGAATGTATAGTATTTTATAAATTTTTTTTTTGGTTGAGTTCTGACATAGATTCAAAAAAGTACACCATTGTTAAATACGTACCTTGCCAAGTGTCAGAAAGCAGATGCAGTACCTCCGTGTTATCAGGATGTAGAAGAGGAAGCAAACATAACCTGAATTTCAGAATCCCCTCTCATTTCCCTCCCAGTCTCCACATCCTGATTCTGACTTTTTTACAACATACATTTGCAACATACGCCCCTGTTTTGGAGCCTGAAATAATTGCAGCTAGAGGATCTGATCCTTTATGCCTGGTTTCTTTCATTCAGTATTAAGCGTGAGTATTGCTCATATTATGTACTGATTTATGGCTGGTTTATTCTCACTGGTGATAACATATATTATATAAGCATACTGTGATTTAATTTTTTCTATTCTTAATGTACACATTGGGTTCTTTCCAGGTTTTAGCAATTACATAAATTACTAACCTTAATTAATATAAATGAATACACAAATAAATAAAGACCACTTTCTAGATCAAACTCAGAAAGCACAGTTGTGTAGAAGGAGGCCTTGACTAACAGACAACCCACAGATGGCTACTTTGTTAATTCAGAGCACTCCTTGTCACATGGCCTACAATTTAAATTTGCATGTTTCTTGCAAAGGTGAGGCTTCTCAAACACAGACAGTAACGACAGGCCAGCTCTGAATAAGGCACTGAAATGTCTATTGCAGAAAATTCCTGACACTTAAGTCAGCTGTCTGTCAGCCTTTGTGAGCTGATGCCAATTTGTGGCTCTTTCTCTGTGTGTGAGCCACTTATTTTGTAAAGCCTTTTTTAATCAGTCAAGTAAAACCTGTATGCTAACATCTATTGTCTAATGAGATGTTACGGTATCAGACTATTTTTTTTTTTTTTTTTAGGAGTCACATTGCAAATCCACTCAAGAAATGGGGTGGGGCAGGCATTCTGACACAGTGGGTTAAGCCACGTCTTGTGACACCTGTATCCCACACGGGAGTGCCAGTTGCAGTCCCAGCGACTCTGCTTCCAATCTAGCTTCCTGCTAGTGTGCCTGGGAAGGAAGCAAAGATGGCCAAGTACTTGGGCCCCTGCAACCCATGCGGGAGACCTGCGTGGGGTTCCTGGCTCTTGGTTTCAGCCTGGCACAACACCAGTTACTATGGCCATTTGGACATGACCCAATGGATTGAAGATATTCTTTCTCTCTTCCCTCTCTCTCCCTCCCTCTGTCATTCTGCTTCTCAAATATATCTTAAAACAGGAAAGGGATTCCTGTGGCTTGTTGTGATATTGTTATTATGAATAAAAATCACAAAGGCAAGAATTCCCGTCCTGGGAACAAGGTGGACCTGAGGGAGTAGAAAGGAAGGTGGTCAAGCTGCCCCTAAGAGCTGAGTCCCAGGCAGAGCTGGAGTGCTGCTGCATGGGGTCACCTCCACACAGCGCCTCCTGGGAGTCCTCGATGTCAGTGAACTGCAGGACAGGGACAGAGGGTTCCCCACCCAACCAGCTCCCCAACTGAAGAGTGCCTGCAGGAGCTTGGCAAGGCGAGAGACCAGGAGCCTTCCAAGGCATGGGCAGTGCTGGGCCAGCTGGTGTGTGCATATCACTCTCAGGGACTCACACAGGGAGGACCATTGCATAATTTGTCGTCCAGAACTACAGGGTCCTCCAGGTCCACCTCCACTGAAAGACTGAAAATTCTAGGCTCCTTGGCCTCTGCCACTGCAGAATCTGTGGGCGACATTCTCAAGACATCCAGCCTTCAGCTTCGCTTTCCATGACTCTTAGTACACAGAGGACGTAAGAACAGTAATACTCTACTCCTAGCGTAGTAATGATACTTGAAAGGTAGCTAGAACAATCTGGAAAAAGCTATGCTTCTAGAATACGCACATATGTTATTTATCCCTCCATTTATTATACATTTGTGTCTTACACTTGCTTAGGAATTAATTTTTTCCTAAATTTTTTTTCTCATTCTGCTGCTCATTTCCTATTTGAAAACACAATTCTGTGCATGTGACAAAATAATCATTTGTTTGAATTTCTGATTGCTGTTTTCTTTTTCTTTGTGCTTTTTTCTATTTTTTAAATTTATATCAAGGGAACTAATTTCATGTATTTCATATACAGTTTTAAGAGCCTGGTGATACTTCCCTCCCACCCCCCCACTCTCCCTCCCTCACTCCCACCATCCCTCCTTGTTCTTATTTTCTCTTTCTTTTCATCTCTACAATGACATACTTTCAATTTACTTTATACTCACAAGTTAACCCTTCACTAAATAAGGCATTCAGTAAGTAGTGAGTTGAAAAACCATTGTTCTTCAAGAGTATAGACAAGGGCTATCAACAATAATCAAATCTCAGAATGTAAATTTTTTAAAAATGTTGTTTAAGGTTTACAAATTCATGTACTTCATATCTACAGATTTAGGAACATAGTGATACTCCCCACTCTCACCCTCTCCCCTGCCCACACTTCTTCCTCCTTCCTCTCCTGATCCACTCTTAATTTTTACAAAGGTCTATTTTCAGTTTGCTTTATACTCATAAGATTAGCCCTATATTAAGTAAAGAGTTCAAAAAAAGAAGAAAAAACACTGTTCCTCAACAGTAGAGACAAGGGCTGTAAACAATCATCGAATCTCAAAATATCAATTTCACTCCAGAAATTACATTTTAGGTGCTCTGTTAGTTACCACAGGTCAGGGAAAACATATGGTATTTGTCTTTTTGGGATTGGCTTATTTCACTCAGAAAAATAATTTCCAGTTGCTTCAATTTTGCTGTGAGAGACAGGATTTCATTTTTTTTTACCGCTTAGTAGTATTCCATAGTGTATATATACCATAATTTCTTTCTCCAGTCATCCGTAGACGGACATATGGGTTGATTCCAATTCTTAGCTATTGTGAATTGAGCTGCAGTGAACATGGGGGTAACAGAGAACTCTTCATATGTTGATTTTATTTTGTTTGGGTAAGTCCCCAGGAGTGGGATTGCTCTGTTCCATAGTAGGTCTGTTTTCAGCTTTCTGAGGTCTCTCCATACAGTCTTCCACAATGGCTGCACCAGTTTCCATCAAAATGCATTTTGCTCATTTTTGCAGCACTGAATTTTTGCAATGCTGAATGTTACCCTCACTCATACCTTAAGAGGAAATTAATTAGATTTCAACTTGTGATAAGTTCCACTTGTAATATAATGGCACATGCCTCATCTTCATGCATACAAACATCATACTGAGGTGTCGTGTTACTGCAGGGGAGATGTCCATCATCTGCCAAGTCAGAAAGGCAGAAGTGATGTTCCCAGCTGAGGCCTTTGCAATTCCTGAGTCCTGAGCCTGGGAATGAGCACAGTCCAAAAGACAGCTCTTCTCAAGCGCTCGAATCCCAGGACAGGCCTGCGTGTGCCTGCCGCCTTCAGCTGGGCCTCACTTCTGCTTGCCTCAGTTGGTCTCAGATCCTCCTCTCAAGGAAGCCTATGTTTGCAAATTTAGAAGGTCGTAGTTTAATCTGCACATCTATGAGGTTGCTTCAAAAGGTCTGTAGAACAAAAGCATGAAAAGATCAGCTTATTAGGTGTTTTTTTTTTTAATTCATGCATACGTGTTCCCACAGTATGTATTTTTCATAAATGCATATGCTTGCACACACAGGCACATGCATACACACTGGCCTTCAAAAGTTTGTGGAAAATGCATGTTGTGGAAAATTTATGCATGGCTTTCAAAATATTTAGGCACCAAAACCAACTTGGGTTTCAATTCCATTTCTCCACGAATCTTTTGAAGTAGCCTTGCATATGTCCATTAGGATGATTGGCACTGACCCAGGAGATGGAAATATTTAAGAGGCCATGGTACTCATCTTAAGGAGCACCTAAGGAAACATTTTAATATGTTCCTACAATACCTTACCCTCTCCACATGGTGCTTCTCCTTAATGGCTTTCTTAATGACTGACTAAGGCCATCTGTACTCAAGTGAATTCCAAAGTGTTTCAGGGAATGAGGCAATCAAAATTGACCAATTTAAGAGATGTGAAGGGACACTATTGATTCTTTTAAATGCCATTTTCAAGGATTTTCTGACAGTTTTAGTGGTAGTTGGAAGCATGTCAAATTTACCCTTTAGTAGAAGAATGTATTAGAAGCAAGAGGCCAGAGTAATGCTGTTTTCTCTGTTCCCAAACTCATCTTGAATTGTTTCCTTCTCCATTCTTCTCTTTGCTGAAAAGAGGTCTAAATCTTAGTGGGGAAAAAATGAAAATGCCTCACCACAGTTTTCTCTATAGTTTCCTTATTCTAAGTGGAAGGTAAAATAAAATGTAATTCGTGCTTTTCAATATCAAATAGTTTCTGTAATAATTAGGAAGCTGTATTAAGTAATTAAGTATAAGGCTTTGATTTTTTTTTTCTTTGGAGGCGTCTTGATTCAACACTCCAGCTGTTCTACTTTCAATTTTAGGAGTCTGTTAATGAGATGCAATCTATGCCAAATGCCAGAATATTGATATGAGAGATTTAAAAACTAAAACATGAGTTCTTGTTCAAAGCAAAATACTATAATTATTTTTATGAAATTAAGAAATGCATGTGATCATCTAATTTCATCACAAGCTCTACTGAAGAATATCGGTAAGATCAAAATTACATGTTCTGCCATCCACCCATCAGAGATGTTTATTATCAGAAACTAAAAAAACAAAAAATGGTAACATCCATATAGTTAGTAAGTTGTATTGTTTCTATGTATCTACATTGACAACACTTATTTCTCATATTTTGCTTTGCTTGATATTACCATGTTGTATTGTGCCTCTTAAAAATAAAGAGGACATTGAGAATTCTGTTTTTGTTTGATTTGCTGCATTCTCTTCTACATACATTCTAAAATGGGGACATATTCTGTAGCTTTCTCAGATAGTGTTTATTTGGAACCTCAGCATCTCCAGAGTAAGCCACCTTCCAGGACACAAAGAGCTCTCCTATTCCACGCAGTGTGAACTGGGGAGGGGCAGCAAGATTTGATAGTTCTTTTCCCCATTTACATCTGAGTAGCCTCTCTTGCAAAGTTAAGAATTTCAGAGAAGAAATGTGGAACACCATATGCTCTAAATAAGAGAAATTCTGTCTGATGAGCTGGTGCATATAAATGTAATGAGATCTGGAGTCTTTTTATGGTTTCCTTAGATTTGAAGGTCAGAAACACTTCTGCTTCTTGTGACTTAACACCGTGCATTAAGAGAAACGTAAGTCATTCCACTTAGACCATATTTGTTTGACTTTCATGTGCTGAATATCCTCTTTTAGAGATGATTGAATTTAAATTTGGAAAAAGGAGTTTCTTCTCTAGAAGGAATTTCTTATATTGGCATGCTATTAGATATACAGAAAAACTGCAATGATAGTACAACTTGTATACTACTGTACTCTCTGCATTATTAGTAGTAGCTATGTTTCCATGGTTTATTTGTCAAAACCAAGAAACCAACATTAGAACCTTGCTGTTATCAGAAGTCCTGACTTGGCTAGCATCCCATCTGTTTTTCCAGTAGCTTCCATCTTCTTTCCAGAATTTCTTCCGGATGTCCTGTTAGATGTGGTTACCGTGTCTCCCAGTGTCTTCTGACCTGTGTTAGCTTCTCAGATTTTGCTCTTCTGGCTTCATGATCTTCAGGATGAACGCCAGCCACCCTGCAGAGGGCCTGCTGCTCTGGGATGGTTTGCCACTTTGCTTTTTCTTTTCAAAAACTGTAATGGGCCAGTGCCACGCGCCAGCACACCGGGTTCTAGTCCTGATCGGGGCGCCAGATTCTGTTCTGGTTGCTCCTCTTCCAGGCTAGCTCTCTGCTGTGGCCTGGGAGTGCAGTGGAGGATGGCCCAAGTGCTTGGGCCCTGCACCCCATGGGAGACCAGGAGAAGCACCTGGCTCCTAGCTTCGGATCAGCACAGCGCGCCAGCCGCAGTGGCCATTGCGGGGTGAACCAACGGAAGGAAGACCTTTCTCTGTCTCTCTCTCACTGTCCACTCTGCCTGTCAAAAAAAAAAAAAAAAGTGTAATGTATTTATTTGAAAGACACACAGAGAGAGAGATAGGGAGAAAGGTCTTTCATGTGTTGGTTCACTCTTCAAATGGTCGCAATAGCTGGGGCTGGGGCTGGGCCTGGAGGAAGCCAGAACTCCATCAGGGTCTCCCATGAGGGTGACAGGCACAAGGACCTGGGCTCTCTTCTGTGTCTTCCCTAGGTGCGTTAGCATGAAGTCAGCAGCCACAACTCAAACTGGGTGACAACAGGGACCCTCTGGCCTGATGCTTTCCTGTGATTAGATTGCAGTCATGGGTTTTGAGGGAGATAAAGTAATCTTATCACAGTGTATGGTGGGTACATGATGTGACCTCATGGAGGACTTGTGCTCTTCCTCACTTGATTGAGTTAGTCTCTGCTCTAAAGGGAGGGTTTTACTTTTTTCCTACTCTATTCCTGGGCAGAAAATGAGTAATTCCAATCCACATGCAATGGAGCTGAGGGTACAGAGGATGAATTCTGCCTAGTCTACCTCCTGGAAGGGGATTATCCACACAGATGTTTATTTGGCATATTTCAGTAAAGAAGTTGGCTCTTGACCATTTATTGACTTATTCAGTTATTTATTTCTATCTGTATGATACATGCATGTTATTTTATTCTTTGGGTTATAATCTAATAAAATATTTATTTTGTGTTTTAAGTGATTTCAATTTTGGGGGCAGGCTTTCTGACACAGCAGGTTAAGCTGGGGCCTGCACTGCCAGCATTCTCTGTTCAAGTCCCGGCTGCTCCATTTCTGATCAAGCTTCCTGCTAATGTGCCTGGGAAAACAGCAGAAGATGGCCCAAATGCTTGGGCCCCTGTACTCATGTGGGAGATCTGGATGGAGTTCCGTGCTCCTGGCTTTGGTCTTTCTCAGCCCTGGTATTGTGGCCAATTAAGGAGTGAACCAGCAGATGGAGGATCTATCTTTCTCTTTTTGTCTGTGTCTCTCTCACTCTGTAACTCTGTAATTCAAAGAAATAAAGAAAGAAGGAAGAAAAAGGATGGAAGGAAGGAAGAAGGGAGGGAGGGAGGGAGGAAGGGAAGAAAGAAAGGGAGGGAGGGAGAGAGGAAAGGAGGGAGGGAGACCATAGATAAATATTTTTTAGAAAGTGATTTCAATTTTGGTTTAATTTCAAGCTGATTCCTGTAGCCCTTTGTGATAGTTTCATCCTTTTGTTTTTCAAGTGTTCCCACATTTCTGGCACTTAAAGTTCCTTCAGGTCCATCTTGTGTGTTCTCTTCCTCATCACTGAAATTACATTTCTCCAAGCAACTCTGTTTCCTTGGAATGGGGAAAGGTGTTTCCAGGCCTGCGTTGGGAGCCTGGGTGTGCGTGTTATTCCTTCTTGTCATTACTTCCAGGTCGTGTCAGGAGAGAAGGCCAGGTAATATGTGCAGATAACAACCTCCATACATTTATCTACTTAAGAAGAAGAGACAGACAGACAGACAGACAGATACTGAGAGAGAGTATGGGCTCCATCTGCTGGTTCACTCCCCAAATACCAACTGGGTTGGGCCTGAAGTGGAGTCAGGAGCTGCACACTCAATCGAGGTCTCCTATGTGAGTTGCAAGAGCCGTTTGTTGAGCCATTACTGCTGCCTGTCAAGGGCTGCCTTAGCAGGAAGCTGGAGTCAGGAGGGGGAGGTGGGAACTGAGCCCAGCACTGCAGTGGGGGATGCAGATGTCTTAACTGGCATCTTGAAGTCTTAATCACAAGTGTAAATGTCCTTACCCCTCACACTCATTTCTAACAAGTTCTGTAACTCTCCCTCTATCTAAAACTAAAATGATTTCTCACGATGTCTCTGACTCCAATCCAGCACTGCATTTTGTATTCTAGCTCTTTGTCCTTATTCTGTAATTTCATTCTCCAGCAGAAATGCTGCTCCTGTTTACACTCTGGTACATGTATTCTCATAATTAACCTAGAAACTTAGGAGGAAAAAATTTGGCAGTGAAAATACAGTGTTTATGTGTATAGTTCCTTTTTTATTAGCTTTTCAATTTCTGGCAAAAACTTCATTTCCCAGTATTATGAAGGTCACGTAATTTTTTTCAACATTGATTTTAGTGAGATTATTTCCTAATTTTGTAATACCTGGAGGGTCATTTGTCACAGTCTCCATTCCATCTTGGGATCCCAAATATCTTGGTTGATTTATTTTTTGTTTGCATACATTAAAGGTCACTGTGATTTACAGTTCACGGATTGATCAAATACAGGAGATCATGTACTCACCATTGCCAAGTCATAAAGGTTAGCTCCACCACTCAAACCCCCCCACCCCGCGCTTTCTTCAGTCAATCACCACTCCTGTCCAAACCTCTGACACCCCTTCATTGGTTTTCTGTTCTATATGTTTGTCTTTTCCTGAATAGCCCACGAATGTCATCACACAGCCTGTAGCCTTTTCAATCTGATTTATTTCCTATAGCAAAATACATTGCAATTCATCAGTTTTTGCATAACTTAGGAGCTCATTTATTTTCAATGCTGACTGATATTCCACCTAGATGACTTTGCTTATCATTCAACTGTTGAGAGACAGTCCAGTTACTTTCAGTTTTTAGTAGCTATGAACAGGTGTGATATAGGAGGGAACTTCAAAGTGTTTTTTAAAAGATAATATGAATTATCTGTGAGTCTTTGGAAGACCCCTTGTATAACCACGGGGAGATTTTTATCTGGAGGTGTGTATAGCAAGAGCATGATGGCCAGGTCAGATGACAAGCCTCTGTTGAACTTTATAATAATCTCCCAGGCTGTCAGGTTGCTGTGTCATTTTGCAGCCCTACCAGCAATAAATGAGAGAGCAGGTTTCTCTGCATCCAGGCCAGCATTTGTCAGTGTTTCAGGACATGAGTCATTAGAAATGTTGAGAGCGTTAAGACATGGAGATTTTAATTTGCAATTTCTAATGTCACACCATGTTGAGGGTTTTTAAATGTATTTATTTGCCACTCATGTATTTTATTTGGTTAACTGTATCTTCAGTCCTTTTGTCTATTTTATAACGAGGTTGTTTGTTCCTTAATGTTGAGTGCTAAGAAATCTTTCTCTATTGGAGACAAGTTCTTTATCTGATGAATTGTTAATTTCTTCCCACTGTGTAGCATGTATATTCATTTTCTGAAGTGTCATTCACAGAGTGCTTTTTAAAAACTTCTGACAAGTCCAACTTAACAATTTTCTTGTGATTGTACTTTCGATTGCAATTTCGGTATCTAAAAATCCATCACCAAACAACAGCCACCAAATTTTGTCCTGTAATTCATCCTGCAATGTTTTGTGTTTTACATTTAGATCTATTATTCCCCCTCTTCAGGTAATTTTTTAAAAAGGGTAAGATATCTGTCTAGCCTCATTTTTGCTACTTATAGGATGTCTAGTCCTTCCAATACAATTTGTTGAAAAAGTTGTTTTTTTTCCATTGAGTTTTTGACCTTTTGTTAAAAGTTGTTGGTACTCCATAGTTTTATATTTTAGCTCTCTATTCTGCTCTAGTAATCTATTTTACTATCTTTTCAACAATAGCACATCATTTTGTTAATTTTAAGTCTGTAATACGCATTGAAATTAGGTGATGGTTATTTTGCTCTTTCAGAATTCTTTTAGCTATTTTACAGATACAGTAGTTTATTACATAATGTTTTTACTTGCATGAAAGAAAAGTGTTAGCATTGTTGTAGAATTCTAATACAACATTTTATTTTTCATTTAGACATTTCATGAAGTTTTAATATTTAGTATTTCTTCTGCTGTTAAAAGTAACAATGGAAGGGTGAGTACTGTCAGACAGCAGATTAAGCCACCTCCTGGTATACCGTACTGGAGTTCTGGTTTGAGTCCCAGCTACCCCACTTCTGATCCAACTTCCTGCTAAGGCACCTGGGAAGGGAACAGATACTCAAGTTCCCGCTACCTGTGTGGAAGACCCACATAGATATTCTGACCCCTGGCTTTGCCCAGCCCCAGCAGATGCAGGCATGAAGGAGTGAGCAGTGGATGAAAGATCTCTCTCTTCTCTGTCTCATCCTTCCCCCGTCACTCTGCCTTTCAAATAAACAAATGTCTTTTTTAAAAAAGTTGAGTATCAAAGTTAATTTCAGATGAATCAGGTTTCAATATGAGAAAAAATAGCAGCCACAATGAGGGCCAGCATACTTGTACAATGTGAAATGGGTTAATTCTCCAAGAAGACAGAGTCTTCTCCACAAGTGCAAGATAACAACAACAAAACACGTGAAGGAGAAATTGATGGGTTTTCAAGGGAACATCTACAAATCCATTACTGAAGTTAGAGACCCCCATGTTTTCTTTTAGTAACTGACAGGTCAAACAGGCAGAAAGTCAATGGGTGCATAGTTAACCTGTTTGCACAACTGGTCACTTTGATATAACTGAAATGACAAAATATCGGCTCCAAACAGCAGAAAGCACATTCTTATGACAATCACATGGAAAATTCACCAAAATTCACTGTATTCCGGAACGTAAAATGTACCACAGCCAATTAAAACTTCAGCCTTCCATGTGCCCAAAGTGCTTCCCAAAATGAGTCCTTTTTTTGCATAATGGTGAAAATCTTGGTCACTTCTTGCTGTCCACTCATCTGTTATGTTTACATCCTTTGACGGTCCTGGGTGTCATGGTTTCTGTTCTACATGGAACAAAATTCTCAACTTCCACACAGTCATGAAAAGAAACCGCTAGAGCGATTGTGTAGACAGGTTTGGGAGGGTCAGATAATAGAGGGGTAAAGGAACAGCAGACACTGCTGCAGATGAAGCATCGGGCATTCGCAGAATATGCTCCAATCTCTCACCAAGGATTTTCCCGTGACTGCTTGACTCCCATGCGGTTGCTCAACGTCCAGCCATGAGGACGGCTTCTCTCCACTTGTCTTTCTTGGCTTTCCTTAACCTCCTAATTGGCCCTTAGGAATTCTAGTGGCTGAAGGGCTGCCATTTTGTGTTTCCCACAAACCGTGCCGCAGATTGGTGCAGACAAGCACAGAACCATCCTGTTGGCTCAGGGCTCCTTGCGCTTACAGAGTGGGCTCTGTATATAGACATCCTCTCCATCCTTTACACTTCAAACACTACTTGACAGGAGACACATCTCAGGGAATAGGACAGGAAAATGCATTTGCAAGGTTTGGAGACAATAGTTGCCCTTGCAAGATTGGGTGACAGGAGTGACTCTCATGTGGGTGGGAGCCTTTTGGGGTCAATGCCAGGCTATTAAAATTTTTATATCTTTGTAGACTCTGAAAATGCTTTGATGTCCTACTCCCTTTCAAAGTTCTGAAATAGAAACTTGTTGAGGATTTTTCATTCAGGCTATTGAAGATAAAAATGAAGTCTGTGTGGACAAAGGGAATATTGTGTGGGGAGGGAAAAGATTTGTTGCATATCAAGGGGAAACATCTCTCTGATACTATGACGCACACAGTACATGGAGTCTTATTTATGCCTGAATCATCCCTATGCTGTCCCCATTTCCACTTGAAGAAATCTGGACGGCACATCACAGTCCTGCCTTTCCAATATGATTTCCCTAGGACGATCTTCTCTCTCTTCTCCCCATTCCTGCTGGATCCCTTTACCTCAGATATGAGTGTCAGATAAAGAGTGGTCATTAGTCTCAGCCAGTGCCGCGGCTCACTAGGCTAATCCTCCGCCTTGTGTCGCCGGCACACCGGGTTCTAGTCCCAGTCGGGGCCCCAGATTCTGTCCCGGTTGCCCCTCTTCCAGGCCAGCTCTCTGCTATGGCCTGGGAGTGCAGTGGAGGATGGCCCAAGTACTTGGGCCCTGCACCCCATGGGAGACCAGGAGAAGCACCTGGCCACCTGGCTCCTGCCATCGGATCAGTGCGGTGCGCAGGCTGCGGCGGCCATTGGAGGGTGAACCAACGGCAAAGGAAGACCTTTCTCTCTGTCTCTCTCTCTCCCTGTCCACTCTGCCTGTCCAAAAAAAAAAAAAAAAAAAAGAGTGATCATTAGTCCAGAAAATTGACATGAAGAGAATTTATATGGCAGAAGAATTAGGCCATAAGGTATTTAAACTGATCTTAGATTTGGTGGAAAAAATTAGATCACTTCTATATTTAAAGACCTGAAGAGTGTGGATCATTGTATAGTAGGGAGAAGAATGATACACAAAATGTAGAATAAGTGAGGTATTATGGTTTATGTGCATAAAGAGGAGTCTTGGTTTGGGCAGGAGGTGATGACAGCCACGCTGAGCCAGCTGGGTGGTCACAAAACCACACGGGACTAGGTGAGTTCTCAGGTGACTCAAAATGATGCCTGATGATGCAGCCCCACGAATTGGGCTGATCAGACTGGATCTGCTTCTTTCTTTATGAGAAAGCGGAATTTAGCAAATAACCGGCACTCAGTCAAGTTATAGCCCCTCCGACTGTCCAGAGAAGGTCTCTTTCCCTGCCCGCCCTTCCTGGGGAGCTAGCATCTGTTTAGCCTCAGACTCCACTTGAACACATCTGGGTTGAGGAGTATACAAGAAAATGTCAGTATTTGCCAAATTCTCTCCATCTTTCTTAAATGGAAGTAGTTGGTGGTCCTTTGTCACCCCGGTGTATAATGATGAGAATTGTGGAAATGGTGGGGAGAATTTTAAAAACATGTCACTTGGGCCAAATCAAAATATTGTTTTTAACTTTTATATCAAAAGAATTAAGAGGTTAAGATGCCACTGGGGACACCCACGTGCCGTGCTGGAGTGCCTGTTCCGAGTCTCTGCTCTGCTTCTGATTCATTTTCCTGCTCGTGTGCATCCTGGGAGGCAGCAAGCAGGTGATGGTCAGGTGCTCGGGTCCCTGCCATCCCTGTGGGAGACTTGAACTGAGTTCTTGACTCCTGGCTTTTGCTTGCCCAGCCCTGAGTTTTGTGGGCATTTGGGGAATAAATCAGTAGAGGGAGATTTCTGTGTCTCTTTCTCTTTCTTTCTCTGCATCTCTCTCTCTGCCTTTCAAATAAGACCAAAATAATTTAAAAAAAAAAGAATTAGGAAAAAGTGGGTAGACAAAAGAGTAAGCACAGTGATCAGACATCATAATTTGCTGTAACAAAAATAATAATGTTATAATTGCTTTTAAATTAAAATTTAAAGCATAAGATTTTCTGTTCTCTCCAAAATGAACGTATAATTTGTGAATCTGAAAAATTTTAAACTGTATAAATTTATTTTAAATGTATTTTTTCTAATATGGAGAAATAGATGCCTGCTAAAATATGTTTGCTAGAAATATATAATTCATTTTACCCAGCAATGAGTGCTACATAAAGAATTTTAGAATTCATGTTGCATCTTCAGATAATTGAAGAATTTCCTCCTGAACTTTTCTTACTTCCTGTCAAATGCTCACAGAATTATAACATCAAGTGTGTTGATTGTTTTAGGCCAAAATTCACTGGAAAGACTCCGATTTGAAACTGATTTTTTTTTATAGCACAAAAAATTGTTTTCTCCCCCCTTTTCTGATTCTGGCTCACTGCTCCTGCTCTGCATAATGGACTCCCCATCTTTCCTGAGAGGAACACAGTGAGAAAAATCTCCAATGAAAGTGATTAGCATATAATTGTTTCCTGTAGACAGTTGACCTGTAAGGGAAATTTCTAATGTGTGAGGAGTCCTTGCCTCTTTTATTACCATAATTTTGGCATTTTATTAAAAAAAAAAGTCCTTTCTGTTATGACAAAGAAGCCTTTAATTCATTCTAGCAGGTTTAAGAGTGATTTTGCACAGTTTTCAAGATAACAGTATTTCCTGTTTCATTTTAATAAGCTTAGTTCTTTATATTTTATCTAAGGTCTCATTTGTGTGTTTTGATGCATAACTTAGTATTCTATCAGTATATACTTAGAGTCAAATTTAAATGAAGTTGAAGAGGAGGGCCCAAGGTCAGATATATTCACAAAAATTACAAGGTCAATGGATAATGTTATTTTAAAATACATAATACAGAGCACTTCTCTTTTTTATTTTTATATCTAAAAATATATGACCCATGTAGTAGCTACTGATTGAGAGTCTTGAAAACCAGTTTGAGAGGCCATGTGTTGGGGAGGGGTGATAAATCACCTCACTTATCAAGGGAATACAGTTCTCCACTAAAGGGTAGCAAAGCTAAATATTCACCTTTGAGACTGAAAGTCTCTGGCATAGCTGCTGGCATATCTTCATTCAACAATGATAGCTAGTAATAAGTGTTTGCTAAATGAATAATTCAATAACAAGAATATTTATTTTTATTTCTCTAGCAAAGTTTTGACTTTTTCCCTTTTTTACAACTTCCTTTTTAACTTTATGGTTTTACATAAAATGTAAGCAGTGGAATTCACTGGAGACTTTATGAGTAAAGGAAAATGGAAAAGAGAGGGAGTGGCTACAGTTTCAGGCACAGAATAGGTAAAATACTCCCTTATATATCTTGCAATAAATTTAAGCATGAGCTGATAGGTGAAGTGTGAAATGGGCAAAGCATGAAGCCAATATTGAAAGGCATCCGATTCAAACATAATAGATTGTACAAATTGTGATTTAGCTGTCAATATCCGAGCACCTCAACATTTAGCATTACTTTTTGAACATTTTCCCAATAGGAGTCCTGTACTTATGTTCAGAGGATCATGGATGAGCACAGTGCAGTGTTCTGACAAAATTTACTTTCGCTGCGACCCACTTTTTTGGGATGACTCCAAGAAGCTCCTCCCTATGTATTTGTGAGATTGGCACAGGATATGAATTGGGTGCACAAATGCATTTCCAGACTTGGATGATTTGGGACAAAATTTCCTCTCTGGTCTGAAAATCTTCATTGCTTATTGGTGAATTTCCTTATTTGAAGTCAGAATTATGTAGCATCTTAGATCTTCAAGTGTCATTTGAAATGATGTTGAGATGATGACTTGGATGGATGATAAAAAGTCACTACTATATAGATAAGTGCGAAATGCACTCTAAATGGAGATGTAATGACCCCTGTGGCATGGAAGACTTGATGTGTTCAAAGAATCGGGAAGCAGCCAGTGTAGACAAAAGTACCGTCTTCAAGGAAATGGACACAATTCATGTCTGTCAAGTAAGAATGCTTCTAGACCATGACTGACATGATTTACAACCAAGGTAAAAATAAATGTTTTAGGGGCCGGAGCTGTGGGGCAACATGTTAAACTACCCCATGCAATGCCAGAATCCCATAGGGGCACCTTGTAGAGTCCCAGCTACACTACTTCCAACCCAATTCCCTGCTAATGCACCTGGTAATTCAGTGGAAGATGACCAAAGTGTTTGGGCTCCTGCCACCCATGTGGGAGATGTGGATGGAGCTCCTGGCTCCTGACTCTGATCTGGTCCAGCCCTGGCGTTGCAACCATTTGTGGAGTGAACCAGTAGATGAAAGACCTCCCTTTCTTTCTCCCTCTCGCTGTCTCCCACTCCCTAACTCTGCCTTTCACATACATGAAAAATAAATCTTAAAAAAAGGAAAGAAGTGTTTTTTCTCTGCTGTTCTAATGGCAGGCATTTGATGCACTAATAAAGTTGCTGTTTGGGATGCCCACATTTCATATCAGAGTGCCGCGTTAGTCTCTGCTATTCTATTTTTTAAGTAAAAGATTTGTTTATTTGAAGGAGCTACAGGGAGAGATCTTCCATTCTCCTGGTGTACTCCCTCGATGGCTGCAATGGCCAAGACTGAGCCAGGCCAAAGACAGGTGCCAGAAGCTTCCTCTAGGTCTCCTACATGGATGGCGAGGCCCAAGTATACTTGGGCCATTTTCCTCTGTGTTTCCCAGGCCATTAGCAGGGAGCTGGATCGGAAGTGGAATGTCTAAGACACAAATTGATGCTAATGTGGGATGTTGGCATCATAGGTGGCATCTTTACCTGCTATGCCACAACACCAGCCCCACTGCTGCTTCCAGATAAAATGCAGTCTGGAAGGCGATAGATGATGACCAAGTACTTGGGTCCCTACTACTCACATGGACGACCAGGATGGACTTTCTGCTATCTCTCTGCCATTGTCATTTAAATAAAATAAAAATAGATATCTAAAAGCCTACTTTAAAGACATTTTAAAGATTTATTTATTTATTTGAAAGAGTTTACAGAGGGAGGGAGGGAGGAGGGAGGGAAAGAGATCGTCCATTCGCTGGTTCACTCCTTAGATGGCCGTAATGGCAAGGGCTGGGCCAAGCCAAAGTCAGGAGCCAGGAGCTTCATCCAAGCCTTCTACATGGGTGCGGGGCCCAAGGACTTGAGCCATCCCCTGTTGCTTTCGCAAGCCATTAGCAGGGAGCTGGATTGGAAGCAGAGCAGTTAGATCATGGATCAGTGTGCATACGGAATGCTGGCCTGGCAGGCAGCAGCTTCACCCACTATAACACTGATGCCTAAAACCTACTTTTCAAAATAATGCAATTTTAAGCTATTTTTTTTTTTTAAAGCACAGAAGGTGAGAGAGGTAACCCTAGTAAAAATTGCAAGCCTTGGAGTCATTAAAGTGAATGACCAATGCTTGGTTTTTCAAGGACCACCCCTGGCTACCTGTGATGCATGTTTCTAATTTGGACTGTGGATGCCGAACTTAATTAGGAGGTATACCTTTCCTCCATACTAATCATTCCCAACATGTCCCATGTAGAACACGGATTTTAAGTGTTGTTAATTGGAGAATTTGGAAACTACTTCAAGGTTTAAATGTTCTCTGCATATACTGAAGATAAGCCTAAAACATTCTCAAGTCTTTAAACATGCAAATATGCATTGTACATGAGCAATTATACAATTTATGTGGTCATTTTTCCCAAGCTATCTCAAAGTATTAGAGTTCCAGGGAACAAAATTTCGTCATTACTGCTACAGGAGTCTCTACAACAATAAATCTTCCTTGATTCTTGACAGCATATTATGAAATACTATTCCATTTAATGTATTTTCCAATGAAAGAGTTATGAAAGCCCTACTCTTAAAGAACATAGAATGGGCTATTTATTCCCTTAGGCGAAGGAGGCTAACTAGATGATTTTATTTCTGAAAGAAGTTTTATACCTAGATGTTGAACAGGCATAATCTAGCCAAAAACAAATTCGGAATGCTAGCCGTCAGGAAAATCTTTTCCAGCTACCATTAGAGGTGCTGCTGTGATTTGAGGTCATCTTAATTAATTTTGGATTCACCAACCTGGTATTTACTTGAACTTTATCAAATGCCATATTAATTTGGCCTGATTTCATGGAACCAATTATTGTCTAAAATAATCATGCTATCCACAAAAGAAAAAGTAGATAATTCTGTTGTAATTCTGAAATAGATGGCTGCCGTTTTAGTAGCTTTATAACCATACCTATGAGGTACATGACATGTGTTCTCTTTAGATGAATAGAAATTTAAAAAATTCTCTAACATTCATTAAGTTACAAAGTAGAGTTTCCAAGTGTTCTTGACTTAGTTCCCCCAGTGATAATATAAATCCTTAATATATTGTCCGCACTATTTACTGTTTCACCCACTTTCACATGAATTCCTTGGGGGGAGTGGCGGAAGGATATCTTTTAAAGAAGTGTTTTATTGAAGGAGTTTTCAAAGAAGATAGCTGCTGTAAGCATGCTAATTAGATATCCACTGCTAACAATCTTGACCTCAATTAGGTGAAGGATTCCTAATTAAATCGTTACAGGCTTTTGTGTTAAATGGTAATTGAATGCCTAAAAGTTCTTCACAATTATATCATATTAACAAGAATATATTTGCATCTTTAATGCTTTATTGATTTCCAATTCATTAGAAGGCTGTTAGTGTTATTTTACCAAGTCACTGAAAGCTTTACAAATGGTTCTTCAGGGTTCATGAGCTTAGGGAACAGGTTAGAAAAACAGCAAACGTTGTGTGACCCATTCAGCAGTTTTACAGACTGTTACATTTTAGCTACTCCTTTCTACAATTATCCTGTATCTCTTTAATAGGCATCTGCAGGTAGGAAGAGAAGCAGTGAAATTAGACAAAATCGGACCAAATAGACATGGTCTAGACCACTCTATTTCTGTTTGTAAAACTCTTAGTGTCTTTGAGCATCTTTTATTTGGGTTCAAGCCTATTTTCAGGGGTCTCTGTTGGTTGGCTTGGCTAATTTGGTTACACACATAAAATGTTTAGGTTTCAGTGTATTTATATTTATTTATTTCACATGAATTACATGCCAATAATGATTATCTGTGCTCTTAAGGGACAGAGTGTGACTCCAAATAGTTTCTCTAATGTACCATACCAGATCTGTTAATGATGCTTGTTTTACTTTGAGGAGTCATCTATACTGGCATTACTCAGCCAACTGTTGGCAGGAGGATGTACAGGGCAGCACAACCCAGATGTTTCCTTTACTACTGTCTGCTTACTTTATCATCAGCCATGAGCCTAAATTAATCTTTTGAACTTTAATTGGTCACTTAAAAGGATGGACTTAATTTCAGGGGGTCTAGATAGATTTCAACACCTTGCTCATAAGATGTGAGTCAATATTGCAAGCTGTGTTTTTTCCAGCAGTCATCAGTAGTGTATCCTTTTTGTTCTAATATAAAAAGCAATCTGAGAAAAATAATTTTTTGTCAAAATATTTATCTTCCAAAAATACAACCCACCATGCGCCATGGTTTACCGCTTGTTTTCAGATTGTGTCACAAACTAATACCATGTTCAGAGTCTTTCCAACTGGATTTTAATGAGGCTACTTTCGTAGACTATGATTCCAGGATGTCTTGGTCTTAATTTACTGCATGTGACTCATCTCTATATTAGACTCAACATATACCATAGTTTTTAAATCTCAGTAGTAGAAATCAGATACTCACATGCTGGGATCCACTAAAAAACCCAAAATAGTTGTAATCTTTTTCCATTAATATCTCCTAGAAAGTTTTTAGGTGATCAAAATTTTAATAAAAGCAATCACAAAGGCCTTTTAAAAAGGAATATCTTTACAGAAATTTCATGGAGAAATATTTATTTGAAATTAGCATTCATTCTTAACTAATATTTAAGTGAACACACACTTTAACTATCAGATGCAAAAATAATAGTTTTATTCTGCCAGCTATACAGCCTTGGGATAGAAATTACATAATTGCAAAATCATGTTTTTCACTGGATGTGTATTGCAGATCCATGGTATTATTTTAGGGAATACAATTTTATTAAGTATTCACATACTTTTTAAAAATACGCTTCCCTTCTTGTGCTTTTTTATTTCTTTAAAATTTATTTATTTTATTTAAAAGGCAGAGTTACAGAGAGGCAGAGGCAGAGAGAGAGAGAGAGAGAGAGAGAGAGAGAGAGAGGTCTTCCATCTGCTGGTTCACTCCCCAGACAGCTGCAACAGCCATAGCTGAGCAGATGGGAAGGCAGGAACCAGGAGCTTCTTCCAGGTCTCCCACATGGGTGCAGGGGCCCAAGGACTTGGGGCATCCTCCACTGCTTTTCCAGGCCATAGCAGAGAGCTGGATAGAAAGTGGAGTAGCTGGGACTTGAACTGATGCATATATGGGATGCGGGCACTGAAGGCTGTAACTTGACCTACTATGCCACAGCACTGACCCTCGCATATAATTAGAAATGAACAACATTTAACAACAACAACAAAAAGCTATCCAGAGTGGACTTTTGGCTTTAGTGGTTTAAGACACTACTTGGTACACGTATGTCCTGTCTTAGAGTGTCTGAGTTCAAGTCCTGGCTCTGCTCCCAATCTCAGCTTCCTACTAATACACACCCTAGATGTTGTAGGTATTTGGGGACTGAACCAGCAGATGGAAGAACTCTGTCTGTCTCTGTCTCTTCTCCCCAACCCCTGTGTATCTTATAAAATAATACCATTTTCAAAAATAGTAAAATAAGGAAACCAACAAACACAATTTCTGCCTGTCACTAAGATCCAGAGTGTTCCACCAATGAGCAGGTCTGTCTTTTTACCTCTCTTCTCATACAAAAGAACAGAAAGATGATGTGACTTTATAATGATCATTCATTTCACTTATCCATATTAATCTCTTTGGTCAACTAAGAATGTGATAAGATTTATTTTCATTTTTTTCTCCAATGCTTTTGTTATACTTACTGTGGATCCATGTTTCTTCTTTCTGAAAATTTTCTTTTAAGTTATTTTGCAAGGCACATCTGCTGGCAACACATTCCTCTTTTTGGTTTGTCTACATGAGTGTTTTTTCTACTTCCAGCTTGAGGGACAATTTTCACTGGATGTAGAACTCTGTGTTGGTGTGTTTTGTTGTCATTTTCTTTCAACACTAAACATAGTAAACTCTTTCCTTGGTTGCCTGGTTTATGATGAAAAGTCCATTGCAATGCCTGTCCATGTTTCTCTAGATGTCAAATCATTTCTTTTGGCTCCCAGCTTCTTTTGAAATTTTCCTTTTGTCTTTGATTTGCGGCAGCTAGAATGTGATATTCCTGGATCTAGACTGATATTTTTCTTGTTCTGTACTCTCTCAACTTCCTGAATGTTGGTTTGTTGTCTCATTCACTTTGGAGATATCTTGACTGTTCTTGTATCAGGAATTTATCCTGTGTTACTCTCTCTTTGTTCTTTGTCTACCATTCAATAACTCATATAAGACTCTCCGACAATGTCCCACCCTTTTTGAGTTTCTCCTGTTGTGAGTAGGATGTTCTTTTTGCTTTTCAGTTTGGGAAGTCCAGGTCATTGATTGTTTTTCTTTGGCTGTATGCACTCAACTGATGAGACCATCAGAGACCTTCTTCACTCACCTTAGTGTCTTGGTTATCAAGCGCTTCTCTTTGTCTCTTGCATTTCCCATCTCTGTTTACACTGCTCTCTCTTCTTTACTATTGTTCATTTTTTCCCACTAGGGCAGACTGCTTTACAGCTCGAGGGATCTTCGTGCCGTTTTGCTTTCGTTGCGATTCTCTGTGGTTTTGCATCTCAAGAGTTGGAGGTGGCTGTGTACTTTGCCACGTAAATCCAGATGTGGTCTGCTTTATCTCCTTGTGTTCCTCTCTTATGTGTCAAGTCACTCTGTAGTTTATTGAAAATTGACAAATTCTTTGTTTCTAGTAGTTCATAGTTTGTAACCTTTAGATTCTGATTCTGTCATTTGGTTTTCCCCTGGGAATTCTTGCTAACGTGACTTTCCCCCTGTCTTGTGATTCTGAATTAGGAGCTCACCCTTAGTAGGTCTTTAGAGAAGAAACTACCTCTTGCAATGATAGGGCGCCTTGTCTGTTGTAACTATGCTACTAACTTCTGCAAGACAGAAGTTGTAATAACAACTGTGAACAATTTCTAATTCATTTCTTAGCCTGATTCTTTTTTTCCCAATTACAACAATGTTGTGAATTGAGACCCCTAGGACACATGAGGGTATGCCTCTGCTTATAAATATTTAGGAGATTATTTTTCTATCTACAGCCCAGACTAAAACAGGCAAAGTCCCAGGGTTCCTCCTGTATTTAAAGGGTAATAATTGGAAATACTTGCTCGTATGTCTCGAAGCATTTCAGATTCAACGTGTGTAAACATGAGCTCCCTGTCTTTTCCCTGGGGCTAGCCTGTCTCCAGTGCTACAGAGTTCATAGGAGAAAGCTTCATTGAGAATAAGGGCCTGACTTCGAAGGTTAGGATGTGGTTATAGGGATGCAAATGGGCAAAGATTCTCCAGAGTGTGGGCTGGTGGATGACAGTTGGTGAACCCTCCAGAGGGCATCATGCCTGGTGTGTTGGGGCCCAGCTCTAAGAGAAGGAAAGAAGAATAGCTGAAGAAACATTTTTAAAAAGAGAATCCTGTGGTGTTGTGTCATCGATGACTTAGAAGCATGGGCTCTAGTTTATTGCAAAACCATCAAATGAGTAACCTAAAGAAAGCAGGATTTAAGGGAAAAAAGATCATTTCATTAAATTTGACTAGAAGGGGCAGATAACTGGAGTACAGAGGAGAGGGCAACATGGATTTATGGTAATAATCTAGTTAAGATAGGATGTGGTGATAGCATCAACGAACACCAACTACTTATGATAAATCCGTGCCATCAAGAGTTAGCGAACTGAACACTGGGTTGGCTATAGTCACTGAGAACCACCACTTGTAAAGAATCTAGAGGGTTTCTTGTTAGGTTCTTATAAGTCATTTCTAAAATGTCTTAAAATGAATTACTACTTTTTAATTTTTTAAAAATTTTCTTCAAAATGCATGTCAAGACTTCAGCATAGAATCTCCTGAGCACTGACTTCTGGCTCATGAGTTTCGAGGGCTAAAAGTTACTTACTGTGTTGAAATGCTTTCACCCATCAAGAAATGCTTTTGCCAAGTTTTCTCAAAATAATTTCTAACTCTGGATTCCTCCCAAAACCCACCCACCCCAACCCTGCTCTCATCTCATGATAAATGGTTGCTCTACTCTTAGAATACTTGAGACGGAAATCCTTGGGCTCATTTTAAAGTTCTTTTTTCACAAATCCCATTGACTCCTAAAGCACATCCTAAAAGCTGTGCCTTCCAAACGTACCAGAATGCAAGCCTCTCTTTCCTGCACATTTGGAGTACACTGCTAACTCATTTACATGCTTCTACCTGCCCCGTAACAACGTCTGATGCCACGGAACAACCGGTGTGAGCCTTTTCTTTATGTATTCAGAACACAGCACCTTATTTACGAGTCAAACCACATCACACCCTGCTCATAACTCTGATGACTCCTCGTCTCACTCAGAATCAAATTCAAAGTTCTAAAGCAATGCGCCTGTAAGATGCTGGCTGATGTGGCCAGCAAGTGGAATATGTTACTCCCTCAGGTCGTTTGGGTCTTTTCTCCCCATGTCAATGCTTCCGAGAGACCGTCTCTCCCCAGGGGCTATCACAGTGTACTGCATCCCCACGCCTCTTCACTCTCTCGCCAGCTGTATTAATGTGCTTCATTCTTGCCCACAGTACTGTTCACAGTCATATATCTGCAAACTACCCAGCTTCCACCTGGTGGTCACCTATGAATCTGCCTCCACAGAACTTGCTGCTATTCCCACTATAGCCCCTTCGCTGCCAGGAGCAAAGGAGCTGCCCTCTCCACATGTTGCCCGCTCATTGGTGGTTATTTCACTCTGGCGCTCAGACTAAAATGTTGTCACATAGTGAAACATGTAACAGTAACAAAGTCATGTTGATATTAAAAAGAAGAGGTATACAAACAAGGCCTCTGGTCTACTCCAGGTAATGGTGACTGTGCATCAGGGGTTCCATGTGATGAGCACTTCAGGCTGAGGATCAGCTTACTGCAAAGGCCATGGGGCAGGAGAGAGCAGGACCCGGTCATGAAACTGAGAAAAACCTGATGTGTCTGTTGAGTACAGAGGAGCCAAAGATAGTGAACAAATGTCTGAAGTTACAAAGAAATTTTGAAAGACTGTACAGAGCTGGAGAGAAAAGTGTTCATTATCCATTGGTCAACTGGGCAGTTGGTACAGTTCTAAGCAGGTGCATCAGGTGGTCATGTGTCTCAGACGATGATTATGCCTCAAGTGCAGGGAATTGGGGGATTTTTGCAGTAATCCAGGGACAAGAAAGGGAGAGTAGGAACTGGGGATGAGCTGCAGTTACAGAACCGTGGGTACTTTCCTAGCGATGTTTGGAAGTTTGGCATGGCTTAGTGACTGCAGGAAGAAGGTAGGAGATTTCAAAAATGCATCCCCAATTCACGTTTTGCTCACATGTGAGCAGACTGGTGTTATTTCTTGATGGGGAGGATCAGAATTCATGAGTTTGGATTCACACATTTTTCTCTTGCTGTGGCACTGATATTTAGAAACTGTATTATTTTCCTTAAGGACACCCTGACCTCCAAATTAGGAAAACTAAATGGATAAGAAAGCTGCATATGTGAAGACTACCCTCATGTGTGAAGGCATCTGACTGAGCCATTGTTTCAATGTCCTAGCAAGTAACTTGCCCTTTGTTTTCTCCTTGCCGTGCTGCTAAGCAGTGATTTACTTACGCTTGTTGCAGGACAAGGTGGAAGACTTTGAACCAAAAGGATATTTTTAAAAGTAATTCTTGTCTGAAAATAATTTAAAGTTTGAAATATGCAATAAATAATACGTAAATAATAAAGCGATCCATCTTCTAGGAACAGTTCTCTAAAGAAGCATGTCTCAAGGATTATCTTCACTGTCAATAACCAGAATTCTAAATCAGAGGCAGGAGTGTAGCCTTTGAAATATTATGTCAGTGGAAGAACTTAGAGCGGGCTCATTATTTAATTTCAGAGGCTACCTGAGTGTACTTAAAGAGATGAGAAAAAATAAACTCAGTAAAGCATTTTATTGAATTAAAAATTGTTAGTGAGTTTGACTATAATAATTCTGTTTGTACATATGAAAATATGTGTCTCTAAAGGACCATCTGAGTTTAAAATATGAAATTACTTAGATGCTTTGATTTAACAAGACCAAATATCTGAATAATTATATTTATTTTCACTTTTTATATTGCATGCCTCAAAATGATTGCAGAAATGGAATTAAAAATATGTTTATTTTGGAGCAAAAAATATTTTGAAATCCATGCATATAAGAAATCTTTGGCAGGTGCGTGGCTCACTTGGCTAATCCTCCGCCTGTGGCACCGGCACACCGGGTTCTAGTCCCGGTTGCTCTCTTCCAGTCCAGCTCTCTGCTGTGGCCCGGGAAGGCAGTGGAGGATGGCCCAAGTGCTTGGGCCCTGCACCCGCATGGGAGACCAGGGGGAAGCACCTGGCTCCTGGCTTCAGATGGGTGCAGTGCGCCAGCCGCAGCATGCCAGCCGTAGCAGCCATTTGAGGGGAGAAGCAATGGAAAAGGAAGACC
The DNA here is from genome assembly GCF_964237555.1 of Oryctolagus cuniculus. Classification (NCBI taxonomy): domain Eukaryota; kingdom Metazoa; phylum Chordata; class Mammalia; order Lagomorpha; family Leporidae; genus Oryctolagus; species Oryctolagus cuniculus. Next base: position 59,119,684 of record NC_091449.1, read on the forward strand.
TTTCTCTCTCTCTCACTGTCTAACTGCCTGTCAAAAAAAAAAAAAAAAAAAAAAAAAAAAAAGAAAAAGAAAAAAAGAAATCTTCAAAATGTTCTCAAAAATACATATGGAAAAACCATTTATGGATACAAAATGTTTTTTCCACCACAATAAACTTACATTTTATATCTATTTTCCCATGAACTTTTTGAAGCCCTCATGCAAATGGCTGCTATTCCATAAAAACAACCACAGTCATAAAGAAATCATTATTAGAAATTAAATGCAAGAGATTAATTTTGCAGTTTGGTTCAGAGTCTCATATTCAAGGAAACAAAAATGTTTGATCTAATTCAGAAGGTGATAAATACAAATAACACAACTGGGCATCTAACCATTTCTCCATTAGTGCTGAGAATTTTCTGACTTTGAAAGTCATCCAAATGTCCCACATAAAAGAAAAATCACAGGCAGCTCCCTTTGAAGTAGATCTGACATGAGCCACCTCCAACCAGGAAAGCACACTGAAAAGGAATCTTACATTTTCTGATCTGGATGAAGTCACCTCGCTACTGTTGAGCATGACTGGATAATTAGAACTTGAGTGGAAATCTATAAGCAGAAATGATTTGGAACTAGACTGGTTATCCTTGAACAGATATGAATAAATGATAACAAGTTAAATAAAACATGAGGATATCATCTTTGTGTTTATATAGCATTTGTCTTGATTTTCAGGAGACATTACATATAGCAAGATTACTAGAAAATATGGAATAATCACTTCATTACCAAACACTATTCATAAGAAATGTCTTCCTAATTTCTAGGGTTGGGTTCTAATAAATAAATCTGCTGTGAACATTTGTGTGCGTGTCTTTGTGTGGACATGTTTTCACTTTTCTAGAGTAAACACCTAGGAGGGTTGAATTGCTGGGTCACAGGGGAAGTGTATGTTTAACCCCCTAAGAAAGTCTCAAGATGTTTTTCTGAATGGCTTTACAATTTTACATTCTAATTGCAACAGGCAAAATCTTTTGGTATTGTCAGTTGCAGTAGTATTGCAGTGTGTTATTAATTTGGATATCCTTGATGACTAATGGGATTGAACACATGTTCATGTCTTTAACTGAAAGTGTACATTACATTTTGTAAACTGTATGTTCAACTATTCTGCCAATTTCGTTATATATTTTTGTCAATTATATATCTTGTTTTAATTTTGAGAGAGAGAGAGAGAGAGAGAGAGAGAGAGAGAGAGAGGCTGTTCTGATCACTGATTTATCCTCCATATACCTGCAACAGCCATTCAGGCTTCTACCAGGTCCAAAGCCAGGAGGTGGAAATGCAATCAAGTCTGACTTACAAGTAGTGATAGGAACTCAATTACTTGAATTCTGAGTATTGTTCCCAGGAACTGGGGTCAGGAGCTGGAGCCAAGAATCAAACCCTGGTACTCTGATATGAGATGAGGACAACTTAAACACTAGGCTCAATGCTCACACCCCACCTTCTTTAGAGTAGACATTTTTTAAATCTGGAAAGGCTTAGGTTTACCTAAAGTGTCCCTATGCACCCATGTTGTTGACATTTTGCATCAGAATGATTTATTTGTTAAGTTCATTGAACCAGTATGGATGGATAAACTGTGGATAACGAAAGTGTACTCATTTTTTCTGGTATTCTTCACCTTACGAGCTGTCTTGGTTCAGAATCCCATTCATGATTTTTAGGGGTCATGGCTTCTTTGGCTTGTCTTGCCTGTGATAGTATCTCAGACTTCATGTTTGGTGGCCTCTTATGTTATGAGTAGTACTGAATAGACATTTTCTAGAATGTCTTTCTGTTGGGATTTCTCTAATATGTTTCTCATGATTAGCCTGAAGTGATTGGTTTTGAGGGGAAAGGGTTAAAATGTCATTTTTACGTTATCACATTAATGGCACATTGTCAATGCAAGCTGGAATATTGATGTTAACCTTGATCATCTGGCTGAAGTAGTGTTAGGTTTTCTCTCCTGTAAAGTTGCTTTATTTCCTCTCTCTTTCCCTACAGTCTTTTGTGGAAGGAAACCATTATGCACAGACTACACTTAAAAATGCAGGGGCAATGCCTCACTTTGGTGACCATGACTCTGCATAAAATATTTGGAATTCTTCTGCTGTTCTGAGTCTTCTCCACCATTTACCTATTCAATCATTTACTAATATCAGTATTTAGCTCATGCATAGGTATTATCACTTTGGGTTATAACCTAGTACTTCAGGGTGTGTTTTATTGCTGAAATTATTCCATCACTGGCCATTGGGCGCTCTCTCAGTTGACTCCCATTTACTGTTCCCAACCCCCACACCAGAACTTTCTTAACTTCTGCCACAGCAAGTTGTACCCAGCTCACTTTGTGCTTTTTTTTTTTTTTTTGCTCAGTCCTATAATTATTTCTCCAAAGACCCTTATATCTTTTGATTGGAGAATGGTGCTAGAAACCAACATCTGGATACATCCCATATGCTTACTAGTAAGTGGTGCATTTGAACCCTGTCAACTGATAGAATAACAAAACACAGGTATAGTCACATACTAAACCATGCATGTATACAAATCTCACATATTTCTCTCTATATCCATCTGTATATATGTTAAACTAAACAAGAATTCATACCAATGTCTGCAACTCTAAGTCATTACCATTTAGAACTTTCTAGCCTCTTTTGCAGTTCTGAAACCTCTCACTCCAACTTGGGAAATCTGGCTCTCATCATCTGTTGGTCATTTATTTAATTTGTCAGTTCAAGCACGCAGGGACAGTGGTTTGGAACGGACTCATACCTGAAATCTAAGCACAGTGTTTCTGCTCAGTTTCTTTTGTCTTCAGTTTTCAAGGACTCCAATTATACGTATGTTAGATCTTGAGTGTTGGTCTGTGGCTACTAAGGCATGTTTTCTATTTTTTCTTGCTTTCCCTTTTGTGATTCAGCTTCTGATCTGTATGTCATATTGTAATCCCTCCTTTTGAGTCATGCCTCAGATAGTAAACAAATTTGTTGAATTAATAATTTAATGCAGTTTTATTTTATCCTTTAATTCCATAAATCTTATTTAACTTTTTGGCTTTTTTATTTCAGTTCTTTAGTAAAATTTTCACTTTTCCTCTCTATTCATATCTATCTATCTATCTATCTACCTATATATTACCAAAGTTAATTTTTCATTCCCTCTTTTATAACTTCAATATTTAAACTATGTGAGAAGTTTTTTCCTAATTATATTGCCTTTTTTGACAACTGTATTATGCTTTATTGAATATTATGTTATTTGTGAAAATTTTATAAGGTGTTTGGATGCTCTACAGTTATTTATTTTTATTTATTTGAAAGGCAAAGAAACAGAGTGCTCGTCTTCTAGTTTACTCCCCGAACACCTGAAATGGCAGGGCTGGCCAGGGAAGCTGAGAGCCAGGACTCTATATTCATGTCTCCCACGTGGATGGAGGGACCCGACCATGTGAGCCAGGACCTGCTGCCTCTCAGAGTGGGCATCAGCAGGAAGCTGGAGTCAGAAGTGGAGCTCAGATTTGAATCCAGGTGTTCTAATACCAAATGCAGATGCCCCACATGGCATCTAAACCACTCTTCTAGATACCTGGCCCGGGGGCTTTTCTTTTGTGCAGACTGGTAGGATTTTTTTTTCCTGGCATGCAGATATAGTCCACGCAGATCTCTTTGATCCAGAAATGGTTGGTTTTTGTGTTATTGTCTCTTAATTCAAGGCCACAAATCTTCAGGACTCTTTGGCAAAATCTGCTTTCCCCTCTGAGCACCTGAAAGGTTCTGCTCTATGTATTTAGCACCACTGAGGGTATTCTCTGCTTCTTAGCCTTGGTTGTAACATTCTAGAGTTTTCTTGATCAGCCGTGTGCTGCATCCTCAGCTTCGTGTCAGCAAACGTTTTCTAAGGGACATTGCATCTAGATCAGGCAATTTCTCAATGATAGGCCTTGTTTTTTAAGTGATGGCCACAGAGGAAGGGGAAGCCTTCTACCTCTTTGCCTGCATCCTAGGAAGTACAGTAAGTCCCAGCCAACTGGTTTCTCCTGGGTCTGTGTTCCCTGGACTATGGATGAGAAGACAGTGATGTGCAGTGCATCATCCTGGTGAGTGTAACATTCATCTCCTAGCTCCCACCTCCCCAGCTCCCACTGCCCAGGCTCTGGCTGTCTACACTTTTCTCAGATGCCTTTTGTAATTATTTTACTTATTGTTTCTGGCTTCAGGGGTTGTTCCCAAGAGACAGCTGAGTCTCATACAAACTTCCCTGACATATATGGACAAGAGTGTAAGTTTGCCTTAGCAATTGCAGAGTTTAGACGAAGATTTTTTTTTATCCTCTCCTGTGAGAAGTTTCCAAGGGAAGGAGATGGTTAGTTTGAAAGCAATAATAATTAGAGTTAACTAACACAGGGAAATGACTCACAGTAGCTTTGAAAAATCTATGAAACTGAAAACTTGCTCTATCCCATCAGAATGGAAAAAGTTTCTAAATTTTTATTTAGCATCTAGGTGAATAATTAATTAATAAGTAAGTAAAGTCCACGACATCTGACATCTGTTTTTCTTGTGGTTGAGAAAGGCTTAACTCTGAAATCTACCTAACAAATTTAGAAAGATCTTAACAATAAGGTAAGATGATTTTGTGGTATGTAAGGGGATTTTTTTTTTTTTTGACAGGCAGAGTGGACAGTGAGAGAGAGAGACAGAGAAAAAGGTCTTCCTTTGCCATTGGTTCACCCTCCAATGGCCGCCGGGGCCAGCGCACTGCGGCCGGCACACTGCGCTGATCCCATGGCAGGAGCCAGGTACTTATCCTGGTCTCCCATGGGGTGCAGGGCCCAAGGACTTGGGCCATCCTCCACTGCCTTCCCGGGCCACAGCAGAGAGCTGGACTGGAAGAGGGGCAACCGGGACAGAATCCGGCGCCCCAACCGGGACTAGAACCTGGTGTGCCGGCGCCGCAAGGTGGAGGATTAGCCTATTGAGCCGCGGCACCGGCCTGGAGATTTCTGTTAGTTCATGGAGAGTGAAATTTAAATAAAAGTTTATTGTGCAATAATTTGGAAATACATGTAAATTTTTCATTGTAATCTGCATTTTCCATGAGATTTTTGAAGAACCTTTTCAGCATAGACTTTTTTTTTTTAGCTAAAATAAGCTTTTTATTCATTTTTATTAATTTTGAAGCACTCGACTTTCATTGAAAGAGGAGCTATAGAAATGTAAATGCCCAGGAATCCTTACACAGTTTTAAACGAACCGAGAAAATATTCTTCATAATAATTTTGTAAAGGAGGATAGCTGAAATGATCTCTTCATTAAATGTTTGCTTCATATTTAATATAGATTTTTAAATATATGTGATGACTTGTGTCAAACCTTTCAGAAACAATCACACTTGTCATTTGCAACAGAGACTAAAGTAGCATTCCCCATCGTGGTGAGATGCAAGTGCACAAAAAACAACACCACTGCTAACATTTTAGGTGTGAAAAAGCCATGTACTTTCAGTCCTAGTGAAAAATGCACAAAATAAATGAAAGTTATGATGTGGCGTGACATAAGCCAAGCACAGGAAAGCAAGTACCACGTGGTCACACTCCTAAGTGGAATCTTAAGAAGTTGATTCCATCAAAGTGAAGAGTATTGTAGTGGTTACCAAGGCTGTGGAGAGGAGAGGAAGACGATTGGAGAAATGTTTATTAGCAGGTTCTCCCAAGCTGTAGGCAGATAGGAGTAAGGAATTCTGATGCTCTATTGCACAGTCGAGTGACTGTAGATAATGATAACATAGTGTACATTTCTTCATTAAAAAATCTAGAAGAGAGGACTCAATGTGTTCTCCATGAGGAAACGTTAAATGTTTCAGAGGATAGATATATTTACTCTGACTGGACGTTAAGCAATGCATCCATGGATCAAAACAATACGTGATGCCTCATAAATATGTATTTTTTGTAAATACATATTTTTTAATTTTGCTAGGTATTTTAAGTATTAAAAAGGATTACAAGGGGCCAGCGCTGTGGCGCAGCAGGTTAACACCCTGGCCTGAAGCAACCGCATCCCATATGGGCTCCGGTTCGAAACCCAGCTGCTCCCTGCTCCATTTCCAATTCAGCTCTCTGCTGTGGCCTGGGAAAGCAGTAGAAGATGGCCTAAGTCCTTGGGCCCTGCACCCATGTGGGAGACCTGGAAGAAGCTCCTGGCTCCCAGCTTTGGATCGGCGTGGCTCCGACAGATGCGGCCAATTGAGGAGTGAACCATCGGATGGAAGACCTCCCTCTCTCCTCTCTCTCCCCCTCTTTGCCTCTCCTCTCTCTTTGCCTCTCCTCTCTCTCTGTAACTCTGACTTTCAAATAAATAAATAAATCTTTTTATACCAGAGTAAAATTTCTCAAAGTGGCCATTTCTACCTGTTCTTCCCAACTTTCACCTCTTTCAGACTAAGCAGTCATTGGCTGCCTGCTTTAACCTGCTTGGGGAGACAATAGTATTACACTGTAAAAGATGACAGATTCTGGCTACCCATCAGTAAACCTGGAGGCTGGTTTCAATGTTGCTGTCTATCTGTTGCACGATACTGCGATAATCACTCTCTATTTCTGGGATCCTTACTGCTAGTCAAAGAGGCTACATTAGAAGACGTGCACGATTCTTTCAAGTACACACATTCTCTTCTGCAGTGGCAATGTGTAATTAATAGCTGAAGTACTGAATGTAATTACTGTAGGAGTTTGGGGAATCAAAAACTTTAGTTCCAGCAATGGGGGAGGAAATGATGAAGGATGTGTCACCAAAGACTTCGAGTGACTACAAGATGTTTAGTAATTGGCTTGATCAGCAAAACCAAACTGTCATCCAAAAAATCCCCTTTTAACTGGTAATCACCTTTATCTTTTATTTTCTGTGATAATAATATGAGTCACTTATAATCAAATTAATGAATGGTTTATCAAATGCTTCCTGCTTATTATTGAACTGAAGTATATGGATGTAGGACTTAAGTCTCATTTAATAGTAAAACACACAGCGGTTATTTTAAGTCCAGATTATTTTCAAGAGTGAAATTCCCAATATTTCAGCTGTCTTTTACTGATGAACTGATTCCTATGACAATACAAATTCTCTGGCAGGAAAGTAGGAGACGTTTTTAAATGGCTCCCAGATGTGGAAGGGTTCTGGTTATGTATTCTACTTGAGTTCCTGTTGCTGGCCCCATAATTGTGTGTGTCTCCATTCGCAATCAGAGAGCAGCACGTAGAAAGATCTACCAAGTGTGGCAAATAACATTCGCTACCAACTGCTGCTCGTCATTTTCTTTGACAGAATCAGCTCATAATTAGAGACTAAAGTAACATTCCCCATCGTGGTGAGATGCGAAGGCACAAATATCAACACCACTGCTAACGTTTTAGGTGTGAAAAAGCCATGTACTTTCAGTCCTAGCGAAAAATGCACAAAATATTAGGATAAAGTAAGTAGATGCATTGCATGGATTTACATCCACATTATTACAGAACACAAAGATTTGTGCGGTTAAGAGAGAAGACATGGAAAAATTTTATTTTTGTATCTGCTTTCCTACATATAAATTATCCCAAATTAATGATTTATGCATGTGTTTCAGTTAGGCTACGGTCACTTTAATATCCCTTGGATGATGAAGTTGAGATGCTAAAAAGATGTTCTTTACTCAATGAGAATCTTTCCTTGGTGCCTGTTGCCTTATTTTTTACAAGAATTTTCCACCAACTGGAGCCCTGTTAGAGTCCTTGCATGCAATTTTTACTCTGCCAGCCAGGTTGTTAATTGTTGATGGAAGGGCATTCTATGTGGCTACGTAGTGAAAATATAACTGCTGCTGATGAGACAGAAGAAGTCATGGTGTGAATTAAATCCTAAATCACAAATTTCGATCTGTTCATCTGGTAGAGACGAGTAGAGAAAGTTGGCTCTTTGTGGCAAATTAGAAAACCAAGAATATTGACTTCCCCAGGTGGACCCATGAAAAATGCAGGCGATGTGTCAGAGTTGCACACCTGATGTAAATCAGGTAGATGGAGAGGATCACGGCAAGAGTTCTTCCAGACATAAATAACTGAGCGCTATGTTATGAAAAACACTGCTGTCAGGGCAGAGTCTTCAGCTAAACCAGACCCTGCACAAGTGAAGGAAGTAAACAGAAAAATGAAACACGTTACGAAGATTGCTAGAGTTCAACAGAAAATCCTGGGGTCATGCTTGCAAGGAGGTGCGTTATGCCAAAAATAATAGCTGTATGTTAAAATTCTCAATTCTGTACTGCATTTTTAAAAGATTATTTTTATTTGAGGGCTAGAGTTGTAGACGGAGGAAGGGAGGGAGAGAAAGGTCTTCCAGCCACTGGTTCACTCCCCAAATGGCCACAACGGCCAAAGCTGGGTCCATTGGAAGCCAGGAGCTTCCTCTAGGTCTCCCACATGGATGCAGGGGCCCAAGCACTTAAGCCATCTTCTACTGCTCTCCCAAGCCATAGCAGAGAGCTGGATTGGAAGAGGAGCAGCTGGGACACAAACTGGCAGTCATATGGGATGCTGGTGCTGCCAGGCGGAGGCAGCCTACTACACCACAGCGTCGATCCCTGTAATAAAAATTTGATTCTTGTAATACAGACGAGTAATCTGACTAGTTCAAAATTAGTGAGTTAGAAGATTGCGTAATTAAAATCCAGACCCCAGGGCTGGTGGTGTTGTGCAGTGGGGTAAGCCATGGCTTGCAACGCTAGCACCAGTTAGAGTCCTGACTGTTCCACTTCTGATCCAACTCCCTGCTAATGTGCCTGGGAAAGCAGCAGAAAGTGGCTCACGTACTTGGAGTCCTGCCACTCGTGGGAGACCTGAATGGAGTTCCAGTCTCCTGGATTCCGTCTGGTGCAGCTCTGGCCATTGTGACGATTTGCGCTGTGAACTAGCTGATGGAAGATCCCTCTCTCTGTAACTCTGCCTTTCAAGTAAATAAAATCTTTAAAGAAAAAAAAAAAGAACTTTGAACTTCTCAAAGAAGTGCATTAGGTACTCAGCCTCACTGGTACTATTCCATGCCATTATCTGTTCTTGCTCCTTTTCCCCCTGCCCTGGGAAATGAGCTGTCCCTCTCTAATTATTAACTTTGCAAGTGTTTATTGAGTACATCCTAGGTACTATTCTAGACAAGGGACAGTGTTCTAGATGATGGGATTACTTTTGCCATTAGAAGCATTCAGAACAGACAATGCACTAAGCTGTTATACCTACAGGTGACATTCCCAGCCAGCATTTCTGTAGTGTGTGTAAAATATCTTACCAGCTTACACTGTTTGGTTTATTTCAGCAAACAAAAGCTGAATGCACACAAAATTGCTATTTACATGAGTAAATTATCTCCTTTCAAACAGATAGAAAATTGAAACAAAGAATCATCAAGGCAAATCTTCTGTTTCTTAAAAATATTCAGATAAGTCACTGATATTTTAAAAAATTATTTATTTGAATGGAGATGGAGAGAGGGGGGAGAGAGAGAAGGTAGGGGAGAAATGGAGAGAAAGAAAAGAGGAGGTTTTCTATTTGTTGGTATCCTCCCCAGGTTCCTGCAAAGGCTGGAGCTGGACCAAACTCAAGCCAGGAGTCCAGAATTCACTCTGGGTCTGCCAAAAGGTTGGTATTGACCCACGTATTTGGGCTATCATCCTCTGTCACCCAGGGTGTGTATTGATAGGAAGTTGGGTTGGAATGGGGTGTCCCAAGTGATGTCTTCACTTTGCCAAATGCCCACCCTTAGATTTGTATTTAAATACGTATAATGAACATGTGCAAAATGAAGTTCATCTGCTTAGACATTCTTAGAAACACTGACTTGGCATCGAGGAAGCAAAACACAATGTATTTTTGGTAAAATTTTCAAAGATACTTAGCTCACATATTTAAATATTTTATTAAAAGTGTAGGCATTTAGTTTTTCTTTTAGTTTTCACAATTACTAATATAGAGATAATGATGCTGCCAAGACATCAGTTCTCTAATATGCTGCAGTACAAGATCTAGAACACCTGTTGGTAACAGAGATAAATAGAAGTTAAAATACTATAAAATACTTTAAGAAACTTTACATTCGATTTTTTTCTTGAACTAGGCTCAGACTAAATTGGTATTTTTAATCCATCTTTGAAAGATGTCAGTTTCCATAATATTTGTATAATGGTCCTGCCTGTAAATGAAGTAAAAATTGATCTACTGTTCTTTAAAATTCCTCTAGCACTAAACAAATGCTTTGAATAGTTGGGGATCTACTTAGAACAGTTTTACACCAAAGCAAATGGAGGATTCCTTGGTAAAATGTGTTAGTGGTCCAGACAATTGAAGTCAACTATTACATATGTAAATTATTAACAAGCAAAAACAGCAAAATACTGAGGGATAAATTTTGTGAAATGAAACCAAGCCTATTATTAAGTAAATTAATATAAATTATTAAATTAAGCTTTAGGGTTAAAGAATAATGAGTAACAAATGTGTGTGAAATTTAAAAAAGCATGTCAAACAAATGTGGCTATTTTATGAATGATTATGAAAATATTTGAGCATAAAATGAAATGATTTCTTGAATGTCTTCATTAGCAAATGATTGATGCGACCCTGTTGTTCAACCCAATGCAGTCAATTTGATCACTGGGTTTCCCACCTCCCATACAAAGCTTGTCAACTGTAATTGACCAGTATTGGAATCTCTTTGGCTTTATTTTTATTCACATGTGGTTAATATACCTTCAGCTCTGTTCATTCTTGTGGTACCTTATTATAGTCAGCCAACACAAGTGATAGTTTCATTTTCCTCATGGGGAAATACCTTGCCAAAGCCTGAAATTCACTAAGTACCTTGTTTCTATTTTCTGCTCTAAGCCACCTGTCACCATCTTCCCTGGGTTTGCTAACCAGAATTTTGCCATTCCCGGACCACCCCGCCCAGCTCTGGTTTCTGTTTTCTTCACCCCCTTTTCAGCTCCCTCTCATGTACATATTTTAGATTTAGATTTTTCTATGGGCAGTGTACCACTTCCAGGTCCTACTTGTTTGTTGAATGTCTACAAGCTTGCAATGTCTTTATTTGTGCTAAAAGCTGATTGAAAAGGAGAGACAAAAGAATCCTCATAACAATGCTTTAGTTGTATTATTTTCAGGAAAACTTAGGAGTTCATCTATTTCCAGGTTGTGCAAAGGTGACTGCCACATGGTTGTGCCAGCAAGCAGGAGTCCAACTTGTCTCCCTCAGTGCCTAACCCCTGAGCTGTAAGTCCTTTTACTTCAAAAGCTAAGCCATATTATATATTTTGTTATGTTTTTTATGAGATCCCTGAAAATACTATTCCTACAAATGCAGCTCTGTAGTTTGGAACCCTGGCTATATGTTAGAATCACATGAGCAGCTTTTAAAAGCTATCTCTATGCTGAAAATTTCTCTGAGATATCTTGATTCAATTGGTGTAAGGTGAGGCCATTGCTATGTTTTAAAATGATCTTTCAGTGATCCCCTGATTTGACCTGACTGAAGAAGTACTACTAATTGTTAGGGAACCATTCATGGAGAAAGTAACCGTAGCGCTTTTTGAAAGAAAGTAACTGCACAGTAGAAAAGTAAAGACGCTAGCTCGCTAGCTCGCTAGCTCCTAAGATTTGAAAAGGGATGGCCTAACCAGAAACCACAAACTGTCGTTGCCATGACTATGGAACCCTGGGAGGTTGTCGTGTGGGTGGGGCTAGCTTCTAGAAACTGTATATAAGGGGACCCTCAGACACTGTAAAGCAGAGGTTGCTCAGCCTCTCTTCCCAGTCTGTAGCACCTTGTGCCTGCGGGGAGAAGCTCCTGGTCTGAAGCGCCTTGTGCCCGCAGGAGTAGACTTGAGCGATCTCTCCTCCTAGTCGCCTAGAGTACCAATAAAGTGTGTTTAGCTTGACTTTCCTCAGTCTCCTTGACTCTTCCTTCGTGGCAACCTAACCAGTTCCCGGAGTGGGAGATCCTGACACTAATCATGCAGTGAATAATACTCTTGATAAAATTGCATTTAACTTTTTAGTAGCATAAATTTTGTTTCTGAGGGCAGTGGTACTTTATGACTCAACATTTCCCTCATTTTTCTTGTATGTGTGTACAGATGATCTTTAATGTTAACAGGGTGTTAGGTTATGTGAGGTGAGCATCCACATGACCAAGATTTAAAGGCCATATACAATAAGATGTATTTGCAGGCAAATTGCTTCAACTCATCATATCTTAACAGACTGATTAGCAACCTGGGGAAAAATAAACAAAGATAGGCCTAGGTTCTGGTGTAGCATCTGCAGACCTTAATTGCTCTGGTTTGGGAAATCTGAATAAATGTATGGGCCTTTGGGATTGGCCAAATTGGATAGTGACATGCGTTATTATTCAGCACCTTTGGTGAGTTACAATATTAATTAAATGTTAACAGCTAAAGGACATTCTATGCAAATTGAGTTGACTGTGATGTGATTTTTTTCATCTATCATCTTGGTGACAAATAAGAAATAATTTTGGCTTATTTCCACGTAGGCCAATCAAACTATACTTTCTATTGAGTAGTACATGATGTATCCACACATTGCTGAAACATATGTGACATCAATGGCAAATCACTCTGAACTTATATTGAGCTTTATTGTTGAGCACTTTGAGCTTATATGATATGTGCAAAGAAATTTTCATCATTGTACAATTCCTCTGATCTGTGATGTCATTGCAGGGTAAACAGTTCTCATGCGTACTACTAGAATGGGAGGAAGCTGCTGATTTAAGCACACTTTCATTGCAAAAATTAGCCTAGGATTAGAGAAAGTGCTGAAATGTATTGAAAAGTTGGCATGTAACTGCCACTGTGCCAAACTTTAAATCTGACAATATCACTTTTATTATATAATCCCTATCCCACAAATTTTGTAAATTAGGTTTAAAGAAGTTAAATCACTCCCGTGAATTCATATGACAGTAGTTACTAACATTGAAGGACTTACCTTTTAACAACACAGCATTCTACTAATTAATGTCTATTAGAGAAAGAACAAACTTTATTTTCAAAATAATAGCAGGTACAAAGTTTCATATGGGATTTTGTGGTATTACAAGAGGACATTTAAACCAAACTCTTAGGTCCTGAGAAAGCATCCTAGACCAAATGGATGTGATTTTCTAAATTCCTAAAAAATAGGGGCTTTTTCTGAATATAGAGCTAAGCAAATAAAGATAGTATTTGCCAGTTTGCCTTGGTAGCTGAATTAAATAAGGAAGCTGAGAATTTTAGAGAGAGAAGAATATGGTAAATCATGCAGCCTAGCTTTTGAAATGAGGGACTTCGAATCCAGGGAGGTCAGTGAATTTGCCAAAGGTCAGAGAAGCAATTCCTGGCAGAGACAGCACAGAGGGAATATCTCAGCACCTGTTCTCAGCAGTGTCATTATTTACTGTTCAAATTATGAATTCTGTAGATGTGGTAACTCAGTAAAAGGCATGTAGTTAAGGTAGAGACACTACTGGAATTTTTATTCTAGAAAGATTTCATCACTGGCAATGTGACAGGTACCACGAGAAGGAAGAAAAATATATTACTGCCTTAGTCTACTGGTTCTCAAAGGAAGAATTCTGATGCCCTAGACCATATTTGGCAGCATCTTGAGATGGTTTTGATTGTCAGCCTTGGGAGGAAGTGCTGCTGGTATAAAGGGCATGCTGTTAAACACTGCAGTTAATGTAATACCCCCATCTCCCTAAAACACACACAATAATCATTTCACTGTGTCTGAATGTAATGGTGTTGAGGTTGGGGAGTCCTTCAGTAATGGAATACAATATCACTAAGATCTAACTGTGGGGCTAAGTTCAAGTCTCTTTCATTCATTATGGGTCTGTCTGCTCTTATACTGTGATATCCTGTAAAAATTTTGAGAATATGGACAGGGCTGCACTGTTGTGGCTCCCAACATGGTGGAGGATATCGACGAGAACTGAACTGATCAACTGAGGATTTGGGGGATTGAAATACATGCAGTGATGGGAATACGTGGATGATGAGCTTCCTCCGGGGGCTTGCTTTCTGTCGGTGGAGGAAGACATGGCTGTTTTCATTATGTGGCAACTGGTCTCTGTGTAAGCAGAGAGATTCTTTCTACCACATGTAAGTGACAATTGGGGCTGCATGTAAGTTCTTGGCTTATGCAGTGCTCCATGAAGGAAATAATAATATTTAAGGTACAGTGTTGAAAGTAGTGAAGGACGCCCTTTAATTTGATGGAACACTGTGTACAAAAACACTAAGATGAAGAAAAGGAAATGACTATGACAAGAGCACAGGAAAAAGTAGTGGATGAGAAGGAAGGGTCTGAGAAGGGCAGTATATACAGGATCAGTCCAGGATTTCAGATCACTTATGGTTTTTAGTGTAGCAGTGATGGTAAATCCTCTGCAAGTGTCGATTCCTAATGGAACAGTATCCCCGATCCTGGAAGAAACCACTGATGATGTAAAAATGAAGCCACCAACTCCTAAATGCAGCCCTACTTTCTGAGGGCTGTAGGTACACTGGCCTCCTGTTGGGTAATACCCCCACCCTGCCCCTGACACCCATGCAGCTACATTATTTATTTGCGGCTCAATGCATTTTTAGAAACTGTTGCGGTATCTGTGAATTTATTTGTTAAAAGTCCTCAGGATGAAAGAAGGAAAACATCTCTGAACATGACATTTCAATGAATTGTGGCCTTTTGGAAAGACATTTTAAATTGCAAATGAGGATTTGCAGCATTTTTTCATAAAGAGATTAAACCAACTGAAAGCAGGAGATGAGGTTTTTTAGGGGGTCAGTCTTATATTTTCTTCGTAATGCAAATTTGTTTTGGAGAGCAATGACATCCCTCCGATTTCATGGTATTTATGTGAAAGATCATAACCTTTCCCAAGGGTGCTAATTAAATAACTGAAAAATAAAATTACCACAATAGGGAATTAGTGATACACAAAGTGTAGAGCTATGTGTGTGGTGCAATGATGAATCTGTCTAGTGTTTATTTAATGCACAGTTTACCTGTGACATGATTAAACTAAGCAGTGAATTAGCAATTTGCATATAGAAGCAAAGCTGGCAAAGGAAAACAAGCACAGGCATTGGAATCTCAACAACCTGATTTGGGCTCTTGACTTGGCCTTCAACTTGCTCTTTGACCTGACCAGTGTGCGGGCAAGTTGTATTGAATTGCTAAGTGTCTAGTACCTGGTTATTACACAGAAACTGAATATTGTTGGAGATATGGCATACAAAAAACAGAAAGCAAGACATGACATGATAATTGTGTCATAAGGATTCTGCCATTAAAGGGACATTGTTCCCTCCCAGAGTGGTGTTTCTATTTTGGGTAAGCCAGTTATCAAAATAATGGTAAGGTCCAGATGGCTCATGTGTTTTAATACCTTGAATTTTCTTTGACAATGTTGACCCAAATACAGTGCAAATGAAAAGGCAGATTTATATCTTAGGCTATAGAAAAATTGGGCATGACTTCAAACTGATAAATTGGTTTCTTACCTGTAGCATTTTGATAATTCGAAGTCAGTTGAGTGCTGAGTTGACATTCATCATTATTTAAAAAGAGCTGTGATATGGTTAAGTACATTTTCTCTTGTTTTCAAAAAAGGTGCTAAGTCACGTACTTCTTTGTTAATGATAAGTAGTCATGATACAAATAATGAAATATTTGCATTCTTAGTTTTAAGAGATCTGTACATGTTGATATGAGTTTGGTGAAACCCTCCTTATTTTCTGCAGGGCCTAGAAAAAGCTTGTCATAATGTCACTTGTGATTATAATAACAGACAACTAAGTAGGGAGCTATGTTGATCAAGTGTGGAAAACTTGAATAATGTCTAGGTTATAAATTTGCTTTGAAGTCATTTGTATGCTTGAGATGTATATTCTAAGTTTGCAAATTTCTACTATCAAGCTGAATGATTACAGCCCCTTACTTATAATGGAACATGAGTTGACCTGCTCTTTTTATATTTTAATTTTTATTTGAAAGGCAGAGAGAGAGAGAGAGAGAGAGAGAGAGAGAGAGATTGCCTGCACCATCCAGGTCTCTCTGTGGGCGGCAGGAGCCCAGGGATGTTAGGCCTCCTCAGCTGTCTGCAGCTGGATTGGAAGCAGAGCAGACAGGACTCAAGCTGGTGCTATGATATGGGTGTGGGGGTGCAGAGCAACATTTGAACCTGCTGAACCACCAGGCCTGCCCCTGCCCTGCTATTTAAAATGTGATGCAGAGTGTCAGAGCTGCCAAAGAGCGCCTTTAACCAACTGGACAAAGGACAGTCCTTGAAACTGGGCAAGACAAACAACTAACTCCACAGTTCATCAAATCACTTAACATCCCTACTTTTTTATAATTTGAAAACAAAATCCAAGATAATCAAAAAGTTTGCTTCTTAAAGACTGAGCTTGTAAGATCACATCTACTTCTGCAGGATAATTAATGTATTGACATGTCAGCCAATTGTTAAGAGCATAAGCTGGTGCCAAGAGTTAATTAATTTAAGAAAGCATGTGTTGAGTGCTTACTGTGTCCCAAGTAGAGCACCAAGGGTTGGGGACATATTAGTGAACAAGATATAGTCATTGCCCTCCCTCACAGAGCTCGTATCCATGAGTGACACCCCTGATTTTAATTTCAAACTTATCTGAAAGAGACTATGGGTCAAGGTTAGACACAGAAAGGCTCTCAGGGGGCCGGCGCCATGGCTCACCAGGCTAATGCAGCGCCGGCAACCCGGGTTCTAGTCCTGGTTGGGGCGCCGGGCACTAGTCCCAGTTGCTCCTCTTCCAGTCCAGCTCTCTGCTGTGGCCTGGGAGGGCAGTGGAGGATGGCCCAAGTGCTTGGGCCCCTGCACCCGCATGGGAGACCAGGAGGAAGCACCTGGCTCCTGGCTTCGGATCGGCACAGCGCTAGCCATGGCGGCCATTTGGGGGGTGAACCAACAGAAGACCTTTCTCTCTGTCTCTCACTGTCTATAACTCTCTTTGTCTCTCTCTCTCTCTCACTGTCTAACTCTGCCTGTGGGGGAAAAAAAGAAAAATGCTCTCATGGGCCAGCAATTTCATTGGGAAAAAGGATTAAATCCATGGTGAGTAGCAGAATGTATCCTGTTACTGCACAAGATACTGATACTGCACAGCTACCCAACATAGTGGGCCCTGGGAAGAAAGGGACCATTGCCTTCTACTTCGTCCTGTCTGTGTTCAAAGACCCCCGGGGGAGGTAGAGAGTCAAGTGGAGTGAGATGACAACCCAATTCTCAGGTGTTCACCACCAGGCCTCTCATCAAAAGCTAAACTGAGCAGATGGCCTGTGCTCCAGATCAGTTCTGGCAGTCTGATTTTGCTATAAATTCTCTAGGAGATAGTTCAGTGGTAGGGAGGCTCCCCACAGGGAGAGGGGGTTCCAACTGAGAAGATTCGAGTTGCAGAGTTTCCGTGCATTGGAGCAGACTTTACTCTTCCCTTAGACATCCCCACACATCGCCTCTCTCTTTCCCACTTCAACCCAAGCAGCTCCTCTTTGGATTATTAAACAAAGCAGTAATGAAGGCCACTTCTAGAGACAAGAATCTCTAAGTAGGCATTATTCCTTTATTGCATACACACACAAATTTGCATATACGTATGCTCATATGCTGATGTACAAGGGTACTTCAAGGAATTTATGGAAAATGTACCTTGGGAGAAACTACATGGATTTCAAAGTCATTTTGCACCATCATAAATTTATCTTTTACTTTAAAAATTGCCTTTAAACATTTATTTTAGAGGTAGTGACAAGGGCAGAGAGAGCTAGCAAGCTCCTATCTGCTGGTTTGCTCCCCAAATTCCTGCAATAGCCAGGGCTGAGTCAGGTAGAAGCCAGGATCTAGAACTCAGTCAAGCTCTCCCACATGACAGTCACAGACTTAACTACTTGAGCCATTGCCTGCTGCCTCTGAGGGTGCCCATGAACAAGAAGCAAGAACTGGAAGGAGAGCCAAGACTCAACTCAAGCACTGGGATATGGGATGCCATAGTGCCAAGCATTGTCTTAACCGTGAGGCCAAACATCCACTCTGAACTCATCTTTTAATTGCATTTTTCCATGAACTTTTTGAAGTGCCCTCAAGTGTATTTGTGTGCATTAATGGCAGGTGTCTAAATATACACCAGGACAAGGTCCCCACTGATGGGGATAGCCTTTTTTTTTTTTTTTTTTACAGATATATGTGTTTTATAGTCATTACTGACAAATACCAAGCACCCTACAGAAGAGATTTTGGCCAGGGCTAGCCACATTTTTTGAGTACTTGATTTCCCAAAGAAACAAACATTAGTTATCAATAATTGCATAAGGACTTTACTCCATTTCGGGGTCTGATCAAAATGAGAGACAGAAATTTCTTTTGGGTTTTATCCTAAAGAGGGAAAGTGATTTGATTTATAGGTTCACAAAAGCAAACTTTATTGCAAAAGGAAAAATGTTTCCAGTTGAGAATTCCTAGGTTTTATTGGAGTTCAGTGAAAGTAGATGCTTTTGATGTAGGAGGTTAATGTCTGTCACAGTCTGGGTGTTTTGCAATGACTTCCTTCCCAGCATGTTCATTTCAAGAATAAAGAGGTCTTTATGGTTAGTGGAAGTTTAATGAGGATTACAATGGCCCCCAGATGCTTACAGAGCCATTTAAATAACCCATAACCTCTATGTTTATCAAGAAGGGGAAGGGAACCTGCCAATGTTAGGTTTACCAACATTCTCCTGAAAAACTTTACAGTTTCTGTAGGCTTTTCCAATAAATTTCTTTTTCTCTATATTGCAATTTATAGATTTCAGAATGTGTGTTCCTATGGAAACAACCTTTGGTCTTTCAATCAAGCACATGAAAGATAAGCCGTGGGGATCCACCTTCACCAACACATAACTTGCCATGTTGTTTGTTCTTCCTTCTTCTCTCACACACTTTGGCCGTGAGAAATTTAGAGTAGGTGTTGGAAAGAAGGGAAATGAGGAATGAATTAAAAACATAAACCAGATCAATATAGCCTAAATAATAGTGTATAAAAAGAAAATAGGCAACATCACTGCAGCTAATATTTGTAGGCTACATAAAATGGTTTCCTCCCATTTTTTATAAAAGACATTTATTTGAGAATACTAAATTTATCTGAGAAAAAGTACAATAGAATAAAGTACAATAAATAAATACTTATTTGAGAATATTTATTTATTTATTTGAAAGACAGTGCAACAGACCGAGAATGGGAGCTCCTCCATACTTTGGCTCACTCTCCAAACACCTGCCACAGCTGGGACTGGTTTGGAGCAGAAGGCAGGAACCGGGAACTCAATCCGGGTTTCCATAAGGGGTGGCTTTGGCCCAATTACCTGAGGCATCTCTGCTTCTTCCCAGGGTCTGCATTAGCAGGAAGCCACAGTCAGGAGCTGGAGCTGGCACTCTAACTGCTAGAACAAGCAGCTGCCACACTTCCTGTGATCTGTAAAAAAGTTTAGCTTTCATGTGTGTCCTCGTCAACTAGAGGACTTAAAAGAGCAGATGGCAAATAACACCCAGAGAGGCTGCGATTCAGCTATTGGTGGTGATGAGGCTCGAGGATCTGCTTTCTAACGTGTTCCAGGTAATCCTGGTGCTGCTGGTTTAAGTGCCATCTTGAGGACTACTGCTTCCAGCATTATTAAAACATTTGTTTTATTGCACTAAAAGGCTTGTATCCATAATTTAGAATTTACCATTGTAACTGTTTTCTTTCATTTAATTTTATTTATATTATACAAGTTTCGTGTATTCATATATACAGATTTAGGAACATAGTGAAACTTCGCACTGTCCCTCCCTCCCGCCCACACTCCAACCTTTCTTCTTCCTCCCTTTCCCATTCCCAATCTTAATTTTTTTTACAAAGATCTACTTTCAGTTTACTTAATGATTACACTACACTAAGTGAAAGAGTTCAACAAACAGTATAAAGGAAAACACACTTTCCTCAAGAGAACAGACAAGGGCTATAAAATCATTGAAAATCAAAATTTCCATTTCACTCCAGTACATTACACTTCTGGTACTCTATTAGTTACCTCAGACCAGGAAAACATATGACATCTGTCTTTTTGGGACTGGCTTATTTCACTAAGCATAATGGTTTCCAGTTGCATCCATCTTGTTGCAAAAGACAGGATTTCACTTTTCTTTCACAGCTGAGTAGTACTCCATAGTGTATATATACCATAATTTCTTTATCCAGTCAACAGTTGATGGACATCTGGGTTGATTCCATATCTTAACACTTATGAATTGAGCTGCAATGAACTTGGGGGTGCAGATAACTCTTTCATGTGCTGATTTATTTTGGCTTGGATAATTTCCCAGAAATGGGATCACTGATTCATAAGGTAGGTCTACTTTCTGATTTCTGAGGTATCTGCATACTGTCTTCCACAGTGGCTGCGCCAGTTTACATTCCCGCTAACAGTGGACCACGGTACTTTCCCCCCACATCCTCACCAGCGTTTATCATTTGTTGATTTCTGTATGTGAGCCATTCTATATGTGAGCCTGCGGTGAGGCCTCACTGTGGTTTAGATATGCATTTCCCTGATGGCTAGGGATCCTGAGCAGTTTTTCCTGTGTCTGTTGGCCATTTGAATTTCCTCGCTTGAAAAATGCCTGTTCAAGTCCGTGGCTCATTTCTTAACTGCATTTTTTTTTGTTTTGTTGTTGAATTCCTTGAGCTGTTTATAAATTCTGGATGTTAAGCTTTCATCAGTTGCATAGTTTGCAAATATTTTCTCCCATTCTGTTGGTTACCTCTTCACTTTGCTGAGTGTTTCTTTTGCTATGCGGAAGTTTCTCAGCTTCCTGTAATCCCATTTGTCAATTTAGGTTTTGATTGCCTGTGCTTATGGTGTCTGTCCCAAAAAAGTCTTTGCCTATGCCAATGTCTTGCAGAGTTTCTCCAATGTTCTTTAGTAATTTGATGGTATCACATTGTAGATTTAGGTCTTTGGTCCATTTTGAGTGTATTTTTGTGTAAAGGGGTAAGGTATGGGTTTAGTTTCATACTTCTGCATGCAGAAATCCATTTTCCCCAGCACCATTTGTAGAAGAGATGAATGATCTTTCTGATGTGTTGTTAGATTAAATTAGCTAATATTTTGTTGAATACTTTTGCATCTATGTTCATCAGGGATCTTGGTCTGTTGTTCTCTTTCTCTGTTGTGTCTTTTTCAGGTTTAGGAATTAAGGTGATGCAGGCTTCATAGAAGGAATTTGGGGGGATTTCCCCCCTTTTAATCGGTTTGAATAGCATGAGAAGAATTGGAATGAGTTCTTCTTTAAATGTCTGGTAGAATTCAGCAGTGAAGCTAGCTGGTCCTGGGCTTTTCTTTGTTGGGAGGGTGTTTATTACTGATTATTGCAACTTTTTCAAGTGTACATTTCAGGAACATTGATTGCCTTGCTTGGTTGTATAACTTTGATCACTCTCCCTCTCCAGAGCTTTTCATGAACAAAATTGAAGCTCTATACACACTTATCAATAACTTTCCATTCTTTTCTCATTTCAGCCGAAGAAGTCGTTCTACTTTCTGCCTTTATGAATTTGACTATTGTAAGTACCTTGTAAAATGAGATCAAACAATATCCGTCCTTTTGTGTCTGATGTATTTCACTTAGCACAGTGTCCTCAAGTGCTGACCTGCATGCTGTAGCCTGAATCAGAGTTCTCTTCCTTCTGAAAGCAGAGCAACATCCCATTGTGGGTATAAGAGAGAGTGTCAGAAATCTTGTGGGAAAATTGCATTAAAAATAAATGTATTTTAGTGTTAAAATTTTTGTAGTTCACGCATTGGTTTTTCATTGAATGCATTTTCCATGAACTTTTGAAGACCCCTTTATATTACATTTTGTTTACCAATTCGTTTGTTGTTGGACATTGGGTTGTTTCCATCTGTTAGCTATGTGGTGTGAATGATGAGGCTATGAACATGGATGTATGCATATCTACCCAAGTTCTTTTAATTCTTTGGGTAAATACCAGAAGTAGAATTGCTGATGTTAAGCAGTTTATGTGCACAATTCTACTTTAACTGTGGATAAAGGGGAGAGTATAAAATTATGTATATTTCACATTATTTGATATATAGATATAAATATTGTCTTCACTGAATTATGCCATGTACATGACAAGGTACCCTTCTCTCTTCACTTTATGATCATTTTCATGAATCCCACATCATGTGATATTAATATCCTGTTTTTAAGAAAAAATGAATCTGTATGCATATATGTACATATGAAATGAATATGACATAGTGTTAAAATCATGAAATCTTAAAATTTAAAAATGCTTCTAGGAGCACAAAGAAAAATAGAATTGCCACACTGTGCCCTGCATATGCATAATCATTGTTAATAAACTATTTTGATGTTTAAAAAAATGAAATAGAGAAACTCAGAATTCACCTGTTGTCCAGCAGCCATGCAGCTGCTAGAGAGCCTGGTTTTCAGGAAAAGTAACCGGGTCCCCAGGCTAGAGTACTTAGAACACTGAATTCATTTCTCTGCCTGAAGAAGAGCACTTTATTTTTCATGGACAACAATTCTCATTGATGCAGTTTATGTATTTTCTGTAATGAGAGTGGAAGTAATTACCTCTCAAAAATTATGGCAAACATGGGATTAAATGGTTAAATATATGTAATAATTCAGTTAAAAGATAAAGCAAATATTCTATTCAGTTTGTTAATTCATGCATTTCTCTAAGTTATTTTTGGAACACAGCAAGTTCAACTATTTATAAAATCAGCCATTTAGGGATCAAAACTGTTCACAATTGCCCAAATAGTTGAGAGCAGTAGAAATGCCATTCTCACAGGAGTGGAATTGTTCCGATGGTCAGATTAGGATTGGCCCTTTGTCATGTATTCAGTTCTCTGGATAATTAAACTAAACCATCCGTTCAGTAATTCCTACAGTAAGCTCTGCATGCAGTTAAGTTAAATTAGCATGGCGCCTGAATCCAAAGGCAATTGGATCATTATGGGGAACATCCAACACAGTATATATGACACAGAATACGAGAACAATGCGGCTGAGAAAACCACGGGAGGGTTCTCATACTCAAACCGCATTCAGAGGACATACATATATTTGGCAGTGAAAGTCAAGGATGAGAGGGGTGGAAGTGGCGGGTAGAAGTGACCCAAAGAGGTGCCTATTTCTTGGGGAGTTCTACTCAGGATGCATTTTAAGGCTACTTTGTGAAGACAAATAAGCATTTCTGTATTTCAAGCATTTTTGCAGATCTCATGTGGACATCCTACCCCTTGTCAACATCAAGGCCTTAAGAACATTGGAAAAGAATTAAAGTATTGTATGTTTTCATTGAAAAGCCGATGTTCTGGTAAAATAGAAATAGGAGAGTGTGCATTTAGATGAGAAAGGTACTATCGTGATCTGGGAGACCTAGAGAAGAGAAATATCACTGTTATGTAAACAGTTAAAAGATGGGCTCTGGTTCCTGCACTTGGCAATCTTGCAGATCTTTGAAGACCGCTAGCATGTTGTATTTCCCGTCTTCATTATTTTATGTGTAACCTGGATTTGACCAGTTCTTCTGGTTGCTCTGTAAATTCTTTAACTTTCCATCTTATGTGTGGTCCTAGATGAACAGTCACTTGTAGGAGATTCAACTAAAGTCTTTCTTCCAGAAAACAGTCCCCCCCCCCCCAAATTACCAAGCATGTGGTTTTGATAGTTCTTTTAGGATAGCACCAAGGATTGCTCTTTTATGAATTTAGAAATTTAAGTCATTGTCAAATCAGATTTCTTTATCACATCCCCTCTGCTTCATAATTCCACTTATATATTTTCATTTTTCTATTTCAAAGTTTAGTGATAATAAATGTAGAGGGAAAGCAAACTAACGTATAATTTCATGAATTTTCTCCAACCACCTGCCTGAGTCAAGCCTCTATTTTTCATGTTGATTTTCTTCTCTGAAGCAATTTGAAGTATCTTTCCAGGGATTTAGATGTAATGTTTGAGTCTGGGTATGTCCTGGTAGACGGTCCATGATGCTGTTTCTGTAGTTGGAAGTACCTTCCTTTTAGTAATATTTTACTGTTTCATCCTTTCCACTTCTACGGCATGCCCTTTTAATGTCTGGCTCTCTGATCCGAAACATTGCTTTCACTATAACTTTTTCTTAGAGTACTCAAAGTACTTATGATTCTTCAGGCGTACAGTGTGAGATCCAAGTATCACTTCTAAAGCTACATTCTGTTGTAAATCTCTTCCTGGGAATCTTAATTATTTCTTGGAGATATGCCTTCAAATATTTGGTTCTTTGAAGTCAAGGCTAAGCCTGAATATTCATAGTGTCCTCATTCCCATCAGCCACAATTTTTACTTGCATATAGAATGCTCTCGCGCTGGATCATTTTAGTAAAAATAAGGCATATGTTAAACATTGAGTAGCTCATGGGATATCTGCGACCTACAGAACCATGCATGGGGATACTCCAGGAATGGCACCCCAAGTCTTGCTACAAAGCCTGTTGCACAACTGGTCACACCTGGTCGACCCTATCGCTTCTGATCACTGCCTCAGGGGTCAGTTGGGTGAAGACTTTGGCCAGCTTCCTTTAGGTGCTTTCAGACTGTGCCTAGTCTTGAGCCTACTGGCACAGCCTACCTCTCATGGCCTGGAGAGTAGCTGCTCAGAGACTACGGGTTGACGTACCTTCAAGATCCCCAATGTACAGAGGAGCTCGTGGCTCTGGGCCACTCTTGAGCAATGGGCAGAGGATGGATCTGTGTCCTTCCTTTCCTTGCAAAGATCCATAGCTGGTATTTAGTGCCGTGAACTTCTTTGGATGGTCCTGGTGGGATGTACCATCATAGACTCTAGTCCCTCTCAGTGGTTCAGTGACTAGTGCATCATTTGTTTAGCTAACTTTTCTTCCTAGTTTTAAATCCCAATTTGTCCTCTTGCTCCATGGGATCCTGTACCCCAAAACTACCACGTGATGAATCTTTATTTTAAAGATCTATGTATTTATTTATTTGAAATGCATAGTTATAGAGAAGCAGAGGCAGAGGCAGAAAGAGAGAGAGAGGTCTTCCATCCACTTGGTACCTCCCCATATGGCCACAATGACCATAGCTATGCTGATCTGAAGCCAGGAGCCAGGAGCTTCTTCTGGTCTCCCATGCGGGTGCAGGGGCTGAAGGACTTGGGCCATCTTCTACTGCTTTCCCAGACCATAGCAGAGAGCTGGATTGGAAGTGGAACAGCCGGGACTTGAACTAGCACCAATATGGGGTGCCAGTGCTTCAGGCCAGGGCATTAACCTGCTGCGCCACAGTGCTGGCCTCCAACTGATAAATCTTTTACAAGAATCTTTTTCTTTTGGTAGGACAGAGAATAAAATAACTTGATTGACTATTTCTTATTCCACTTACTCCCTATGAGAATTAGCTTGTAAGTTCATGAAAACTCTTATAATTTTTATAAATTACTCTCTAGAGACTGCAGGATGCATTCTGGACTAATGGAAATTTAATTTAAGTCATTACTTTTGCCACATACCAGTTAACACAGGAACCTGAAAGGATTGTCTCTTTCCCCGGCTCATGGACAGTTGGTGGTGAATAATAGAGTATATCAAAAAGTTTGTGGAAAATGGAATTTAAAGGTGAGTTTATTTTGGTGCAAAGAAATTTAAACTCTAGGCACTGCTTTATCATTAAGTACATTTTCCATGGAGATATTCAAGACTCCTCTTATACTTTTAAATTCCACAAGAGATTGAGATGTATTGTTGTGTGTAATCAACAGCCACTTACCAGCCATCACATTTACCTGTTCCAGTGTACTTAGAGGTTTTCTACTGTTAGTCATATTTTCCTTTGGATGAAAATACTTTTTGATAAACCTTTCAGTGGTGACATATGCTCTCTCAAATTTTGTTCATTTAAAAATTTTGAACGCTATTTTCTGAACACTATTTTTATTGGGTATAGAATTCCATATTGACTGTCATCTCATTTTAGTATTATTGAGGAATAGGAAAGTAATTGTTTTGAGAAGCCAATTGTTTTTATTTTAGTATGGAGATAATATATATTCTTTTCTTCTGGCTGTTTTTTAAGGTTTTTCATTTCCTTTGGCATTTAGCGATGTTTAGGTGTGGCTTTTCTGGTAGTTATTTTGTTAGGAATTTAGGTCTTAAGTTTATAGTTTAATGCATTTTGTTAATTTTGGAAAATTATCTGCCATAGATATTCAAGTACTGCTTCTGGCTTATTTTTCCTCTTCCTATCTGAAACTATGCTGACACAAAAGTCAGAATTTTACCCATATCCATTACCTCTTTTTTTTTTTTTTAGATTTAAAATAACTTATTGCTCCTGTGTTTTGTCTTGGTATTTTAGTCTTCCTGGGTCAGCTAAACTCTCTCAAATGGTGTCTCCCTTCCATTATATTCATCCACTCAATGACTAGTTTCAATGTTGTATGATTTTATTTCCAGAATTTTGATTTTACACTTCATTAAAAGGTCTAGTTTTCTGACAGATTCTGTCATGTCTTAATACTTCAAAGATGTTAAGGTAGAGGGCATATATTTTTATTGCTTCTCCTTTGTATCTATCTTTATTTCTATCGTTTTTATTTGGTCACTAACCAAAGGTTTTCTTTCATGTCTAGTTGTATTT
Source organism: Oryctolagus cuniculus (assembly GCF_964237555.1). Taxonomy (NCBI): domain Eukaryota; kingdom Metazoa; phylum Chordata; class Mammalia; order Lagomorpha; family Leporidae; genus Oryctolagus; species Oryctolagus cuniculus. Next base: position 59,146,539 of record NC_091449.1, read on the forward strand.
CACTGAATCCTGTGTATTTGTACAAATAACATGAAATAAAAATGTGATTCTGCTTCAGAGGACTTGTAGTTACGAGTAGATGACCTTGATCTGATTGGGTATTGAGTTGGTATTTAAAGTAGATGTTTCAAACACTCGAACCCTGGGAGGAGGCAAGATGGCGGAATAGGAAGGGATCACACTGATAGTCCAGGAGAGACAGTTTAATAAAAGTGGAGATACTGCAGATTCAAGGAAGAGTAGGGGAGGAAACAGCAGAAGAAACTCTTCCGGAATGCGTGATTCACAGTGGACCTGTGTGGAGAGCGTGGGAGCCCACAGTTCGGGACACCAGCGGCAGACTCAATACACCAGCGCTGGAACGCGAGGTGAGCCGAACCTCAATAGCCCGAGACACCGGCAGGCAAGCGGAGAGAGGAGACTAGAGGGAATGACCCCTGGGGAGGAAAAGTTCACCAGGCTAACTGGAAGAGAAAGAGAGAGAAAAAAAAAGGTGACTGGTACGGACACGGGTTTCTCTCTCTCCGCTCACCTCTCAAGGGCGAGCAAGACAAAGAGCAGGCGCCATCTTGGACATACCTCATAAGCAGAGTGACCTCAGGTCTGCATCGGCCCTGAGCCTAGCAGAAAAACCTGACTCTGGGCGGGGCAAATTAACAGGAGATTAGGACCTAGTAAATTTGTGGTGCTACTGAACTGAGACTGTGAAAAAAGAGACGGTGGCGGAGAGAACTCACAGAATTCACGTGAGTACTCTCCAGAGACGCTACAATTCCGTAACTTTGGCAACCCAGTGGGAGACTGAAGGAGAATCTGAGCCCACCCTGAGGGCCGAACAGATTCCCTGTGTGGTCCTTGGGAAAGAGCTTCCGATCTCTGGCTCCTGTGGGTATATCACTTGCCTGCTAACTACCTCCAACTTCATTCAGCTGTGTGGAATTACTTCCCTTTTGAATCAAAAAAAGAAAGAGAGAGAGATCTACCACGCCTAACCTGGGAGTGTCACCTTTGGCACACCAAACAGAGCTCTCAGGCCACACCCATCTCAAGCCTCTAAGGCTCCATCAAAAACAGTCCACTTAATCTAGAGTCATAGTATAACAAGAAAAAGCACCAAAGTGAAGAAACCAAATATCTCCAATATGCCAAATAACAAACGCAAAAACCGAGGTAATAAAAACAAGGAAGTCACCATGACACCCCCAAGTGAAAAAGACACCCCAATTCAAGATTATGAAGATGATGAGTTAGAAGAAATGCAAGAAGCAGATCTCAAAAAATTGATAAGAACATTAAGAAGTTCTCAAAAACAAATTCTTGAACTACAGAAATCCTTAATGGACAAGATAGAAAATCTCTCTCGTGAAAAAGAAATATTAAGGAGGAATCAAAATGAAACGAAACAACTAGTACAACAGGAAACTGTGATAGTGACGAGAAATCATAATGAAGTGAAGAATTCAATAGATCAAATGAAAAACACAACAGAGAGCCTTACAAACAGAATGGGTGAAGCAGAAGAGAGAATTTCGGACTTAGAAGACAGAGAACAGGAAAGGATACAGTCAGACCAAAGAAAAGAAGAGGAAATTAGAAATCTAAAACATATTGTCAGGAATCTGCAGGATACTATTAAAAAAACAACATTCGGGTTCTAGGATTTCCTGAAGGCATGGAGAGGGAGAAAGGATTAGAAGGCCTTTTTAGTGAGATATTAGCAGAAAATTTCCCAGGTTTGGAGAAGGACAGAGAAATCCTAGTACAGGAAGCTCACAGAACCCCTAATAAACACGACCAAAAGAGATCCTCACCACGACACGTTGTAATTAAACTCTTCACAGTGAAACATAAAGAAAAGATCTAAAATGTGCAAGAGAGAAATGTCAGATTACTCTCAGAGGATCTCCCATCAGACTCACATCTGACTTCTCATCAGAAACCCTACAAGCTAGGAGGGAATGGTGAGATATAGCCCAGGTACTAAGAGAGAAAAACTGCCATCCCAGAATATTATACCCTGCAAAGCTATCATTTGTGAATGAAGGTGAAATAAAGACTTTTCATTGCAAACAGAAATTGAAAGAATTTGTTGCCACTCGTCCAGCCCTGCAAAAGATGCTTAAAGATGTGTTACACACAGAAACACAGAAACACTGTCATCAATATGAAAGAAGGTAAAGGAAGGAAACCTCACAGCAAAAGATCACAGGGAATTCAAAGCATATATTAGAACTTATCTTTGGCAAATGGCAGGGCAAAGTTACCATTTATCATTAGTCACATTGAACGTTAATGGCCTGAACTGTCCAGTTAAGACACAGATTGGCTGATTGGGTTAAGGAACAAAACCCATCTATTTGCTGCTTACAAGAAACACATCTTTCCAACAAAGATCCATACAGACTGAAAGTGAGAGGCTGGAAAAAGATATACCATGCCAACAGAAATGAAAAAAGAGCAGGCGTAGCCATCTTAATATCGGACAACATAAACTTTACCACAAAAACTGTTAAGAGAGACAAAGAGGGACACTATATAATGATTAAGGGATCAATACAACAAGAAGATATAACAATTATCAATGTATATGCACCTAACTACAGGGCACCGGTTTATCTAAAAGATTTGTTAATGGACTTAAAGGGAGACTTAGACCCCAATACAATAGTACTGGGGGACTTCAATACTCCACTCTCAGAAATAGATCAACAGGACAGAAGATCAACAAGGATACAGTAGATTTAAACGACACTATAGCCCAAATGGATCTAACAGATATATACAGAACTTTCAATCCTACAGCTAAAGATTTTACATTCTTCTCAGCAGTACATGGAACCTTCTCTAGGATTGACCACATACTAGGCCATAAAGCAAGTCTCAGCAAATTCAAAAGAATTAGAATCATACCATGTACCTTCTCAGACCATAAAGGAATGAAGTTGGAAATTAGCAACTCAGGAATCCCTAGAGCATAGGCAAACACATGGAGATTGAACAACATGCTCCCGAATGAACAATGGGTCATAGAAGAAATTAAACGAGAAATCAAAAATTTTCTGGAAGTAAATGAGGGTAACAGCACAACATACCAAAACTTATGGAACGCAGCAAAAGCAGTGTTAAGAGGAAAGTTTATATCAATAGGTGCCTACATCAAGAAATTGGAAAGGCACCAAATAGATGAACTTACAACGCATCTCAAGGATCTAGAAAAGCTGCAGCAAACCAGACCCAAATCTAGTAGGAGAAGAGAAATAATTAAAATCAGAGAAGAAATCAACAGGATTGAATCAAAAAAAAATTACAAAAAATCAGCCAAATGAGGAGCTGGTTTTTTGAAAAAATAAACAAAATTGACACCCCATTGGCCCAACTAACTAAAAAAAGAAGAGAAAAGACCCAAATCAATAAAATCAGAGATGAAAAAGGAAATGTAACAACAGACACCACAGAAATAAAAAGAATCATCAGAAATTACTACAAGGACTTGTATGCCAGCAAACAGGGAAATCTGTCAGAAATGGATAGATTCCTGGACACATGCAACCTACCTAAATTGAACCAGGAAGACATCGAAAACCTAAACAGACCCATAACTGAGACAGAAATTGAAACAGTAATAAAGGCCCTCCCAACAAAGAAAAGCCCAGGACCAGATGGATTCACTGCTGAATTCTACCAGACATTTAAAGAAGAACTGACTCCAATTCTTCTCAAACTATTCAGAACAATCGAAGAAGAGGGAATCCTCCCAAATTCTTTCTATGAAGCCAGCATCACCTTAATTCCTAAGCCGGAAAGAGATGCAGCACTGAAAGAGAATTACAGACCAATATCCCTGATGAACATAGACACAAAAATCCTCAATAAAATTCGGGCCAATAGAATGCAACAACACATCAGAAAGATCATCCACCCAGACCAAGTGGGATTTATCCCTGGTATGCAGGGATGGTTTAATGTGCGCAAGACAATCAATGTGATACACCACATTAACAAACTGCAGACAAAAAACCATATGATTATCTCAATAGATGCCGAGAAAGCATTCGATAAAATACAACACCCTTTCATGATGAAAACTCTAAGCAAACTGGGTTTGGAAGGAACATTCCTCAATACAATCAAAGCAATCTATGAAAAACCCACAGCCAACATCCTATTGAATGGGGAAAAGTTGGAAGCATTTCCACTGAGATCTGGTACCAGACAGGGATGCCCACTCTCACCACTGCTATTCAATATAGTTCTGGAGGTTCTAGCCAGAGCTATTAGGCAAGAAAAAGAAATTAAAGAGATAGAAATTGGGAAGGAAGAAGTCAAACTATCCCTCTTTGCAGATGATATGATTCTTTATTTAGGGGACGCAAAGAACTCTACTAGGAGACTATTGGAACTCATAGAAGATTTTGGCAAAGTAGAAGGGTATAAAATCAATGCACAAAAATCAACAGCCAGCCGGTGCCGTGGCTCAATAGGCTAATCCTCCACCTTGCGGCGCCGGCACACCGGGTTCTAGTCCCGGTTGGGGCGCCGGATTCTGTCCCGGTTGCCCCTCTTCCAGGCCAGCTCTCTGCTATGGCCAGGGAGTGCAGTGGAGGATGGCCCAGGTGCTTGGGCCCTGCACCCCATGGGAGACCAGGAAAAGCACCTGGCTCCTGGCTCCTGCCAGGATCAGCGTGGTGCGCCGGCTGCAGCGGCGGCCATTGGAGGGTGAACCAACGGCAAAGGAAGACCTTTCTCTCTGTCTCTCTCTCTCACTGTCCACTCTGCCTGTCAAAAAAAAAAAAAAATCAACAGCCTTTGTATACACAGGCAATGCCATGGCTGAGGAAGAACTTCTAAGATCAATCCCATTCACAATAGCCACAAAAACAATCAAATACCTTGGAATAAACTTAACCAAGGACGCTAAAGATCTCATAGATGAAAATTAAAAAACCTTAAAGAAAGAAATAGAAGAGGATACCAAGAAATGGAAAAATCTTCCATGCTCATGGATTGGAAGAATCAACATCATCAAAATGTCCATTCTCCCAAAAGCAATTTACAGATTCAATGCAGTACCATTCAAAATACTGAAGACATTCTTCTCATCTGGAAAAAATGATGCTGAAATTCATATGGAGACACAGGAGACCTCGAATAGCTAAAGCAAGCTTGTACAACAAAACAAAGCCAGAGGCATCACAATACCAGATTTCAGGACATACTACAGGGCAGTTGTTATCAAAACAGCATGGTACTGGTACAGAAACAGATAGATAGACCAATGGAACAGAATAGAAACACCAGAAATCAATCCAAACATCTACAGCCAACTCATATTTGATCAAGGGTCCAAAACCAATCCCTGGAGTAAGGACAGTCTATTCAATAAATTGTGCTGGCAAAATTGGATTTCCATGTGAAGAATCATGAAGCAAGACCCCTACCTTTCACCTTACACAAAAATCCACTCAACATGGATTAAAGACTTAAATCTACGACCTGACACCATCAAATTATTAGAGAGCATTGGAAAAACCCTGCAAGATATAGGTACCGGCAAAGACTTCTTGGAAAACACCCCAGAAGCACAGGCAGTCAAAGCCAAAATGAACTATTGGGATTGCATCAAATTGAGAAGTTTCTGTACTGCAAAAGAAATAGTCAGGAAAGTGAAGAGACAACCGACAGAATGGGAAAATATATTTGCAAACTATGCAACTGATAAAGGGTTGATAACCAGAATCTACAAAGAAATCAAGAAACTCCACAAGATCAAAACAAACAACCCACTTAAGAGATGGGCCAAGGACCTCAATAGACATTTTTCAAAACAGGAAATCCAAATGGCCAACAGACACATGAAAAAATGTTCAAGATCACTAGCAATCAGGGAAATGCAAATCAAAACCACAATGAGGTTCCACCTCACCCCAGTTAGAATGGCTCACATACAGAAACCTACCAACAATAGATGCTGGAGAGGATGTGGGGAAAAAGGGACACTAACCCACTGTTGGTGGGAATGCAAACTGGTTAAGCCACTATGGAAGTCAGCCTGGAGATTCCTCAGAAACCTGAAGATAACCCTACCATACAACCCAGCCATCCCACTCCTTGGAATTTACCCAAAGGAAATTAAATTGGCAAACTAAAAAGCAGTCTGCACATTAATGTTTATTGCAGCTCAATTCACAATAGCTAAGACCTGGAACCAACCCAAATGCCCATCAACAGTAGACTGGATAAAGAAATTATGGGACATGTACTCTATAGAATACTATACAGCAGTCAAAAACAGCGAAACCCAGTCATTTGCAACAAGATGGAGGAATTTGGAAAACATCATGCTGAGTGAATTAAGCCAGTCCCAAAGGGACAAATATCATATGTTCTCCCTGATTGGTGACAACTAACTGAGCACCAAAGGGGAAACTTGTTGAAGTGAAATGGACACTGTGAGAAACAGTGACTTGATCAGCTCTTGTCCTGACGGTTGATCTACAATGTAATACTTTATCCATTTTAGTATTTTTTTTGTTCTAGTACCATTGGTTGAACTCTGTAATTAACACACAATTATTCTTAGGTGTTTAAATTTTAACTGAAAAGTGATCCCTGTTAGGAATTTGGAAAACATTATGTTGAGTGAAATAAGCCAATCCCAAAGGGACAAATACCACTTGTTCTCCTTGATAGGTGACAACTAACTGAGCACCAAAAAGGAAACCTGTTAAAGTGAAATGAACACTATGAGAAACGGTGACTTGATCAGCCCTCACCCTGACTGTTGATGAGCAGCTTAATATGTTATCCCTCTCAGTATTTTTTTTGTTTGTTCTACTTAATACTTTTGGTTGAATACTGTAATCAATACACAATTCTTCTTAAGTGCTGAAACAACTGAAAAGTGATCGCTGTTAAATATAAGAGTGGGAATAAGAGAGGGAAGAGATATGCAATTCGGGACATGCTCAAGCTGACTTACCTCAAACGGTAGAGTTAGAAACATACCAGGGGATTCCAATTCAATCCCATCAAGGTGGCATGTACCAATGCCATCTCACTAGTCCCAGTGATCAATTTCTGTTCACAATTGATCATAATGCTAGGACTAAGAACCAAAGGGATCACATAAACAAGAATAGTGTCTGCAAATACTAGCTGATAGAATAAAAAAGGGAGAGAACAATCCAACATGGGAAGTGAGATACACAGCAGACCCATAGAATGGCAGATGTCCTAAACAGCACTCTGGCCTCATAATCAGCCCTTAAGGCATGTGGATCCGGCTGAAATGCCCATGAGAGTATTTCAGGCATGGAAAGCCAAGACACTCTGGGGGAAAAAAAAAAAAAACCTAAATGAAAGATCTCCACGACATCAAAGAAGGAGGTACCTTTCTCTGAAGGGAGGAGAGAACTTCTACTTTGACCATGACCTTGTCTAAAAATGATCAGAGTCAGTGAACCCAGGGGGCTTCCATAGCCTTGGCAACTCATGACAAGAGCCTAGGGTGATTACTGATGCCATAAACAAGAGTGTCAATTTGTTAAGTCAACAACAGGAGTCACTGTGCACTTACTCCTCATGTAGGATCTTTGTCCTTAGTGTGCTGTACACTGAGATTTAATGCTATAACTAGTACTCAAACAGTATTTTTCACTTTATGTTTCTGTGTGGGAACAAACTGTTGAAATCTTTACTTAATGTATGCTAAACTGATCTTCTGTATATAAAGAGAATCGAAAATGAATCTTGACATGAATGGAAGGGGAGAGGGAGTGGATAAGGGGAGGGTTGCAGGTTGGAGGGAAATTATGGGGGGGGAAGTCATTGTAATCAATATTCTGTACTTTGGAAATTTATATTCATTAAATAAATGTTAAAAAAAAGTTAACACTCAAACATAATAACTAATTTTAGCATTATAAAAAGAGAAAATTAAATTATGTCCCTGAAAAAAAAATAAAGTAGATGTTTCAGTGTTGGGGAATGCTGGTTCCTTGTTCTCCAATAGCCCAGGTACATATTTTAGAAACCCAGTAATAAGCCTGATTGGTTTACCAGGACACTTCTTCCTGGGTGAATAGCAGCTCCAGTTTTAACTCCTTTTCCCCTCCCTTGGAGCTGTGAAAATACCTGGTCTTGATCTCTTAGGAACTACTTTCAGAACTGGCATTACCTATGGTAGAGAACGTGGACAAATGCCTGGATCTGGCTGGCTTTTCACGTGTCCCAGTGCTTAGCCCTCACATACCCACTGCCTTCAAAGTAGCTTACTGGGGTCCCATGCTGTGGTGCAGTTGGTAAACGCCCTGGCCTGCAGCACCCATCCCATATGGGCGCTGGTTCGAGACCTGGCTGCTCTACTTCCGATGCAGCTCTCTGCTATGGCCTGGGAAGGCAGTACAGGATGGCCCAAAGCCTTGGACCCCTGCACCCATGTGGGAGACCTGGAAGAAGCTCCTGGCTCCTGGCTTCGGATTGGCGCAGCTCCGGCCATTGTGGCCATTTGGGGAGTGAACCATCGGATGGAAGACATCTCCCTCTCCTTCTCCCTCTCTCTCCCCCTCCCCTTCCCCGTCTGTGTAACTCTTTCAAATAAATAAATAAATAAATAAATAAATCTTAAAAAAAAAAAAAAAAAAAAACAACCCACAAAGTAGCCCACTGGTGCCTTCAGTTACGTTGGCTGGATGGTCAGTGTGTTTCTTGGCCCAGTTTCTTCCAGTGGTTCTCCCAGAAGCTGGTCTGTTGTCATCATACGCTGAATTGCCCTCCTCAGAATTGAAGGGCTGAAAGCGATCTGAGGAAGGTGATCGGAGGGAATAGCTCAGGTCTCTGCAGCTCCCCAGATCCCCCCACCTCCTTCCCTAGACAAAGTACAGCCGGCAGACTTGATCTCACCTGACTGCTGTGACTAAGATGCCTTCCGGATATTGATTCACAGATCAGCGCGGTGATAATAACTTCCATTTTGCAAGTGTTGTTTGCTGACAATTAGAGTGTCATTTGTTTAGAGTAAAAGCATTCTTCCAAATGTTAGAGAAAATGTGGATAGTAAAGATAGTGAAAATTTACAATAAGAATCCATGAAGCTGCAAAAGAAAAGAATAAAGTTAACAAATTATTGAAAGACCTAAAAAAGAGTAAATATACTAACAGTAATATTTTCATAGAGTACATTAGCTTTTCTTTGGGCAGAAAGTGTTACTGCATTTAACTAAGGATGCTAACCCTAATACCTAAATAAGAAGATAAACAAATATAAAAGCAAAGGAAAGCAAAAGCAAAACCACACTGATTTGAGGCTATTAATTTTTGGCTTAGACTGACTTTGCTGAAGAAGAGTGGTGAATTCAGAATCTTTAATGGAAAAAAAGCAACAATTGAAATTTAAGAAAATCATTGTCCTTGTTTGAATTGTGGTGGTAATCGGCAGTAGGGGTGGGCACTATGATATCCCTGTATTCTTATACTTCTCCACTGGAGCATGTCTCCCTGGATTTTTTTTTAAATTTACTTATTTATTTGAAAGAGTTACAGAGAAAGGGAGAGGCTGGGGAGAGGGGGAGAGGGAGAGAGAGGCATCTTTCATCTGCTGGTGTATTCTCCCAATGGCCTCAATGGCTGGGGCCAGGCCAGCCTAACCCAGGAGCCAAGAGCTTCATTGGGATCTCCCAAATGGGTGGCTGGAGCCCAAACACTTGGACCATTTTCTGCTGCTTTCCTAGGCCTTTAGCAGGGAATTGGATTGGAACTGGAGCAGCCAAGACTCGAACTGGCGCCCGTATGGGATGCCAGCATCAGAGGAGGCAGTTTTATCAGCTATGTCACAATGCCATCCCCTCGCTTAGATTTTCATAGGTAGATTAATAGTCAAGCTAGCAAATGAAATTGGAAAGGCAGGGAGAAATCTTCAGCATAGAATTGTTTAATTTAAGTCATCAAAAAAATGGGTGCCATAATCCATCTCATATCACATCTAGAAGCTCATGTTATGTACTAAGTCTTTCATATAACAATAAAAATAGATCACTAAAATATTTAAGAAATGGTGAAACAGCAACTTCCAACGTGCGCTGTTCATGAAGTTAAGATTATAAAGCAGTCTTTATAGAAGCTGAGAGAGATAAATCCCAGGGAGGCAAATGCATTCCATATGCAAAGACAGGCTACAAACACGGTGGCTCAGTTTGATTATAAATGAATCAGTATTGGCCGGCGCCAAGGCTCACTAGGCTAATCCTCCGCCTGCGGTGCCAGCACCCCGGGGTTCTAGTCCCGGATGGGGCGCTGGATTCTGTCCCCGTTGCTTCTCTTCCAGTCCAGCTCTCTGCTGTGGCCCGGGAGTGCAGTGGAGGATGGCCCAAGTCCTTGGGTCCTGCACCCACATGGGAGACCAGGAGAAGCACCTGGCTCCTAGCTTCGGATCAGCACAGCGCGCCGGCCGCAGCAGCCGTTGCGGGGTGAACCAACGGAAGGAAGACCTTTCTCTGTCTCTCTCTCTCTCTCACTGTCCACTCTGGCTGTCAAAAAAAAAAAAAAAATAATAATAAAATAAATGAATCAGTATAAAAGGCAAACTTTGGGGGCTCTCAGTGAATTAATTTTTTTGGATGTTTAAAAATTGTTATGTATCACTAGTGTATATTCTTCTGTATTTAAAATGAGCATACTTGTCGCTCCCCCTCTTCGTGGAGGAACGACACAGGACCCTGCGCTGTTCTTTCGTCTGCTCGGCCCTCCCCGGGTTTGCTGCTGGTTCTTCCCGGGTTGGCTACTATCCCTTCCACCTCCGTGGAAGGGCAGTTCCCCCTGGCCACATTCCCCACTTCCGCAGGGGAGCGGCACACCGCCGGCCGGTTCTCTGGGGGGCTGCACAGGTGTTCCTTCAGCTAGATGTTCCCCATAGATGTTCCTGGTGCATGCCGTCTCTCTCCTCCTTTATAGTCCTCCTCCGCCAATCCTAACTCGGCTGCCCACACGCCGAGCACGCTGCTCTCCAATCAGGAGCAAGTCCTACAGTTTATTAGTTGAACTGGGGGCAGCTGTGCGGAAGCTGTTTACTTCTCTCCCAGCGCCATATTGTGGGAGAGCAGATGCATAGAATAAGTCCTAATTCGAGTAACTTAGTCTAGTCCGGATTGCTCCCCACACATACTGTTTTAACTATTATTTTTGTTAAGAAATAGTCATAGAATATTACTAGTATTGGAGAAATCCCTTCACAGCTCTTTTTGGTCAAAAATTTCAGGTAGAAGTCAACATTATCCAGACTTGTGATTCCATCAGTTAGCTTTAACTTGCTTTCAGTGTTATGTAAGAGCACCAACACCTCACACTCTCGGTTGGGTCTCATTGCTGCTGCACATGGTTACACTCGTGAGAGTATCCATGACGCTGTTGAAGCATTAGTTAAATGATTTCTATTTCTGCATGTTAGTCCCCGGTAGGAATGTCCTGTACGTTACTTGTCCATCCTACAGTTAGTATTTATTTGAGATTTCAATTAATACAAGCAAGTGACTCTCCCATGAACTTTATTGTATGTCTTTTAATGTACACATTCCTTGCATTTTTACTGATTGTGTACTAGTAGTTGAATGGCTGGATTGTGGAATATACGTAGATTTATATTTAGTACACAGGGTGTGAAACTGTGCATAGTGTTAGCAACCATTTTCCCTTTAGCCAGCACAATACCTGTTACGGTTTTTCACATCATCCCGAACATATCACTCTCCTTTCAACTTTATGCACTCTGACTGTCATGTAGCTTGTATTTTAGGATGATTAGTAATGTGGAGTACCTTCTTACTTGCTAATTGGCTCACTGGATGTTCTTATTTGGGAAGAGAGATTTGTTCAAGTCGCGCATCTATTCTAGATGTGAGCCCTTTACTACATACTGCGTGTAACTTCCCCCGCCCTCTGCCTTGCCTTTGTAATCTCTCCTTGGTGTTTTTAATGAAAACATGTTCTTCAAGTTCATGAAATTCTATTTCTCAATTTTTTTCCAATCGGATTACTGCTTTTTGTATCTGCTTTAAGAAAGCTTTGCCTGCTCCACAATCACGAAGGAATGTTTCATGGATTCCAAGTCTCCAAGGAATTCCCGTCACCACCTATCCTCTTGATCAAATTAACTTTAAACCTTTGCTCATTCTGGCATATAGATGTTTCTACACTTGAAGCTGTTGTTGTTTTCTTGGACCTATTTACTTATGTCTTTCTAAATTAAATGCTGTTCATTATGCATGAAAAATTTACAGGCTCTAGATGATGTTATATTCACCCAGAGAGATTGGTTTTAAATTTCTGCATGCAATTAACTCAGAACAGTGCCTTCTCCAAGCAGGGACTGCACAGATCAGAGGATCTAGGTTTTTGTAAGACCTGGTCTATTTTCTTGTTACTCAAAGTTTATTTATCAGGCTCTCTTCCTTCTTCTGGGAACTAGATTTCAGTTTTTCACTTTCCTATACTTTGAACTGCAAAAAAAAAAAAAAAAAAAAAAAAATCACATCTGATTATCTCTTTGACATTTAAGAACCAGTTTTGGCTTAGCCTGTCACCCTAAGGCCCTTTTCCATTGACAGACTCCTTTGAGATGGAAATTGGATCAGTGGGTTCAGGGTTCCTTTGCTCTTCCCTTTCTGCAGGATTTGGCATGTCAGGTCTTGCCTGCGTGAACAGACCAGATTCCCAGATTTGGGTTCTCCTACCTGTGAGACTGTCAGAAACACTGCTTAGCTGCTGTTTTATGCCTCAGCTTTTCTACAACCCACCGCATGCTGTTTAACAATCTGCAAATGCCTTGACGAAAAATGTACAATGTCTGGCTCATCTCCCATGCGTTTTCCTTCTCCCCAGGCTCTTGGCTCCCTGAATCCTAGCTGCCAGGATCCCTCTCTGATACCTTCCCAAATGCAAATCATTTTTATTATGTTTACCTTTTCTGGTGTTCCTGGCATGGACTTTGGTCTGCTACAAACTAATCCATCATAGCCAGAAGCAGAAGTCTTCTCTTACCACGCTCATAAGTCCAAATACACAGGCCTAAAAATCAAAGGACATGATTGATAAGACAAAGTAACCATCAATCTAAAATATTTCAGTAAATGGACATTCTTCAAATGAGACTATTTCCTGAGTTGATAACTCAAAGGATTCATAGAGTAGCATTCATCTGGCTCCTCAGGATTTCACTATGTAAGATGTAATTTGGAAGGTATTAGTATATATTTAATACACCTGAATGTATTAGTATTTTTATTTCAATTAAAATCTAAGAAAAAGCACATTCTTGCCGTAAATAGTGCTTTCATGGTTAGCTCCGGCAACAGCTGGCATTTATTGTACACAAGCACTTTAATCCGATTCTCATTAAATGCAACTCATTAAATACACAAAAGGATTCCTGCTATTTATATGTTTGATGTGAGGAAACCAGCAAAGGGGGAGAGGATGCCTGTTTAAAGGCACACTGTGGTAACAAGAGCAGTCAGATTCCAGTTCCAGTGTATTTGATTCCAAAGCCCAGAGGTGTAGCTGTTGTATGTACTATCCAACAAATTTAGCCCGAGCTAGTGTGGCAGAGAAAATACTGAGCATGCACGCAAGTCCAAGTGTGTCTGTAAACACAGATGGAATATTCCTACGCGCCCAAGGCCCAAGCAAATCCTAGCACATCCCTGATAGGAACATCAGCAAAAATGACGAATGAAGCCACTGCTCTCACTTCTACTCATCGGACTCACCTAATCTGTTACACCCCTTTAATAGTTGGAGGTCCCCACTGGGAAAGTCAGCACTGATTACAGAAGCTTCACCGGGAGCTGCAGCTGCCCCTGCATCCGTACTTGTTAGCTCAGTAACGCGGAAGTGACTGTGAAGGCGGTGGGGGCCCCGGTGATGATCATATTGTTGGACTTTGGGATGTTATTAACAATTTGCAATACAAATGAGTTGTCTGCAGGAGGGGCATCACACTGTGATCATACCTAATCAATGTAAGAATTAAAAACAGGCTAACAAGTGGGAAGGCACAGATGCCGATATTAGAAACAGCGTATTGCCTGCCTTAACCTGATAGTCATGAATTCAAGGTCAGAGCATGTGTGCTCAGGTTTGTTGTGTTATTGTCTACCCTCGTTTTCACTGAACATGGGCCAAGCTGGAGAACCTTGTAGCACGAATGTGAAGAGTGCCTTCTGGTCCGTGCTAAGCAGAGACTCCTGGGACCACTCACTGGGGACCCCACGGACTACACTGAGACCTCAGCCAAAGCCGAGCTCACGCAACGCAGGAACGACCAGAAAATGTTTTGCATGTGTCTTCCTAATATATTGTAATCGACTTAATCTCACGTCAGCTCTTTCAATGTGTTAACTCTTAAAATATTTAATTCACTCTATTCCTAGTGTCTGGTTGCTAGCAGAAATCCTGCTTAAAATTGGTGTTAAGACTTTTGAAGAGATAGGAAGTTTGGCGGTGTATAAGGGCTTGAAAATATGTACAATACCCTCTCCAGAGAGTAGTCTCTGGTGTAACACGAACACTACATTTCCATTTCTGTCTTTCCTTCTTGTCCTTGTCAAAGTGGTTTCTTGGTTCATTGTTCCAGTGAAGCACTTTTTGAGAGTCTTAAATTATATACTTCACTTCCTACATATATGAAGATTCAATTTTCTGTATTTTGGCAATGGCTTTTAAAGGATATTGAGAAATGATTCTTTGAAAGCAATTAAAAGCAATCCTTAAGAATTCAAAGTACCACTTTGAATTGTATTTGTTGCTTAATGATACTTTTTTGTTTAAAAATTTACAGTGTTAGAGCATCAAATGGAAGAAGAGACAGCTCCGTCACTACACTATCTGTAGTGCATTTTGATTATAAAAATAGGTTATTCCTATGAATATGTAGTCATGACAGACGTTTAGTTAGTGATATCAGGTGCTAGATTGTCTTCCAGTTTTCCTCTGTTAACAATTTTAATACTCTCTGTAGTTCACCCACCTGAAATGATGGCCTACAGGAACTCAGGGACAGGCTCTGTGATGCACCAGATGTATTCTCATCCTGCCATCTACATCTGTTACCTGTTGGGTTTCTTTTTTTAAGATTTATTTTTATTTTATTTGAAAGGCAGAGTTACAGAGAGGCATAGGCAAAGAGAGAGAGAGAGAGAGAGGGTGTTCCATCTGCTGGTTCATCCCCCAAATGGCTGTGACGGCTGGAGCTATGCCGATCTGAAGCCAGGAGTTTCTTCTGGGTCTTGCACGTGGGCGCAGGGGCCCAAGGACCTGGGCCATCTTCTACTGATTGTCCAGGCCATAGCAGAGAGCTGGATCCGTAGAAAAGCACCCTGGACTAGAACCGGTGCTCATGTGGGATGCCAGTGCTGCAGGCGGCGGCTTCACCTGCTAGGCCACAGCGCCGGCCCCAGCTGTTAGTTTCTCAGGTGGTTGGACATCCAGTTGAGTTGAAAGCGTGGGTTTAATAGTACTCTCTAGACTTTATTGATCATCTAAGTGGGAAGTATTAGTACATTAGAATATCAATCATGTCCAGGCTTACAATGTTATATGCGGTAAATCGGGAGTCAGTTTTTCTTTTCCCCATGAAATTGGGTGATAATACTGACTTCACACAATTTTTCTGAATATAGTGATAATGTGTTTGGTTCATTGGTTGTTTGGTTGAGTAACCAGAACAGATGTAATACAGGGATTCTGAAGTTTACAAATTCAGTGGAGGAGATTGAAGGTACTGATTCTAGTTGGGGTCTCTTTCATAAGTCCAAGAAGAATATATAATAACCCCACACACCAGACTAGCACCAGATGTGACTTTCTGTCTGACTCACATGAAGAGTTTGTTACAGCAGGTTTTGGGCATTGCCATCAGTTTCTTACCCAGTAAGTCTTCTCACTAGCTCCCATGTGATAGTGATCCAGCTGCTCCAGGGACCAGGTTTGGAGAAGGATTGCTCTAGGAAAACTACCGCCATTGTGGCTGCACTGGGACCTACCTGGGAGGCAAGAAGTTGCAAGGTGAGTGGAGATTGGGTGCCATTTCAGACCAGTGAGTTAAGGAAGCCGGTACTGCTGCTTCTGCCTCCTGACCTCCAGGAAGCTAACTGACTACAGAAAGCTCCTTCAAGGTAAGCCCCGTGTTTTTGTGGTCGTGCCAGTCAGTTTGTCTTCTGTTCATCTAAAGGAGATTCTGAGAAATGGTTTCTTGTTGTTGCGGCTGTATTTTATTCAACTTCATTAACTAG
Source organism: Oryctolagus cuniculus (assembly GCF_964237555.1). Taxonomy (NCBI): domain Eukaryota; kingdom Metazoa; phylum Chordata; class Mammalia; order Lagomorpha; family Leporidae; genus Oryctolagus; species Oryctolagus cuniculus. The sequence goes on from NC_091449.1 coordinate 59,162,819, forward strand.
AACTGGAAGGTATTGTTCAGGTTGAGGCTGAGTGACCCATTTCGGGATCACCAGGACAGGTTGTTAGTGGTTTTGGTGTGTGGGGAATTTCTGTTCATTTGGGATCTTTGCACTTGGCAGATTGTAGAAAGGGGATGTTTCCGTTTTTTGAAGCGATTACATGATCTCCTTTCTCATTGCTTTTTGTTACTTGTTTTTGTATAACTAAAATGTTTGTGCTGGAAAAAATCAGACTTGCAGAAAACTTCATGAGCGTTATTTTCGCCTCCCATATCTCCCTTCATCCAGATCATGCAACGTTAACATTTTGTCATGTCTGCACTCTTGATTCTATCTGCTTAGTGTTATTCTCATGTTTTAGCTGAATATTGAGTCATTGGAGAGATCATTTTTCACCACTAGATAAAGCAGCAGATTTTGACAAAAAACCGGTGGTATTTTCCTACATAATCACAGTGAAATTATCAATCTTGTAGTTTAATATTGATTCAAAAATGTTATCAGTAGAATTCCATAGTCTAATGTTGCCAATTATTCCCCTGTTATCTACAGTATTGTTTTTTACTCTAACCCAAGGTCCAACCCAGGTCATGCTTTCTCAAGTGTGTTAATCAGAACAATTCAGATTTTGCCTTTAAGGCATTGACAATTTTGAAGAATTGGCTGGCTGTGTTGTAGTCAGAGTGTAGCTGAATCTTTGTTCATGCTTCGATTCAAATTAGGTGATATTTTATCTAGGTGGGTGGATCAGACACCTGCCATCACTTTGGTTCCATTAATGGTAATGCTAACTTCGTTCAGGTGGTTAAGGTGGTGTGCACGAAATTTCTCACCTACAAAGGTACTTGGTTCCTTTTGTTACTCAGGGTGCTCACTGGTGAGAAGTTTTGAGACTGAGTTACCTGATTGTGTGCTAGTTTCAAAACGGTGGTTTTTCTACATTCGTTCTGTACTTTAAGAATTGGCATCCGACTCAAGGAACAGACTTTCCTCGCCTCCCATTTATTGGTTTGCTTGATGATACTGTGAGAGTGTATGAAAGGACCATTTTGTCCAAAGTGGTTAATGGTGTCCTGACAGATCTTAAAAATATGAACCAGACACCCACTGGATTTGATAGTAGCTGTGTGGGAAATTTGGTACAGGAATCCATGCCAAGTACAATTTACTTGAATATTAGTGCTACAGAATCTTTGCTATTTCTGGGTACACATTTGACTGGTATATGGAAGGAGTTTCAGGGAGTGCCAGCTCTTGGAATTTTTGTGTGGTGTGGAAACAGGATACCAGTAATGTAGAGAGGCTGAGGAATCTTAGTCTGCATACTCAAATTTAGAAGCATGCTTTTACATCCTTGGGTCTCTTAGTGGTTACTCAGAAGAGATGGTATTTTGCTTTTCTCAGCCAGTGAACCAACATATTTATCTTTCCAGTTTGGACCAGTTGATTCTACATTTTACATGTGCACATATGGAATATGTCAGATCTGTTAATACATTGTAAATGCTTTGATTTACAATGCTTTTCAAATTTTTTAGTTTCTAGAAATTTTTGTGACAATGAAATTATTAGACGTGATGGTTAGTTTACAGTTCATCCATCCATTTTATACATATTTTGTTGCCCCTGTTACCTGATATTTTGTCAGAAGCCATAGATGTGGACCAGGCACCTACACTGAGCCCATCAGATCAGACCAATAGTTATATCACAGGAATGCCTGAAACCTGGTTGTTTACAAAAGATTTTGTAGCCTATTAAGTAATGACGCCATGAACAGTCAACAAAATGAGTCTTGAGCCATTGACTGGTTGATAAACTGAGCTATAGACAGTCCAATTGTTTCCTATGCCTCTACTTTATTTTTCTATAAATGTTGACTGGCTGTGTTCATGGTTAAGGTTCTCAGAACTTGCATGGTTCTGAGAGCTGACCGATCTACACGTGGTCTTTGTTATGCTTTCTGAAGTAAAGTCTACTAAACTCAGTTGATCCAGGAAATTTTTCTTTTAATACCCATAAAGGCTAGATGTTCTGTTTGGAGACACTCATATTCACATCAAATCTGTACTTACTGAATCATGTGCTCCATCTTCTGTTTTGCTTATAGAAAATAGTTCTCACACAACATAAAAGTAAGATGAGGATTGAAAATAGTGCATCTCGCCAAAATGTAGCCTACTGTGTAAATACAAAAAGTAGTTTATGTATATTTTTAAAAAGCACAGAATACATTTTCTTTGGTTGTATCAACAAAGGTAAATTAAGATTTTCTGAAGTCACCAGGTCAGATTTTTCGTTGGCTATGTGTCAGGCTCTTTTCTGTTTAGTCATTTTCCTGCAAATATTAAAGTTATGTTGCCCATAATGCATATGCTACAGGTACCATCCTTGCTTGATACCTTAATAGAGACATACTGTATGCATTTGGTATAAAAATAAAAATGAACCCAAATCCTGTTGAGATCCATGGAGATACTACTATCTTGTATACTGAATACAGACCCTGCCCCCATTGTGTCTCCATGGGCCACTCTCCATTGATGAGTGTTGGGAGGGAGTAAATACTGCTCTAGTCAAAGATGTGATGAGAAGATAAAATGGAAGGGCGGGATTATGTAGCAACTTGTTTTGACACTATTTTTTCAAGCTACTCACACTAGTTTTTCAAGCTACTCACATGTATTGGGTTCCTTATGGCATGCAGAACAGATCAGAGCAGAGGAAAAGGTCAACTTTTAGAGGTGTGAAGAGTTTCATCCATTACAAGAATGAAATGAACTAGAGGCCAATTATCTACCATGGTTAAATTTCTTAAGTGATGTGAACTACCACTTCATCAAGGCGAGTTCATTACAGCGATGACTCGAGAAGGGGACAGATCGTTTGCCATCGGCACATTTGTCACTCTGCAGAAACTCAGCCTTACATTCTCCTGTGTGTCAATGGAGCGCTGGCCCTAGTGTGTTTGTCTCAGTCGCTGAAGGTGACATCCTCTTCGCAATCCCTAGATGTATATTAATTTGTAACTTAAAGCTTTTCAATGTCAAATGAAATACAAGTTAGGTGCTTTTTCAGCTTTCAAAATATATTCTGAAATGATACTCTTCTAAAATATAGACTGCTGGAGACCATTTGGTCCAATGGTAATATCCACATGCAATAGTAATTATAGTAATCAGTAACACATACCATGGACCATTTTACTAAATACCAGTCTCTGTGCTAAGCCCTCTGAATATAGGAATTTGTTAATGTCTTTCAATAAGTCTTTGAATTTGGATTTGTTTTGCAAGTGAGTGAGTTGAGTCTCAAGGTTATGTAAATATACCGAAGGTTATTCAAGAAAAATTAATTTTATGCATAATCTGAGATAATTGATAAATATGTGAAATTATGTAGTCACTTTGCATCTTTCTAGAAAACATTAACCCATGTATTAATATATCAATATGTAGTTATTTCAGTTACAGTCTAGAAACTATTTCTAACCTAGGGTTCTATAATATGTGACAGTAGCCAAAAGTGTAATTCCTGTTGGCAAAGATATATCCTGGTGTTTTCATAAAGATCTATTAAATTGTAACAGTGGCTGTGGAACTCGTGTTAGCTTCGATGAGCTTTCAGACAAATCAGTCACACAGATAGCACTGCAGCATTCATTTCAAGGGTTTTTTGGTCTTTATTTTCTTTCCATTATATTTTCTTTCCATTATATTATTCTTGAAAGTTGATTTGTGTTGCGAACTGGGCATTACACATGATTTTTGTGTCTTTTGTTCCTGCTGAGCTTGCTAGGATGTGTGTAAGAGTAAATATGTGTCAAAAAGGGGATTACACATAGTATGGGTGAAACCTAATAGATGCTTCTCAGGGAAAACACCCCACATTTATCTTCTGCTGCTCTTCCAAACAAATCACAATCGTTCTGTAGATACTGGATTAATGGATTCAGTAATGTTGGGGTGTGAATGCATTTGTGTATACATGTTGATGTGTGTACCTGGGCTCATAAACTTAATTTCATCTTGTGGGGAGCAGCTCGGACTAGACTAAGTTACTGGAATTAAGACTTATTCTATGCATCTGCTCTCCTCTGTGGGGAGCAGCTCGGACTAGACTAAGTTACTGGAATTAAGACTTATTCTATGCATCTGCTCTCCCACAATATGGCGCTGGGAGAGAAGTAAACAGCTTCCGCACAGCTGCCTCCAGTTCAACCAATAAACTGTAGGACCTGCTCCTGATTGGAGAGCAGCGTACTCGGCGTGTGGGCAGCCGAGTTGGGATTGGCGGAGGAGGACTATAAAGGAGGAGAGAGACGGCATGCACCAGGAACATCTATGGGGAACATCTAGCTGAAGGAACACCCGTGCAGCCCCCGAGAGACCCGGCCGGCGGTGTGCCGCTCCCCTGCGGAAGTGGGGAATGCGGCCAGGGGGAACTGCCCTTCCATGGAGGTGGAAGGGATAGTAGCCAACCCGGGAAGAACCAGCAGCAAACCCGGGGAGGGCCGAGCAGACGAAAGAACAGCGCAGGGTCCTGTGTCGTTCCTCCACGAAGAGGGGGAGCGACACATCTGAGTGAAGTTGCTGTGCTTGCCTGCTCCCCATTAAGGATGACCTTTGGGGAATTATTTTGCTGCTTTTCCTGAGTTTGTTCCCCAATTAAGAAATTAACTCTCTGATTTAAATTATGGAAGAAAAGAAAAGGCATGAGCAAACAGGGGAATAGTGGAAGAAGGGCAAGGAAGATGATTGGTGAAATTTTTATATTAAGTGGAATATCACTGTTGAAAAATTTATACCTGATATTAATTCACTAATAAAACTGAGACCCTTAGGTGGATTTCATTAGATGCCCAAATGCAGTACTGTGAGGAAGTTGATGACATTCGCAATATCACTGGGTTAGAATTTTCTCTAATGTAAAATCAAGAAGGAAAACTTGTAGATCCTCTGTCGAGGTGTTTTCTGTTTCTGTCACAGTTGACAAAGAGACTGCTACTTTCCACGTGGATCAGAAACATTATAAGTGACTAGATAGTTCTTGGTATTTGCATTGTCAGACTTGCCGGAGTCATTTTGGGAGAATGTTAGTTGTCCAAAGTCCTTGGAATCACAGGAAGCACAGGAATGTGTCTTGTGTTTCCTTCTCCCCATTCCTGATCATGTATGAGTATCCCTGGATGGGCTGCTGCTTGATGGTAGTCAACTCTGTGAACTTGCTACAGGGGACCTAGAGCAAACCATCATGGGAGAAGCTGCCATTGGAGCACACAGAAGTGTAGGTTGAATTCCACAAGGCTGAGGTAAACAGGGTAGGGAACAGAGCTGATTTGGTCCCTAACAGGGTTCTCACTTCCAGAGCAGACCATCCAAGGCAAAGGAGTACTTCATAGTCTGTCCGGATCCCACAGGTGCTTCTTACCATAAATAAGTTCTTTGTGTAGAATTTTGGTAATGTGACCCTGTTACTCGAACTAAAATGAAATAGTCAAGATTCTGTAATCAGTGAACAAAAATCAACTATAAAGTAGTGGATTCATTACTTTGTTCAACATATTTTGATGAATCACGTGTTCGAGGCATTGACTGAGTGCCTGCATATACAGCAGTAGACAAAATGGACAAATGTCTTTATCTTTTCACTCCAGTAGGGGAGAGAGGTAATAAGAATGTGAAGTAAAGATGCTGATATTTTCTAAAGAGAAAAATTAAAATACATATAGGACTGGAAGAAGGGGGTCAGTAGGAGGTTACATTTGCAATACTTGAAGTTTCCAAAGAGATTTCATTGGATAAATCCTACTGACCAGTTGAGTAGAGCCTTCAGAGGGCAGCTAATGGAAGAGAACAGATGGGAAAGGAAAGGAAAAGGATTCTGGGTGAATTCAAGCTTCACAAGTAAGAAGACAGCATGGCTACCATGCAGTTAGCAAGGGCAGAGTAGTACGGATGGCACAGTAAGCGGTAGCCAGGTTATGCAGAACTGTGACAGTTCTTAATTAAAAAAATAACTTTATTGGTGACAAGAGACAAGACATTAAGCACAGACGGGTGTCCTCACCTGTGGTTGAGTCCTCAGAGGTAATGCAATGTGCATTAGTGTAAATCCTGGTTATGGCATTTACATCATGTGATGATGGGATAAAGACTTAACTGTACAGACCTCAGTTTCTTAAAATTAATGTTAAAGAACTGCATCACATAATTGAACTTTGAGTATAAGAGTTCATGACTCTTTGACTTGTCATTGTTTGTTAATAGGGATCTATGGACTATTAGTCAAGGCCCATTTAGTTACCAAATTAAAAAAACTCATTTCAAAACTAACACATGATAAACTGTGCTGGAGAGAGGACACGACGCTATTATACACTGGTGCTTCGTGCATGCCAAGAGCAGGAGAGCAAGGGCAAAACTGGGATTCTCAGGACTCCATGTCTCCTGTCCCCGTACTCTGCATGTTGCTTTCCTTGCCTCTCCTGGCTTTTTCCATGAGATGGAAGCTTTGTTTTGTGCAGCTTCTGGAACGCATGCCCCAGGCTTTGGAATGGAAACTCCCCCTTTCAATTCTAACTAGAAAATCCTGGGGCTACACACCTCTCCGTCTTTGGGCCAATCCATAGGAAAACAACATCATGAAAGACAAACCGAAGACTTCCAACTCCTCTGCATCCTCACCAACATTTTTTATCCAGTGTTTTATTTGAATATTTATCATAGCAGCAGAGAGAGGGAGACAGACAGAGATTAGATGCCCCCCTCTGCTGGTTCACTCTCTGAATGCCCGCAACAGCTGGGGCAGAAGCTGGGAGACAGGGACACAATCTAGGTTTTTCATGTGGATGGCGGGGACTCAACTATTGGAGCCATTTCTACTGCTCTCTAGGACCTGCATTAGCAGGGAGCCAGAGTTAGGAGGCAGAGCTGGGGATGAAAGCAAGACTCTCTGGGGTGGGATGCAGGTATCTTAACTACTAGGCCAAACACTTCGCCCTACAGTGTTTTTGATAAGGGCTGTCCTGACAAGTGAGACTGGATGCCTCGTTGTGATTTTGATTTACATTTTCCTGTTTTTGGTGATGCTGAATAGCTTTTCCTATGTTTGTTGGCTATCTGCTATACAACATTGTACTTATCACTATCATTCCTAGCTTGTGTACATAGAAATTTCTTCAGAGGGTGGAATTTATGCCATGTGTTCTTAACACAAAGGTAGGGTAGGCCGGCGCCACGGCTCACTAGGCTAATCCTTCGCCTGTGGCACCAGCACCCCGGGTTCTAGTCCCAGTTGGGGCACCATATTCTGTCCCAGTTGCTCCTGTTCCAGTCCAGCTCTCTGCTATGGCCCGGGAGTGCAATGGAGGATGGCCCAAGTCCTTGGGCTCTGCACCTGCATGGGAGACCATGAGGAAGCACCTGGCTCCTGGCTTCGGATCAGCACGGTGCGTCGGCCGCAGGAGCCATTGGGGATTGAACCAATGGAAAAGGAAGACCTTTCTCTCTATTTGTCTCTCTCACTGTCCACTCTACCTGTCAAATAAAAAAAAATTAAAAAAGGTAGAGTGAAGCGCCCTTCCATCAAATTGAGGAAGGAGCATGCTGTCATCAGAGCAGATAATTTATTCATACATTAGACAATACTAAGCTGCTTTATAAAATTTCAAGAGGCTGGAATTTAAACTTAAGTGGACACTGTATGTAATTTACTGGTTAGCAAGCTTTAGTCACTGTAGTGTCATGGATCTCACAGGGTTGTCATACCAGAGTAACCTGCAGAAGAAGGAATTAAAGGTCAGATGCCTTTAAAGTCTTCCCTATTATGGGAAGAAAAATATTTAGTATGGTAACTACATAGGTATTACATTTTTTCTTTATTATAATAGATAAAAATTCACATTTTATACATACAGTTCTATGAATTTTGACAGAAGTATATAGTTTTGTAATATGACAGTCGAGACATAGACTAGACATGGTCCCAAATGTGTTTTCCTAGGCAGTTCCGAGGCCCTGGCTGACATCAATTAGATCTTTGTCCCAATAACCTTCCCTTTCCAGAATGTCATACAGTGGAAGCATTCCTGTTATAGAAAGTCTAGATTCTTGCATACCACACAATGCTGTTGAGATTGATGTAAGATGGTTGTGTATATTAAGAGTTTTCTCTTATTTACTGCAAAGTAGTACTTGGTAGAGTACATGATGTACCCATTCAGCAATTGAATGATTTTGGGGTTGTTTTTAGCTTTTTGAAAACTATGAATGGAGTTTATCAGTGTTCATATGGTAGTACAACTTACTTTTCTTTTCCCATAAGTAAATACCTGGGTATTTAATGTGATGTTGTTGGGTCTTATGTTGACGTAACTGAAGTCCTTTCAAAGCAGCTGTATCATTTTGCATCATTGCAACCAACAAGAAATGAGGGTTTGAGTTGCTCCATATCATTACTGTATTTGGCATTGTCCTTCTTACAGGTAGTGTTTGTGTGTGTGTGTGTGTGTGTTTTGACAGGCAGAGTTTTTGAGAGACAGAGAGAAAGGTCTTCCTTCTGTTGGTTCAGCCCCCTAATGGCTGCTAAGCCTGGCATGCTGCGCTGATACGAAGCCAGGAGCCAGGTGCTTCCTCCTGATCTCCCATGGGGTGCAGGGCCCAAGCACTTGGGCCATCCTCCACTGCCTTCCCGGGCCACAGCAGAGAGCTGGCCTGGAAGAGGAGTAACCGGGACAGAACCAGCGCCCCAACTGGGACTAGAACCCAGAATACCGGTGCCGCAGATAGAGGGTTAGCCTAGTGAGCTGCGGTGCCAGCCAGTCCAGGTAGAGTTTTTAAAACATAGCTGATCGAAGAGAAAGCTTGAAATCAAGCAAAACCCTTTTGACTTGGTATAGAATAAATAGGATAAATGTGTGGCTGTTAAAGAATCAAAGGCTTTTGTTTATTTTGTGGATTTTTCTATATGGAATCCGATTTTAATGAATGATGGTTTATCACTCCATTATCAAAATATAGAAGGTCATATTGGAACAGATAGATGATGGTGTGGATTTCATTGATTCACTCTCCTAATGGCAGGATAAATCTTGCCTTTAACAAGTAACAATATTAGTAAAATTGGGTAAACTGAAGCTTTAAGAAATTACACTTAAGGCTCAGGTTACTACTTTGATCCTTAGAATAAGGAATGCGCTTGTAGCTTGGGCAAAATTGAACTTAAAGAATAAACTGACTGCATGTGGTTGTTATCTTCATCCCTTCATCCATGACCGTTTGTGGTGGATCATCTCTTGACACTATTACACTATGCACTAAAGCACTATGCATGTCTGTGGCAGCAAAAGTTAACTTTGTCCCCTCTCTGGTCACAGATATGCCTTGTGGAAAGGCCTGTTTTTTTTTTTTTTTTTTTTTTTTTAAGATTTATTCATTTATTTGAAAAGCAGATTTACACAGAGAGAGAGGTCTTCCATCCGATGGTTCACTCCCCAGATGGCTGCAATGGCTGGAGCTGCGCCAATCTGAACCCAGGAGCCAGGAGCTTCTTCTCAGTCTCCCACGCGGGTGCAGGGGCCCAAGGACTTGGGCCATCTTCTACAGATTCCCAGGCCATAGCAGAGAGCTGGACAGGAAGTGGAGCAGCCGGGTCTCGAACCAGCGCCCATATGGGATGCGGGCACTTTAGGCCAGGGCGTTAACCCACTGCGCCACAGTGCTGGCCCCGAAAGGGCTGTCTTATACACAAAGTAGAATTGCTTCTGCCCTTCTGAAATTTTCAAAAAAGAATAATTGATAGCCTTTGCCACTGCACATCTTTGTATAAGCAGGAACTATTTTGAAATTCCTTGTTAGCAAAAATTCTTCCTTGAAGTTGAAGGTGCTTGGTGGCGAATATAAAACAGACTCTGGAGCATAGGGCTTCTTCCACGTTGTTTAATCCTGCAGCCAATGATGTGTACACGTGGTCTCCTAGGAGTCCTTGTTACTATCTTTCCCTCCCTTTCTTCTCCAGTTTGAAAAATTCCTTTTAGGTGGTGTCTTCTTCTATCTCTATAAGAATAGATGATATGGCCCAACCTCTGTGGTCAAGCTCCACCCCCATCCTAATGGGATTCGCTGCTTCTGCTTCCCTGCCCGCCCTCTGGCAAAGTTTTAAAAGGGCCTGTTCCTGGAGCCGGCGCCGTGGCTCAATAGGCTAATCCTCCACCTTGCGGCGCCGGCACACCGGGTTCTAGTCCCGGTTGGGGCGCCGGATTCTGTCCCGGTTGCCCCTCTTCCAGGCCAGCTCTCTGCTATGGCCAAGGAGTGCAGTGGAGGATGGCCCAGGTGCTTGGGCCCTGCACCCCATGGGAGACCAGGAAAAGCACCTGGCTCCTGGCTCCTGCCAGGATCAGCGCGGTGCACCGGCTGCAGCGGCGGCCATTGGAGGGTGAACCAACGGCAAAAGGAAGACCTTTCTCTCTCTGTCTCTCTCTCTCACTGTCCACTCTGCCTGTCAAAAAAAAAAAAAAAAAAAAAAAAAAAAAAAGGGCCTGTTCCTGAACACATGCTCTCTTGGTTCTTCTCTCTAGTCTCCTCCTCTGGTCTGTTGGCGCGCGCGCTCTCTCTCTCTCTCTCTCTCTCTCTCTCAGCTCCTCTCATTTCTCTTCTCTCTCTTCTCTCCTCTCTGATTCTCTTATACTCTTTCTCTTTTTCCTTCACTGCCCCTTCACTCCGGTCTGTTGGGTGTTCCCCAATAAACCCTTTCCCTTAAAAAAAAATAGATGATAACCATTTCCTAAAACGTCCTTGTGTTTCTTCTAGGAAAATTTCAACTAATCTAGTATCAGTAAGATGATAGTGAGAAATAATTCATTTGCTTTGTATACTTTTCATGTAAGGTGCCTCTTTATTATTTTTTAAATACCAAGTCTTTTATTAGTTTCATGTTATTTTAAGGATTTATTTATTTATTTGAAAGGCATAATGAAAGAGATGGAGATTTTCCACCTACTTATTGATTGACTACCCCAAATGCCTACAGCAATGAGAGTTAGGCCAGGCTGAAGTCAATAGCCAGAAATTCCATGTTGGTCTCCCACGTGGTGTCAGGAACCCAAGTACTTAGACCACCATCCACTGCCTCCCAAGAGCACTGGCAGAAACATGAGTAGCTGGAACTTGAACCAGGGACTCCAATGTGAAATGTTGGCTTTCAGAGCAGTGGCTTAACTGCTGTACCATAGCTCCTGAACCTCATGTGATTTTTTTTTTTTAGGTGCTTGATGACAATGAGAGAATTTAGCTACATACATAGGCTATGTGATCTGTATGGCAATTGAACATCTTCTCAGTTGCTTCTTGCAAAAAGTATTGTTTTGTGAAGAAAGCAACTGTGCATACAGTAGGATTTAGCAAGGTTTTGGGAACTACATCATGTACCAAAGACAGGACAAATACCCAGTATTAGTCACTGTTTCTATTTCACTTTAATCCATTCAACCATTGCATGTTTTCTACAGACTGTATTTTAACTTTATATTCCAATTGTTTTCATGAAAAAAACCCATTTTCATCACAATTGTTAGTCTTGTCATTTTTTTCCCCAAAAAGTTAAATTCAAGAGGGAAGAGTCAAAGAATAGCTATTAAGGTAATTGTCTCTGAAGCTGGTGGTTCTCAGTTCTAATCCTACCACTTCTGGCTGTATATAACTGGGAAACTTACATAAACTCACTATGCCTGGTTTTATAATTTGGAGAAGTGATTTAGTAGAAGTTCTAGTAAAAGTGCAGATAATACATCAGGCATTGTAGTATTCAACGAGTTACTAACATATTACACACACAGTTTATTTCCTGGAACATGGACAATGCTCTTGTCAGTTGCCAGTTTATGCTGTAGTTCCAGGTAGAGTAATTTCATCCTTACTCTGTATACTTGCAGAGCTATGGGCAACTGGTCCCTTGGGTTCTCATCCTCTATCCCAGAGGGCTTGTTGAATAGTTTGTGAACAAAAAGTAGCTCCTTCCCAAGAGGAAGTCTCAGGTGGGATCAATGGTGCATGTGTTTATCAAGCTGAAAGGGACTCATGTCCTGTGAAGTCATAGCCGAAATAAATGACGTAGGACAGGCATTGTCTCAGCTGTGTGAGGCATGTCTGTGAGAAGGGCCAACACTTTGTTGAAGCTAGCAATTAGCAATCACGTATGGGAGTAGATTATATCTTTCTAGGGAAAAAAGGAGTAATAGTATTTCCAACAGCATGTCTCATGAGATTTCTACAAGTCGCTGTAGGAGAGGTATTAGCCAATTTGAATCATTGCAGTGCCACTGTGGATTTCACACTGCGGTACTGGGAAAGAAAATGGACCTCAGCAACAGGAAATTCTGGGTTTGTAACCCGATCTACCTGTTGCCAGGTGTGGGTGGGGATATTAGAAAGTAACAGGACTAGGGCATCTCTTCTGAGGTGGGTAATACCCCTGTGAACACTGATTGTAAAGATTGAGGTGATGCACATTATAACCCACAACAAAATGCGCTATGTATACCTGGCAGGGACTCCATAAATTTTTATCCACTTGTCCATTTGCACACACAAAAGGGGCAGGAGAATTATTCTTTCACATCAAATTGATTGCATAATGAGCTCAGATACTCCATCTACTGCTAACGCCTGTGGAGACTTAGAGGCACCATCTATAGAAGTTCCAAGTCCAAGCTTTGGACAGTCAGAAAAGATGGCAATCAGAGGCAGAGAGGGCTGTACTCCCAACTGTGCGGTTGCAACCTGAGCAGAAGCAGAAATGACAAAGGAAATTGACATCTATGCAAGAAACCAGGGTGGAGAGCAGACAGGGGCACAGTCGGCTGACTTCTTTAATGTTCGCTGTGAGGAGAATCATACAAAAATGAGCATCAGTTTCCATGGATCTGTGGGTCAGCTGGGCTTTCGCTGACCTTGGCCAGGCCTGGCTGAGCAGCCCTGTTTCAGGCTGCAGCCCCTGGGGTGTCCGTGCTCCATGTGGCCTCCATTCTTCTTGGCTGATGATAACCAAGGCATACTGCTGTCATGGCTAAGGCAGTCACGAGAAAGGACGGGTGGATGTGCACGAGGGTGCTGTAGACCTGAGCTAGAATTGGCACAGTCTCCCTCTGCCAGCGTGTCTTAGGCCAAAGCCTTTACTTGAGTGTGCCTGCTACACAACGCTTTCATTTATTTTTGTTTTTCACTTAGAGAAGGGTTGGGAAGGGAGAGAGAGAAGCAGGCTGAGAAAGCTCTTATTTGGTGGTTCACTCCCCCAGATGTCTGCAACAGCCAGAGCAGGAGCCATGAGCTGAGAAATCAACACAGGGGTCCCACATGAGTGTCAGAGCCATCCCTGCGGCCTCTCGGGGCTTGCGTGGGAGAGAACTTGGAATCCAGAAATGGGTCTGAATCGGAACCCAGAAGCTCAGATACGGCCTGCAGGCAACTTGGCCGCTATTTCCGCCTCTAGGCCAGGTGCTTGTCCTGTTTATTGTAATCATTTATAGAATCCCAGCTGTTTGAATACAGCACATACATGTAAGGACACTTCAAAGACTTGGTGGAAAATGGAATTCAAAGATGAGCTTATTTGGATGCAAAAACCTTTGAAATCCATGCATAACTTTTCCAGAATATTTACTTCTAATCAGCTTTTTTGCAAAAACTCCTCATGTGTGTGAATTTAATTTTTAGGTACCAAAATGAAATTTTAATTCCATTTTCCCATGGACATTTGCGGTACTTTTTTTTATTATCCAACAAGGCTCACTAACATGGCCTGCAAAGCACTTTAAAATCTTAAAAATCTTTAGCTCTGTGGCCAGCATTGTGGTGTAGTGAGTGAAGCCGCCGCCATTGACACTAACGTTCCATATGGATGCTGGTTTTAGTCCAGGCTGCTCTACTTCTGATCCAGCTCCTTACTAATGCGCTCAGGAAAGCAGTGGAAGATGGCCCAAGTTCTTGGGCCCTTGCATCCACATGAGGGACCTGGAAGAAGCTCCTGGCTCCTGGCTTTAGCCCAGCCCAGCTCTGGCCATTGCTGCTATTTAGGGTGTGAACCAGCAGGTGGAAGATATCTCTCTATCTTTCTATCTTCTCTTTCTTTCCTGTCTGTCTTTCAAGTAAATAAATCTTAAAAAATCTGATCCTCATGCTATGGCCAAACCATGTATATTTGAACCATCACTTTATAATTTGGACCTCTTAATTGGTATTATGAGTATTTAGAATGTACAGAGTTGAGCCGGCACTGCGGCTCACTAGGCTAATCCTCCGCCTTGCGGCGCTGGCACACAGGGTTCTAGTCCCGGTTGGGGCGCCGGATTCTGTCCCGGTTGCCCCTCTTCCAGGCCAGCTCTCTGCTGTGGCCAGGGAGTGCAGTGGAGGATGGCCCAAGTGCTTGGGCCCTGCACCCCATGGGAGACCAGGAAACACACCTGGCTCCTGGCTTTGGATCAGCGTGGTGCGCCGGCTGCAGCGCGCAGGCCGTGGTGGCCATTGGAGGGTGAACCAACGGCAAAAGGAAGACCTTTCTCTCTGTCTCTCTCTCACTGTCCACTCTGCCTGTCAAAAAAAAAAAAAAAAATGTACAGAGTACTGAGTTTTTTGCCCAGTCACTGGCTTTCCAATAATTTACTGTAGTTGGTGTAATTTTTTTTTTTTTTAAAAAAGAGCTTTGATCTGGCTATTAGGGACTTTAAAATGTGGCTTGACAATGTATTTATCTTTGCAGAAAGATTTTGAAAACACAAAATACTTAGTCAGAAAACTGAACTGTTGTTACAGATTCACCTTCTGTCCCATGAAAATATTGTCAAATGCAATCCACGTTCTACAAGTGTAAACATAAATGAGGCCTCATGAAACTTAGCATGGCTCATTGAACCATAAGTAAATGGCGTCTTTTTTTTTTTGGTATTACAGCAAATTGTCAGTCATTTGCCTAAAATATCTTCTCTGTTTTAATTCATGGGTGATTGATTTTGTTTGCTCTTGAGTCTTTTTGTTTTAGCTTTTTGTTTGTGATATTTTGTGCTATTCGCTGTAGGTTTAATTGGTGGTTTACAGAGTCCCCCATCACCCATCCCTCACTGCACTCTGGGTGGTGGCCCCTCAAGCCTCATGGATGCCCACCCACTGTCTGGAAATTGCCTTCAGTTCATGGAAGCTGACTTCTCCCTGTGATGAATTACCCTGCTCTCCATCACTATATAGTCATGACATGGATATTCTGTAAAACCTCACTTTGGTTCATTATATTTAGGGCATCTTATTAATTTGTTGAGAAAGATAAACTACTTGAGTTTTACTTCTGCCTGGTTTGAATCTTAATGGTAAGTACTGGAATCGGTGGCTTATAAGGTATTGTAACCAAGGAGTCAGTCCTCTCCAGGGTGGGGACTTGGCTCACTTAACCACACAAACCACCTAGAGTGGCAGCAATGCCCGTGGAGTGAGAGGGAAACCTAAACTGAACTGGGAAGATGATAAGAATCAGTTGCCACTTAGCAATCACCCTAGCAATGGGAGCCATTTCTGTTTAGGCACCTCTACGCCTCTTGGAAGTATTGATACCCCAAGCTTTGTGGCCAGGTAGGATTTCAGGGAAGTGGGGCCTGGTTGAAGGGAGCTGCATGTAAGAGACAAACATCTCAGTGAGGCCAACGTACTCTGCCCAGACCTGGCCTCTGTGCCGCCCTGGGGAGTCTATTCTTAATGGCTGCAAATGGTGGTTTCTACTGAGTTAGGGTTGTTCCCTGCTGGAGAGAGCTGTCATTCAGTGCAGGATGCCATCTTGCCACCGACACGGTGAGCTCCGAGGTGAGGCAATAGCCAATGCTGGATCAGCTGGCAAGAAACATGTGAAAGACCACATGGCTTGTCTCCCATGGGCTCAGGGATGTGAGGGTGACGCATGCTCCCAGGCCCTGTGATGGGGCCTGGCTGGACTCTGTCCGAGGATGCATTACTTGGCTCTTTGTTAGTCCCTACCTTGCTGCTGTCACTATGCCAG
The DNA here is from genome assembly GCF_964237555.1 of Oryctolagus cuniculus. Taxonomy (NCBI): domain Eukaryota; kingdom Metazoa; phylum Chordata; class Mammalia; order Lagomorpha; family Leporidae; genus Oryctolagus; species Oryctolagus cuniculus. The sequence goes on from NC_091449.1 coordinate 59,178,851, forward strand.
GATTTATGTCCAGGGAACTTAAAGAAGTCATAGTTAAAATTTTCTTGACAAACATCTACTTACTAACAATACAGAATCATAAGAGCAATATTCTTTCAATAAGCTTTTAAAAAATACTTGAAATAACTTTAGTTTATATAGGAGTTACAAGTATAGTAGAGAAAGTTGCCATACAGCCTTTTTCACTTCTTGGAATTTTAAGATGGTACATAATCACAGAACAGTTCTTAAGTGCAAGGAACTACCCTGGGTACAATCCTGTAAGACTGCAGGCATTATTTGGATTTTAGGATTTTTCTACTGAAGGTCCTCTTTCTGTTTTAGGATTTCACCCAGCTAAGATACTTCATTTAGTTATTACATGTCTTTTAAAGAAATTGCTTTGAAAGTCAATAAGTTTGTTTAAAGGGCACCCTTAACTGTCCATTAAAAATGGTTATTAACTTTAACCTCATTTGAGAAATAGAGATATTGATCATTCTCTGGTTCATCTCCCAAATGCACATATCCGCTAGGGCTGGGCCAGGCCAAAGCCAGGAGCCTAGAATTCTATCTGGGTCTGCCCTGTGGATGGCAGGGAAAGAACTACTTGAGCCATTATCTGCTGCTTCCCAGGATGCACACTAGCAGGAAGCTGGAATCCGTAGTGGAGCTGGGACTTGAACCAGACCCTCCAATAAGATATGCGGGCCTTGTAATCGGCAACTCATGACTGTTGTACCAATGCCCATCTCCATGTCTCACCTTGATTACCAGATTCTCCCTCTTTGCCATGACCTTGTAACTTCAGAGATGACTGGTCAGGAATTTCTAGAATGGCCTTCAGTGTAGATTTTCTGCTACTTTATCTTCGTGAACCTGGAGCTACAGGTTTGGAGGAAGAATATAACCGAAGAGAAGTGGCCTCCTGTACCATCTCGCAGGCACTTGTTATCACCTTGACTTCTCAGTGGTGATGTTAAGCATCACCAGGTGTCCTTGCTGTCGTGTCCTATTTTATTTTTTTTCATTTCCATATGCTATTCTTTGGAAGCTAGTGATGAAATCCATGCCACATGGATCAGCAGAGGAATTAAGTTATTCCTCCAGGAGGATATTAGCTACAGATGTTATTGTAATATAGTATTACAGCATTATACGTGTGGGCTAATATATAATAGCTACATATATTATTTAGAATTCTTTTTTCCTCAACTTTTATTTAATAAATACAAATTTCCAAAGTACAACTTTTGAAGTATAGTGGCTTTTCCCCCCATAACCTCCCTCCCACCCACAACCATCCCATCTCCTGCTCCCTCTCCCATCCCATTCCTCATTATTATTCATTTTTAATTATCTTTATATACAGAAGATCAACTTAGTGTATAAGTAAAGATTTCAACAGACTACACCCACAAAGACACACAAAGTATAGAGTACTGTTTGGGTAAGAGTTTTACTTTTAATTCACATAGTGCAACACATTAAGGACAGAGATCATACATGGGGAGCAGGTGCACAGTGACTCATGTTACTGATTTAACAATTGACATCAGTAATCACCTGAGGCTCTTGTTATGAGTTGCCAAGGCTATGGAAGCCTCCTGAGTTCACCAACTCTGATCTTAGACAAGGCCATGGTCAACATGGAAGTTCTCTCCTCCCTCCAGAGAAAGGTACTGCCTTCTTTGATGGCCCATTCTTCCCTCTGGGATCTCACTCACAGAGATCTTTCATTTAGGTAATTTTTCTTTTTTTGCCACAATGTCTTGGCTTTCCATGCCTTAAATGCTCTCATGGACTTTTTAGCCAGATCTGAATGCCTTAAGGGCTGATTCTGAGGCCAGAGTGCTGTTTAGGGCATTTACCATTCTATGAGTCTGCTGTCTATCCTGCTTCCCATGTAAGATCATTCTCTCCTTTTTAATTCTATAAATTATTATTTGAAGACACTGATCTTACTTATGTAATAGTCAGATCTTCTCATTTTTCTTCCACCTTTATTTTTAATCATTAATTTATGTCAGTATTGACTCTTTTATTTTACTCTTCAAGTTATAAATAGATATAGTAGTACTTTTTTTTCATGAAAACCATCCAGCTTTGACTGGGGGCTTGTTCAAGTTGACGCCTTTGTCCTTCTGAATGGCCTTTTTTTTTTTTTTCTTCAGCTGTTTCATTTTTCTGGCACTATTACATGTTCCAGGCTGATCTTAAATTTTTCTTCTAAGCCTATAAGCAGCCATTTCTCCAAGGAGGCATAAGGGTCACTTTTAAGTGTGTCCTAGAAAATGGAATATGTATTTCATAGAATGTTTATTATGGAATAAGTTTCTGAGGAATACAACACAGGAAAATGCATTCTGGTGCATAATTTTCTTTCTCAGCCCTGTTTTTATTTATTTTCAGTGATAACTTCTTTGGACTCCTCAACATAGACATTTTCTTTCTTTTTTTTTTTTCTAAAATCTTGTTCCTGAACCTTTTTTATTGATTTTTTTTTTTTTTTACATGCAGAGTGGACAGTGTAAGAGAGAGAGACAGAGAGAAAGGTCTTCCTTTGCCATTGGTTCACCCTCCAATGGCCGCTGCGGCCGGCGCTGATCCGAAGGCAGGAGCCAGGTGTTTCTCCTGGTCTCCCATGGGGTGCAGGGCCCAAGCACTTGGGCCATCCTCCACTGCACTCCCGGGCCACAGCAGAGAGCTGGCCTGGAAGAGGAGCAACCAGGACAGAATCCAGCACCCCGAACCGGACTAGAACCCGGTGTGCCGGCACCGCAAGGCAGAGGATTAGCCTATTGAGCCGTGGCACCTGCCTCAACATAGACATTTTCATAAGTACTTTTGTTTTTCCATTAGGAGAGAGTTGTTTGTAAACTGGCATCATAATTGATCTCGATTCACTCCACCTCCAGTTACTGCTAGCAGCTCCAGTGGTTAAAGTTGAGGATGTGATGCCTTCGTCAAGATCATGCAGTGGGAAACCGAGGGCCTCGCTCTTGAGAGACGGACAAGGGGGCCAAGATGTCCTGGATGTCAGTGACTCCTCCCTGATAAGTGCCGACTCCTCCTTGTTTGCAGAGCTGCTTGGGAACAGCCCAGGAATTCTGTGCCCCACGTACAGGGAAAGGAACTAGAACAGAAGGGAAGACCACACTGTTTTCGCACTGAATACATTTGTTTACTGGCTTTTTGACCCAGGATAACAATTTGATTACATGATTAGAGAGTAGCTAATTAAAAAACCATGCACAGAAAGATAAAAATTCCAGGGGTTTTCATTTTTGAACGAAGGTTAATGTAACAAAAATGAATGAGCAGTCAAGTTAAAATTTTTCAATAAGAAACTTCCAAATAGATCTGAAATTCTCAGCTGTTCTTCGCTCTCTCTAGGAATTGCTTCTTTCTCCTACTGCACTTTGTCTTGAATATATTATGTAAATGTGGAAATGGATACCTTGTTGTGGGGGTTTACATGGGTGAGAAAATTTGAATATAGCCACCAGGAAGTTTCCAATACTTGCAGTAATGATCATTGCATGTGCTGATTTATTTCTGAAGCAGGGGCTATTTGTCTGGGAATGGACTCATCTCCAGCATGTTCCACTATTTAATTAATTTCCTGAAGATGAAACTTCATGGTATCATCATTATGAATGCACAGAAAATGCTTCTGTTAAATTAAAAGAAGTCGAGATGCAAAGCTTAATTAGCAGAATATATTTACCAGTGAAAAATAATTAAATACACATTAATCAACGAATATAAACGTAGCAGTATTCTTTTCTTTTAATAACGGTATTCATTCTCTTCTGTTGCATTAACATGTCTTCTCTTTGTTTTATTCACCATTATTCCCTGGTTCTGTCTCCCTACCCACTCCTTGTATGTATTTTTTGGCTTCTCTTTCTAGGACTTCTGTGTACTCGTTCCTCCTTAGGTTCTGGATTTAGCTTTTCTCTCCATTTATCGACGCATTTCCTGTAAGAATTAATCAGGCCCCAGCTTTAAATATTGTCCATGTACTGTGAGCCCTGGGCACTCCTCACAGTGGGAGGTTCTGACATCTGGTTATATCTGTGGCTTCTAACCCAGTCCTTTATAGAGCATTTAAACCGCCCATCTGTGAGTAGGCCTATACCCCGACCATCTTCTCCATGTCCGTAAGTGGACTCAGTATCTACCGCCTTCCTTTTGGCTAGGTTTTGGAAGTTACCCATGATTCTTGCCTCCTCACTTTTAATGTATCATCTGTCTAACTCCAAAGTATTTCTGGAATCACCTAGAATAATAAATATGTGGCTTTTCACCTCTCATTATTGTAATATGATTTCAAGGCTCATTCATATTATGGAATGCATCAGTAGTTCCTTTTCTTTGCTTAGGAATCTTCTGTTGCATCAAGATACTAGTTTAATTTTCATTTGATGGACATTTAGACTTTCTATTTTTGGGTATAAGCAATAATGCTACTATTAACATTTTCATACAAGTCTTTGGAAATAACTTTTCCTTCACTAGGATTAATTGTCACAAGTAGCATTTCTGATGTGTAAAATATGTAGAATTTTGCCAGAAACTACTAAACTGTCATTCAAAGTTACTATACTATATTAGGTGCCCACCAGAAATGTACAAGGTGTCCCATTTTCCTACATCCTTGCCAACCCTTCTTATTTCTGCCTGATCATGATCAATTTCATTTTATAAATTTAAAATTGCTGCTAGAAGAGACAATTGACTCACAAAGTGAATATCATGTCCTATGACATGTTTCTACTGAGTTAAAAAAAAATGAAATCATGGTAATGAATGGATAAAAGAAACTAGAAATGACTGAGTTGTATGCAGGACAACTACTTCACAACCTAGAAGGTCAGCTAAATCTTCCTCATCCAGTGAGGTTTGCTGATTTAATTAAGTGAGAATTAACCTGTTTCAACATAACTGGCGAGGTCGGTTTTTCAATAACCAGACAGTCACGGTACATACATCATAGGTATGGGTGGGATTAATCATTCTGCTAAGAAAGTGTAAGGTTCCATATATGAAGCTGCCGATTACCCTAATGTGATCATTATACATTGTATACATTTATTAAAAGGCCATTCTATAACTCCATAAATACGTACCATTAAATGTCAGTTAAAAATAAAAATACAGTAAACAAACACATGAAACCAGTAATAAACATTACCAAAAAATGATACCCATGTCCATGGGAAAATTGAATAGATTTCATTAGCTTCTGGGTAGTATGGAACTGTAGAATATTTTTTCTTGGTCAAACCCCAAGAAAATATTGTAATTGAATGATTGATTATACAGTAACTTAAAGTTGTCCTTCAAAAATTAAATGACCTCACCATAAAAAATGAAGTGGGCCGGCGCTGCGGCTCACTAGGCTAATCATCCACCTGTAGCGCCGGCACACCAGGTTCTAGTCCCAGTTGGGGCGCCGGATTCTGTCCTGTTTGCTCCTCTTCCAGTCCAGCTCTCTGCTGTGGCCCGGGAGTGCAGTGGAGGATGGCCCAGGTCCTTGGGCCCTGCACCCGCATGGGAGACCAGGAGAAGCACCTGGCTCCTGGCTTCGGATCAGTGCGGTGCGCCAGCCGCAGCGGCCAGTGGGGAGTGAACCAACGGTAAAGGAAGACCTTTCTCTGTCTCTCTCTCCCTGTCCACTCTGCCTATCAAAAAAAAAAATAAAATGAAGTGTAGGTATTATGGACAGAACATTAGCAAATAGCTGGACCTCTTAGGATAAGTATACTTTGACCTTAATAAATTGTCAAGATATTAACTAGTTACCAGTTAATGAACTAACTGGTGAAAATTAAGTTAACCATTGTCTTGCATTTGAATTGAGATCACTTTATATCCTGTAAGGTTACTGAGTTCTAACTAATTTCTATTCCAACATTTGAATTTGAAATAATGAAATAAAGAAAAACCCACTGGATGATAAATACTGTTAGGGGATTTGGGAGTCATTGTTTTCTTTGGATGACAATGAAAAACAAGGATCTCATTACAGAGAAAATAGCTTTCTCATTGTAGACAAATAGTGCAAGAAAAGTCGAAGGGCTATTTGATGTTTCATAATATTTTGCTTGCACAAAGCTCAGGAGTTTGATATTTTAATACAGGATAATATATCATTTTTGGCAGAGGGTAATTAAAGATTAATAATCTCCCCTTTAACCTTGATGTTGAAAAGAAAATGAGTCCCACGTCTTCATTATATCCTATATTCTATGTATTTATCTCCCCTTCACAATTTATCAGCCTTCTTACATACAATAAATGTGTCTCTTAGAATATAAATCTAATATCTTATTGAGATTTCCCATATTATAAAAGCAAATGTTTGCATTGTTAATGTATTCATAGATATTTCCTTTATTGAAACTAATTGACAAAACTCATTTATCCCAAGTCTTGATAGCCCTATAGAAAATTTATGTAATTTTAATTATTTAACAAAGTGGTACACTCTGCAGGTAATTCCTAATTCAATTGAATACCAATGTGACTTTTCTAACAGCCCAAGTGGTCTCTTAAATAACTGTGCCATTCTTGAATACGCACTTACTATGTTCCTAAGTATTATGTTAAATGCCTAGATAAATCCCTCCCACCGGTCATTGTTTAACTGTATTTACCAAATCCCTCCCACCGGTCATTGTTTAACTGTATTTACCAACTTTCTTACACAGCTTAACTAAATCTGTTGGTTTTAGACCACTCAGACTCAAAGCACGAGGTCTCAGATGGCAACATTTGGTTCACTGGACTGTTGCCCCATCCTATCCTTTTCCTAAGTCAACTACTGGAAGAAACTGCACAGGCAGACTCTGGGGTCGCTCCAGGACTCAGTGTCACCAGCTGAGCCCAGGCTGCAGGGGCTGATGGCTCTCAAGGATCTACTATTGGGACTCACTGTTGGGAAAGCAGCTACATAATGAAGGGAGGATAATTCATGAAGAAAAGACACTTAGGATGAAAAGTTACAACACAACTGGTCCAGTTGGGGGTATTTTGTGTATGTTTCTGGCTACAAGTTCCCCTCTCTGTCTGTTCTAGGAAGCCCTGTATGTATTGTGGTGGTGGTTTAGAGGGACCTACTGCCGTGCTACCCCCCAAATCCGGATCCTTGAGGGTCCTCTGCTGTTCTGCATTTCTACCAGAAAACAAACCAAAACAAAGTGCCAGGTGCTGTGAAAATGTGACAGATGCCCAGTTTACCCCTAGAAAGAAAGAATTTATCCACTCTGAGCCTACAATGCTGGGGGGGTGGGGCAGTAATGTGTATGCAACAGTGCATCTGGCCTGCCCTCGTGAGGCCCACATTCTATTTGGAAAACCGTCAGTATGTAGAAATCCAGGGAACAGTGGTCTCCGTACATCCTGGTGGCACACCAGACAGTGGAGGTCAGTGCCGGAGTTGTTCGCTTTCCCGGAAAGCAAGCTGTGGGAGTTGGTGCTAAGGACGGCTGTCCTAGTCCTCACCTGTGGAGACATCGTTGAGTTGCAACTAAAGCAACTCAGGAAGGAATCTCACCACACATCTGCCTGGCTCAAACATTCAGCGAAGGCCAAACAGACTGAATGCCACGAGTTTTGCAGCTGCTACATCTATGTAGTGAAATAATTCCAGGTAGTAATTTCCATTTTGGGTTAATGTGGTTTTGTGTGGTTTCCATGGCAGGTAGAAATGCCAAGACGAAGCTGGAGCGTAGCCTCCATCCTTTGGCAAATAAATAAGTAGTGTCAAAGTCACAACCAGTAGCTAATAGGCATACCCCGTGTGTGCTCTCAGGAAATCCATGAGGTGCCGCTGGAGAAAGGCCTGTGGTTTCACTGCTAGGAATCCCGGCAGGTAGGATGCTAGGCCCAGCTTTGAACTGATGAAAGAAATGATATCATTTGCTCCATGGTGTTGTTATCTTGGAAAACTATTCTAATAAAAGACAAATTCCATCTTAGGAAAACATGAAAATGTGTGGCTTTCAGGGGGGAAAGGAGTGAAACTGAGTACACTGGAAGTACTTATTCAAAGCTGTCTAGTTGCTGTTATTACTTGCACAAAGCAATTTGGTGGGGAAAAAAAAAACATTTGAGCTTCGTTCAGAGCATGACATGATTAAAGTTCCCAATTTGCATCTGAATATTATTCCCAGAATTGTAATGTGTTCAAGTAAAGAGCAGCTTTTGGGGGCACAGCGTTGTAACTTAGCAGGTAAAGCATCCCAGTTTGTGTGTTGGCCGCTCTACGGCTCATCCAGCTCCCTTCTAATGGCCTGGGCAAAGCGACAGAAGACATTGCAGGTGCTGGGGCCCCTGCCCCCATGCGGGAGACCTGGATGAAGTTCCTGGCTTTGGCTGGCCCATCCTTGGGGGTTCCAGTCATCTGGGGTGTGAACCAGCAGTTGAAGATCTCTCTCTGGCTATGTCTCTCTAACTCTGACTTCCAAGTAAAGAAATAAATCTCTTTTTAATTTAAAGAGTAGCTTTTGAATATATTTCCTAAGTTTTATCTTTGATGCTAGAAATTGTGTTTGTGCTCCCTCTGTGGGATTTGTAGATTTCCTTTTTTGGTGCAAGATTCCTCCTTTCACCTAGTTTGATAACCTTCTTACTGCTACAACAGAGCAGGCAACAGCTCAAACAAGATGTGTGCAGTGTATTATCACCGGTATGAAAACCCGTGAGCATATAAGATAAAAGCATCAGAAACGCATCACTGCCATTAATCTTTCTCAAGAAAATGTGCCGGCACCTTGCAGCTCCCAACATAGCAGCACCTGACCTTCAGGTAGGTAATGCTCTTTGTTAGAAAAAGTGCATCCCCTTAAACATACGCTTGCACGCACAATCTCTTAACTAGGCTCTTGCATACACGTGTGTGACTACTTCACAAGAAAATGACAAACAGGCCAGCGCCACGGCTCACTAGGCTAATCCTCTGCCTTGCGGCGCCGGCACCCCAGGTTCTAGTCCTGGTCGGGGCGCCGGATTCTGTCCCGGTTGCCCCTCTTCCAGGCCAGCTCTCTGCTGTGGCCCGGGAAGGCAGTGGAGGATGACCCAGGTGCTTGGGCCCTGCACCCCATGGGAGACCAGGAGAAGCACCTGGCTCCTGCCATCGGATCAGCGCGGTGCGCCAGCCGTGGCGGCCATTAGAGGGTGAACCAACAGAAAAGGAGGACCTTTCTCTCTGTCTGTCTCTCTCTCACTTTCCACTCTGCCTGTCAAAAATTAAAAAAAAGGAAAGAATAAAGGAGCTAATTAATTAGCTTTAAAAAAAAATGACGAACAGGGAGAAAGTAAAGATGATTGGCAAGAAGTGACATCACATTTAAAACCACTAAGGTGGGCTGGCTTCAGCTCAGCAGTTCCTTGTTCCTTGTCTACTTGTCTACTAAAACCACTAAGGCAAAAAGGCAAAGGTATTAGCGGTCTGGCTATCAAGAAGTTCAAGTCTTAAAAGCAGGTTTGCTATCTCCAATGCCACATTCTTTTTCTGCACATTGTGTTAGGTCAAAGGAGCACCTGAAGTTAGAGGGGGTGGGACATGTTGGGTGGGCATATCAAAAAGGAAGTAGCAGATCCTGTCCTTGACTTACTTCCTGGCAAGCTATGTACTTTTAAAATGCTAATTTACTTTCCTAATCCTTTTTACCATTCTGAAACTTAAAAAGAAAACTTTTATATAAAAGGTCCAAGCCTTTTCCTCTCCAAACCCCAATGTCTTCTGATGTAAATTGAGGCTTACTGGTTTTTCAATGAAAAACAGATGTCAGATTAAAATGAGGTCTTAGTAAATGTGTTCAATTACTTCAACATTATTCTTCTTGAAGATTTATGTATTTGAAAGGCAGAGCAAGAAGAAAGAAAGATCTTCCATCTGCTGCTTTACTCCCCAGTTAAGGGCGACATCGAGGTCTGGGACATCCAGGTCTCCCACTTGGGCAGGAGGCCCTGTTATTTTGTTCATCTTCTGCTTTCCCGTGCACATTAACAGGGAGCTGGATAGGAAGTGGAACAGCGAGGACTTGAACCAGCCCTTAATATGGGAATTGGTGGCTTAACCTGCTGCGCCATGATGCTGGCTCCATTACTTCAAAGTTATTTTATTTTCAAATAATTCCTAGTCTGTCAAGTTCCACAAAGTATATATAGATCAAGCCTTCATATACAATGAGCTCGGGTCTGAAATGAGGTAGGACAGGTGAAAGAGTCCATTTTCACTTAATCCATGAATTTTATTTATCGAGTCCACCACTTGAACTTCACGGCACTCAAGGACAAACCTATGTCCCTACCTTCACGTCCCTCTGTGCAGCCTGCTTCCTACCCTTCTTCTCTTCCCCCTGTTGAGTCTTCAGGGCTGGGGGCAAAGTGGGGAGGGAGGTAAGAGCTGTTGAGTCACCCCCAAAAGCAGCTCCCTAGACTCCACTGTAGGCGCTGCTTTGTCGAAGTGGCTAAGCCCACAAACCTGCTTGTGTTCATACATTTTAATGTTTCCTCTCCTTGCAGAGTCTGGCTCAGAATCTAGATAGAAAGCATCACCATTTATTTTATAAGTCTGATATCTATTATCTCTTTTACCCACCGTGTTATGAATCATAAAAATGGAGGTGATTGCTTCTGAGTATACGACAATCATTTATTGTTGAAAAATAATCTGATTCCTTCAACTGAAACCTGAAAAAATACATAATGAATATTTGAGAAAATGAGAGCCAAATCTTTATATTCATGTATAAAATATACAAAAAAAAATCCCAAAAACTTAAAAAAAAAAAAACACAGGGTAAAGCTTCTTAACTAATAGATCCCAATCTCATAGGAAATATTTTAAATAGCTCTTCTTATTTTAAGAACAAAATAAGCCATTTTGTCTCTTTCCTCTAATTTCAAAATGCCTATGGTTTTATTAGTTCTGTTTCTGGTGTTCTATTTTTGGAGCTGTGATGAGAGCTATTTCACATCTCTAAGAAGTGATAGTGCAGAAATAACGGGATCTCTGCACCCCAGATAATTTAACATGACAATCCAAGTGGCAGTTCTGGGAGAGATAAAGAGCAGCCATATGCACAGACAGACTCTCTTGAGTCCCAGCAAAGTCTTCAGAGTCTTGAAGAACACAGAAAGTAGGATTTTCTCTGGTAAAACGAGGGAATGGTTTGATGTTACCTGATTTTATTCTGGGACAATGTAGAGGAAGCCATGAAAAAATAAGAATCTACTAGATTCTGTCAATGTCTTGTAAGTCTGGTGTGATAGCCTTAGGCAAACTATTTCATCAACCTCGAAAATCATGTTTAACTTCTTTTAAGTGTATTCCCATAGTGAAAACCACAAGAGTGGATCTCATGAACAGTTTATGAGGGCTTCATCACCCTGATGACTGTTCCAGCTTCCTTGTCAGCAGCAGCTGTCACCGTTGACATTACCATGGAAGGCAGAAGGAACCACCTGAGAATCCCATCAGATTGTTGCTTTGAGGAAAGATGAGCTGATGTCATCGTCAGACATCCTGCTGTATTTTCTAGTGAAAGTACACAGAGCTCGGACAGGAATTTCAGGCATAATGGAAGTACAAACAGATGATGTAGCAACATTTTTTAGGAGTGTTTTCCCTTTGATGAAGGACCTCAAAACGGGGGCCTTGGTCTGGTCACTGTCACAAAGCCTATAATGAAACTGAAGCTGCCCATCAACAATACGACCTTTATTCTGTGGCCAAAGAATGGAGAAGCAGGAGCCTGCCTTGAGTATTAACTTCTCCACCTTCTGGGGGCTGAGGACTCATGGACATGGGGCAGCGGAAATGAAAGGGAGTAACACGCTAATAACTGGGAGGGTATTCACAGGTACTCTGGAGAAGGGTGACATAATTCTCAGAATCAGGGAGTCACCACCATGTTGTCCTTTTATTGTCTTTTCTGATGGTTGCCATGGTGACATCAACTGTCATGGTGCCAGTGGGCGTGTTGTCTGGCATGGAATGATCATAATGCCATTTGAGTGTTGCACAGGCAGCCGTACTGCCTCTAGCTAGTCTTGGCCACTTAGCCTGCAGAGAGGAGCTGTTGACTGCAAGGCATTCTATTCTCGCAAAGAAGCCTGGTTTGAGTAGGCATAGAAATTGAACTAGGTCCTGCGGGCATTGCCCTGGGTAACAGTGATGTTCGCTTGTCATCTTTATCCCTTGCAACAAATCCGCTGTAAATCACAATTGGAGCATCCTGGTTGGACCCGCCTTAAATGATGGCCCCGTGTCCTGGCACTCTCTTGCTTCTCCTTGTCTGCCCAGGTGTCTGAGCCCCCATTCTGTCCAATTCTTCCTTGACAGTATTGCAGGCTTGGCTTCCTAAGTTTTTGCACAGTTCCTATATCATAAATCATACCTTAAAACCTTTAAAATACATATTTTTCTTCTAGTTGTACTCAAAATTCTTAGTATAATAGCAGTGCTTGGAGAAGGAATTCTCATCTGTTCCTTTTGTCCCCAGTACGTGGTACAGTATGTGACCCCTGCCGTTCAATAAGTAAAACACTGAATAAATGAATCAATTTAGTAGCTTTCCAAGGTTAATGAAAGATCTCGGTAGGTTTCTCATCACTGGGAGATCAGCACATTCCTGTTAACCGCTCAGCACTAATGTCCTCTGTCAGCCAGTTGGGATTTGGAATCAGAGAGAGGGTTTAAGACAGTGTTTATTTTTACTTCATGACTTGGTACACAGGGAGGCAACACGGGGCTGCGAACGGAGATGGAATCACTGTGAGCTTTGAATGTCAAGGGAATACAAAGAGGAGAGCCAGACTGTGAATAATTGAATCAATCAGGCACTTCTCGCACCGTGCACTTAGGCCATTTTGTGTCCTAAATTGTGCATCGGCCCACTAGGAATGCACACTGTTGCACACAGTTTCTTGCTGGATTTTGCCCTCTGGGTTCGGCAGCTCAGTGAGGCTCAGCGTAGGGAGATGCCAGACTTTCTGTGAAAGGCTTCTAGGCGGGAAGCAAAGCTCTCTGCAGCAAGATGAATGGAGAGATGAGGAAGAAAAGTCTCAACGAAGTCTGGCCTAAACGGTCTGTTCCTATACACGTGGCGTAGATAACCTGGGCTTGGAGCTCCCAGGGAAAGACTGATGCAAATGCAGTGATGCCAGAGCTTTGTTTGCACCTCCCACCTCAAAAACAATGGTCACTGGAAAAGACGCGTGTGCCATGATTTTCCCATAAGCACAGTTCTGTTGCCCTTGCTCTCCAATCCCAAGAATCTAGATCCTGCTTAGAGACAAGAATGCATTCATAGGCCACCCTCACCCTTGTGATTTGGCAGATGAAAGCAAGCAAGAAACAAATACTTCTCAAGATTTTGCTACCAATTTTGCAGGCCTTGCCTTCAGATCAGCACTACCTACTTTATGGTGGGCATGGATAATGAATTCTCTTATCTCTTCCCTTAGTTACCTTCCTCAGAGGACTTGATAACATCCAGCTCAAGCTCCTCTGTCAACCTCTTTACTGAAAAAAAGAGAAAGCTGAGTCAGTGTTAAATTGGCTTAAGCTTAAGCTCAAGTCGGGTATAATAGTTGCCCTTCTTGAAAACTTGATTTCCAAAGCAGCGGATTGCTGGGCACGATTGCTGTTACTCCATGGTGGATTCCCTCTTGAGGTTCTTGGGTTTGGCCTTGAATTGCTTGCTCAGGAGACCTTGACTTGTAGAGAATCATAACTGATGTCATATTCTGTATTTTATAGAATCTCCAGTTTATCTTAGGTGGCTTACAACTGTGGATCTCTCTATATGTAGAGTTTATGTATTTCTGTATGTGTCTAGACAGAAAAACATATTCATACCAAAAAAGCACACAAGTAGAAGTAGATCAAAGTGCTTTAGGCATAGACGGAGTAAATATAGAGAATTCAAGTCCCAGGAAATGATTTTGATAAATTTTTTTAAAGATTTTTTTATTTGTTTGAGAGGCAGAGTTAGAGACAGAGGGAGATAGACATAGAGAAAAGGGTCTTAGATCCATTGAGTCACTCCCCCAAATGGCTGTAATGGGCAGGGCTCAGTGGATCCAAAGCCAGGAGCCAGGAGCTTCCTACTGTTCTCCGACACAGGTGCAGGGGCCCAAGACTTGGGCCGTCCTCCACTGCTTTCTAAGTCCACAAGCAGAGAGCTGGATAGCAAGTGGAGAAGCTGGGACATGAACCAGCACTCATATGTGTTGGGGTATGCAAACAAAAGGAGAGACAGGACACAGGGACTCTTCTTTATTGATAAGGATCACAACAGACTATTGTATGACACATGTGTTCATATGTCTTGCTAAACACATTTTAGTTATATTAGCTAAGCATGTCTGGGGAAGCAGCTGCATGTCATTGTAAAGCCAACGTTCCCACAAGGACTCAATGCTCTTCTTGTTAGAAGGTCATAAACTATCCTTAATCAGTCCTTGCAGTCACTCTGTGTTCTAGGAAGAAAATAGCTTCACTAGGAATGCATTGGCAGAAATCTTAGTTCCACACATACAATTTCTGGTGTCGAAGATGGAGGCTTAGCTTACTATGCCACGGCACTGCCCCCTTGATGGATAGTTAAAATAAATTCTTGCAGGCCAGGGTATGGCACCGCAGGTTAAGCTGCCACTTGTCATTGCAGCATCCCATATCAGAACACTGGTTCAAGTCCCAAGAGCTCCATTTCCAAGCTAGTTCCTTGCTAATATGTAAGAACAATGTAGACTGGTACATGTGCTTAGACCCCTGCCACCCACATGGGGAGCCGGGTGGAGTCCCAGGCTCCTGACTTTGGTGTGTACCAGCCTAGCTATTGCAGCAATTTGAGGAGTGAACCCGTTGATGGAAGATTCTCTATTCCTGGCTCTATCACTGTGCCTTTCAAATAAATAAATTTTAGGTGTCCTTTCTAATGCTGTCTGGTTGAGTAAATCATGCCTTCTGGTGCTAATATGTAGGATAATTAGCTGTAGCAGTCCTACAGTGACCACAGCTTCTTACGAGCACCATTAGAGAGGAGGGAAGACAGTTGATGAAGGGAGCCTGGGAGAGAGGAGACCTTGGTTCTTAACTCTGGGTGATGGACGGCTGCTCATATTATTACAACAGTGCTCTGTTGACCATGTTCTTATCTTGACACAAACATGCAGTGGTGAATGCAAAATACTACGTATGTGAGAAAGTTGAGTTGGGAGTAACTAAAAATGTTCTAAAAGAACAAGTATAGCCAGAGGGTTTTGTGATTGTACTTGGATTTCTCAGCAAGGAAGCCACGCAGCATATCCTGTTTTTTTCCTTCCCCTTAGGGGATCATGAATGATTAAAAACTTAGTAATACAAAGAAAAATCAATTATAAAACATAAAAGGGAGAAATATTGGCTAATCATTACTTTGCAATCAGTGATAGAGAAAACAATTTCTTTCTTTCACCCTCATCAGCTTCACATCCAGGGGTGCTGCTTTGAATGGGTCACAAATTCTGTTCCAACGTACGTGTAAACAGTTTCTTGTAGCCTACCCATTGACCCCAAATAGACCAGAGAAGGTTGTCCAGTAGAGTAGGTTAATGAAGAGATGCACATCCTAGCAGGACATACTAATGATGCTTTACTCGTGATCCATGCAGTAAGTCACCTGGTCAGCAGTTTTCCTTGAACATTAAGTTCACTTCCTACATACAGCCTAGCTAACTGCAATACAAATTGATGTTATTTTCTCAAAAGATTGCTTATAACATAAACAAAATATAATTGTAGCTCATACACATTCCCAGACTCTGACACATATACCTATTATATTGTTAAAAAAAAAGTGAAAAGAGAAAATGTAGCATAGGATTGTTGAATAACCACCTTGAATCAGCAACTGCTGATGCAACAGAAATGGATGCTAGACTAGAGAGGATGTTTTTGCAGCAAAGTTGTTGGCTGCTAACATCCTCCCACATACATGAAATCAAAGCTTGTGGAAAAAAGAACAAATATTTAAACAAACTATCGGTCCATTTTATAGTATTATATTAGATTTAGCATAAGTGTAACCTTGCCCCCCCCCCCCGCTCTTGGGATAAAACTAATTGGGGACTGGGCACAGTTTCTGTGGTCTGAAGTGTTTTCTTTGTGTATCCCTTGCACCTGCTACTGTGGCAGTGGGCCATTGTAGACCTTTCCCACATTGGGGGATAAGAAACAAGTGAGCCTAGCAAGCTGGTCAATAAGTAGGCATCAGAGACATAATTAAGGATCAGTGAGCACCCGAAGTGTACTCATTAGGATGAAAACGAGCTTCCAGCAAAGTGTTAAACCACAGGGGGCCTCTGACAAAAATGATTGACATCTTCCTTGGTGAGTTGCTGGAAGCAAATATAAGGTCAACAGAACTGCTGCTATGCAATGAAAAAATTTTGTTTCAGAAATGTAATGAAACCCACAACTTTGAATTTTCCTCCTGGTGTTTGACGTGTGAGTAAGAAAATGGAAACCAACATGGCATCCAGAACTGCTTTGAAGTACTGTAAAAGCTTTGTAGTGGCTGTGTTGTGTGGTAGTCAGATGACATAAGGGACAAAGACACTGTACAGCCGGAGAGAACATTCAAGGAGGCATCCTTTTAGCCCTTGAAACTTGTCTCTCACTCGTTGGAGTAGTCCATGTTAGTGACATGCTTGAACTCTAATGTCCTTGGGAGTTTCAATGGTGTTTTGAGGAGAGTATGGTGAGTCTTAAAGTTCGTGGAAAATACATATTATGTAGAAGCTATGCATGGATTTCAGAATTGTTGAGCATCAAAGTAAACTTAATTTTCAATATCATTTTCCCATGAACTTTTAGAATTTCTGAGGGGTTGGCATGGTGGCAAAATGGGTTATGCCACAACCTATAATGCCGGCTTCCCATATAAGTACAGGTTCAAGTCTTGGCTGATCGAGCTCTCTGCTAATGTGTCTGGGAAAGCAGGTGATAATGGCCCACATGCCTGGGCCCCTGGCAGTCACATGGGAGACCTGGATGGTGTCCAGGATCCTGGCTCCAGCCTGACCTATTCCTGGCTGGTACAACCATTTGGACTCTGGTTTCTCCCCCCTCCTCTCTCTTTGCAACTCTGCTTTTCAAATGAATAAATGAAAATATTTATGAGACAGATAAAGAGAGACAGGGAGAGTTCCTATCTGCTGGTTCACTTCCCAGAAGTCCACATGGCTGGGTTGAAGCCAGGAGCCAAGTACCCAACCCAGGTGTCCCACATGCATGGCAAGAACCTAACCACTTGAGCCATCATCCTCTACCTAGCAGGCAGTGCAAAGCTGGACTCGGGGGCAGAATGGAGACTTGAACCCAGGGCCCCCGCTGATGGGGGACATGACCTAACCAGCGTCTTCATGACCAGGCCAACCACCTGCCCTTTCCATGAACATCTTGAAGTACTCTCTTAACATGACAAATGAGGGGAAAATGTAAGGAATATTTAATATGATTTATCTTTGAGCATAAAACATTTTTTAAAATGATTAAAAATCAAATAAAAATTTTCTACTTCTCCCTGACAGTGAGGGATGGAGTCTTACTGTACATGATCCTCAGCACTGGTGGCTTTGGATGAGACGACTTCAAAAGATGGCAGATTCATGGAGACAGCGTAAGCTGGAGTTGATGCAAGTGTTTCTCCTGTTTTCTGCTTGGAAGAGTTTTTGGTGGACATTATTCTGGAAATACCTGTGAGAAAGGAGTCACAAAGGTGGTTTCCAGTGAATCATTTACCAGATTCCATAATGAAAGCACCTTAATCAACTCTCTGTACTTTTTACTTTTGACATTTCAATACCTGATTCCTGACCATGAGTGATGCATGCAGTATGTGTTTATACAAATTCTAGACCCTTTCCTTTCTGGGTTTCCCATGTGAAAGAGACCGTTGATATACGTTCCATTCTTTTTGCAAATTCAACTAATGTTTTCTCAATCAATAGAAATAAGGACCACGTTCTGTCATGCTGTGCTCCTGTCAAAAATAGTTCTCCCTTAGAGTTCAAAGGTTAGACACAAGTAGATCATTAAACAATGTTGTGGAGAGCACTGGTAGGTGCCCACACCTTATCATTTTGGTGCATGCCACACTATGGTACAGCCCAGAGATGTCCATAAACTTATCCCAGAAACTGTATGTTATGTTACATGGCACAGGGTATTTGTAACTGAGGTTCTGGACCTTAAGATAGCAAGATTGTTTTGAGTTATCTGGGTGTAGTTAGTTTCATCTCATGAGCCATTAAAGGCAAAGAACATTGTCCAGCTCAAGTTCAAGAAGAGCAGAAGAGAGAGTCAGTGATTGACAGCATGAAAGGACCTTAGCCTACAAAGGCTGGTAGGGAGCTCATGCAAAGCATGAGAAGGAATGTGGGCAGGAGAGAAGGGAACCCCGGGCCTGCAACCCAAGAAAACAACTTGTGCCAGCAACCTGAATGAACACAGAAACAAATTTATCCAGGGCTGGCGCTGTGGTGCAGTAGGTTAAGACTCCACCTGCAGTGCTGTCATCCTGTATGTGCACTGGTTCATGTCCCAGCTGCTCGCATTCCAATCCTGCCCTCTGCTTCTAACCTGGGAAAACAACAGTACATGGTCCAACTGTTTGGGTCTCTGCACCCATGTGTGAGACCTGGATGAAGCTCCTTGGTTTGAATCAGCTCAGCTCCAGCTGTTGTGGCCATTCAGGGAGTGACCCGGTGGATGGAAGACCTCTCTCCCTCCCCCTCCTTCCTCCCCCCTCCCCCTCCCTTGAGCCTCCAGGAAGGAATGCTACCAAACCAACAAAGTGATTTTGGCTTTGGGAACCTCTAAGTAGTAGACCTGGTTGAGCCATAATATTGCCAGAATCCTGACTCACAGAACTGGGAGACAAGAAGCTGCTGCTGTTTTCAACTACTAAATTTGTAGTGATTGATCATGGAGAAGTAATATGAGGATACTTCATGAATATCATGGAAAATGGGATTAAAAGCTGTTGATTTGGGTTCAAAAATTGAAATCCATGCACATTTTTCATACAACGTGCATTGCTATGAACTTTCTGAAGGTCTCATAAGCATGGGTTTCAAAATGTTTTGCACCGATAAACTTACTCTTAACTGTAATTTTCCATGAACATATGTAAGTACCCTGTGCACATATCCACCTCCATTTTCCAGTAGAACCGATCATCTTCTGAAGACTTTACCAGGCTGCCAAAGTCCTCTCTGCCCTACAGGCTGTAGGCAGTTGATGTAGGAATCGATGATCCGTGGAAGGTCACCTTTGGCGTTACACACCCCAGCTCTGTTGTACCTTTCGTGATAGAACCTCGAGTTTGTGTGTTCCTCATTGTTGCCCAGAGTTTGTTGCCAGAGCTAAGCTCCAGCAGCCCATGGAAGCACGCCTGATGACCTTGGTAATTGTCGCTCCCCCTCTTCGTGGAGGAACGACACAGGACCCTGCGCTGTTCTTTTGTCTGCTCGGCCCTTCCCGGGTTTGCTGCTGGTCCTTCCTGGGTTTGCTGCTGGTCCCTCCACCTCCATGGAGGGGCGGTTCCCCCTGGCCACTTTCCCCACTTCCGCAGGGGAGCGGCACACCGCCGGCCGGCTCTCTCGGGGGCTGCACAGGTGTTCCTTCAGATAGATGTTCCCCTTAGATGTTCCTGGTGCATGTTGTCTCTCTCCTCCTTTATAGTCCTCTTCCACCAATCCTAACTCTGCTACCCACACGCCGAGTACGCTGCTCTCCTCCAATCAGGAACAGCTCCTGCAGCTTGTCAAGTTGGTGAGAGGCAGCTGTGTAGAAGTTGTTTACTCCTCTCCCAGCGCCATATTGTGGGAGAGCAGATGCATAGAATAAGTCTTAATTCCAGTAACTTAGTCTAGTCCGAGTTGCTCCCCACAGGTAATGGCTTCCCTTCCTTCTGCCTCTTCCTTCTCTGATCTGTTAGTTTCTCTTGTAATCATTTTCCCAGTAAACCACTTGCATTTAAACCAGGGTCTCCAGGTCTGTTTCTGACATGGGCCAGTCTAAGGCAGCAGTGTTCTTCCTACCTTACCTCGTTTGGAAAATTAAATATGCTGGTAGTTAGAATAGTGGGAAAATTTTTCAAGAAGATATTACCTATCTTCACTCTCACAAGCACTTGATACCCATCGTCTGTTTTAATTTTCTGAACCAAAACAGGAAGTTGGGGCTGGATTATCCTCAGGTCTTGAACAAGAAAACTGGAGTGGGAAAGTGTTTACATGTCTGGCTCAAGAGTTCTTACATAATAAAAAGAAGGTTGGCTTTGCATCTAAAACCCATGTTCTAAATCTAAAACCCACTGCCCTCTTGTTGTGCAAGCTGGAGTGCTGTGGAGTGCACAGGAACCATGTAATGAGATACTACATGCAGTCTGTACTGAGAACACAGAATTCCCCAGAGTTTGTTACATGCTGCCTGGGGTCCCACATGAGAGGGTCTATGTCTCTGCTGTTTTGTCAGCAGCTTGCCCAGCTCCTGTCACATCACCAGTGTGTGTCTGCTGAATGTATGGATGCATCTCCAATCTCCTCCATGGATTACAGTTCTTTGCTCACAGACTCTGCTCAAATTTCTTCTACTTTCTCATTTTCGTTAATCAGTCTCATTTCTCCGTAGGCACTCGTTAGGAACTTGTTGAAAGGCTGTTTTGCCAGGCTAGTTACTGATATTTTCTGAGCTGTCTCAAGTTGCCCCAAGGTATCTCTCCTAAGCTTGAGCAGAGGCAGAAGACAGGGAGAGGAAGCCGCCCAGGGAGGGACTCTGCTCTTTGGTATGGGAACGCTTCCTTCGCTGGGTTCTTCCCTAGAGGCTGTTGTATACTCATTCAAGGAAGCCAGCTAAACATTTATATGCATTATTTTACTCGTGTATGTAATCTCTCAGAAGTAGTAGTCATGGATGGATGGCTGAATTGGGGAAGATCAAGAAATGAAATTATTGACTCGAGATTGTGCATCAAAATAGTGATAATTCTATAATAATATGAACTGAACTTGTCCCATTTCCTGTGGCTAGAGCTCTAAGTAAACACCAAAATGTGCTAGAGTGGAGTGTATTTTTTTTAAATACTGAGGAAATTATATTACCTACACAGGGTGCTTTTATAAGAAAATCCTTTGAATAAATTGTTTTCTTCCCTGTGGACCTATTCCCCACCCTTGAAAAAATTAGACATTGTTGAAAAAACACAGGGGTAAGGTGCTATATTTCAGGGTGAGGAAAGTGGAGACTTGAAGAAAAGCAAGACATTAGCTTAAATGGGATCATTTTTGTAAAATATTAGTCATAATGCCTGGCAGTAGTAAATATTCCGTGAATGTGAGTCCTCGTTATTTGTGTTACCATTTTTACAGTGACATGCTAATAGTTTAAGCTGCAAAGGGAGCCACAGCACATGTTCAACAGCCTCACGGAGCATGACCTCCAGGCCCCCAAGGGACCCACTGGTGCGTTGTATGGAAATCTTTCTGCTTTGCGAGCCCAGCTCAGCACTTGTTAGCTTTGCAGTTCTTGGAAATTCGCTTGACAGACATAGTGGTCAGTTCTAGCTCCCATAACAAAATAATATGAACTAAATAACTTCATCAACAAAATCTACTGGTTCACAGATCTGGAGGCTGGAAGTCTGTGGTTGGGGTGTCAGCATGGCAGGGTTCTGGTGAGGACCCTCACCCTGACCGGCACACATCTGCCTTCCCGCTATGTTCTCACATAGGCAGGGCAGGCAAAGAGAATGTGTTTGGCACATGTCCTGGTCTCTCTGATTCTTAGAAAGCCTCTACTCCGATTCTGAGGATGCTACCCTCATGAGCTAATGCAACCCCAATTTCTTCCCAGTGGCCTGATCTTCAGATATCATCACATTGGGAGTTAGAGCTTCAATGTACAAATTTAGGTGGAATACAAATGGTCAGTCCATCAGCACAGATTTTCAGTTTCTGTTTCCCCAACAGAAGTCTCTACTTTAGAACAAGAGATGCTCTCTTCCTCTGGATTTTTGTGTCACTGTATAAGGCTAGCCGTGAGGGTGGCTGTGAAGTAGCTAACCCAGACTGGGGAGTGAATACACACTGTATTCCCTTACCCACCTCTGGGGTAGTGTACCCTAGGGTCCAGTCACTCCTCTGACATAGCCCATCAGAGGCCTTGAAGCTGGAGGGAGAATCAGTGTGATGATCATTGCTACTCTGAAGTTTTGCTTCTCTTTCTGTCTAATGAGCTCAGGTCAGAGGCTTTGGAAAATCCCAGTAGTCATCAATTTCTCTCCCAATGAGTGTTTCATGTTAATACTAAATTGACTTCTTCAAATAATTTCTGTTCTACATAGTATGTAGAATTTGAGGAGCAATAAAATTATTAAATCTAATTAAAGCTCTGAAAAATATTCTTAGGACCAGATTTGATTATACGGTTATTTATCATAAATTGTAAAAGATATATTCTAATGTTTCTCACACCTCTGTTGATGATTCTCATTAGATACTCTCTTGAACTTATTAAAAGAGTTCAGTGCTTTCTAATTTCAGAAAATGAAGTAGCTACAATTACATGGAGAATACTCATGAAAGTAGGATAGGTTAAGCAAGTTGACAAATTATCCGAAAGTAGTGTGCAAGTTTTACTCAGAGAACAATAAAATTGTTAAAATTGATTTTGACCAAAGAACAGAGAGGAATGTACTCAACATTGAACTGAAGAAGACTCTCCCATGTCCTCTTTCACTACTGGCTTAGCAGGTACATTTTGCTCCCTGGTTGGCCAATCCTCTTTCTGGAATATGTATCATAGATCTTTGTTGATCAGCATCATAGTAGTATGAACAAAAGACTAAAATTAACAGTTACTACACTAAGACTTTGAAGGTCACTTTGAGTGAAAAAAAATAAAGCAGTGGAGAAACAAGGGAATTAGTTGTCAGCTTAATAGCTTCAGGCATTTTTATTTTCTTTAACAATACTCCTTATATACTTGAGCATTGTGTTAGCAAATTAATAGCGGGAACTGGCAGAAGCTGCTTTGCAGTTCTGCTCTATATCCTATTCAACTTCTAAAATCTCCAAAGTATCTGTCCAAGCATGGCTTGTGCGGAGAAGAGTACAAGACTAAATAAAACACACATGATGCAGAAGAACTCATTGCAATGATTGCTTTTAAAATGTTACTGAAGAAAAGGAAGAAAAAAATCTACAGTACACAGAATTTGTCTCTGAAATTCTTGGAAGACAAATTGACTTTGTTCATGTAATCTGGGCAATACAATGATGGCCTCCTCATAGGAACATTTTGTAGAAAGAATGCCTGCCATCTGAGTGCTGCAAATCACCAGACACTTTCCAGATATCCATATTGTTTGCATATTTAGGACAGACTATCTCTAGAAATCTATTTTGCTGGACTTCAATATATGCACAAAATTATGATAGGAAAACTTACTAAGTGATTAGTATGCTTCTTATCTGAAATCCTGAGAAACACCCTTTTTTATGCCGTTGTCTTCTCCCGGTGATTGCTGGCAGAACAAGCCAGGATTTGTAGAGTGGCTTTCTGGCTTGCTCTCCCCTTCATGGCTAGGAAGTAGACCACCTCTTCTAGAATGGGGAAGATGGGAGCCGTCCTAATTGAAGAAGTGATAGAACAAAGTAATAGTTGCAATGCTGTGTTTGAAACCATGCTTAAAATGTTATCCAAAATTAGATTCTTTTGGTGATTAAAAAGAAATCTCTCCCTCGCAGGAAAATGTCACAAACACAGAGGCTAAGAAGAGGGCAGAGAAAATCTAGGATTGTGCTGTTATCTGACCCATAAGGGTGGGATAGATTTTCTGAAGTGCAGGGCGATACATTTCATTCCTTTCACTGCTGCAACAAATTCCTATAAACTCAGTTACTTAAACAACAAAGATGAATTGTCTGATAGTTCCAGAATTTGGGAGCTGGAATGAGGCCCACTAAGCTGCAGTCTGGGAGTTGTGTTTCTTCTGGAGGCAGGGAACAATGTCCCAGGGTGACAGAAATAAAGCATGAGTCTGTTGGCCACACATCAGAGGGCCAATTACCGGAAATGCAGACTTCTTTTTTCCTTTGATAGGAGAGAAAGGTTTTTTCCGAGCTGGTCAAGGAAGGGGTCACGCTCAAATCAGGCTTGCCTAAAGGAGCTGCAGGCAGAGGCTGGGAAAGCCCTTCGGGATTGGGTCGGAGGGAGCTGCGGTGCAGAAAGGCTGGCTTGGAATCGGCCAGGCCTGCACAGTGTGACACGTGGAGGAGCTTTCCTGAGGACGCAGAAATGTCACGGGCAGTCTGCTATCAACAAGAAAGCAGAGAACGTTGCTCTGACTTTAGAGAGACTGCCTGCCATGCTTGGCTCCTGCTCCTCTTCCCCTGGTTCCAGGTCGCATTCCTCAAACTACAGCCCGCATGGTTGAACCACTGTCTGTTCTAGCTTTGGCTCTCCTAAGATTGACATGCAAACCTTCGTCCCAGTGCACTGAGAGGTCTTCAAAGGATGTGGACCTCCTCCTTCCAGGCCTACGGCATTCTGATCAACAAGCTGCGTGACATAGTTTGTCCTGCAGCGAGTCACTGGTACTTCTCCCTTGGGAAACTGTTGCAGCACCTGTCTGAGATCTCTGAAACAGAGCCACTGCTCCCAGGGCATCCCCTCCATGTGATCCCTGCGTAGTTGTCTGCATTCACCAGGGGTGCTTGTAGTACTGTTCACGAGCTCTTGCTTCTCACAAAGTACTTGCAGGTAGACCTTGGTGTTTAAACTAGAGAATAGTTTTTCTTTGTGATGTTGTTTCTCCCTCTCTAACAAATGAGCTAAAAATATGGCGAATGAACACCTAGAGATTAAAGACTAGACAAAGTTAGAATTGCATTTTGAATATGAGTGGAGCTCATAAATATTGGTAAAATGATTTTAAAAAACGGAATTCCAGGTAGGGGACAATAGAAGAAAAAAATGCATTTGCTTAACTTACGGGGAAAAAACTCTAGGAAAGGAGTTCTATGCCGCGGCAGACCTCAGGAAGCCATTGTCAATCATGAGTCTTAGAGACAATGAGAGCAAAATGTTTGCAGATAAACCCAAAGCATGGACACCAGCAATGCAGTGTTGTTGTCATTACGGAGTTAGTCAAGAGGAAAACCAGGGCCACAGTTCTATGTAAACTGACAAGAGAGGCAAAAATCAATGCAGATGACTTGGAAGTTGAAAGTCAAAAGCCCTGGCTGACAGCGTGAACATCCCACACAGAGGAGGATGTCCTCAGATGGAAATGAGCGCTTGGTTTTAAGTAGCTCACGGTTGGCAGACGGAACCATCTGCCATGCTAATCACTTATTAGCAATGCCGTGGCTTCAGTTTGGGAGAAAGCAGAGAGTTAAACTCAACCTTTAAAGTTTTCATCCTAGCCGTGTAACAACTTTCAGACAAAGGAGCAAGGATTGTGGTGTTTTATTTATTTATTTTCAACTACTAATGAGAAAAAACATTAAAAACAGAATTTTTTTTACAATGTATGTATAGATCTCTAACCTGTATCAAATAACTCCTGGTAAAACTTAATGCATAATAAAAGTAATTCTAAAATCCAATAGAAAACAAAACAATTGGAGGTATTGAAGTAAGGCATAAGTCAAAAGGTTTGAATTTCCTGTGGTTCTGGCGTTAGCTACATAAACAAGATAGGCCACTTAACTTTTATGGCTTTGGTTTTTATCATGTATAAAGTGGAGATGATGCCCATCTCGCTGGGTTTTTATGAAGATGAAATGTGGCCATAGATTGGAAATAGGTTGCTTGCCTTGCACTCTGCTGGCTCCCCATCAAGGATTTTTTTTTTTAGTGTTTTTTGATGTGTTTCTCTTCATCTTCCTGCTCACTCTCAGTCCTCCTTTGGTGGAAGGTAATAGGTATTAGATTAATAAATTGAACTCTAGACAAGAAAAAGCCAGCGAGTCCTGCCAGTGTTGATGAAGTCAGGACATTCTGTTGAAATAATTCTGGATAGCATACCTGAAATTTTTTCTGTGAAGAAGAGAATCCCATGTTTCTCAGGAAGAAGGTGTATTCCTTAGCAGTTATCCTGGCCAATAAGAAAGACGAGTGACCCAATTTTTCAGCCTGCAGCAGTAGTAGGAGTGGGTCATGCAGCAGTCATGTTGAAACCTGAAGACTTGCGTCTGCCCACTGAACAGCAAGGCAATCACTTGACACAGAGGAAGCGGAAGAAGGCAGGTGCTGTTTTGGAAAGCACAGAGTGAAGCAGCCAGGCGTGGGATGGCAGCACAGGGTCTCAGGCTTGATGAGGAAGTTGAAGGGTCTGGAATGCTTGGGGCCCTCCTTCGAGTGGTCCGTGATGTGTCCTCCTGGGAGTTTAGGTGACTGCCAAGTGGGCCTCCTTCAGGCAGGTGTAGTTTTTCTTTCTCGGAGCCTGGGTTTCCAGAACCTCTGCCAAGAAGGAACGTGGAGATGCCATCGACCACAGGAAGAAGCGCCTTCCTGAGTCTTGCGCTCAGCAGCCGGTTGCGCCGCCCGCTGAGACTTTAAGCTAAGGGGCAGGGGATGGGGGGAGACTCCGTCACCTGATCGTGTCTAATACCCACATCAGGGGTGTGAAGGACAGGGTTCCCTTTCAGTCACGCTCCTTCCTGGCACCGCCGGCTCCTTCTGCATTGCCCAATCCTAGCAGTGGAGCCACAGACTTTCCATTCTGCAGCGGTGACTGAAACTGTTATTCCAAGGAAATTTGAAGAGAACATTTCCGTATTTAGGTGTAAATGACAATATCTTGGTGTAAGAGTCTATCTTCTGGTGCTTGAATTTATCCTAGGATTCTCAGTGCTGCTGCTTTATACAGAAATGATCAAGTGGTATTTCTTTCATAAAAGTTCTATTTGTATGATGGGCACAGTGACACACACATACACACACACACACACACACACACAGAGGAGGATGCAGGGAAGAGAGATCTTCCATCTGCAATTTCACTTCCCACATGGCCGCAGCAGCCAGAGCTGGGCCAAGCTGAAGCCACAAGCCAGGAACTCCATCAGGGTCTCCCATGTGGGTGGCAGGGGCCCAAGCACTTGGACCATCTTCTGCTGTTCGCTCAGGCACTTTAATGGGAACTGGATCATAAGTGGAATAGCAGGTGTATAAACTGGCACTCATATGGGATGCCAGTATCACAGGCAGAGGCTTAACCTGTGCCACAACAGGTGCTGAATAACATTTCTTTACTTAATTGCTTCTTGATGTTTTTATCAGTTGAACACTTGTATACGCACCTATATGTGTTAAATGCTATATTTATAGTCTCAATTCAAAGACCATAAAACAATTGTACCTAAAAATAAAATAAGCTTGAGGTTGGTACAAACACCACGTAATGATTTCAAGTGACTTTTAAAAAAATGCCAGCACCTATGAACAAATACTTTTCAAAAATTTGTAGGAATGAAAACTGCATACAAATTTTAGTTATTGATTTTTTCTTTTTGGTTTCATGAAATAAAGTTTCATTGTCATTATTAAGAATGCAGACATTTTATCCTGTTGGCATCATGATTTAGTAGAATATTTAATATTTAATTCTTAAATGTGCTCAACAACACTCCTCAGAGTCCCTTGGGCAAACAGCAGTGTGTACTGCAGATGCATGAGGAAGAAAGAGCCAACCTACCCGCGTTCTGACTTGCTGGTCGTTTAAATCCTTCACACCTCAGTGCGGGAATGGACTGCTCAGTACTGGGAAGCACAAGGCTACTTGCATGTTATAGATTTGTCATTAAATTAAAATGTGAAATGTCACTGAAAACTTCCATAATTAAAGATTTTTAAAAATGTATAACCTCCATGCATTAAGTAAAACTATTTTTTGCTGTTGTTGATCTTGGTAATGACCTTATTCTAGACCATTACATAGTATTGAGTTTTGAAGTGGCAGCAAAGGAACAAGTCCCTCCAAAATCCATCCCATTGATTTCCATTCATGCAGATGCAGTAAGTTTTACATGGGTGATGTTTCTCTTCCCGAGTGGATTACAGTCAGACTGAGGAGCAGCGTTCCACATACTGCTCAAATCCACTTTCCCACGCACACATTTCCAAGGCTTGCTCAGTGGCGGTCTTCTTTGTTGTCGTCCTTTTTTTTTTTTTTTTTTTTGAAATGGCGTGTGTGGCGGGGGAGGGAGGAACAGTGAGAAATTGAAACCTTCTATCTGCTGGTTCATTGCCAAATGCCCACAACAGCCAGGGCTGGGCCAGGTCATAGCCAGGAGCCTGGAACTCCATCTGGGTCTCCCACCTCAGTGACGGGGCCCAAAAACATGAGCCTTCAGCTGCCGCTTCCTGGGTTTGCGTTATCAGAAAGCCGGATCAGAGTAGAGTAGCTGGGTCTCTGACTAGGCATTCCAATGTAATACATGGCACCTGAAGCAGTAGGTTATCCATCGCTGTACCAAATGCCCACCCCTTGTGTATTCCTGAACAAACACTCTGACAGCTTGAATTCTATCATGTAATGAGCTTTCTTTCTTTAAAATTGTGTTGCTATCCTATAATGATTTACATTAATGATGAGCTTAGGTACAAAGAATTACAAGAACATATCATGATTGCAAACTTAGAAAGAAATAGGAGAAGACAGTGTGACACATTTATTAAATATCAAATAGATTCGGGAATGTGAAACTGTAAAGATAAAATCTACCTTGCATTTTACCCCGACTGGGAAGCAGGGAGGCAGCTGGCTGCTTACGTTGGTAGTTCTTGATGCTCTTGCAAAGATGACACTACCTGTCTATGCAGGCTGCAGTCAAGTCAAGAGGGGGAGTCTCAGTCTTGGAAAGTTTGAGAGCTTGACAAGTCAACCAAAATCTTCTGGTTTTATTTGCCACTATATATCCTCAGGTTTTAACAATTTTCCATTCCAGAAATTTCTGCGAAGCAGCAGATCTGCTTCTAGAGTCAGTTTCCTTACGCTCTCTCCCGGGAGCTCCGTAGTCACTGCTCTATTCAAATGGTCATTTTCCCCCAAGTCCGTAGGCTGACACGGATTTCAGTTGTTTAATGAGTGGCATCATTCAGCTCATCTGAGCCTTTTGAAAGTGCCCAATTCATCCCCGCGTCACTTTCCATCTCCATCCTTACTTGCCACTTTCTACGTTAGATTGACAGCCAAGATCTACACATTCTAATTCTATGCTCAGTTTTCCATCCATTTCTTCTTTTTCATTTACACTCCAATTGCTTGATTTGGGGGCTCCATTGCCTTGTCTCTGGATCACTCTAAAGGGATTTATAACATATCTCTCTGCTCTGTCATATTTCCTTCCCATTTTTTATATGATTATAATCTTGGAAAACAAAAACCTTGTCATGTTACACCTCTCCACCTTTTGCTTAAATTCGTTGACTGGCTTCTAAGAGATTCTGAAAAAAATGTCAGTATCAAACAAGGACTGTATTATTAAATTTTGGCTAAAATTAAGGGGACCAATGGACCTCATTCTTCCCACCTATACAATAGTAGGATTTCATTAGATAAGCTCTAAGAACTATTCCATCTCCCCAAGTTCTATGAATGATGAAATTTCTCTGTATTCTGTTCCTGGCACCAGGACACCCCATCTCTCCACTACTGTGTACTTTCTGTATCTCTGATGCCTAGCTTATAAGAGATGAATAAGGTTATTGAGTCTTAGGATAATTTTGTGAATGTTAATGACCGAGGACACCATGGAAACAGGATGCCCTATGTTAAGGCTGCCTCTGCAAGGAACTGCAAGATTTTCCAGATGACTGCTGACCAGGATAGTACTTTTCCAGTGTTGCTCCTATTCATCCATCTCACTTCATCACAACTCAAATGTAGCAGTCAGTGATCAGTGCTATAAAAGAGGCCGTAAGGAGATGGTTGATGCCCGTCTTTCTAAAGTCTCTATCTTCTTGATGTCACAGATCTGTTGACATTTCAGACTGCACAGGCAACACCATCAAGTGAAACAATGTCCACTCAAACATGTGTATCCACATGACTCAAGTCAACTCAAATCTCTACTTGCGCAAAAACTCCAGGTTTTATGTTACACTGACTGATAGGAGGGACAACACTGATAGGAGACTACGATCATCAGCATTCTGATACTGAAAATTATTCTGGGGGCTGGTGCTATGGCGTAGTGGGTAAAGCCGCCGCCTGCAGTGCTGGCATCCCATATGGGTGCCGGTTTGAGTCCTGGCTCATCCTCTTCCAATCCATTTCTCTGCTATGGACTGGGAAAGCAGTAGAAGGTGTCCCAAGTCCTTGTGCCCCTGTACCCATGGGGGAGACCCAGGAGAAGCTCCTGGCTCCTGGCTTTGGATTGGCCCAGCTCCAGCTGCTGCGGCCATTTGGGGAGTGAGCCAGCAGATAGAAGACTTATTCTCTATCTCTCTGCCTCTCTCTGTAACTCTGCCTCTTAAATACATTAACATTAAAAATATTATTCTGAAAATAATTGTTAATAGGTTTTATTGTATCTATTAATTTTAAAAGATAATCAAAACTGTATACATCTATTCAGACTTAAGAAAGTTGATATAAGTAGGTCAGAGTTTCTCAGTGTTGGTACTTTTTTTTTTTTACCTTTTACTTAATGAATATAAATTTACAAAGTACAGCTTATGGATTACAGTGGATTTCCCCCCCATAACTTCCCTCCCACCCGCAATGCTCCCATCTCCCGCTCCCTCTCCCCTTCCATTCATATCAAGATTCATTTTCAATTATCTTTATATACAGAAGATCAATTTAGTATATATTAAGTAAAGATTTCAACAGTTTGCACCCACACAAAAACACAAAGTGTAAAGTACTGTTTGAGTACTAGTTAGAGGATTAATTCACATTGAACAACACATTAAGGACAGAGATCCTACATGAGGAGTAAGTGCACAGTGACTCCTGTTGTTGACTTTACAAATTGACACTCCTGTTTATGGCATCAGTAATCTCCCTATGCACCAGTCATGAGTTTCCAAGGCTATGGAAGCCCCTTGAGTTCTCCGACTCTTATCTTGTTTAGACAAGGTCATAGTCAAAGTGGAGGTTCTCTCGTCCCTTCAGAGAAAGGTACCTCCTTCTTTGAAGACCTGTTCTTTCCACTGGGATCTCACTCACAGAGATGTTTCATTTAGGTTGGTTGGGTTGTGTGTGTGTGTGTGTGTGTTTGCCAGAATGTCTTGTCTTTCCATGCCTAAAATACTCTCATGGGCTCTTCAGCCAGATCTGAATGCCTTAAGGGCTGATTCTGAGGCCAGAGTGCTGTTTAGGACATCTGCCATTCTATGGGTCTGCTGTGTATCTTGCTTCCCATGATGGATCGTTCTCTCCCTTTTTTATTCTATCAGTTAGTGTTAGCTGACAGTAGTCTTGTTTGTGTGATCCTTTTGACTCTTAGACCTATCATTATGATCAATTGTGAACAGAAATTGATCACTGGGACTAGTGAGATGGCATTGGTACATGCCACCTTGATGGGATTGTATTGGAATCCCCTGGCACATTTCTAACTCCACCGTTTGGGGGTGAGTGCGAATGAGCATGTCCCAAATTGTACATCTCTTCCCTCTCTTATTCCCACTCTTGTATTTAACAGGGATCACTTTTCAGTTAAAGTTAAACACCTAAGAATAATTGTGTGTTAATTAGAGTTCAACCAATAGTATTAACTAGAACAAAAAAATACTAAAAGAGATAAAGTATTAAATTGTATATCAACAGTCAGGACAAGGGCTGATCAAGTCACTGTTTAAGAGGGTTGGTTGTTTTGTTGTGGAGTTTATTGAGCTCTTTGTAGATTCTGGTAGTCAATCCTTTATCTGTTGCATAGTTTGCAAATATTTTTTCACATTCTGTTGGTTGCCTCTTCACTTTCCTGTTTCTTTTGCAGTACAGAAACTTCTCAATTTGATGCAATCCCAATAGTTCATTTTCGCTTTGACTGCCTGTGCTTCTGGGAAGTTTTCCAAGAAGTCTTTGCCAGTGCCAATATCTTGCAGGGCTTCTCCAATGTTCTCTAATTATTTGATGGTATCAGGTCATAGATTTAAATCTTGAATCCATGTAGAGTGAATTTTTGTGTAAGGTATAAGGTAGGGGTCTTGCTTCATGCTTTTTCATGTGGAAATCCAGTTTACCCAGCACCATTTATTGAATAGACTATCCTTACTCCAGGGATTGGTTTTGGATCCTTGATCAAATATAAGTTGGCTGTAGATGTTTGGATTGATTTCCGGTGTTTCTATTATGTTCCATTGGTCTATCTATCTGTTTTTGTACCAGTGCCATGCTGCTTTGATTACAACTGCCCTGTAGTATGTCCTGAAATCTGGTATTGTGATGCCTCCAGCTTTGTTTTTGTTGTACAAGATTGCTTTAAAAGTCTTCTGTGCCTTTATATGAATTTCAGCATCATTTTTTCCAGGGCTGAGAAGAAGGTCTTTGGTACTTTGATTGGTATCGCATTGAATGTATAAATTGCTTTTGGGAGAATGGACATTTTGATGATACAGATTCTTCCAAAATCCATGAGCATGGAAGATTTTTCCACTTTTTGGTATCCTCTTCTATTTGTTTAAGATTTTGTAATTCTCATCGTAGAGATCTTTAACGTCCTTGGTTAAGTTTATTCCAAGGTATTTGATTGTTTTTGTAGCTATTGTGAATGGGATTGATCTTAGAAGTTCTTCCTCAGCCGTGGCATTGCCTGTGTATACAAAGGCTGTTGATTTTTGTGTATTGATTATATATCCTGCTACTTTGCCAAACTCTTGTATGAGTTCCAATAGTCTCTTAGTAGAGTTCTTTGGATCCCCTCAATAAAGAATCATATCATCTGCAAAGAGGGATAGTTTGACTTCTTCCTTCACAATTTGTATCCCTTTAATTTCTTTTTCTTGCCTAATAGCTCTGGCTAGAACTTCCAGAACTATATTGAATAGCAGTGGTGAGAGTGGTCATCCCTGTCTGGTACCAGATCTCAGTGGAAATGCTTCCAACTTTTCCTCATTCAATAGGATGATAGCTGTGGTTTTTTCATAAATTGCTTTGATTGTATTGAGGAATGTTGCTTCTATACCCAATTTGTTTAGAGTTTTCATCGTGAAAGGGTGTTGAATTTTATCGAATGCTTTCTCTGCATCTATTGAGATAATCATGTGGTTTTTTGTCTGCAGTTTGTTAATGTGGTGTATCACATTAATTGATTTGTGAATGTCGAACCATCCCTGCATACCAGGGATAAATCCCACTTGGTCTGGGTGGATGATCTTTCTGATGTGTTGTTGCATTCTATTAGCCAGAATTTTATTGAGGATTTTTGCGTCTATGTTCATCAGGGATATTGGTCTGTAATTTTCTTTCATTGCTGCATATTTCTCTGGCTTAGGCATTATGGTGATGCTGGCTTCATAGAAAGAATTTGGGAGGATTACCTCTCTTTCAATTGTTTGGAATAGTTTGAGAAGAATTGGAGTCAGTTCTTCTTTAAATGTCTGGTAGAATTCAGCAGTGAATCCATCTGGTCCTGGGCTTTTCTTTGTTGGGAGGGCCTTTCTTACTGTTTCAATTTCTGTCAGTTATGGGTCTGTTTAGGTTTTCGATGTCTTCCTGGTTCAATTTATGTAGGTTGCATGTGTCCAGGAATCTATCCATTTCTGATAGGTTTCCCTGTTTGCTGGCATACAAGTCCTTGTAGTAATTTCTGATGATTCTTTTTAATTCTGTGGTGTCTGTTGTTATGTTTCCTTTTTCATCTCTGATTTTATTGATTTGGGTCTTTTCTTTTCTTTTTTTAGTTAGTTGGGCCAATGGGGTGTCAATTTTCTTTATTTTTTGAAAAAACCAGCTCTTTGGCTGATCTTTTGTAATTTTTTTTTTTTTTTGGATTCAATCCTGTTAATTTCTTCTCTGATTTTAATTATTTCTCTTCTAGTTTTGGGTCTGGTTTGCTGCAGATTTTCTAGTTCCTTGAGATGCATTGAAAGCTCATTTATTTGGTGCCTTTCCAATTTCTTGATGTAGGCACCTATTGCTATAAACTCCCTTCTTTACACTGCTTTTGCTGTATCCCATAAGTTTTGATATGTTGTGTTGTTATCCTCATTTACTTCCAGAAAGTTTTTGATTTCTCTTTTGATTTCTTGAATGACCCAGTGTTCATTCAGGAGCATGTTGTTCAGTCTCCATGTGTAGTGTTGACACTACTGACTTTGGACAGAACAGTCTCTCTTAGGAGGTAGTTGTCCTGTGCATTATAGCAAAGTTACCAGAAGGCTTGGCCTATTTACATTATATGCCTATAGCATCTTTTTCCTAGATATGACAACCAGAAATATCTGTAGGTATTCCCAAATGCCCCCTATGCAGTAGGGGCTGCAAGATTGCTCTTGATTGAGAATTACCAATGCAGATAGAGATTTATTTATTTATTTGAAAGGCAGAGTTAGAGAAAGCAGAGGCAAAAAGGGAGAGTTCTTCCATCCACTGGTTCACTCCCCAAATGGCCGCAGCAGCTGGAGCTGGGCCAATCCAAAGCCAGGAGCCAGGAGCTTCTCCTGGGTCTCCCCCATGGGTACAGGGGCACAAGGACTTGGGACACCTTCTGCTTTCCCAGGATGTAGCAGAAAGCTGGACTGGAAGAGGAGCAGGCAGGACTCGAACTGGCACCCATATGGGATGCCAGCACTGCAGGTGGTGGCTTTACCTGCTTCGCCACAGTGCTGGCCTCCTAATTGTTTTTTGATAAGTCACTAGGAGTTAGTTTTTCATTTCTTAAGGAAACACCTGAGAATGGTAATTTATATTTTTTAAAAAAGGCTTATTTAGCTTACAGTTTTGGAGACTAAGAGTCCAGACAGCATGGCAGTGGCCCCATTGACTGTCACATGATGGTAGAAGGTATTATGGAACAAGCACGTGTGACAGGGAGACATCACCTAGAGACCCGGAGAGCCACAGTGTGAGTCCCGCATCAGCCTTGCTGCTTTATAAAAACTTGTTCTCACAAGAATAACTTATTGACTCCCCAACACCAGTAGTGATCCCTACCAAAGTCAATGTCCCTCAGTGACCTCTATCAGCTTTTTCGTCTTCATGTTTCTACCGCCGCGCATGCTGCCACACTGGGAATGAAGCCTCCAGCCCAAGCACCCCAGGGGACGTGCTCAGACCGCAGCACTGACATGTTACTGAGCTGCTTTTCAAGAGCAGACAAGAGGTACGTGTTGATTTTTTCCCCATAGCATGAACACATTCTTTATTTCTATGGGAAAGAAAAATTAAAAAGAAATAATGCATAAACTCTGGTATTCTCAACTCGGTGAGCAAACATTTTCTATTGTGTTCTTGAATAGGAGTGTTTCAATAGCAAGTTTCTTTCTCTATTGTTTAGCCTTCCCTGCTCATCAAAGGAAATATCACATAAAGATATTAGCTAGATATCAAGGACTAATCATAACCAAGTATAAATAGAAAATGAATTCTCCTGGGGCAAAAAGAGATGAGAAACAGGACAAAGTAGGACAGGACAATCAGATTCCTTCCACTCTATTAACTCAGCAATTATAGTTCTTACTATGGACCAAGAAATCTGTAGAATATTTGAAATGTTAATTCATGTAAACCTCCTCACAATGTGGTATCATAGGTGCCATTATTACTTCTATTTCACAGTTGTGGAAACTGAGGCTCATAAAGATTCAGTAAACCAAAATCACACAGCTAGTAATTGACAGAGCCAGAGTGTGAACCCAGCTAGGTTGGCCACTGGGACTGTCTTTCTAACAACTGAACTTTACGATGTATGGTAAGTCAGATAGTATGGATTCTACCCTCAGCTCCTGTGTTTCAACCCCCTCCTCCATTCCATCTGCGCTTTCTGCCTGTCCAAGGACGCACCCTACAACTTACTCTGAGATGGAGTTATGCCTGTGTAACATTGGCTAGTGTGGGCTCTTGGTATCAGTCCCTGTGGGAGAGGGGAGGAAGGAAGAAACTGAGTTCCATTTGCAAAAAAGGCCTCTACTGATCCTCTCAGAGGAGTAGTGGGAATGCCTTCTGTGTATTCTCATCTGGAGGCTGGAATAGAGTCTTCTTGTCAGTTCCTAGACCACTCATTGGATGCAGAAAGGGACTATCACTTTGGATAAGACAGCGCTTTTCAACCAAAGGCAATGCTCAGCAAGAGCCCCAGCTGGCAGCCAGCAACTGGGAGGTCGGGTTCAGCACAGCTGCTTTCTTTAACTTTTCCCTGGTTGCTCATGGACCAAACAGAAAGGTATTGGTATTGAGACTGTGGACTGGGAAACTGGTTCCACAGCTTACCGTCAGAGACCTGCTCATGACCTTGAACCACTCCAAGCCTTAGCTTGCTTTCCAAGAATCATGGTGAATCAATACAAAGCCATTATCAACTGTCTACATTTGAGTGTGTCAGGGAAGAAATACAGGTGCACTGTAGCACAGGACTCCATGTGCCTTTGTCTGGGATGAGGCACCTTCTCCTGATGTAATTTTTTCTTCTGCTACTTAGAAGCCTGACCTTGGCTACA
Organism: Oryctolagus cuniculus; assembly: GCF_964237555.1. Classification (NCBI taxonomy): domain Eukaryota; kingdom Metazoa; phylum Chordata; class Mammalia; order Lagomorpha; family Leporidae; genus Oryctolagus; species Oryctolagus cuniculus. The sequence continues at coordinate 59,215,515 of NC_091449.1, forward strand.
AGAATCAAAAAATTCTCCCTCCCCTGGAGGTTTTGTCCCACATTTGTGTTTGCCAATCCAGGGGAAGTGACCTGAGGGACCTCAGATCTGGCTTTCAGTTGTAAGAATTTGGGAGGAAGCAATCAGAGTTGGCAATGCCTTACGGTAACACAGATTTTCTCCAGAATGGATTAGATTCACTGCAGATCAAGTGTGCCTTGAAGGGGGTACCCTCCTCCAGAGGCGACGTGGTGACACTCATTATTTCCATCATGGGCCCTGCCTCTTCTAGTGCCTCATTCCCAGTTGTCCCAGGGATGGATTGGGAAGTGGGGTTGCCTCTCTGAAGGAAACAAGTCCTTCTCATGGCTGAACATCGTACCTTTAATTTCTTCAAACATCACTGTACTCTTCCAGTTTCTCTAGAGGATGCTCCTAGGCATCACCATGGACTCTGCGATGGGCCACTTGGTCTGCAGAGTCTTGACCTGTGAGGGCATTGAGAGAATCGCCTGCAGAGCCTTGACCAGGGGATCCTGGCGGGCACCAGGTTTCATATCAGGCGTTTCCCCTATTGATGTGCAGTATCAAGGCTTGATTGGACGAGGTCTGCTGTTGAGAGGTAGAGGTGGCAGAGTTTGTGAATCATTCTTTGTGTTAAAGAGACATTGCCGTTTAGAAGTTTCCATCTTGATTTTCAACATATCTGATTTCTCATCTTTGATCCACCCATTTAGATGCAAAGACTCGCATCCGGGGAGAGAGAATGGTGTCTATTTGGCCTTGAACTGCTAGAGTCATAACACACATGGATGCTGTTCTGAGGGCTCTGAAGAATCCAGTCGGCTGCAGGTGAAGACGCTTCTGCCAGAAGCTGCTGTTTGAACGAACTGTAGATGCCAAACACACAGTGCTTATGACAGTATGAAGGAAGATGGAGGAAGCAGCTGAGACCAGAGATACCAACAAAGGCTGCTGCACTCCCCGGTTCTCAGATAAGACAGACTGCAAGTCACTTTCTTTACGTGGACTCCAGCCACTCTCACCAACCTTGTGCTTCGTCTTGGAACATCAGCACCTGCTGACTGCCAAATCCCTCTGCTGTTGTACATGAGGAATCAAAGGCAGCTCCTCATTCTATTTTTTAAAAACTGTTTATTTGCAAAACAGTTACAGGGAGATGCAAAGAGGGTGGAGAGAGAGGAGAGAGGGAGAGAGAAAGAGAGATTGATTCCATTTGCTGATTCACTCCCCAAATGGCTACAATGGTCAGGGCTCTGTCCAAATCTCCCATATGAGAGGCAGGAGGCCAAGAACTTGGACCGTCTTCTACTGGAGCATCTGGAACTTGAACTGATAGTCCAACATGGATTCTGGCATCACAAGCAACAGCTTAGGCCAGTGTGCCACAAGGCCAGCCTCAAATAGCTCATAATTCTTAGTGGTTTCTAGTAAAGGAGACCATGAAGGAAGTAACAATTCAGTTTAAATGTGCTTTAATGGATTTGTTGAGAATCCTTGACTCAAAATTCTTATGGCCATGCCTGCTCAAAGTGTAGACAAGCATGCTTTCATTTCTTTTTTTTATTTTTTCTTTTTATTTTTTTTAACTTTTACTTAATGAATATAAATTTCCAAAGTACAGCTTATGGATTACAATGGCTCCCCCCCACACAACTTCCCTCCCACCCGCAACCCTCCCCTTTCCCGCTCCCTCTCCCCTTCCATTCACATCAAGATTCATTTTCTTTTTTTTTTTTTTGACAGGCAGAGTGGACAGTGAGAGAGAGAGAGACAGAGAGAAGGGTCTTCCTTTGCCGTTGGTTCACCCTCCAATGGCCGCCGCAGCCGGGGCGCTGCAGCCGGCGCACCACGCTGATCCGATGGCAGGAGCCAGGAGCCAGGTGCTTTTCCTGGTCTCCCATGGGGTGCAGGGCCCAAGCACCTGGGCCATCCTCCACTGCACTCCCTGGCCACAGCAGAGGGCTGGCCTGGAAGAGGGGCAACTGGGACAGAATCCGGCGCCCCGACCGGGACTAGAACCCGGTGTGCCGGCACCGCTAGGCGGAGGATTAGCTTAGTGAGCCGTGGCGCCGGCCAAGATTCATTTTCAATTCTCTTTATATACAGAAGATCAGTTTAGCATATATTAAGTAAAGATTTCAACAGTTTGCATCCACATAGAAACACAAAGTGAAAAATATTTTGAGTACTGGTTATAACATTAAATCACAATGTACACCTCATTAAGGACAGAGATCCTACATGAGGAGTAAGTGCACAGTGACTCCTGTTGTTGACTTAACAAATTGACGCTCTTGTATATGGTGTCAGTAATCACCCTGGGCTCTTGTCATGAGTTGCCAAGGCTATGGAAGCCTTTTGAGTTCACCGACATCGTGTTTAGACAAGGTCGTAGTCAAAGTGGAAGTTCTCTCCTCCCTTCAGAGAAAGGTACCTCCTTCTTTGATGACCTGTTCTTTCCACTGGGATCTCACTCGCAGAGATCTTTCATTTAGGGTTTTTGTTGTTGTTGTTGTTGTTTTGTTTTGTTTTGTTTTGTTTTTTGCCAGAGTGTCTTGTCTTTCCATGCCTGAAATACTCTCATGGGCTTTTCACCCGCGCCTCCACGTCTTAAGGGCTGATTCTGAGGCCAGAGTGCTGTTTAGGACATCTGCCATTCTATGGGTCTGCTGTGTATCTCACTTCCCATGTTGGATCGTTCTCTCCATTTTTTATTCTATCAGCTAGTATTTGCAGACACTAGTCTTGTTTATGTGATCCCTTTGGCTCTTAGTCCTATCATTATGATCAATTGTGAACAGAAATTGATCACTGGGACTAGTGAGATGGCATTGGTACATGCCACCTTGATGGGATTGTATTGGAATCCCCTGGCACATTTCTAACTACCATTTGGGGCAAGTCAGCTTGAGCATGTACCAAATTGCACATCTCTTCCCTCTCTTATTCCCACTCTTATATTTAACAGCGATCACTTTTCAGTTAAGTTTCAACACCTAAGAATAACTGTGTATTGATTACAGTATACAACCAAAAGTATTAAGTAGAGCAAACAAAAAAATACTAAGAGGGATAATGTATTAAGTTGTTCATCAACAGTCAGGGCAAGGACTGATCAAGTCACCGTTTCTCATAGTGTTCATTTCATTTTAACAGGTTTCCTTTTTGGTGCTCAGTTAGTTGTCACCGATCAGAGAGAATATATGATATTTGTCCCTTTGGGACTGGCTTAATTCACTCAGCATGATGTTTTCCAAATTCCTCCATCTTGTTGCAAATACCGGGTTTCATTGTTTTTGACTGCTGTATAGTATTCTACAGAGTACATGTCCCATAATGTCTTTATCCAGTCTACTGTTGATGGACATTTGGGTTGGTTCCAGGTCTTAGCTATTGTGAATTGAGCTGCAATAAACATTAAGGTGCAGATAGCTTTTTTTGTTGGCCAATTACATTTCCTTTGGGTAAATTCCAAGGAGTGGGGTGGCTGGGTTGTATGGTAGGGTTATATTCAGGTTTCTGAGGAATCTCCAGGCTGACTTCCATAGTGGCTTAACCAGTTTGCATTCCCACCAACAGTGGGTTAGTGTCCCTTTTTCCCCACATCCTCTCCAGCATCTATTGTTGGTAGATTTCGGAATGTGAGCCATTCTAACTGGGGTGAGGTGAAACCTCATTGTGGTTTTGATTTGCATTTCCCTGATTGCTAGTGATCTTGAACATTTTTTCATGTGTCTGTTGGCCATTTGGATTTCCTCTTTTGAAAAATGTCTATTGAGGTCCTTGGCTCATCTCTTAAGTGGGTTGTTTGTTTTGATCTTGTGGAGTTTCTTGATTTCTTTGTAGATTCTGGTTATCAACCCTTTATCTGTTGCGTAGTTTGCAAATATTTTTTTTTTAATTTTTTTGACAGGCAGAGTGGACAGTGAGAGAGAGAGACAGAGAGAAAGGTCTTCCTTTGCCGTTGGTTCACCCTCCAATGGCCACCACGGCCGGCGCGCTGCGGCCGGCGCACCGCGCTGATCCGATGGCAGGAGCCAGGAGCCAGGTGCTTTTCCTGGTCTCCCATGGGGTGCAGGGCCCAAGCACCTGGGCCATCCTCCACTGCACTCCCTGGCCACAGCAGAGGGCTGGCCTGGAAGAGGGGCAACCGGGACAGAATCCGGCGCCCCGACCGGGACTAGAACCCGGTGTGCCGGTGCCGCTAGGCAGAGGATTAGCCTAGTGAGCCGCGGCGCCGGCCTGCAAATATTTTTTCACATTCTGTCGGTTGCCTCTTCACTCTCCTGACTGTTTCTTTTGAAGTACAGAAACTTCTCAATTTGATGCAATCCCAAATGTTAATTTTGGTTTTGACTGCCTGTGCTTCTGGGGTGTTTTCCAAGAAGTCATTGCCGGTACCTATATCTTGCAGGGTTTTTCCAATGCTCTCTAATAATTTGATGGTGTCGGGTCGTAGATTTAAGTCTTTATTATTATTAAAGGGATACAAATTGTGAAGGAAGAACTCAAACTATCTCTCTTTGCAGATGATATGATCCTTTACTTAGGGGACCCAAAGAACTGTACTAAGAGACTATTGGAACTCATACAAGAGTTTGGCAAAGTAGCAGGATATAAAATCAGTGCACAAAAATCAACAGCCTTTGTATACACAGGCAATGCCATGGCTGAGGAAGAACTGCTAAGATCAATCCCATTCACAATAGCTACAAAAAACAATCAAATACCTTAGAATAAACTTAACCAAGGACGTTAAAGATCTCTATGATGAAAATTACAAAACCTTAAAAAAATAGAAGAAGATACCAAAAAATGGAAAAATCTTCCATGCTCATGGATTTTGGAAGAATCTGTATCATCAAAATGTCCATTCTCCCAAAAGCAATTTATACATTCAATGCAATACCAATCAAGATCAAGATACCGAAGACCTTCTTCTCAGACCTGGAAAAAATGATGCTGAAATTCATATGGAGACACAGGAGACCTCAAATAGCTAAAGCAATCTTGTACAACAAAAACAAAGTCAGAGGCATCACAATACCAGATTTCAGGACATACTACAGGGCAGTTATCAAAACAGCATGGTACTGGTACAGAAACAGATGGATAGACCAATGGAACAGAATAGAAACACCAGAAATCAATCCAAACATCTACAGCCAACTTATATTTGATCAAGGATCCAAAACCAATCCCTGGAGTAAGGACAGTCTATTCAATAAATGGTGTTGGGAAAATTGGATTTCCACGTGCAGAATCATGAAGCAAGACCCCTACCTTTCACCTTACACAAAAATTCACTCAACATGTATTAAAGCATGATTTCATTTCAATCACTAATATTTCCCTGTTGTTTTACTGACCCTCCAAATGGAAATAAAAGTTTATTTAGTTATACTTCATTTTCTACTCTATCGCTAAAGCAAAGAAATTTACACTTAAATTATAAGAGAGGCAAAGAGACAGAGAATACCCATCTGCTAGTTCTCTCCCCAAATCCCTATAGTGGCTAGGGTTAGGGTAGGCTTAAACTGGAACCTGGAGCTTAATCCAAGTCTCTCACATGGATGGCAGAAATGCACTTACTTGAGCCATCACCACTGCTTCCCAGGGTCCTCACTAGCAGAATATTGAATTTGGGAGCAAGAACCAGGTGCAAACCCAGTTATTCTGAAATGGAATGTGGACTTAACAAATGTGTTAACCACTAGGACACCTATCCTGAATGTTAGAGTTTTCAAAAATTTGGTTTAGGTCTGGTTGTTTGGATTGGGCTCAGTAAAAACCAAAATAAACATTAAAAACACTATATATATATTATTATATATATAGTGATTTTATTATATATATTTATTTTATTATATATATAGTGATTTTAGCCAAAATTTCAATATAGTGATTTTTTTACGATTTGTTTATATAAATGAATAGATTTCATGTATTTCATAAGTATAATTTTAAGAGCATAATGTTATTCCACACCTCTTCATTCCCTGTCTGCTCCCATCCACCCTCCTCCTTTTTTATTTTAATTTTTGCAGTGATACACTTTGAATTTACTTTATGATTACAAGCTTAATGCTCCACTAAATGAAGAATTCAGTAAGTAACAAGTAGAAAAACCACTGTTCCTCAGGAGTATAGACAAAGCTATAAACAATAATTAAGTCTCAAAATGTCAGTCATACATTAAATGTTCTTAGTAATTTTTTTTATTTTTTTGAAATTTTTTTTGACAGGCAGAGTGGACAGTGAGAGAGACAGAGAGAAAGGTCTTCCTTTGCCGTTGGTTCACCCTCCAGTGGCTGCCTTCCATGGGGTGCAGGGCCCAAGGACCTGGGCCATCCTCCACTGCACTCCCGGGCCACAGCAGAGAGCTGGCCTGGAAGAGGGGCAACCGGGACAGAATCCGGCGCCCCAACCGGGACTAGAACCCGGTGTGCCGGCGCCGCAAGGCAGAGGATTAGCCTAGTGAGCCACGGCGCCGGCATTTAGTAATTTTTAATATCCAGAACCTATAAAGAGCTCAAGATTTTCAACAACAACAAAAACACAACAATCCAGTTAAGAAATGGGCAAAGAACTTGAACAGGTGTTTTTTAAGAGGAAATTCAAATGGCCATTGGACACTTGAGGAAATGCTCAAGATCACTAGCCATCAGGGAAAGGCAAATCAAAACCACAGTGAGGTTTCACCTACTGCCATTAGAATGGCTCTCATACAGAAATCAACAAACTGTTAAGTGCTGGTGAGGATGTGGGGAAAAAGGTACCCTGATCCTCTGTTAGTGGGAATGTAAACTGGTACAGCCACTGTGGAAGACAGTATGCAGATACCTCAGAAATCAGAATGTAGACCTACCTTATGAATCAGTGATCCTACTCCTGGAAATTTACCCAAACCAAAAAAATCAGCACATGAACGAGTTATCTATATCCCCATGTTCATTGCAGCTCAATTCACAATAGCGAAGATAAGGAATCAACCCAGATGTCCATCAACTGTTGACTGGATAAAGAAATTATGATATATATACACTATGGAGTACTACTCAGCTATAAAAGAAAAATGAAATCCTGCCTTTTGGAGCAAGATGGACGCAACTGGTAACCATTATACTTAATGAAACAAGCCAGTCTCTAAAAGACAGATACCATATGTTTTCCCTGATTTGAGTTAACTAATAGAGTATCTGAAAAGTAATATATTAGAGTGAAATTGACATTTTGAGATTCAATGATGGTTTACAACCTTAGACTCTTCCATAGAGGAACAGTGTTTTTGTTTTTTCTCTCTTCATACTACTTGTTGAACTCTTTCACTTACTGTAGGGTTAACTATACGATCGTTAAGTAAACTGAAAATAGATCTTTGTAAAAAATTGAGTGGGAATGTAAGAGGGAGGAGGAAGAAGGGTTAGAGTGTGGGTGGGGGGAGGGAATATCACGATATTCCTAAGTATATATACATAAAATATTTGAAACATATAAATTAAATAAAAATTGTAAAAGAAATAGTTTATGTATTATTTTCCTGATTGAAAGATAGGAAGTTAACAACTGGCACTTGAACCTGATTGCCTACAATGGTAAATATCATGCTATCAAATAATAAAGGACAAAATAATAGGGCACTATTGGTTATCACATTAGTTACCTGGATCAAAACAGCTGAACTGCCAAGGCCTCCTTCAGTCACTCGTTTGTTCAACAAAGGCTGCCCTATTATGTGCAACACTCTCATAAACGTGGTGAGAGGGGCAGATGTGACGATAAAACATCAAATTCCCAATTTATAAAGTCTGCACATGAGCTTTAGTCCTATGCTAATGCAAAGACACTAGGGACTCCTGTATGATCTCATGCTATGAATATTATTAGCTTATAGGGTACCTTATTTAAGTGCTCTTCCAGTTCTGTGCCATCATTCCCTGCAGCTAATACAGTTGGAAATTTTTGGTACTTGAACTTGAGACCAAAAAAAAAAACTATCCCAATTAAATAGGTATTTGGATCCTAACAAAGTGAATATCATCAGTTAAATAGTAAAAAAAATCGAGAATACTATGTGGCAAATACATAAATATATTTGTTTATCTTTTATGTCACAAGCCATAATTCTGTCTTCATGTGTTTATCTGTTTAGGGTTATCAAAACCAAAATCATGCTCATTAAAAATGAGCACGTAAATATTAATGCATTTCAGATAAAGTACCTTTTTAGAATTCTTGGCTATTTCATATATTTTTCCCAGTGAAAATAACAAATAACAAAAAAAGTATGTGACATTTTCAGTATCAGTATTGTAACACTTGGGATTATGGTATTTAAAGTAAGCTGTTAATTTTTAATTAAAAAAAAAAAAAAACAAGGGAAATGGATGTAGCTCTCACTGGAAATGTTTATTTTAATGCAAAATAGGACAAATTATGAGTTGTAAGCAGAGGGACTTAGAGAAGGCAGTTCTGTGCCTTTGTAAGGAACAGACATACTGTTGAAAGGAAGGGAAATGTCTGTGAGAACAACACTGGCTCAACATTCTACTTGGGAGTGCGTGTTTTTGTAAGATGTGCGGAAGCCCAGGTTAGTTTGCCTAAGTTATTTTTGGCCGTATTTAATCTTGTCAGGTTTCCCTGTGAATCTTCAACATTTGACATCTACAGCAGTAAGAGTGACAGAAATTCACTCAGCATTTATTTTACTCTGGTTATCCTTTTCTTTTCACTGTGTTTCATTAGTTTGCTAGAGAGAATCTGTTTTATATATATAAGAAAAGAGCCATACTGGGCCTTTTAGGGAAAGTATGTGAGAATATTGTTGGTTCCCATCACAATATGCTTTTTATAGGATGATATAAACTGGTCCGTCTGTCTGTGGAGCAGAACAAGAGAAATGGCTGGAGTGCATAATTTATTTCTTTGGCTCATGCTCTCAGCAGTGACTACATCATTGCTCTCCGGCAGGCGCATGATTGGTTTCTCTTGATTTTTGTTATACTTCGGATCATTAAGCAATTCACTCTGCTTTCTCCCTGGGCAACAGAATACCATGTGAGCAGTTCAGTTTAGTTTATGTGAACATGTGAACATGGAACTGCCGCACTGAAAAAAGGCAGTACCCAAGCTGGGCTTCAACACTGCTGAACATTGCAATGTGGGACAGAGGTAGGCGTCGATTTAACTGGAGCGTCGCCCTGTGTCTCTGGCAGGATGCTCAGGTCCAGCATCCCGTTGTCATTTGGAAAACGATGTGTTTACTTGCAGATCTCTTAACACTTTGCAAACTGTGTTTCATGCGACATGATTCATGACACTCAGTCCAAAATGATAGATTATTTGGTAGCAAACGCTCTGTTAATAGAAAATGACCCACAGATCAAAGATGAGCTAAGAACACAGGTTTTGAAACTTACATGCTGACATACAAGGACAGAACTGTCAAATTCTGAGGACTTCAGAAGAATGCACGGGAAGAGGCAAGTTGGAAAAGACAACTAGAATTATTACAAGAAATATTCGACTTTTTTAAAGAATTATTCGTTTGAAAGAGATGAACAGGTCTCTCATTTGCTGGTTCACTCCCCAAATGCTTGCAGCTGCAAGGGCTGGGCCATGCCGAAGCCGAGGCTGCCACTTGGATGGCGGGGACCCAGTTACCTGAGCCATCACCTGCTGCCTCCCAGTGTGTGCGTTATCAGGAAGCTGGAATCGGGAACACAGAATCAAATTCGGGCCACTCCAGTAAGGGATGCGAACACTCAAGTGGCATCTTAACTCCTACTCTGAATGACAACCACAGTACAGGGTGTGACCTACTTGGCCCTGGGTTAGACACATACATGTCTATATAAACACTGATTCTAACAATGTTCCTAAAGCAGTATTTTTTCCCCACATTATAGATTTTTAAAAAAAGCAACCTAAGTCTACAAGATGAGCAACAAAACCTGGATCATAATATAATGAATTACATCTGAACTGAAATCTGAGTCTAATTAAGAAGTTTTTCACATTTCCATGCTGTCTCTCATTTGGTTAGGATAATTATAGTGTTGCTGAAGAAAAAAAAAAAAAGACCGTAAAATTCATAGACTTCCTATGGTCCAGATAAAACGGCGATCTCATCTTTTTATGCTTGTAGATCTTTTAGAACCCAGTCTCTAACTTTATGGTGAGTTGTTCACATAATTATAAACCTATAATTTATGACTCAAATTTACCACAAGTATCCATTAGATGATGGATATTTATTCTTTAAATAATTGTTGGAGGCCAAGTACATGCTACTGTCAGTGTGAAATATCAGAATATGGACAGAGTCCTTTATTTTTTTTTTGACAGAGTGGACAGTGAGACAGAAAAGGTCTTTCTTTTCCCATTGGTTCACCCCTCAATGGCCGCTGAGGCCAGCACGCCACACTGATCCGAAGCCAGGAGCCAGGTGCTTCTCCTGGTCTCCCATGTGGGTGCAGGGCCCAAGGACCTGGGCCATCCTCCACTGCACTCCTGGGCCACAGCAGAGAGCTGGACAGGAAGAGGAGTGACCGGGACAGAATCCAGCACCCTGACCAGGACTAGAACCTGGGGTGCTGACGCCGCAGGCAGAGGATTAGCCTAGTGAGCCGCAGTGCCAGCCCAGAGTCCTTTATTTCATATAGGGTTAAACATTTCTGAAAAACATGAGACGACTTTACAAAGTTTGTGGAAAAATACAGAATGTGTGTTGTTAAACTGGGCATGGAGTTCAATTTTTTGCACCAAAATAAACTTTTAATTTCATTTTTCATGAACTTCTTGAAATACTCTTGTATATAAACTTGAATTTGTACTTCTCACCTTGCATTACGATTAATCCTGGAATGCTAAAATAATTAAAAAAAAAAACAACAAATTGACTCTTCTCCAGTCTGGTGTTGCTGATAGGCTTCCTAAACATGACCCCAAATGTGAAACTATGAAGGAGAGGGACAAGTGTTGTAGCACAGCACGTTAAGTTGTGGCTTGTGAATCCCATATTCCATACTGTAACTCTGGTTCCAGTCCTGGATCTCAGCTTCCCATCTGTCTTCCTGCTCATGTACCTAAGGATAAGGTGGAAGGTGGTCCAGTACTTCCATCTCTGCCACTCAGTGGGAGACTTGGAGAAAGTTATTGACGTCTGGTTAGGTTTGGCCCAGCGCCAGCTGTTGCAGTCACTTGGGGAGTGAAGCTGAAGCTGGAAGATCTCCTTCTACTGTCTCTCCCTATCTGTCCCTCTGCCTTTCAAGTAAGTAAATTTAAGGAAAAAAAATGAAGGAGAAAGATCGAGTTCTTTAACGTGGCAGAAACTAACAATACTCATATTGAAGCCATCACCAAAAAATTAAATAGCATATGCAAAACCAGGAAAGCTATTGCTAACCAATATTAAGCAAATGATTAATATTTTCAAGAAATAAAGGGTTTTTAATTTGAAGAAATAGTTAAGTACATAAAGTAGTAATCCCCCCCCAAAAAATGTAAAATGCCAGCAAACATGGAAATATGCCTTGCTTGATTGGCAACCAAGGCCTGGGAATAAGATATATGAGATGCAGCTTTATGCTTCTGTGGCTGACCCACGTAAGAACAGGAAACAACCAGCCTCGCTGGATGTCATTCATCTCAGACCAGTCCTACTGCCTTAATTTGGTGTTACTGTTGCCAAGTTTTTTTAAATTCACATTGGAAGGTCCACCTCACTGGCAAGCTAGTGCTTATTATCATCCCTGAGAGCTGTGAACCAGTGTTCTATGCACAAAATAAATTCCCACAGGGCGACAAATTGAATGATGGGGTTGGTTCATTGTTATCTTTGCTAATCATCTCACAATGCTCAATATCATTGTTCCTTTCTGGGACCTACATGTAGACAGAGATACAGAAAAGGGGTGTCGTACAATGACAGGTGTGCTTCTATATTTTAGTGATTCAGAGAATTCTCATTTTCTCACACCTGAATTTTCCAGTGATAAGGAGTTAATTGCTAAAAAAAATCATGCAATTCAACATGGCTTAAGGTTATCAATTACAAGCTCCATGGAAGACTGACTTCTAACTTTGTGAAGATACTTCCGCATATTCTCTACCCAACACAGATCTTCACTGTTAATTATCATCATTAGCATCATGCAACCCTTACAGTCTCAAAGATTGCCAGGGTCCTTTGAAATGCTTTTACTATTGCACTACAAATGCTCAGTACCACTTATCACAGTCTGAGGTCACACAATTTCGAAGAACTGCTCACTATATTATGATCATTTCAGCCAGAGGGGGCAAAGCCTTCTGTCAGTTTATCTGCTACCCAAGTGTTCAAAGTTGTAATTAATTAGGAGGAAAGAATGTAGAGAAAATACATTTCAAAGATAAATCTAGTCATGGAGCAATTCAGCATGTCTTATAATTTTCCCATTTCTATAGCAACTGCCAAATTCATGTCTGCCTACGGATCTGGGAACAGAAGCAATCATAGACAGGGATTTTTAAAAATCTGGCAGCAAACCAAGAAGAATGTCTGCTACTCATGTATTTGTTGTGATGTGTCATAAAGCTTCTGCAGTGCTGTTGGCCTCTGCGTGGTGAAGGACACTGGGTTCTGGGGTATTTACTTATTGCACTTTATTGTTTCCCGAGTGACCTGAGCGAGGCCTCATCTAGGTGATGCTGTCTGTGGTTGCACAGACCTCATCATAAGTTCAAAGACAATCTTATAACACTTTTTATCTACAAGGACAGACCCTAGAAGTTCTTCCTTCAGTCCTCACATCATACAATATAGCCACCATAAATTCGTGACACTCGGGGTGAAACCCTGGAAACCAGTTACCTGGATACACCCATGTATCACCACCTTCCCCCCACGCAGTGTAGGTCAAGTCACCAGCACGTTGTATCTCTCTAACGGGATTCACCATTTCCATTCCCAAGACAAGTCAGCTCTAAAGATGTTTTTCAAATAGAAATTCGTCCACGCCATTCCCATGCCTGCAACTCTCCTGTGAGTTCCCCCATCTCAGGTTGGCCACGATCAGCATCCCTAAACTCAGTGCCGCCTCTTTCCCCTTTATTCATTATGGATTTGACACATGCTTCTTCTTACTAGTCCTTACATAAGCTCAACTTTGCCCTACCTGGTAGATTTGCATGTTCTTTTCATGTACATTAGAATATATTCTTCCTAAAAATTGTGTGACTGCTTACATTCATCAGTGAAGTCTTAGCTCAAATTTATTTTCCTTTAAAGAGAACTCTCTCGCTATCCCATATAAGTGGTCCTCACTACTCCCTTGGCATTCATTTTTCAGACTGCTGTTTCATTTTCTTCTTAGCACATAAAACCACTGCAATTATCTTGTTTATTTGCTTATTTATATGATGATTCATTGCAGGTCTCCCCACAGTAGGATGAAAATTCCATAGGATCAAAGACTTCATTCTATATGTCATTTCTATCATGTACCTGGATATTCTTATGTGCTCAGAAAATATTGATAGAATAATTAGACCTTTAACTTCACAGATGTGAGATCACAGACTCCTGGGGTTTATCTGACAGAAGTTTTGGTTCTAAAAAGAAAAGAAATTTAGATTCCCTGATCATCTTCCAGTGCCTATGACGCATCAGAGAAACTTTTTTTAATTTAAAGGAATTTGTCATTTGAGACAACATGGATGGCACTGGAAGATACTTTCCTTAGTGAAAAACTGCCTTCTGAATATTTCTTGATCTGTGTGAGCGTTCACGTGGGATGGAGTGCTACAGGACCTGCTTTCATAGACAAGAGGGAAAAATACGCAGTCTTCACTCGGTCAACTGTGCCTGACCTTTGAACTGTCGTATTTTCATTTATTAGCTATTATGAGGGTGGTTTAAAACACCTGAAGAGGGATGAGTGTCAAAATGACATAGATCTACACATCGCATTCATGTATCCCAAAAACAGGGACTCTAAAGAAAAGGAAGGTAGACATTTTATAGCTGAGCAATGCAGTTCCAAGAAAGAGAGACCCCTGCTGTTTCTGGTGATCTATGTAATTACAAGGAGGAGTCGCCCTCCAGTTGGTTTTTGTGGGTTAGTGCAATTAAGCAGAAGAGCCTTCCTGCAGGTATTTCAGCCAGGGATGACTCACGCTCGTGGCCCTGTCATTACAGTGTAGTAGCATCTACTAGAGACTGCCAGTAGTAGACAAGCTACAATTATTCTACAGATTTATCTTAAAACTCATGCATGTGCTACAGTGGACATCTCTTAATGTTTTCTATTCACTCAATTTTCAACTGGACACCTCCCCATCGTTCATCCCGTGTGGTTCCGGTGGAGTTGTCAATCACAATGCCTTACTGGTCCTCCAACAAAAGTGTGACCTCTGATCTTGACTTACTGTGCTTTCTCCGCTTTTGGCCTACATTTATAAGCCTCCAGGGTGAACATGTGCCCAAATAAACTCAAACAGAACGCTTGTGAAATGATGACAGATTCTAGAGGAAGGTACTTCTCTTCAACTCCCTGAAATCAAGGAACATGTGAGCCTGGAGCCTTCTCTAATGGAGAAAACCCCAGGAATGCAGGCAAGACTATAAAAGCAAACATCATCCATGTGCAGCAAGAGATGAAGACACGCTTACGGGGTCTGAACTCCTAGATCCCAATGTTCCTAAAGCCGCATCTATCCTTGGACCAATTCTGTGAATCAAAACTTTGCTTTTCTCTTCCTCCTCCTAATCCATGTTAATTTAATTTCTGTTGTGTTCAAAGGCCTTTGTTCATGTATCTGGTATTTATACCTTTAGAAAGATACCTTTAGTCTTTTACTTCTAAGAAAGGACAGAATTTGGAACATTGAAGTGATGATTATCTCAGTGAAAGTCTATATAGGGTGATTTTTCATGGTGTAGCATATCTTTAGTTCTTCATGCTATTTACAGGTGCTTTTAGTCAATTTATTGACAATTTTATTCAAGATACTTATTGTTTCATCAGAAATTCCCAGACTGCAGTCAATTCAAATGAATTATTATTTATGCAGTCATTTTCCTTAGAAGGAATATATGATCCATCTTACTGACCAAACTATACAAAAAAGAAAGCACACTAAAAACGTGGTTCATGCTCCATTCCATATATTGTCTTTAATAATATGTTTTCATGGTTATAGAACCTAGGAAAGGTGATCTTCGCTTTAATTCTAAAAGACAAAGCTCCATTTCATCAGGAAAAATAATTGTAAATCCTGATGATAAATCTCTCAGAGGAGTTGCTGATTCAATACTTTGAGGCAACCAGTGTTCTGCCCTCAATTTTATTTTTATTGTTTTTGAATGATTAATATACAGGCATTGACTAATAATTTCTTTTGCAGAATAAGATTGCAATGTTATTGATGGATTTAGAAATGGTACTTGAAGGTATATTATAATAACCATAGAGCTTAGAACATTAAGCCAATGAGGCCAAAGGGGGAAAAACATGCAAGTAAATCTAAAGCTCAACTTCAAAACAAAAATTATGCATGACTACTTTGACAGTGGATGACAGATCTGCACTGGTCATGGTGCTCAGGCATTGATAGACATCCCATCAAGTGGAAAAGTAGAGGAGATATAAACTGCACCTGCACTCTGTTTTCTGTGCTCTCCACTTTCCAAATAAATCGGGTGTAACACAAATGATGGGAGTAATGTGGCTTCTAATAAAAACTGAGTTTAAATGGGTTTTCTGGCATGATTCCAAAGAGAAATGGTATACCACTGAGACTCGGGGAGCCTCAAGGAAACTTGCACTCTAAAAGGATTCTGAAAATCCTTGGCCATAACACAAATGGTATTTTAAAAAATAGTCAAGATGATATTAGAGATTTTCCTAAAATGAAGGTAACATTAAAAATTAAGATGACCTATGTCTATTGGGAGAAATTCATTAGGATTTTATATGATGGGTGACGGGGTAGAGTTTTCCATTAAAAGGAGTGGGCAGTCGAGTGTACTTTTCCCCAGCACCCGGCAGTACACTGCAGAAAAGGAAAACAATGCAATTAATAAAGGCATTAAGAATCTGTCACAATAGTCTCACCTGTGCCCCTTTATCCCAGTGGAGAAGCTATTACAGTAGAGGGCAAGGTCACATGCTATTTAAAATATGCACTTGAAGGAATACTTTAACACCACCATAAATTCAGTCCAGCATTTTTTTTCCTTTTTAATCTTCAGTTGTAATAAAGCAGAATGTCTTCGAGAAACAAGGTCATCTCATGGTTGAAACACCAGATCAGGAGCCAAGAATCAGAATCCCAGTTCTCTGCATTCTTGGACTAGCTAAGGTCATTTCTGTGTCTCAAATGTTCGCATCTGTAAAATCAGAATGCTGATGAAATCCTCGTTAATGTCCCTTTACATTCTACAAGTGGCCTACATCTGGATCTGTGCAGCACTGTAGTCATCTTTTATAAGCAGAATATTCAGAGGAGTAGTTTGTTCTATAACTTAATAAAACAAACAAATGAGCAAATAAAAATCTAACAGGAGATAAAGGAGTTTAAACCTGAAGGACTTTAGATGCTCTCTCTAATTCATCAGTTAGCCCCTGGAGGGAAACTTTTTTCTTTTCCTGTCCATTTTGCCCAGTTTTACCTTTCTTTAACCTGTCTGAAGATGAAAATGTTCTAAAATCCTGACTTACCAACATTCCTAAGTGAATTGGAAGTTGACTTCGTTTACATGGAACACCATCAAACATGGTCATACATGTAGTAGGCATGTTATTTTTTATATGGAGGTCTTGACTATTGTATTAGCTTTGAGTAAATGAACTCTCTGAACCAACTGATGATTGTGTATGATCTGTTCCCTATAATTGACCTGTTTGGCCTATATACTGTATTCATTTATCTAACTTAATAATTAAAACTTTAAAATTCATTCCTCTTTATAGGAAAGAATTTGATAAGAAATTAGCTAGTCCCATAATCTCAAAGTAGGTTTCTTATTAATTACAGAAAGGACAATAGTAGCTCTATGACAGGGATCCCTGGTGGACACTACCTTAGCCAGGTGGTCAAAGTGAATGTCACCAACAAGGAAACACGTTGACATCATTCCCTGCTTATGGAATCCGCTGAGAAAAGCAGTGACAGTATGTGGTGTGACTGCCTGAATGCATAACAGGAATCTAATCAGGAGATACATCAGACACATTCCAAATAACTGGCCCATACACTTCCAGAATCTCCAAGTCATGAAAAACAGAGCAGCTGAGCAATTGTTGCAGATTAAAGGATAATAAATAGACAAGGCAACTAAATGAAACGTGTGAGCCTGAATTAGATCCCAGGCTGAGAATAAAAATAGTCATAGAGGACATCTTGAGGGCAATTGGTAAAATTTGATTATGGGCTGAGATGTGAATAAGAATACGGCACCGATACTGAATTTCTTATTTTGATAAGTACACTGTGTTTACTTAACAGGATGTGCTTATAGTTAGGAAATAGACATGGAGGTATTTACAGATAACAGAGTGCAGTATCTGCAATTACTCTCTGAACAGCCGAACACTGAAGGAAAAATGTCAGTATATGTTGTGGGTGTGGGGAGAGGGAAGGAAAGATTAGGCAAAGGGATCTTGAAGTCAGCTCTGAGACCACGTATGGTGATGTGCAGGAGAGAGGCTCCCAAGGGCTATGGATGACTGGAGAGCTGCCTGTCCCTGTGCCTTTCTGTGCTGGCCAGAGCGTGGTCCACATGGCTGTGCTCCTGATTCTGGCTGCAATTTCAAAGGAAGCCTTGCCCTCATCTGGAGCATGTCCCATCTGGCAAAGGAAGGAGGACAATGTCCTCAGATTTCTTGCAGCAGGAACTCACTTAAGTAAGCGCCATCCTTGGCTTCTAAATGGAGCAGGCATCTGTGAAAGGCAAGGTGGTGGTGTCTGACCTGGGAGAGGCTTCGGCTGGCAGCTCATGCTGCTGTTGCCATTGGAAACCCTGCTGAGGTCGTGTCACATCCTCCAGGGACACTGGCCAGGGGCTGGGCTGATGTTTGCTGCTGCTGCTGCTGCAGCCCCGTGCCTGCTGACTGCTTCCTGCCTAGAACCCTAATTTTCCGGATTCAGAAGCCAGAATCCAGACGGCCTTCTTGATGACTGATCCCAAAGCTGACCACCAGCCCCTCCCCAAGGGATCTTGGATGCCTCTGCCTGCTGTTGCTCTGTGGGACACAGACCCTCCCCGTGGGTCTGCTGGGGTGAACGCCACTGACCCAGGGGCGTTCTGCATGTGTGCGCTATCTCCTGTGACACGCGTGGGGAGCCATGCGTGAGTTCCCTGGTACAGAGCTGCTGAAGGGACTCCAAGTGGAAGAGCAAATTCAGCCAAGAAGGCTGTGGCCAAGGAGACGTCTCAGGGAATGGATGGCTCCAGCTCCCGAGCTGCCTGCCCCCTCAGCCTGACGTACACCCTGGCCTCAAAGTGATGTCTCCTGTCGCCTGCTCAGGTCCCGAGTGAAGGCCACGATGCGCATCCTGCCCCTGAGGTCCCGTCTGCAGCTCCCTCTGGTTAGGCCACTGATCATATAGGAGCCAGTCTACAAAGGCTCTCAGCAAAGGGGAAATGAGATGCATGAACAATGACCACCACTCCACCGCCCCCTCTGCACACACATGGACAAACACAAAACTCCCGGGAGGTGTGTGGACCAGAAGTTCTGCAGGAAGCTGCCTGGGACGCTGCGTGCTGTACTGGAGTGCCTGGGTTGAAGTGCCAGCCCTGCTTCTCATGGCAGCTGCCGGCTAACACACACCTCGGGGTCAGCAGTGACGTCTCCAGTGATCAGGTCCCTGCCGTGCACAGGGGAGACCTGGACAGAGCTCCCGCGCAGGCCCAGGCCTGGCCATTTGGGTACTCCGGAAGTGAGCCAGTGGATAGCAGATCTCTTTCTCTCTCTTTCTGTTTTTCAAGGAAGCAAAAAAATAATTTTTAAAAAGTTGTCTTTTATACATAAAATATACAAACCTGATAGATTCTGAGTAAATATTATGATTTGTACCATTAGAATGAATTCAACTGAGAGCAGCTGCCTGATTTTGATTTGTAAAACTTGGGAGGCTAAAAAAAGTATAGCCAGGAAGATAATACTGCTCATTCTTTTACATTATTCTAGAGCATTAATTTAACATCTGCTAAACTGAACACAGGAATCTAGCATACAAGACCAAGTCTGTGGCTAAAGGAAAGATTGGGTAGACAGTGATCATTTTGAATGCCTTGCATTCCATTAAAGCTCTTTAAATGTACCAACCACAGCAGACTAATCTTAAATGATCAACTCTTATAGAGTAATTGGAATATACTCTTAACTCACTTAATATTACTTACATAGCTAAGGGCTCCCATGTCAGGCTAAGCATACAGATTTTTATGAAGCTATTTTGTAGATACTTGAATTTTTTTTAATACCTCAATATAATTATAATTAGTTCAGAAGGCCCAGTAACACTTTGAGATAATTGTGCATAAATTAATTGCTAAAGGGCACAATTAACTTTTTATTAACGTTTGTGATAATAAACATTCAACTTGGATTCCAATATTTCATAAATTATATTCCATATTTTAATTGTTCCTGTATTAAGTTTTATTACTTAATGCCCTTGAATGCTTGCCTTGGGGACGGAAGCAAACACGCTGACATTCTTCATCTTAGACAAACCTGCTTCGCTGAGGTATTCGAGTCAGAAGGAAGACGTTGGCTCAAGGGTTAACCTGCTGGCATCACAAGGAAAGGGAGTTGCAAAGCAGTGTTTTCATCAAGAGAACTTGCCTCTCTAACAGAACCCTGATTTTTCTAACTGTTGATAGCAAGCTTTGTCCTGGAATCACCATATGACTCTGTATGGTCCATGCGGATGAAACACCAAGAATGTGGGGGCTCACTAATCTCTGGGGCTCAGTGTGCAATCCAATCATTACTTTGAATCCTCCCCTGCCATTTGTTAAACTTCAGTTGAATTCCTCAAGGAGGAATCCACTATGCTCTGTGCTTTGGGGGCGTGAGCCAAGCTTGAGATGAGAGCCAGGGTCTCCCACTGTAGTTAGCATGCTTTGAGGAATTCTGCAATTTTTAGCAAGCTCTCTACTCCTCATACTCCTTCCAGGGGGTATTTCTGAGCCCAAACATCGCGCTCATGATATTATTAAGTACCCAGTTGCAAACTCCCTTGATCGGGGGCATTTGCGTGATCAGCTGATGAAATGCTTGACGCTCTTCGTGGTATTTGGAACCACTGTCCCAGTGGCTTCTCTTGTGAGGGCTCGTGGGCTTTGTCAGCCATGGGATATTGGGAGGCAGAGATGGTAAATATAATTTTCTAGGCTCATCCTCAGAGGTGGAACAGAGGATCCCCTGGGAACCTGAGTCCTTCTCTGCACACAGTCTGTGTTCACAGAGGCCCTGTGGACAGAGCTGCTCTGAGCCGGGGATTGATGGAGAAGCAGTGTCCTGGGAACTGCGGCCAGGGCAGGTGAGCGTGGAGCCAGGGCATGCCTCTGAGGGAGCCCAGAGCTGACCAGTGCAGAGGGACACGCAGAGGGATTCACAGTGCACAGCTCTGCAGGGGGTTGCTATGAAGGCAATACCCAGCGCTCTGTGCCACATCGCTGGTTTCTTTATACATTTAAGTAAAAAATAGTAAGAAAACATGTAGTTCAAGTACATATTTGTGAAAAGATTTCCATTTACTTGAGTATAAAAGGCAAGTTGGAGACTTCTATATTTTTATTCATTCTGCATCAGAACAATAGCTGAGAGTGATATATATGTGTGCGTGTTTAAATGCAGGAGAAATGTCTTAACTCTCAGGAGAGGGTTTGAGGTTGAAGGGAGATGAGAAAATGCAATCTTTTTTTTAAACTTATTTACTTTTATATTACTATGTTGTGGTTTATTTTACTTCACTGATCTAGAACATTGCAACCCAAGAGAAATATAATTTGACCCACATATGAGCCACATCTGTGATTTAAACTTTGTAGTAGTCATATTAACAAAAAGATGCAATTTATCTTTAAAATGTGTATCTTTTTGTTCAGCTCAGCAGTTCAGAATCCCACTTGCTCTATCAGATTGTCTGGGTTCCACCCTCAGCTCTGGTGCCCAACTCCTGGCTCCTGCTTCCTAGCAGTGTAGAACCCGGGAGGCAGCTGTGAGGGCTCAAGACATCAGGCTCCTGCTACACACATCACAGACTTGCATTGAATTCCTAGCTCCTGGCTTTAGCTCCATCACCACCCCAGTTGTTCCAGGTTTTGGGGAGTGAATTAGCAGATCAGAACTCTCTCTCTCTCTCTCTCTCAAATAAATAATCCACACATTATTTAACATATTGTAGCAATAGTATTTTCACCTGAACATCTAATCAATATAACATTGTTGATGCTGTGTGATTTTTTTTCCTAAACAGATTGTGAGATTCATTGTGTATTTTACACCTTGTGTATTTGGACTAGGCACGTGTCCAGTGCTCAGTGAATTGTTACCAGTGGCAACCAGCAGGACAATGCAGTTTTCTACTGCTTATGTTGTCAATGAGCACATATTTTTATAATGAAATAGTTATAAAAATACAACCTAAAAGGAGCACGTGGTGGAGAAATGACTCCAGCTTTGCATGACCCTGTTTCCACATGTTGCTGAGGTTCTGTCTGAAGCAGCCGACTTTCTTTTCCCATTATCTCATTAAGTTAATTGAAGCAGATCCCGTTCTCATCAAGGTCTGAGCCACCTTGGTACCAAGTCACAGCTCCACGTTTAATCTTTTTCAACCTAAGTGAGAGTGGAGCCAATAAACACACACAGTGCTCATTAATATTGATAAATATTGAAGATGGAAATAAATCACGATGTCTGTGCTTTGTAAATAGCATAGAACAGTAGGAAACAAAGCCACAAGCTCTGGGAAGCACAAGGCAAACTGCAGCGTCTTCAGCAAGTGCCGTCCTAGAGCCCCTTCAGGCGCAGGAAATGCAACAGGGGCAGGATCTGCACCGGAAACTCTCAGAGCACTGTCGGGCCCAGGGTGTGTAGCTGGTGTCTCACTTCCTGTCGGTCCCAGGGATGCATAGCTGGTGTCTCACTTCCTGTGGGGCCCCGGGGATGCATAGCTGGTGTCTCACTTCCTGTCGGTCCTCGGGGTGCGTAGCTGGTGTCTCACTTCCTGTGGGGCCCCGGGGATGCATAGCTGGTGTCTCACTTCCTGTGGGGCCCCGGGGTGTGTAGCTGGTGTCTCACTTCCTGTGGGGCCCCGGGGTGCGTAGCTGGTGTCTCACTTCCTGTGGGGCCCCGGGGTGCGTAGCTGGTGTCTCACTTCCTGTGGGGCCCCGGGGATGCATAGCTGGTGTCTCACTTCCTGTCGGTCCTCGGGGTGCGTAGCTGGTGTCTCACTTCCTGTGGGGCCCCGGGGATGCATAGCTGGTGTCTCACTTCCTGTGGGGCCCCGGGGTGTGTAGCTGGTGTCTCACTTCCTGTGGGGCCCCGGGGTGCGTAGCTGGTGTCTCACTTCCTGTGGGGCCCCGGGGTGCGTAGCTGGTGTCTCACTTCCTGTGGGGCCCCGGGGTGCGTAGCTGGTGTCTCACTTCCTGTGGGGCCCCGGGGTGCGTAGCTGGTGTCTCACTTCCTGTGGGGCCCCGGGGTGCGTAGCTGGTGTCTCACCTCCTGTGGGGCCCCGGGGTGCGTAGCTGGTGTCTCACTTCCTGTGGGGCCCCGGGGTGCGTAGCTGGTGTCTCACTTCCTGTCGGGCCCAGGATGCATAGCTGGTGTCTCACTTCCTGTCAGGCCCCTGGTGCGTAGCTGGTGTCTCATTTCCTGTAGGGCCCCGGGATGTGTAGCTGGTATCTCACTTCCTGTGGGGCCCCGGGGTGCGTAGCTGGTGTCTCACTTCCTGTGGGCCCCGGGGTGCGTAGCTGGTGTCTCACTTCCTGTGGGGCCCGGGGTGCGTAGCTGGTGTCTCACCTCCTGTCGGGCCCCGGGATGCGTAGACTCTGCGTAGTCTCACTACCTGCACAGCGGGTCCATCCGACAAGGGATAGGCATTCCCTGACGATCTCCGCCCCGTGTTAAACCAGAGCAAGTGGTGCTTGGGCTTGTGATGTTCGGGAGTTTGAAACGTGCTGCTGTTGAGTGGTGCCCCGGGGACAGAGTCCTGTGCCCTGTTGTTCTGTCACAGACACAGACGGACAGCCACCTTCTCCCTCCTCAGAAACACCTTCTCTGCGAGAGAACTGCAAAGCTGAGGGAAACGGGTACATGGAGACTCGGCTCTCGAATCGTCCCTAAGAGGCTTCTTGACCTGACCCGCTTTGTTCCAAGCTGGGGGCCCTGGGGTGGCTCCACAGACCTCCTTCCATTCTAGGCGTCGCCCTGTGGCACCGTCTCCGCAAAGAAGCCCACGTGACCCCTTGCAGATGCCATAAACGCTCACTCGGCACCCAATGCCACCCTAAACACACACAGTCCACACGCGTGTACTCGTACCCACAGGTGTTCAACACTGCATGACTGTGGGTTTTACTGAATCACTTTTTATGAGATTTTTATTTGAGAGCTAGAGTTACAGACAGAGGGAAAGACAGAGAGAGGTCTTCCATCCTCTGGTTCACTCCCCAAATGGCCACAACATCTGGTGCTGACGAAATCCAAAGCCAGGAGTCAGGAGCTTCTTCCAGTCTCCCTGGTGGATGCAGGGGCCCAAGCACCAGGGCCATCTTCCACTGCTCTTGTAGGCCATAGCAGAGAGCTGGATTGGAAGAGGAGCTGACTTGAACTGGTGCCCATGTGGTATGCTGGTGCTATAGGCGGCACCTTAGCCCACTCTGCCACAGCGTTACCCCCTGAATCACTTTTATTTGTCGATAGATGCTTGTTCAGTGAATACAACAAATGCCAGTATTTTCCATAGGTATTTAGTATTGCTAACCCGCTAACCTATTTGCTTTGTCCGTTTTTGGGGAGAATAATTTTTTTAAACATAATCACTGTTTCCTCAAAGACTTAAACAAAGCCTGTGTTTTTTCTGACAGTGTGAAGAAAGACATCCTTCAAAAACCTCTTGGCATAATTGTCTCTGAATGTGTTTTAAATAACTACCCTCACACCATATGTACAATATATATTACATCACATATATTAGACCATATCTTATATGCAAAACAGCATATGTAAATTGGATTCCCCCCCACCCAGTAACAAGCAGGTGTCAGAAAATTCATGGAAAATACACATTATGAAAAACTATACAAGGATTTCAAATTTTTTATGACAAAATCTATCTTCCATTTCTGGGCAATTTTTGAGATACCTTCATATAACTACATTTGAGTTCTTTGTGTATATATGTGCACGCAACACACATACACACACACCTCTCCAGAAGAATAAAACAAATGCAGTCAACTTTCCATTCTGACATTGCTGCTGCTGCTCCTTTTTTGTTTTTTAAATAAAGGGAAAGACGCGCCTGTTCTTAACTTGCACATCAAAACTTTTTTCTTTCAAGTGATTTGGGGAACATTAGCTCTTGTTGCCATGCGTGCAATCTTTGATCATCCTGAAAGAGTCTACCTTACTTGAGAACATGACAAGGCTCCCAAAAACAACAACAAAAAGCACAGCACACACAATGCGAGAGCACCTGTGAATGACATGAAGTGTTTATACACTGGCGCTGATACGTGATCCGCATCCATTTTCAAGTCGATTCTGTGCCTTGGCTTCATCAGGATTTCTAGAAAGACTTGGCTGAAGCCTGTGCTGCAGTTCTCCTGACAGAGTGCGATCCTATCTGTGCCCGGGAGGAGGGTTGTTCTGTCTCCTCCCCAAACCCCTCCATCAGTGGCTGTTTCCCTACCTATTTCACTTGCTCTCTAGCTTGATCGAAGTTTCAGCTGTAGGGATTTGGGAATGGATTCATATAATGTGCGGTAGATACCAGGAGTTGCACCTTCTGTGTGGATGGCCACGTTGTGCCCATTAGACCATGTTTGGTTAGGAGTTTCCCTGTTTTCCAGAGAACTATATCAGATTGGTATTTTATATCCAAGAGTACTGCTAATGGGTAGGTGGCACATCAGATAGACCCACTTCATACAACTGGGACTTTTTGTGTGTGTGCAAAGGGTTTGAAAGACTTGATAGGGGGCTGGTGCTGTGGTGTAGCGGGTAAAGCCACCGCCTGCAGTGCTGGCATCCCATATGGTGCTAGTTCGAGTCTCGGCTGCTCCACTTCTGATCCAGCTCTCTGCTATGGCCTGGGAAAACAGTAGATGATGGCCCAAGTCCTTGGGCCCTTGCACCCACATGGGAGACCCAGAAAAAGCTCCTGGTTCCTGGCTTTGGATCTGCTCAGCTCCAGCTGTTGCAGCCAGCTGGGGAGTGAACCAGCAAGTAGAGGATTCTCTCTTTCTCTTTCTCTCTCTCTCTCTCTCTCTCTCTCCCTCTCCCTCTCCCTCTCCTACCTCTCCTCTCTCTGTTTAACTCTGACTTTCAAATAAATAAATACTTCTTAAAAAGTAACTCAAACACAAAATTGAACCTGTTAGCCAAAGACAGTAATATATTCTGCAACGAAAGAGGTACGGCTTCCTCCAGTGTTCCTCTTGTTTACTGTGTGAAATGCATGCGCAGGAATGTACTTCAGAGCAGTTTCTGGAAATACAATTAAGAACAACTTTATTTTGATTTGAAAGTTATTTTAACTCCATGAATACAGTGAATCTGGAAAAGTTCATGGAAAATACGTGTTTTGAAAAATCATGCAAGGATTTGGGTTTTTTTTATATCAAAATAGTTAAGTTTGAAGGCTGGCATGGTGGCACAGTGAGTCAAGCCATTGCTTTTAGCGCCGGGGGCTTGAGCCCCTGCTACCAACATGGGAGGCAGACGGTCCAGGCACCTGGCTTTGGTCTGCCCCAGCCCATGGCTGCTTTGGCCATTTGAGGAGTAAACCAGTGGATAGAAGCTCTTTTTCTCACTCTTTCTCTGTGTCTGTGTCTCTCATTTTCTCCCTCTGTAACTCTAAAAATAAATATATATAACTGTTATATTTTAATTTTATTTTCTAACAAGGATTTTAGAGGAACTCTGTGTGTGTGTAAAATCTACCAGATTAGTCTCTTCAGGGTAGATGAGAGGATTGGATTCTAAAAACAAAGCCTGTATTGACAATTTCTTAGAGTTCAATAAAAGAAAATAATGCAGTCACAAATGGATCAAGAATCTCAGTATATGTCTCTTCAAATCATGGAAATGCAAACTGAAATCCCTAGGAATTACCCTCTTCATGTCTACCAGGAAAGTAAATATCAAACAGTAGCAAACCTTGTCAAAGAGGGAAAGAAATTGGGAGACTTACTCTTTGTTGATGTTGAAAAGAGATCCTTGAAATATGAAACACAATTGCTACATGACCAAGCAGTTTCACTCATAGAGGTATACCCCAAGTAACTAAGACCATATTCCAACACTGATGTCCATAACAGCATTATTGATAATAGCCAGCCAAAAAGTGGACATAGCTCAAATGCCGATTAATGATGAATACCACCGTATCCTCACATGTAGTGTTACCTGGAAATAAAAAGGAATGGAGTACTATTGGTGCACGCTTCTCCATGGATGAACCTTGAAAACTTTATGGTGTTGAAAAGAGGTTGGTTACAAAAGGTCACTCCCTGTATGATGGCATTGAGTGTCCAGAATAGGTTAATCTGTAGGTGTAAGAAATTGGTTACTGATGGCTCAGGGCTTGGGATGGAGAGATTGAGTACGCCTGCTTCTCTTTAGGAGACAACAACGTTCTGCCAGTAGTGGTGATGCCTGCACAACTCTGACTATTCTGAAGAACAATGAATTACATATTTTAAACGAGTGAAGTGTGTGATGGAGTAATTACACACCAAGAAAGCTATAGGAACAGACAGAACCACAGACTTGAGGGGGGTCCACCCTTGGCCACACTTCCAGTTTGTGGCAGAGTGGTTTGATTCCTTGGTTGCACAGGTGCACACTTTTCTGTCTCTACTCCAGGTCTCTCAGACTGCCTTCCACAGCTAAGAGTAAAAGCAATCTTGGAAGCCATGTTGCGCAGTGAGAGATTCCAACGCGAAGCTGGCTTTGTACCCCTTAGGCAGCATGGCCTTTTCATTCACAGCACAGAGGCCCCTTAGCGATGCATCGCACTGTAAGCTTGCTGATCCGTAGGCAGCACTGATGCCGTGACTCACAGAAACCATGTGGGCAGCTTCTGACGTAGCTGAAGTGCATGTAAGCTCTGCTAAATGCTGGGATGCAAGCAAACTCTGCTCTGTGGCTCTAACCCCCACTTCCAGATCTCTCTCCCTGTTTCTGGCAAAACTCCTCCCCTGGATCAGTTCTCCAAGTGCTGCTGTTTGTCCACAGAGTGACCCCTGGCCTCAGCCTGTCATAGTCCCTCTGAGTGAGGCAGAATGAAGGAGAGCTCCTGGAGGCGGCACCACAGGGTAACATGGCAGAGTCTCTGTCCCCAGACCTGGTGAGATCAGAAAAGGCGCACGCACAGCGTGCAAGCACTGCAGGTGCAGCAGAGACTCAGAGAGAAGGGGCCATGGAGGCCAGGTGTTCTTTCTAGACCTCTTCTCACAGAAGACTTCTGAAGATGCGAGGGTCCACATCTGTGTCTGCCCCAACCCCAAATCAAAAACTGGCATTCTCTGAGCCTTTTTTTCTTTCTACAGAGATATCAGAATTACCCACTTCTGTAAAACGCTGCTTGTAGATTCTGTGTTCTTAAGGTATACTTTGGTTCTCACTTTCCTTGGTGCCAAATTGAAAATTTATGTTAGAAAAATGGATGACTTTCCTTGTTAGAAGTCCTTCATGGACCAAGTCATCACTTCAAATGCACAGAGAGAGGTCAGGTTAATAGGTGCAGGACACTCAGTCCTAAAGTGACAAATGGACTTTGGTTTGGGCAGCTCCTTCCTACGTACCAGTGTCCTGATGGGAAATTATCCCCGGTACAGAACGTGTGGTTCATGCTTCATAGTTTGTTCTGTGTTTTCTTCAGATATTATGCTCTCAGTCACTGAAAAAAAAAAAAAAAGATGTGGATTAATTAGTGCATTTTAATGAGCAAAATAAGACACATCTTAATTGTATGTTAAGGTTACGTGTAATTGTATATAATACATAATTACACATATATAGGAGAAGTAGAATTTCAAAGCAGCCTCTTAGTTATACGGGCATCACTTACTCTGCCACTTGTAAGAAAGCTACCCAACCCTGATCCCTGCTTCTGGGTGTTTTAGATCTCCCTGGGACACTGGGCTGAAATTCTAACATTTGCTTCTTTTTGCACAGTGCATAACGCTAGTTCATTGCTCTATTAACTGACTTGTGGAAAGGAAGAGTAAATTGTCCTTGACTGTACAAACACTTCTGACTTTTTGTGCATGAATACAAACGGAAGATTTTTTAAGTTTGGCAGTTTGCAAAGACATAGTTCCCAAGACAAATTAAAGATCATGAAAGTTTTTTTTTTTTTTAATTTAAAGCTGGATTTCTTTGTAGGCAGCCTGGGTTGCAATTATCATTTTGACACTCGTTGGCAATTTTAGGCAAGCCACATAATCTCCCCAGTCACATGTTTTTCATTAATTAAGAAAAGTGTGAATCTGATGTACGAAGGATAAACCAGATGACCTCAAATACTTATCGAGTCTCAACATTTGATAGTTGCATAATTTAATATGCATGGAATTCTCTGCTCCTCTTCCTGGGCCTCTCCCAGATGCACCTGCCATATGCTCCCCCTGTGCTTTGAGGAAGTGATCCATTGCACCAATTACTGGGCTGTATTGGAACCTTGTTTTGTGTATTCATCATCACAGAGCCTTGGTAACTTCTTAAAGCCAAGGTCTGAATCTTCTGGTTTACATTCCAAGGTTCAAATGTGTATCGTAGACAGAGTGATTGTAAGTAGGGAATTACTAAATGAACTGAAGGAATGAATAAATTACTTGATACTAGTACATAATTAACATTTCATAAAGTGTGGTACTTAATTTATATTTTAGGAGCAAAAAGAGCCCTGTTTCAGGTGTGGCCTTATCAATAGGTGGCCACCTGGGGATTATATTCGGATTGGACTGGCTTAAGTTTCCTGCCTTAATAGGTAATCGATGAAGGTGTGGGGTTTCTGGACAGCTTCTTCTGGATGTTACTGAACAGCTTTTGGCCCTCAAGTGTAGCTTATGAAAATGCAAATAAGGCAACTTATTAGAAAGTTTAAAGTGGAGCTGAGAATGAGAAGAGCATAGAGAGGGGCCCGGGTAAGACATGACCAAGCACAGAGCCACTTCCTTCCTCTCTCCCTAGTTTGCCATGTAGCTGACACACTGTAAAGCGTGGCCCCCGTGAACCTTACGGAGAGCAGGGAACAGCCATGATGAAGCAAGAAATCCTGGTGCAGAGTGATGAGTGCTGGGCTACGGGAAGCTGGGTCAGCTGGGTCAGAGGGAGCTCCCAGGGTAATGGCGTCTTGGCCAAGCTCTGAAGAACCAGAAGAAGTGAATGGGCAGGAAGCAGTCCACCGAGAGCCTCGTGGGGAGGGAGGCGCAGCTGAAAATGACGGGTGCACGCGTGAGCTATGGAATGCTGCGGAAGGAGGGGATAAGGAGAGAAGAGCATGGGGAGGGAGCAGGGGCTGGTTCTCCAGGCCCTGTAAGCATTGTAGATGACCTTGAACTCATTTCAAGCCCCAAGACTATTCCCCACAGGGCTGCAGACAGAGGACGTGGTAGAATTGTCACAAATTCTCCATGAATTCCACATAAAGAAATAATTTGAAGGGACACACGTAGACCAGAAGCCAGCAGTACGACTGAAGAGGACTTTCCAGAATTGAGTAAGAGATGTGAATGGCCTGGAACAAATTAGTGGCCAGAGGGATGGGGAGGAGAGGATGTGCTTAGCGGGTCAGAGAAGCAGACTGGTCATTCACGGAACTTGGAGGTGAAGAAGACAGAGGAGTTGAGAATGAATTACACACTTGGGATACGGAGTGGGTTTTAATTTTTTTTTTTTGCCTTTTTTTTTAAAGATTTATTTATTTGAAAGGCAGAGAGGCAGAGAGAGAGAGAGGTGTTTTCTATCTGCTGATTCACTTCCCAGATAGCCGCAATGGCCAGAGCTACGTTGATCTGGAGCTTGGAGCCTCTTCCAGGTCTCATGCGAGTGCAGGGCCCAAGGACCTGGGCTATCGCTGCTTTCCCAGGCCATAGCAGAGAGCTGGATCGGAAGTAGAGCAGATGGGATGTGAACCAGTGCCCATATGGGATGCTGACACTGCGGGCAGCGGCCCCATGGAGTGGGTTTTTAATGACGCTGTTGAAGTAGAAGACAAGAAAGGGAAAGTGAGTGCCTAGGAGATGCTGTTGAGTTACGTGTCGAATGAGTTGATTGACAATACAACGGGTAGCTGAATATTTGAGTCACAGAGGTTTGGAGGCTGCCAGGGAGGTCATAGGTAGAGGTAGCAGGCGTTCTAATTCCCATTCAGATGACACTCCTGGTAAGAAGCCACAGCCAGGCGGGGATCGAGGAGAGGAAGTCGGGAGAGCCCTGAGGAACTCCGGCTTTGAAGGATGCACATGGGGAGAGAATCCTGCCGGGAAAACTGGGAAGAGAATCTGCAAGGCCAGAGGTAGGGCTATGAGCTCGAGATACGACTCAGAGTGGCTCAGCCAGAGGGGACCATGCATTTAAGGAGCAGGAGTGGGGTAGATCACACGGATGGATACACGCTTTCTGGTCCTGTCCATCTTCTCTTCCACACTGGCCTTGGCTGCCTGTCACTCTGGTACTGCAGGGCAATCCCGGGCTGTGTGCGTGAGGTGGTGCAGGGGTCACCATAATTGCTCTCTCCAGAGCCAAGCACTGAGTACTTGATCTGCCACGGACAGCCCCTGATGCGACTACACAGCTCTGCTCTTCCCGCACAAAAGCAGCCTCAGATAATATGCAAATAAGGCATGTGGCTGTGTTCCAACAAAGCTTTATTTACAGAAAGAGTCAGGATTTGGCCCACAGGCAAAAGTTGGGGGACCTTAATGTGATAAATTTTCTAAAATCTTGAGCTCCAGATAAATAGAATTTTTGTCCAACCTTCACCCGGTTCCCCCTATGTTGCAATTTTATGTAGGCATAAGCATAGTGATCCACACCAGAAAATGAACAGCAGACAACAGGATTTACTTGAATTTTACAGTAGTGTTAAACCACAAGCCTTCCTGAAATTTCAGTGGCTTTTCCACTAATAGACTTTTTTCTGTTCGAGGATCTAATTCTTGATCTCATATCTAACGTAGTTGTTAAGGCCTCTAATTGCTAGCATTTTCTCATTCTTTCATTATCTTCCATGGCCGTGGCATATTTGAAGAATGCTGGCCAGGATGCATGATGCTGTATTTCAAGTGAGTCTGTGTGATGACTTCACAAAGTAGATGGAGGTTCGGCATATTTGGCAGGAGTACAGTGAAAAGTGTATCCATCCTATCAGTGGGCATACAGTGTAGATATATCTTCTTCCTAGAAATGCTAACTAGGCTCCTTTCCTTGAGGTGAGCTCCTCTACAGTGAAGTTAACTAATTTTGCATTTATAATTGACAGATAACTTAAGAGAGAGATTTTAAAATCACACAAATAATCTGTCTGTCCTTGTCCTTGTCCCACTAAGTTTAACATTCATCAATCAATCTTGCCTGTAACAGAAAGACTGTTGTTTATATCAATTATCCCCATGGTCTCTACATTTTTCTGTCAAGTTACAAAAAATGGAGCTTGTGGGAAAAATACATCATTCATATATATATATGACTTCTATGTATATTAGGGTCATATATATGTACATATGTATGAATATCCCTGCTCCCAGAACCCTAACAAAAATGTGATTGTTCCTGTAGAGTTTGGTTCTAGAGCTGAGGCAGGCAGAGGCTGCCACAGTGGATATTAACAAGTGCTGGGAGTGCAAGCAGCTCGTTCCTTAGAGTAGAGCTGGCAGGTGTGAGCCAGGGCAGGTGTGTCCCCAGGGCTGTGCAAGCTGCCAGGACCAGGAGCTGCCCGAGCTGGCAAAGGTCACTGGAATGTAAATTTTAAGGAGTCGAGGAACAGACTGCTTTCTCCTCGCTCATCACTGCTGAGCCTCTGTCATAACCAAGTAACACAAGAGGAAAGGCTTTGGTGAAATGCAGGAGACAGAAGAGAGAGGAAAAGCAGTGAAGACTTGGAAGATGTCCGTGGCACAGTGTACCACCCAGGCCGGAAGCCGTCTGGCAGCTCGAAGAAATCTTAGAGCACTGCACTGGGTGGTGGAATAAGGGTCTGATGGTACTTCCAGCTGAAATTGCCCTCCTTGTCAAGGGGACATTGAAGATAATTTGTGAATGCAGTTTTGCAGAAGCTCCAGGCCAGTGTCTGGTCCAGACCACTTAGAAATTGTCTGAAAGTGTCTTTTGCACTTTTAAGTTCTGCAAGCTAGGGATGGGGGTGGGAGACATACATACACACAGAAAAAGAACTAACCTTATGTTTTGAGTGAGAACAAATGCATGATTAACATAGGCAAATACCAACAAAAAAACCAGAATTTTCCTTTCTCTAAATTGTTTTAGCTTATAAAGCATTTATGAATTGGTGGCTATGTGTGAAATGTATATTAAACTCTGCTTCACCGTAAAAGTTATAATTCCCTTTGTGCTTACAGGGTTCAACATGATGCATTACACAACAGGAGGGGGAAAAGCACAGCCCACAAACTATGCCTGTGTTGCTTAAAGTATGGGTGAAATCTCATCTCTTTATATTGAACCCCACAATGTGCCCTGATTATTTTTCTTGGAAAGAATCATCATTTCTAAGCACAGCTGCTCACACATCTCTTGTCTGTAGGGCACAGAGTGGAGGGCAAAGTTATACCAAGCCAATCTGTGTGAATTAGCAAGTAAAATGGTTTCTCTGGTTTCAGGGAAATCGGAAAGATGTTCTATTTATTGCACTTTCTTATTTCTTCCTGCTAGACCTTAAACTTCTTTTTTCATATCTATTGTAAATTATAACTTGGAGAGATGAGCGGGGTTTCAGTATGTAGGAGAAAATCTTGCAAGCTTTACAGAAGTATGGGGTGGGCTGCAGTGGAGGGGCTATTCTGTCCTGAGCTCACATTCTGTATCAGAGGGCAGGAGTTGGAATCCCTGCTCCTCTTGCCATTCCAGGTTTCCAATAATTTACAACCTTGGGAGGAAGCAGGTGATGGCTCAATATCCAAATCCGTATCAACAATGTACAAGACCTTAATTGATCTCCAAGCTCTTGGCTTTGGCCTCACCCTGCCCTGACGGTTGAGGGCATTTGGAGAATGAAGCAGCAAAAGGGAATGCATGTTCCCAGTCAATCTCTCTGTGTCTCTAAATAAATAAAATTAATATAAATGTTTAATTTTTCCACATCTACTTGAGAGGCAGAGCAACAGTGTGGGGGCTGGGAAAGATGTAGATAAAGGTACAGAGATAGCTAGAGATCTGCTAATTCACTTCCTAAATGGCCACAACAGCCAGGGCTGGGCCAGGACAAAGCTATGAGTCCAGAAATCCATTCAGGTTCCCCATATGGATGGCAGGGGCCCAATCCTGAGCCATCACCTACTTCCCAGGAAAACTGAATCAAAAGCAGAGCAGCCAGGATGCAAACCTGCATGTCAATATGGGGTGTGAGCATCCCAAGTGGTGGCTTAACCCTCTGCCTCCCAACACTGCCCCTAATGTAAAACACTGAGTGCAAATTTTCATTTAAGTGACAACTGATGGAGGAGGAAGATTAAAAGGGAGGCAATTTAGACAGGAGAAAAACTAAAGATGTGTTCCTGAGAATCTGAAAATCAGAGATGAGAACCGTTCTGATTTCAGCCATCCATTTCCTGCAACTACTGATTGTTAGGGACCCAAAATATCAGATGATACAAGTTAAAAAAAGAACTTAATTGACATGGCTTTGTTATATACAATCAATTGAGGCGTCACCACTGCACACCATGACATGGGAGTGTGCTCTTTCATAAAGAGTTGAGGGATCACATGGTACAAACTTCTTGTAATTTTCCAGGATACGCTACAGTGCATCCTCCAAGTAGTCATTTAGACTACACCATGCAAAAGAAATGATGAGTGAAAAGAAAATTAGCTGTTTCCGAGCCTGGTTTATACAAAGGAGCTGATGAGACTGTGATGACTCATCACTGTAATTTTAAATCCGCCTGCTGCTGCTTGGCGTAAGAGTTATTTTTAACTCTACACCATGGCGTTATTAATAATTTTTAAATTGTCCCGGTATTTAAATCTTGAATGAGGACGTATCATACGTGGTTTGAGCTTACAAGAGAGCTCTAAGAGAGCTCTTCAAACTATTTGAAATGAGGGGAAAAAATAATAGTGATTCATCTTTGCCTAGCATTCTAAATTTACAAACTATTTTCTCAAACATTTTACTCACCAGAAAAAAACTTACTGAAGGAAGACTGCCGGGGGGGGGGGGTGCGGGGGGAGGCTTATGGTGCGGTGGGTTTAAGCTGCCACTTGGGTCACCTGTGTCCCCATACTGGAGTGCCAGTTCAAGAACCAGCTGCTCCACTCCTGATCTATCTTCCTGTTAATGTACCCTGGGAGGCAGTAGATGACGGTTGAGGTACTTGGATCCCTACCATTGCCATCCACATAGAAGACCCAGCTGGAGTTCTGGGCTCCTACTTTGAGCCTAGCCCAGTCCAAGCTGGTGCAGATATGTAGGGAGTGAACCAGCACATGGAAGGTTTCTCTCTTGTTCTCTTTCTCTCTTTCAGTGTGAAAATAAATAAACATTTAAAAAAATGAGAGGGATTTTTTTTGTTATAATGATATTCTATTCCATTCCATTCCCTCTCTCCCTCCTCCCTGCCCTCATTTCTCTTTCTCTTTCTCTCTTTCTTTCTCTCTTTCTCTCTCTTTCTTTCTTTTTCTATCTCTCTCTCTCCTTCCTCCCTTCCTTCTTTAGTTATTCAGGTAACCTATTTTAAATTGACATTACAGTCAAGTATGTAATGCTCCACCAAATAAAGAGTTCAACAGGTAAAAAGTAAGAATTCCCCAGTTCAGTGGGAATATGTGCAAAGACTAGAAATGCAAGAAGACAGTGTGTTCCATTAATGTGGGTTTGTAAGTGATGGAATTGGCATCGCACGTCATGTTTAAAATGTCAATATTGGCCACTTCTCAATGCCAATTGCTGCTTGCCATAGCACAGAGAACGCGATGTTTAATAATATTTAAAACTGATTGTTCTCTCATGACATTTCCAAAAGCCAAAACATGGCACTAAAAAAATTATCTTGAACTTCAGAAACAGGTTAAGAAATGTATCATCTGTTAGTTCTTTTGCAACTGTGTTTCCTAGTCTGATTTCTAACTGTTTAGGAGATGGTGGGAGTTTGAATAAGCCAGTGGAAAATGGGACCTTTAGAGATTTCGGTGTAAGAAACAGCAAATCTGCATATTCCGCTGAAGACTCTGAGAGCAGGGAATCGTGTCTGTAAAATAACTGTCCTACTTAAGCCTTGCTTTGATTGCTTGTCTTCAGGAGTTATTTGTTGCTACCACTCTGTCTGCTAACCAGGAGACCACTGACAAGAAGGTTCTGAAGATGACGTTAGGCATGGGGCTTCTTTGTAAACAGCCTTCCTGGACGACTAAACAAATCAAAAATGATGATACATAGTGTCCAAGAAGAGTCAATGCCCTGGAACTTAATGAATTTTAGGATGCCACGGTTTCCCAATGAATTTTATTATTATTTACCTTAAGTAATTCTTATGGGTTTGGATTTTTTAAAAAAGATTTATTTTATTTGAAAGGCAGAGTTACAGAGAGAGTGTATGTATGGGGGGGGGAGGGAGAGAGAGGGAAAGAGGGAGGGATCTTCTATCCGCTGGTTCACTCCCCTAATGGCCACAACAGCAGGAGCTGGGAGACTGAAAGCTAGAAGCCTAGAGGAAGCTTCCACGTGGATGCAGCGACCCAGCCACTCGGGCCATCTTTCTCTGCTTTCCCAGGTGCACCAGCAGAGAGCTGGATTGCAAGTTCAGCAGCTGGGAGTCAAATCAGCACCCACGTGGGATGTGGGCAGTACCGACAGTGGCCTCATCCACTGCAACACAATGTTGTCCCCAGGTCTGGTTTTTAATGAAGTTATTTGTGCTCATCTTTGGTGCAACCAGGCAAAATATGATGCATATATATTAAAACACTATATTAAAGATAGCATAATATTCAGCATACATGAAACTGTTATTTTTATTCTTTTTAGAAATTATCCATTTTTATGGGGTCCAGTGCAGTATTTCAACACATAGGCACTGAGGAAACCAATCCAACCAGGCAACTAGGCTTTCTGTTTCCTTAACTTTCTTAGTGTTTGGAGCCCATCAGTTCCTCTTTTTCAGATCTTTTTGCAGAGTATCATCCATTATTGTGAACTGTGGTCACCCCACTGTGCTGTGGAATAGTAGAACTCACTACTTCTACCTGACCGTGTCCAGTTAAGAAATGCGCAATGCATCTGAACCCACATTTCTCAAAAGAAGAAATGAAATGGCCAACAAATACGTGAGGAAATCTCACCATCACTGCCCATCAGGGAAATGCAAATCGAAGCCCTGAGAGCTATCGCCTCACTCTGGTTAGAATGGCCATTTAAAGTCGTCAGAAAGTAACAAGTGCTCCTGGGGATGTGGGCAACTGACAAGTCTTCTGCACTGGAGATGGGAATATGAGTTAGTACAGCCAATAGGAAGAAGAGAATGGAGGTTCCTCAAAACACTAAAAATAGATCGACCATGTGACACAGCTATGGTGCTTATGGGTATCCTAAGAACATGTGTTTTCAATTTCTTGGTGAAATTTGTAATCCAGAATGATTTAGGCTATTGAGAAGAACACTATGAAAATTAGTGGTTGACGTCTTCAATGAAAGAATAGTTGTGAAATACACACAGACACACACATGATACAGTGTCTGTATATGGATATATTCAAGGGAGATTCAGAAAGTACATGGAAAATGAAATTAAAAGATAAGTTAATTTTGGTAGAAAGTTTGAAATATGTACTCACTTGTATATATGCATGTAAATGTAGTATGGATCTGTAACCCTTAAGTTTTTGATGGTTCCCATATTGTTACACAGGAAGCTGTAATTTCCTTATTATATTTCATTGTAGAACTCTGTATTTATAAGAAATAGTATACCTTGTTCCCAGATGCATGTGTCAGAAAGCTAAGGGTGTCTCATTGACACATAGAGCTCTATTAAAATAGAATTCAGAGATAATTTTCATCTGTAGCTCAGTCTCTGTTGAGTATTTTAAAATATTTTAGAATTCATGGGAATAATCAGCAGCCAGAAGAATTACATCTTTGGCAATGAAAAATACATCGAGAGATTTTAGAGCCTTGCAAACTGCCACGTGAGCTTATTATTTATGAACTCTTTGCTCTTTAAAATTGAGAACAAAGCAATTAACTACAATTTCACACCTTCAGGAAGACTAAGAACACAGTCTGCCATCTATTGTGAATTCTAAAGTGTATTCTTTCACTTAAATTTATAGTTCTATTGTGTGGAAATTTTCCCTTATTCAAAAGAAAGTTCAAAAATGAATCTTTAATTTTGCTCACTGGAAAATGAGCAAGGCATGCCATTTTGGTTCTTAAGAAAATAAATGTTATAGATCCCATTGTAAAAGGAATTGCAAGTCTAAAGCTTAAGATCATGGTAACACACAGGCAGACCCTATATAATAGGATAATTGGGTTCTGGGTTTGTCATTGAATGTGATGCTCAGAAATTTAGAAATCCGAATCTTGGTAACAGTTTGTGTAGTAGTTACAGGTCAAGAGCACTTACACTGTGCCTTAATATTCACAGCAGTTGTACTTACTCCGGTTATACACTAAACTTCTGTTCTCTTAAATCATCTATAGCTAGGGACTGCAACTAGTGCCCCCCAAGTCACACAGGAGGAAGGACGTGGATTTTAACATCGGTAGTCTGACCAGAACTTGAGCACTTGTCTGTGTGATACTCAGATATGAGTAGATATCAGGGACTGTGGAAAGCTAAACATGATCGATGGCAATGATCAATACACTGTAACTCAACACCTTTTCCACTAACAACAAAAAAAAAAGTAGCCATGTCATGTTCCTTTCTGATGTCAAAAATAAAAATAATTTCCTTGATTTTCACGCTTGAAAGCTGCTCAAAGAAATAGAATTTAGCTTCCTTTCTCTTGTTCTTTAGCTCTCAATATTGTCATGTCTCTTCTTACTCCACTACCTACTCTGCCTCCTAAGCCATTGTGTGAGCCTCCCTCCTTTAACCTCCTGTTCCATCCAGCTTTTCAGAGTCCTTCTGTTCGTTACCTCTCCACTGCTCAAAGACGTCATTGTGTGGCTGCTGTTGAGCTCACTGTCCGTACCTGACTTGTGTATGGTTCCGATCTCTGTTTTTTTTTTTTTTTTTTTTTTTTTTGACAGAGTAGACAGTGAAAGAGACAGAGAGAAAGGTCTTCCTTTGCCGTTGGTTCACCCTCCAATGGCCGCGCTGATCCAACGGCAGGAGCCAGGTACTTCTCCTGGTCTCCCATGTGGGTGCAGGACCCAAGCACTTGGGCCATCCTCCACTGCACTCCCTGGCCACAGCGAGAGCTGGCCTGGAAGAGGGGCAACCGGGACAGAATCCGGTGCCCCGACCAGGACTAGAACCCGGTGTGCCAGCGCCGCAAGGCGGAGGATTAGCCTAGTGAGCCGCGGCGCCGGCCCCTATCTCTGTTCTTAACACTTCTCTCCTTTCTCCCAGTTAGAGCTAACTTCTAGTTCAACCATTTCCATATAACTCCCCATCCTACCCTGCCCCAACCCCAAGACTATTCAACACTTACTAAGGTCTTGCCATGGGTAGTGGGTTTGTGGCAGAAGCTTTGATAAATACAAAGATAAGCCCTGTACTGATCCTGCTTTTGAGTAGCAGATGTTGAATACTAATCAGGTAAGCCACGTACATACCTTTTTAAAATACGGTAGCTCAGAACAAATAAAACTTAGGAGATGTTATTTAACTCAGTTAGGAAGCGTGCATTTAGCTCAGCTATTTGGCCATCTTAAGAATTGAAACCGACAACCTACTTGGTGTGAGAATGCCGCTGGGGGAATTTAGGGTCATGATATCGATCTCAACAGGAGAGAAGTGCACAGCAACATTTTCTCTACTATCCTGCTTTTATTTATGCATTTGCTTTATTTTTTTTTTTACCATTCACATTTCTCCCAGATACACATTCTCCCTTTCCCACTATTGGTCACCTAGAAATGCATTGGTCTCACTCTCTGCCTGTTCAACATATCTTTGGATGTTGCTACATTAATCTATCAAAGGTCAGCATGTGGTCCTTCCCATTGTAAAATGATTGTCCTGTTCTGTGAAGTCCAGTAACTCTGTGTGTCCTCTCTCAGTCTGTACTTCTGTCATTATGGGGTATTTTGGGAAGCAATGTGTTTCCTTTATAGGCAGACAGCATTTAATATATTTGTTATCTTTTCAGAGCCTGAACTCTAAAACTGTGTTCACTATAAATATTTCCCCTTCAAAAATCTCTGGAGTTATATTTCTCTAGCTGTATTTTTCTTTTTATGAACAACTTATCTTTCATTTTCTTTCTTTTATCCTTTAAAAAATTCACTCATAGCCGGCGCCGTGGCTCAATAGGCTAATCCTCCACCTTGCGGCGCCGGCACACCGGGTTCTAGTCCCGGTCAGGGCGCCGGATTCTGTCCCGGTTGCCCCTCTTCCAGGCCAGCCCTCTGCTGTGGCCAGGGAGTGCAGTGGAGGATGGCCCAGGTGCTTGGGCCCTGCACCCCATGGGAGACCAGGAAAAAGCACCTGGCTCCTGGCTCCTGCCATCGGATCAGCGCGGTGCGCCGGCTGCAGCAGCGGCCATTGGAGGGTGAACCAACGGCAAAAGGAAGACCTTTCTCTCTCTGTCTCTCTCTCTCACTGTCTACTCTGCCTGTCAAAAAAAAAAAAAAATTCACTCATGTTCTTTCTAATATCAAATGCCTCAAATTAATCTATTAAGTCTCAATTTCCTCATCTATAGATTAGAGATAATTATATTACCTAAAATATGTGGTTACTTGGGAGTCGAATGAAATAATACATGAAAAACTTGAACATTGACAGTTGTGACTGAGTACTTGGTAAGAAAAGAAAAAAGAGAGAACCAAGACCCAAGGCAGGGAATATAGAAGCAAATGAATTCCAGCCCTCAAAGATACTGTTGTTAATGGGGCAGAATAGGTAGACAGAAAATAAGACATGAACAACATTATTAGAGAAATATAGTAAAGAGCAGTCTTTCAATTAGAATTATAGCATGATGTTGCATGTAAGTTTGGTAAGTAGATTTTAGCATGTGAAACCATCTCTTGTTTACTCTTCCATGGCAAACCAGTTTATGAAATCCTTTCTCTTTATACTAACAAAAGAAATGCTCATGAGAGTGAAAAAGCAAAGTGTGAGGCACAGGGAACGGCATAGGTCATGTTGATCCCATATGAGGATTCTGTTGAATGCGGCTGTCTTCATGCGGCCATCTGTTGAGAATGAAGCCAACATGGGCAGAAAAGTGACCAACGGCTAACAGTGGATCCTTTGTGCAGAATGGAAGTGGTTTGGCTGCACGCTGCTGAGACTGACCCCTGTTACTCTTACAGGATTAATTCACCACCCCTGGGATCCCATCATTTTGTAAGAAGAGGTGCAAGTAGCTGCGGACAGTAGATGATCCTGCCTTCTCCTTTGCATTCTGTTGTCCTACACATAAATCAGTTGAACAGGTGTCCGTGTGTTTTAGCATTAATTATCATTTAGTGTCAAGACAAGAACAATCCATGCAGATGGTGTCATAAAAATAGCAAAAGCGGCCAGCATCATTGTACAGAGGGTTAAGCTGCTGCTTTTGGTGCCAGTTCAAGTTCCAATCACTCTACTTCCAATTTAGCCCCCTGCTATTGCGCCTGGGAAAGCAGGAGCTGATGGCACAAGTACTTAAGCCCCTCCCACCCATGAGGGAGACCGAGAAGGAATTCCCAGCTTCTGGCTTCAGCCTAGCCCAGTCCTGGCTGTTGCAGATGATGAACCAGATGATGAAAGATACCTCTATCTTTCTCTCCTCCCTTCTCTGCCTTTCAAATAAATAAAACTTTTTGGAAATTAAAGGAGACTATTTGCTCTTAAAACATAGTCTTATTTATGCTTAAATCTAAATCCAAAACCAAGTAGTTATATTTTGAGAAGGCAGCAAAAAAAAAAAAAAAAAAAAAAAAAAAAAAAAAAAAAACACTACATATTCATATGCAAATTTAGTCACCAAAGACAAATGGGCTTAAAAGGTCATGAACATGAAAAACAATAGATTCAGGTCATAAAATATCATTAGTCTTCTATTGTGTATATCAAATTACTGCACACCTAGCACCTTCAAAGACTACATGTTTATAAGCCTTGTTTTCCCAGCCCAGAATTTAAGAACAGCTTAACCAGTCCTCTGGTCTTGGATTCACAAGGCTACAGTCAAGGTGTCTGCTGGGCTTATCAGAGACTTGACTGAGGAAGAAGTCCCTTCTAAGCTCGCTTAGGTTGCTGGTGGAGTTCAGTACCTGACTGCTCCATTAGCGAATGTACCAGAAATGTCTTGGATCTGCGTCAGCTCTTTTGAAGGCACCTGAAGTTCGTCTAACATGGGTACTTAGTCTCCCAGCTTCACAAGGGGAGTCTCCAGCTCTGTGTGGCCATGACAGCCCATCACACTGGCTATATTCTCTTGGTTAGAAGCACCTTGCAAGTCCTACCTGCCCTTAAGGAGTGGAGATTATGCAAAGGTGCAAACATCTAGGGTGTAGAAACCATAAAGGATCACCTTGGAATCTATCTGCCATACTAAGTTATGTGAATAACTTATAAAAATGCACATCTATCAAACACTGACATTTAATACTAAAAAAAGGATTAATCAAGAACATAAGGAGAATAATATCCCAAGTCATGACTATATATACATGATATTCAAGTGCTCAAGCCAAATAAGCACATGACAGGGAACTTGTAAATATAATGGAAGCTAAAGAGAGAGATTAAAAACAAACAAACAAAAAATTCAGTTCTGCAATTGTCTTTGCATGTTTACCTAAGAATTTTGCTTAAGTGTCAATACATTCATGAGCTTTTTTTTTTTTTTTTTTTCTGGTGTCCTTCTGGAGAATAAAATAAAAAGCACACACAATAAACAAAAAAATCATGAGATAGCCTTGATCTGAAACCTAAGTATTATCCTACAGCCAGCATCCTTACTTGAAGGTCAGGGGCTTTCCCAGAGTGAATAAGTAGGGTGTTCACTGGATGATTGCAAATTAATATGTCTATTAACTCTTATTCTAAGTAAAAAGAGCTACATTTCAAGCTAAAAGTTAGTGAGCATTCCATTTATTTATTCAACATTTTAAGCCTTTATTGAGAATCTTTTATACCTTAGGTATGACTCTAGATGCTTGGGATTACGTTTGTTATCTATAGGTGCTTTAAAAAGCATCCCATACTAGCAGCTTAAAATATCCGCCATTAACTAGCAGTTTCCGAGTCAAGAATCCAGTAGCAGTCCATCTGTGTTGTTCTGCCTCAGAACAGCCATAAGGTTGCCATCAAGATGGTGGCCAGAATGGCGGTCATGTAAGCGTTTTAAGGAGGTTGGGGACTCTCTGCCAAGGTCAGCCCTGTGGTTTGGCTGGAGCTCTCAGCGCACCGCTACCTCGGCTCCTCCACAGGGCTCCTCATGACTCAGCAGGTGGATTTCCCCCCTGAGCAGCTG
Organism: Oryctolagus cuniculus; assembly: GCF_964237555.1. NCBI lineage: Eukaryota > Metazoa > Chordata > Mammalia > Lagomorpha > Leporidae > Oryctolagus > Oryctolagus cuniculus. The sequence goes on from NC_091449.1 coordinate 59,258,576, forward strand.
ATTCCAGAGGGGGCAGGCAAACAGCCAAGACAGAGGCTGCAGTTACACCAAGTTCAGAAGTGATGCGCCATCCCTGCTGGCAACTAACCTTGGCACCAAATGGGAGCAGACTACTTAAAAATGTTAGTCAATGGGAGATGAGCTACCATGGTAGAATAGATGAGCTATATCAGAATAAATATTTTGTGTAATTATTTCTGATGATAATCCAATAGTCCTCTCATGCCAGGTAGGATGAATAAGATTAGCAACCTAGCTGGGTAATACTAGTTTGTGTCAAAACTGCCAGTTTGCAGCAGTCATTCTAAGTGTTTTTAATGTGAAGGTTTCAATGCCTCTCTTTTAAACAAAGACTTCTTTATCTGAGAGGCAGAGTTACAGAGAGATGGAGAGACAAAGAGAAAGGTCTTCCATCTACTAGTTCACTCCCCAGTTGGCCACAACATTGGAGCAGGGCCCATCCAAAGCCAGGAGCTTCTTCTGGATCTCCTACATGGGTGCAAGGGCCCAAGCACTCGAACCACCTTCTACTGCCTTCCTAGGCCATAGCAGAGAACAGGATCAGAAGAGGAACAGTCAGGAGTAGAAACAGCACCCATAGGGGATGCTGGCACTGCAGATGCAGTCTTAGCCTCCTATGCCACACCGCCGGCCCGAAAGCCTCTCTTTCATTCACCAGACTCTCTCACCTCGTCCTCTGGCCCCATCCTGCAAAATGCAGCCTATTTCTCCAGCCTCAGTTCTGAGGCCACTGCCTGCACACGTGTGTTCACCTTCCCTTCCGACCGCGCATTGTCACTCTCTCATCTGAATAGCACCCTCAGAGCTTTCTAATTTCTCTTACACACATTGTACACATTTTCTTTCCAGCATCATAGTCCTTAATTTTCTATAATTTTTCATCTGGATCAAGTTTCAGTATTTTGAGAGGGAAAATGGTGTTGTCTTAATATGTGGATGTCTTCTTGCAACTACAAAAACAGAGAATCACTGTGTGGAGGGGAACACCATTGGAAGAACTCAAAAGCAAACCACAGCCCGAGGGATAGGAAAATATGAAGGATAACTGGTAGAAAGAAAATAGAGTGTAAGAATGAAAGTAGGGCAAACAAATAACATGAGAAATATTTCTGATCATAGCTCTTCTTATCCGTGATGTTGACTTGTCCTATGAGCCTTTATCCTCAACTCCCTTAGTCAAGTGAACGCTTTACATAATTGTAGTCGCCTCAGGGGACAGCTCTAAATTTTAACATTCTTGACACATGTCTGGATTGTACTATGTGTTGCATAATATTTTAAGTTTCTGCTCACTTCCATCTTCCTTTGAAAGTATGGAGATCCAAACTGGAAAACGCTTTCATCTCCATTACACTATCCACTCCTGAATCCTGCTTGTCGCACTATTTCATCATACAGCGTATAATGTCACATTATATCATGCGACATCAATAAATCCAGGATTTATTTTTCAATCCATTGAAGTTCAACAGAATCATGTTAAAGAGTAAACACAAATGGAGATCTAAATCTGTTTCTACCCCCTTAATCTTAGTCTGTGTCATTTCAAAGTCATTACCAATTCCTTCAGCATTTCAGCAGAATGCCAGTGCCCGTTCTTTTCCGTTGCATGTGCCAAAGTCATTCTTTTTCAGCATGAAAGTAAACATCTATTAATTTGTGTTGGGCAATGGAAGATAATATTTTAATTCGATAATTTCTATTGAGTAATAGAAGTAATACTTCTAAGTAAACAAAAAATGGAATTTTCATATTCTTGCAGTCTTTGTATAAATTGCAAACCCCACACTATGATTCATAAGACCCTAAATAACCCAAACTACACCTTTTCCAACTTCAGTTTTGCACACTGAGCCCTTTACATTTCTTACATGTGCCAAGCTTTGGGGTCTCTGAACCTCTGCTCAAGGAACTTCCTCTCCCTGGAATGATATCTGCAGATTTCCACACAGCAGGTGGATCCTGTCCCTGAATCTTAGCTCAGAGGCTCACTCTGTCAGGGACATTCCATGGCTTTGTTTTGAATAGGAGTCCACCCAAATTATTCTCTGTCCTAGCACACATCAAATAAAGTTGTACCATAAATAATAATTTAATTTTTATTTGTATACTTGATCACTGATGCTCAGATTAAATTTTGAGTTCTGTGAGCAACGGTTAGATGTGCTCCATTCACCAATGTATAACCAAAAAAAAAAAAAAATACAATGCCTGATACATGGAAACATTTAGAAATATTTTGAATAAACAAGTGAACAGCTCATTAATCAGCATTAGCATTTTACTATAAACCTCCATAAAATTGTACCCTGCACTCTGACTTTTCAGAGTGAAGGTTTACACTCAGAGCTATAGAGTTTGTGTTCCCATTCACCCAAATGATCAGCTTGGCTAAGGCACATCCTGGGGATGAAGTCGGTCTCCAGGATGGAACTCGGCACATTTCCCTTCCGAGGACACACAGGGGAATAACGTGTCATCATCATCACGCCTAGCATGGCAAGCAGCCACCACGCTGCAATACTTTAAAGCAATTTCCTGAAATCGAAATGCAAAAAGCAGTAAGAATATATCTCTTTTAAAGAAATCAAAGAGTGAAACTGCCAGCTAAACATCTATTTCAATAGACAACCGCTGCTGGAATGCTCGAGATATTTCTTGTTTTTATTAAACCATATGGGGAAGGCTGTAAAGAACGCTAAGTCGGGAAAAGTTTGTACAGCTCTATAGTAGGAATGATTGGACTAGGATAAGTGTCCTTGTTTTCTGTCCTCCTGCTCTCAGTGTTTACCTTCCCCCCCTCCGTTATCGTGTACCCGGCACGGAAATGCTTCTTGCCATTGTCTTCAATGGATTAAGTTTGTGTAATCACTTGCCTGCATACACAGCCAGGAATGTACATTTAGATTGGAAACTTATGGACAGTGGTTATTCCTTGTTCTTTCTCCCAATACACACTGAACTCGTGGTAGAATCTATTTGGATATTGGGAAGAGAACAGCACCCACGTCAAACAGTTCTCTTAATCACCAGTCCAGGAGTTATATTTTGAAGCTATTGTGTATTAACATCTAAATACAAGAAAGAAATTCAGGCATCATTAATGTTCTTTAGAAAACAATATCAGGAAAAAATATAGTTAGTTAATTTATGGGTTTAACAAACACTGTTTTGGCCTTAAAACTCTACTCCTGATTTTCTTGAAGCAGAGAACAGAAATCAGATGAGTTGTAAAAACTGATTATATTTATGACCTGTCTCATAGGCTCAGAGATTAAGTATCTACTACTTGGAGCCCATCGATAATAATGACAAAAATGATAAGTTTGTAAATAGCCAGTAGGATATTTCATTTTAATCTTATAAATATGTAACACTTGCAGTAATACTGGACATAAATGCAATTATACTGTGGGAAATACATCTAAGAGAACTGAGAGAATTCAAAAATTTATTTTGAGCCTTAAGTATTGGTCTTTATTTATGTTATACTTGTGTTTAAAAGTAGCACTGACATATTCCTTTATATTATTAATAGACTCTTTCTTTGATCCTGAGATGATTTCTGGAACAAAAATTCTGATCTGCCTAAATGGAATATATTAATAGATTAACGGCACAATCCCAGTGTTAAAAATGCACCTTGCATCCAATTTTTACATGACCAGGTCCAAATAGACATACATCTCATACTGACGGTGTCACATTTTCTTTAATTCTGGCACATGGAATAAGATGAGTAAATACACTTTCAGACAACACTATGAGTCACCGTCTGAATGTGATTTATGGGATGTGAATTGCTCTCCTGGAGTGACTAATGTGAAGAGCCAAGGGAATCCAAATTCTGCTCCAGGGTCTCTACTGAAATGCTGGCACACAGATTTATCTCTCGCTGCTAACCTGATTGATGCCATGTGTGATGCCGATCCCAGTACTCTGCCCAGGAGTTGCAGGACTTCTCCATTGAGAGCCTCACACTTAGATTTTCCTGAACAAGAAAAAAATGCACCATTTTTCTGTTGGTGATTATAATTTCTTTTTGTGGTATCTTGATATTCTCCAAAGAAATTATACTGACAGCTAAACTTGCAATACTCATACTCTATGGTAAAAGCACCTGGTCTCAATTCGGTGGGGCGGAATTGCTATTTTAGCTCCTAGCCAAGGTTACTGGTTACCTTACTTCCCTGACATTCAGCTCTCTTCATGTCTTACTTAGAGCAGCTGAAGTATGTCTATGCCTTAAGCAAGATAAAGTACACAGCACATCGACTGGATAGATTGCAGCAACTTAACGAATACATTACATAATAACAACAAATAATAAACTATCAATAAAGATAACACAAAGAAATATGCAATCAATCCAAGAGAATTTTTAAAAAGGCAAAAATAAACAAAGATTAGATGAATTAAAAACAAAAAGCAAGTTGATATATTTACACCCAACCATAAAAATGATCATTTAAATACTGATGGTCTAAACGTGGCTTTGAAGACAGAGATTGTCAGACTGTACAAAAAAGCAGGACTCCACTTTAAGGTGCCTGTAACAAACTCCCATTAAATATGATATAAAAGTAAGGAAAAATCAGATCAAATAGATTTTAGAGAAAAGAATATAATCAGTCATTTCATAATGATAAGCTAATCATGAAAATCTCACCAAGAGCACATATCCAGAAAGTAGCAGAACTTCAAACTCTATAAAAACAAAGCTAACAGAAGTGTAAGGGAAATAGATAAATATACACACACACAAATAGTCAAGTATTTACATATTTATGTCTCTGTAACAAAAGGGACACAGAAACAAGAAAGAACATAGGATATCTGAACATTATTAACCAACCTGTCTAACAGGCATCTGCAGAGCACTGCACCCAATATAGCATCACACACTTAAGTCACGAAGGCGCATGTCTGTATCGGAAGTTCTGTGAAATCCACAGCAAAGCTCCTAAAACTGTAGGTAGAGTTAACAAAACTGATAAAGATCAATAAAGAAGATCAAAATGCATTCCTATGTGCAACATGGGAACTAACAATGAGCAATTTTTTTTTTTTTTTGACAGGCAGAGTGGACAGTGAGAGAAAGAGACAGAGAGAAAGGTCTTCCTTTGCCGTTGGTTCACCCTCCAATGGCCGCCGCGGCCGGCGCGCTGCGGCCGGCACACCGCGCTGATCCGATGGCAGGAGCCAGGAGCCAGGTGCTTTTCCTGGTCTCCCATGGGGTGCAGGGCCCAAGCACTTGGGCCATCCTCCACTGCACTCCCTGGCCACAGCAGAGAGCTGGCCTGGAAGAGGGGCAACCGGGACAGAATCCGGCGCCCTGACCGGGACTAGAACCTGGTGTGCCTGCGCCGCTAGGCGGAGGATTAGCCTAGTGAGCCGCGGCGCCGGCCCACAATGAGCAATTTAAATTAAAAACATTATCATTTGTGCTTGCATCAAAAATATGTAAGGATGGAGGCTAAAATTGAAATACATGTCATCAGTGGATAGGGAAATGCAAATTAAAATAGCTATACACTACAATAAAACTATTAGAATATTTAGAGTTCTTTTTAGCATCTGTTTTATTTTCACTTGAAAGAGTCACACAGAGAGGGAGAGACAGGTATCTTCAATCTGCCGATTCACTCCCCAAATGGCCACAGTAGCTGGGGCTGGGCCAGGCCAAAGCCAGAAGCCAGGAGCTTCTTCCAGGTCTCCCATGTAAGTGCAGGAGCCCAAGCCCTTGGGCCATCCTCTGCTGCTTTCCATGGCATTTTAGCAGTGAGCTGAATCAGGAGTGGAGTGGCCAGGACCTGAAGCTAGGCCCACATGGGATGCAGGAGTTACAGGCAGGAGCTTGACCCACAGTGCCACATGCCTGAGCAGAATGTCTAGATTTAAAAGTTGGATTGGGTCGGTGCTGTGGTGTAGCTGGTAAAGCCGATGACTTCAGTGCCGGCATCCATATTCATGTGGCTCAGAGCCCGGGCTGCTCCACTTCCAATCCAGCTCCCTACACCCATATGAGAGATTTGGAAGAAGCTCCTGGCTCCCGGCTTTGCCGTAGCCCAGCCTGGTCATTGAGGCCATTTGGAGAAGTGAGCCAGCAGACGGAAGATCTCTCTCTTTCTCTGGTTCTCTCTCTCTCTCTCTGTAACTCTGTGCTTCAATTAAATAAATAAATCTGTAAATTTTGTAAAAACACAAAGACGGGTCCTGGTAAGCGTCAGTGAGGAGAGGAAGCAGCAGGAACTCTGTGAAACAGCTTGTGGTGATGTGAGGTGCTGCAGTTACTCTGGAAAACATGAACTCTCTGGAAAAGTGTAACATGCCCCTCAATAAAGCCTAAATGTGCCTCTTAAACTTACACATGAACGCTCAGAGCAGCTTCATGTGATACAGTCGAAAGCTGGAATCAACACAAGTGGCTATCACGTGGTCATTGGAAAAGCAAGTTTAGCGTAGCTACACAAAGGCAGATTACTCAGCAATAAGTGGAAGGAGCTGCTGGTGCATGCAAAACCATGGGTGACTCCCAAAATAACTGCTGCGTAAAAGGAGCCTGAGCCTCCCCTGACCACACCAAATAGTACACCCTGTGTGATTCCACTTACGGAAAATTCCAGAAAATGCACTTTACTTTTACATTAAATCAGGTCGGAATTTGCCACGAGATGGAGGCATGAGGAGTTGAGGTGAGGTATAGCAAGGGGGAATTTAAAGGAACATAAAAATACTTACAGGGAGACCGCTGATTTCTTGTCTTGACTATTGTGATAGATCCATGGGAATAAATATAGTCCAAAGTTGTTAAATTGTACACTTTATATACTGCATACTTTATATACAGTTTGGTGTATCTCACATTGTAAGTTTGAATTAACGTTGTTTTTGAAACCATAAGACATGCAGTTATATTCCAGCTTAATGCAAATTTATAGTCCTAACAATGTATTTTAGGGGAAAAAAAAGCATATTTTCTTCAAATATTTAAAAATCGCATTTCTGGAACATGACTGACACCGTGCCCATGGGCACTCTGCACTTAGCCTCTGTTTGGAACAGGGGTGGACACTTTGTGTTCTCACCAGCACACCATCTGGAGTCCTCCAAGGGAGTCGCAAGATTGGCCTGGCCAACAGCTCAGAGGCTTTCTAATACTCTATCATCAGTAAGATAAGAAATCAGGACTGCAGACCCTTGACACAGAATTGCACCCTTAGCCATGGTGAATGCTGAGCAGAATAGGAGTGGAGATAATGACTTTGGACATTATTATTTGAATTACATCCCGTGGATCTGTTTACCTGTATTTCAGAAACCCAATTACTTGGTCACCTGACTTTCATGATATGGTTTCCTAAGGTTTTCAGCATAAATAATCCATTGTTAATGAGTAAGAGAAATGAATTCTCTGGCAAGTGTGCCAAAACAAGCAAAAACACCCCACCCCCAGCCCTCTGGGGGAAAAAAAAAAAAAACCCACCATGTTTGAAACAGTTTCGTGTAGCTTCTCAGGGCCAGAGGCTGTGCTGGTTGACTTGTCTCTGTGCTGGTTGACTTGTCTCTTAGACGTCCCAACGTGAAGGCAGCAGAATATTCTGGGAGCAGGGGGTAATTTTTCATCATCAAGTGGTATTTTAAAAATGATTTTTTTAAAGATTTATTATTTGAAAGGCAGAGTTACAGAGAAGCAGAGGTAGAGACAGAGAGAGAGAGAGAGGTCTTCATCTGCTGGTTCCCTTCCCAAATGGTTGCAATGGCCAATCGGAAGTGGAGTTGTGGGGACTCGAACTGGCACCCTGATGGGATGCAGGCACTTCAGGCAGTGGCCTTACCCTCTATGACACAGGGACGGCCATGAAAAGTGATTTTAAACACCTTCTTTATAGTTATGTTTCTTGGAGCCTTTAAGTAGCAGCCACGTCTCCCAAGGGTGGTTTACAATGTGAAACACTTTCTGAAGGTTATTTAAACACAGAACACTTTTATATAAAGTACCTATTAGCAGATTCTACAAGACTTCTGTAGGCTACAGTTTGAGAATGTTTAGTGGATTATTAGTGATAACCCTGGAAGGTTATTACAATTAATTAGAGCGTGTGAGTCACTGAATTCTGTTACTGGAAAATTAAAATCCTAGGGCATTATAAAGACAAAAGACAATTATGAACAGAGAAAAACATGAGGAGATTATGTCATTGTCTCATGTTCAAACCACATTCAATATCCAGTCATTACAATGTTCCGTCCCACCACAATTAATAAAACATAAATTTCCATCTTGGCTTTTGATGTCAGGTGGTAGTTTGGGCTCGATAAAATGACATAATAAACACAATGGAATAGTTTTATCAGGTTGCTGGATTATGTAAAACCAAATACGAACTTCTATGTGATATAAATAAAATGATCAACATGAAAAAGCCCAAGGTAAATGAATAGAAGGCCCAATTTCTGATTTAACCAGATTAAGTCCAGAGAATAAAAATGCCATATGCAAAAAGCTCATCTTCGTGTTTGAAAAGATATCGCATCTTTAGCCAGAGCCATCAGGCAAGAAAAAGAAATTAAAGGGATACAGATTGGGAAGAAAGAAGTCAAACTATCCTGCTTTGCAGACAATATGATTCTTTATTTAGGGGACCCAAAGAACTCTACTAAGAGACTATTGGAACTCATACAAGAGTTTGGCAAAGTAGCAGGATATAAAATCAATGCACAAAAATCAACAGCCTTTGTATACACAGGCAATGCCATGACTGAGAAAGAACTGCTAAGATCAATCTCATTCACAATAGCCACAAAAACAATCAAAAACCAACTTGACCAAGGACATTAAAGATCTCATAGATGAGAATTACAAAATCTTAAAGAAATAGAAGAGGATACCAAAAAATGGAAAAATCTTCCATGCTCATGGATTGGAAGAATCAATATCATCAAAATGTCCATTCTCCCAAAAGCAATTTATAGATTCAATGTGATACCAATCAAAATACCAAAGATATTCTTCTCAGATCTGGAAAAAATGATGCTGAAATTCACATGCAGGCACAGGAGACCTCAAATAGCTAAAGCAATTTGTACAACAAAAACAAAGCCAGAGGCATTGCAATACCAGATTTCAGGACATACTACAGGGCAGTTGTAATCAAAACAGCATGGTACTGGTACAGAAACAGATGGATAGACCAATGGAACAGAATAGAAACACTAGAAATCAATCCAAACATCTACAGCCAACTTATATTTGATCAAGGATCTAAAACCAATTCCTGGTGCAAGGACAGTCTATTCAATAAATGGTGCTGGGAAAACTGGATTTCCATGAGGAGAAGCATGAAGCAGAGAGCTGGACAGGAAGAGGAGTGACCAGGACAGAATCCAGTGTGCCAGCGCCACACGCAGAGGATTAGCCTAGTGAGCTGCGGCGCCGGGCAGTATTTTTTTTTTTATTTACTTGCTACTATTGATTGAACTCTGTAATTAATACACAATTATTCTTAAGTGTTGAAACTTAACTGAAAAGTGACCCCTGTTTAATATAAGAGAGGGAGGAGATGTACAATTTGGGACATGCTCAATCCTACTTGCCTCAAATGGTAGAGTTAGAAACGTGCCAGGGGATTCCAATTCAATCCCATCAAGGTGGCATGTACCAATGCCATCTCACTAGTCCCAGTGATCAATTTCTGTTCACAATTGATCATAATGATAGGACTAAGAGTCAAAGGGATCACATAAACAACACTAGTGTCTGCTAATACTAACTGATAGAATCAAAAAGGGAGAGAATGATCCAACATGGGAAGCGAGATACACAGCAGACTCATAGAATGGCAGATGTCCAAACAGAACTCTGGCCTCAAAATCAGCCCTGAAGGCATTAGGATCTGGCTGAAAAGCCCACGAGAGGATTTCAGGCATGGAAAGCCAAGACACTGTGACAAAAAAAAAAAAAAAAAAAAAAAAAAAAACCTAAATGAAAGATCTCTGAGTGAGATCCCAGTGGAAAGAACAGGTCATCAAAGAAGGAGGTACCTTTCTCTGAAGGGAGTGAAGGGAGGAGAGAACTTCCACTTTGACTATGGCCTTGTCTAAATATGATCAGAGTTGGTGAACTCAAAAGGCCTCCATAGCCTTGGCAACTCATGACAAGAGACTAGGATGATTACTGATGCCATAAACAAGAGTGTCAGTTTGTTAAGTCAACAACAGGAGTCACTGTGCACTTACTCCTCATGTAGGATCTCTGTCCTTAATGTGCTGTACATTGTGATTTAATGCTATAACTAGTACTGAAACAGTATTTTATACTTTGTGTTTCTGTGTGGGTACAAACTGTTACTTAATATATACTAAATTGATCTTCTGTATATAAAGATAATTGAAAATGAATCTTGATGTGAATGGCAGGGGAGAGGGAGTGGAAAAGGGGAGGGTTGCAGGTGGAAGGGAAGTTATGGGGGGAAAATGCCATGGTAATCCATAAGCTGTACTTTGGAAATTTATATTCATTAAATAAAAGTTAAAAAAAGAAAAGATATTACGTCTACAAAATAAAAAATGAGAAAAATAAACCACTGTTGTAAAGAAATCTTTCAGATTAAATATATCATCTAAAAAATAAAGAAAATGAATATCAATAGAAAAGCTATACAAATCAAAGAATAACTCATTATGTAAAATAAAAAGAGGAAAGCATCAATAATGTGAGGGAAATGATGAGAGAAATTGAAACTTATTTCAAATGGCTCATATATCCACTAATAGGAGTTCTAGAAAGTTCTGGAAACAGAACAAAGGCAGTGAGAAAGTAAAGGTTATAAAGATTATCACAGGAAAATTTATCATATCGAGAGAGACATGAATATTCAGATTGTAAGGGCCTATTGAGTATGAAAAAAATCTCTGCACTGACACATTCTTGTCACAGTTCAGACAGAAAGAGAAGATGCTAAAAAAAAATTGTCAACGTAAAACCAGCACACCCACGAAGAAATGAGAATGACAATGGCATTAGACTCCCCTGCCCTGGCTGTTAGAAGACAACAAATTGATTTCTTTAATGTTCTCAAACAAACTGACTTTTAACATGGAATTCCATACCCAGACAACAGGGTAACTGTGTGATGGAACCGAAAAAGATATTTTTAGACACACAAGGACTCAGAACACTGACCCCTTTCCACCCACCTTAGAAACTGTGTGAGTAAATACACACATGGAGAAAGGACTGTCGTCAGGGAGAGTGAAGCTGCTCGGGACTTCACCGAGGGGAGATTACAAGGAAACATTCACCTGAGTACAAGACAGAGGAGTGGAGGAGGACGGTGATACGGATAACCATGAGAACAAGGGAGCATCATCAAGGATGAGAAGAGGGAACAATTCAACGAAAAGAATGGTCAGTTAGAATTTTGTAACAGGAGACAGCAAGTCTTCAGCAATGTTCAAATGTAAAGCTGACAAAGAATAGAATGAATTTTTAAAACTAATAGAGAGCATCCCTTTGATCTCAGGAGTTCACTCTAAGTGTGTAGGGCTCATGAATTCTTAGGGAAAGTAAATGCACACACTTTAATTAGCTTCTCTTGAACAACATTTGCGTAGTCCTAATAATATCAATGATGCCTGTTGGCTTATATCACTTAGAATATGCTGATAGACAAATATGGCCTGAAAGAGTGACATTGCTGAGTTTGAAATACCATCAACCACTGAAGTGGAATCTGACCACAGCAAGATGAAATGCAGCAGGGGAGATGTAGAGGGACAGTTAGGACTGCTAATGTCCTCATCTTACACAGTCGGGTGCCCCAAACATGCTCTCAGACATATTTAGGATAACTAGAAAGAAAAAGATAAAGATACGTCCCTCCAGGGAACTGGAAGAACAGAGGAGCTAGCTCTTTCAGTCCTCTGTATTTGTGGTTGTGTTGTTGCATTCATTTCCTAGGGCTGCCGTAATCAATCACCACAAACCGTGTGACCTACAACAACAGAAATATGCTTTGCACAGTGTGGGAGGACAGCCTGTGAAATCCAAGCCTTGGCAAGTCGGATGCTCTTACAGGTTCTCAGGGAGAATCTGTCCCGTGCTGCTGCTGTGGCTTCTGTGGCTCTCGGCAATTGGTTCTTGCTGTTCTTCAGTCTGTGGCTGTGTTACTCTGATCCTTGCCTCATTCTCCAAATAGTGCCCGCTGTGGGTGTGTGTTGTGTGTTCAGATTCATAGCAAGACATCAGCCATGTTGGATTTGGAGCCAACCCTTGTTCTAAATTGATCCTAACTAATTATAAAAGCAAAGACCCCATTTCCAAACAAGTTCACATTCCAAGGTTCTGGGTAGACATGAATCTTGGAGACACTGATGATTTAATCAACCCACAATAGTTAGCATGTGCAAATACTACTTGGATGAGAAGACTCATGCTTTGAGAATGACTATTTTGTATTTCTAAGTTTTGCCGATATGTTGTACAAGCACATTTGTTTATTGGGACACATTTGCCTATCCGTCATAAGCAAATGCCGAAGTACAACTTGAGTGCTGAAGGTTGATTTAGTAGCAGCTGAATGAACATGCTTTTGGCTTTTTTTGTTGGAACTGGTGTACAAAACATTGTCTGTGATATCGTTTAATAACCCTCACATAAAGATTTTTGTAATCCATTAATTTAGCACCAGAAAAAATTCCCTGTATTTATAAGTTGGTATGCTTCCTTTTATTGACTAATTAAGAAATATATGATTCATTTTATTTCTCTTTCTGTCTTCACCAGCAGAAAATTTTCTGCTACACTTAGTAGCAAATAATAGGGGGAATAACTGTTTATTGGGAAAAGTACCACTTAAAGCATATAGTTTTGATGATTTATCTGGTTCTTGGTTCATCCCTCCAAAACTCATGTTGGAATTTAACTCCCAGTGCAACAGCTATGAGAGGCAGTAAGGTGTTTCAGACATGATTAGGACACGCTGGCAACACCCTCTTGAGGGGATAAATGAGGTCCTCACCAACGTGGGTTCTGTTACAAAGACAGTGTTGTTATCAAGCAAGGACCCCACAGTCTCTTGCCACCGCTCTCACAGTGGGCTCCTTCCCAGTGTGCCCACGTCCTGTCCTCTCTCTGCTTCTCTGCCGTGACGTAACACAGCGCGGGGTCATTATCAGACGTTGAGTGATTGCTAGTGCCTGGACTCCAAACCATGAGCCAAAATAAACCCTTTTCCCCATAAAGTATCTAGCCGAAGGCATTTGGTTATCACAACAACAAACTGGGCTAAGATGGTCTCTTTGCAAAATGTCTAGCAGTTTGCTGGTGATAATTTTCTCCAGATTCTGGGCTTTAGTCGCCACCTCAACCCTGGAAGTTTGCAGACCACATATTCGTAAAGACTCAGTTTTGCATCTTGCCCACCTCTTCCATCAACACCCTTCTAGTAAGCTGTATGTGCATGCGTACTTTTGAGTGTCTACAATCACTCGTGACAGCAGTATGAATGCAGATCATAATGCAGCTATTCTGACAAGCCCGTTCCTTAAGATGCCCGCTAGGTAGAAGCCATCTGTGTCTTAGGATTTTCTGAAATCTCAAAACATAGGTATGACTAAGAAAATATTTGGCAGACATGTTTGGGGTTGAGGGAATTTGTCATGAATCCTGACTGCATTCCTTAATGGCTGGAAGATGTTGAACAAGTGACTTAATTTCTCTGTCTCTCCCTTTTACGATATGTCAAGTCTAGGGACACCAAATACCATCCATGGTTGTCCCAGTAATAAAAGGAGGGTCAGGAGCATATTTTGCTGTTAAGTTCAGGATAGCATTTGGCAGGCAGATATTAATGAATGTTAGGAGTGTACCTAGAATATGAGTATTTGTACAACATTTATTTGTTTTTGTATTTTAATACTCACAGTTTGCTCTAGGACCCTAAAAGATTGTTTTAATCTGATTTGTATTATTTGTGTGAAATGTTATTTTCCCATTTGTGTTTCTGACCTTATTTAAACATGTGCTTTTGTTTCTTTTTAATTTTATTTTTTATTTTTTAAACATTTATTTATTTGAGAGACAGACGGACACCCCAACCTTTAATCTGTTGGTAGAGTCCCCGAATGTCTACCACTATCAAGTCTGGACCAAGACAAAGCCAGGAACCAGGAACTCAATTCGTGTCTCTGCTTGAGTGACAGAAACCCAGACTACTTGAGCCATCCCCTGCTGCTCCCCAGAGTGCACATTAGCAGGACGCTAGTATCAAAAGAATGAGCTAGAACTCAAATCTAGTCTCTGAATACCGGGTATTTTGGCATCCCTTGTGTTGTTAATATAAACTTGTGTTTATATTATTATATTATATTGTGTTAATATAAACTTGTGTTGTTAATATTACATTTAAAATGTACATAGTTGTTTGCATTTTATCTGGCTTGAAAGTATTTATGACAGTAATCTTTTGAAATACACTTGTATTCCTCTAGCACATCTCCGCACCCATACTACCTTTATCACAAGTAAGACTAATAATAATTTCATATTCTCTAATAACTGATGTAAACCAATTGGGTATATTTACACTTGACCAGTGCACCTTTTAAAACTGGTTAGGAATTATATTGAGATATGAAAAAAAAAAAAAACCTTCAAATATTTGAACAAGTAAGTCATGGATACAGGACCTGAGAATTACAGCTATTTTGTTTCCATTTCTAGTACAGTTTTGTCAATTATGCATTCTCCATTTGTTTGGAAAAGTGATGGAAGCTAATGTTAGAGCAAGTAATTTTGCCACTGTGTTGAGAATAGATTTTAATCACTCTAATGAGCAGGTCTCACTCAAACTTGAGTGTGCCTCACAGACACGCTTACACAAACGCAGGTCCCAGTGTTTTTGGTTCTCTGGGTATTAGGAAGCGCAATTGTATTTCTCACAACCTCTCTGGTAACGCTGATGCCGCTACTCGGGGCCGACACTTGAACTACTGCAGTACCTCCTATTTTTACATTTGTGTACATTTTAAAGGTATCTTAATTTGCAAACCTGAGGTCGTTTAGGGTATTAAGTGTATAGTTAAGTACTAATTTTTGAGAACCTGCCTTGTGTGAGCTAAATTCTGTGTTAGGACTAGAAGACAGTTCTGAGTAGTCAGGTACATTTAGATGTTTCTCCATTGGCAATACGCTGAGCGCAAAAGTCCACTGGAAAGCAGTCGTGTACCCAGCAGGTGAATGAAATTCTGTGGGAGACCAAAGCACACCCTCCGCACTCCATCTAGGCTGTATCTGCAGTACATGCATACAAAGTGTATGGAGCTGAAGGGAGAGGTCCTGGCCACGTGGAGACTGTCTTCTTGATGAAGTGATAAGCAGCAGCATTTTCCCTTATGAAAGCGAATCTTGTAAAGGTCGTCATGACCGTTCGTCACCCCTCGACCCAAGGCGTCTCAGGGCTGTTCTGAAGAGTGTCTTTAGGGGACTGTATGTAATCTGAGCATTTTTTCCCTCCACACAGTTGCTTTTCCCTCTGTTGTAAGCAGATGCCTGGCAGTCCTGCAGCATAGTCTGCGTGTAGACTGAGGTGCGTCATTCTTGCTCTCTTCCTCGGTGGAGAAAACACCTGTGTGCTTCCTCCAACACGCTTGGATGCACTTGCTGACCGCAGTCTCTCTTCTCATAGGTGGACACCAAACAGCCATTGGCATGGCTGCTTGGGCTTCTTGACAGATGCCCAACACGAATACCACCTCTGTATGTAACCTTGTTCCAACCAGTACACCTGTCTCATCCCAGGGCAAGGTAGTCTTTGCCCACTGCAAAAGGCGACAAAGTAATTGGTCTCTATCTTGCAATAGAAGAGAGCTCCCTCCACACAGGGGCGCCCGCACACACACTCACAGTCAATGGAACAGCATGGGCAGACAAGAGACACAAAAGACATGAATAGCATTTGATAAGTGTCTTTGACTTGACCATTCCTAACACATTGCTCCAAATGAAACGCTCATGTTCCTATTGCTGTTCAAATCAGAAGTCTTGTTGTTGAATCAGGAAACATTCTCAGCATTCATCTTTCTACATAAAGTACATACAACATCAGTAGGACATGGCCTGTCATGTGAGTATTTCTTATGTGTATGGTAAATGAATGAATGGTATGGCATAAGATATTCGAGCACATAGTTGACCAGAACTGCAAAAGCCAGGTAGAAGTGTAGGTGAGGTAGAAGAAGCTGGACCTAGAACTCTGTAGGGGCCAGAATGAGAATGACTGGCAATGGAGTCCAAGAACCAGAAAGGCTTCAAAAAGGCAGACAGGTGGGCAGGGAGCAGTGGCAGGGGTTAAGGAAAATGCCAATCATGAGGACAAGGTTCACCTGAAATGCAGGTGCACCCCACTGGAATGTGATGATGGGTCACAGAGTGAAGACTTGAGCACAGAAGAGACAGACAGAGGCTCTGTAGCCAAAGTCTCATTTCTTCTCTCTGGAGAAAACATAAACCAAGTCACCTAAAACAGACAGTAACCAATACACAAAGGCTAAGGAAAACTGGGCTTCCCGATATGTGTTAGTGATTTGATGATCACGGACAACTGCATGAGACTGGCCAAAGAACATCAAGTGCAGGCTGTCAGAGTAGGCTGAGGGTTCTTTGAGAAAGTCAAATGACAAAAAATATTGACTATAGAAAGATAGTGGAGGGAGTCACTTAAATAAATGGAGGATCTAGAACAACGTTACCTTGTGATGCACATAAGGAGAGTTTTATAAAAATGAATTGGAGTATCTCCATGCACCTTTACCACTGAGTGTTGTCAATCTGGTTTTCCTCTCCAGTGAAGCTCTGTAATCTTAATTACTTCTTATGTAAGTTACCTCCTGCTACATAACCAATGACCCTAAACCTTAGTGGCTGTAACCGCAGCTATTTGTTAATTTTCGTGTAGGTAGATACCAGCCAACAGACTGCTAGGCTTGTCTGATGAGTTTGCCTGTGTGTCCAGGGTAACCAGCGTGGTGGTTGGCTGGAAGCTAGCTGATCTGGGAAGGCCTTGAGGTAGCTCCGCGAACCTTTTCTCCTGGTGTTCATAGTCAAGCATAAGAGTACAGAACTGCACTTGAAATTCTCAAGTCTCTGCTGGCATCCGATTTGCTATTGGCTAAAGGAAGTCATGTGAAACCAAAGAAAGTGTAGGAAGGCACTAAGGAAAGATTTGGACACAGAAAAATATAACTAATTGAGACCGCTGAGGCAAGCCATCCACCACGCCTGGTTTTTTATTGCTTAGCTTTAGAACTTTGGAAATTCTGAAAGGTTTATAATTCACCATGTTAGTTACTAGAAAAACAATACCCTATAGTTTTCTCTGTATTTTTCTATAAATATATGTATTTTCATTTTTTTCAGTTTTACACTAGACACCTTTTCAAGCATGTATGGTTTTTAAAGCACCATAATTTTAAAAATCTGCATAACATCTGACTTGCTGTATTAATTTAAACATTTTCGAATTATGGAAACTTTATTGTAGATTGCTTCCTCAGGATGGTTGATTTAAGTGAAAATTAGTGGGTCATTCATTAAGCTTCTCCATGCCTACTATTAATGTGCTTTTGAAACAGAATATTTGTTCTGCTGTCCATTATTGGTTACAGAGGCACTGTGCTCTTTCCAACCATGTACTTTGCCTTGTTTTATCAAATGTTGGTAATAGAACTAATTAGTGTACTTACACAGAGGGCCACAGTCAGGGCCCAATAAGTTAATCCATAGGAAATCACAGAGCAGTGTTAGGCATTGGATGAGCTCAAAATAAATGGTATTGGAATTATTCATATTAATTCATTAATCTGAGTACATGTGATGGCTCATGGTTACGTTGGCGGGTTAATGGTCACATCTTCTTTCATGAACTGTCTATTTCCTCTCCTCTCCTTTTTCCCACTGATCTTGTGATTTTCCTTCATCTGGATTTTCTTTTTTGCTTCCCATACCGGTTTCTACTTTCACATTGTGTGTTATATAAAAAAAATTACTGAGCTCAAAGTTCTTTCATGTAATTCTTTGGAGAATTGCACTGTGCAAATTAAACTAAATTACTGGTTTCCATGTTCCGGGTCTCCACAGTAATATTCCATGGAAGCAGTTTAAGGCAAAACTTGGGATTCTAAGACAAGCCTGAAATTGCCTTGAGTACTTTTATTTATTTTAGTTTTTTTGTGTACTTTTTAAATTTTATTTAAAAGGCAAAGGGAGGGAGTGAAGGCAGGAGAGAGAGAAAGAGAGCAAGCGAGAGAGAGATCTTTAGTATAGTGGTTCACTCCTCAAATGCCCTCAACAGCCAAGGCTGGGCCAAGTTGAAGCCAAGAACCTGGAATTCCATCCAGGTCTCTCACGTTGGGGCAGGGGCCCAAGTATTTGAGCCGTCACCTGCTGCCTCCCAGGGTGCACATTCGTAGGAATCTGGGTTGGCAGCAGAGTATCTGGGATGTAAACTAGGCCCTCAGATATGGGATGCAAGTGTCCCAAGCGGTGACTAGCAGTGAGCCAAATACCTACACTGCCTTCAGCAGTTTAGATGTGTCCATTTTCTTATGCTCATTTTTCCCCTAAGTAACTGAAATTTCTGTTTCCTGCTGGCTCTAATCATGAAGTTTTACCTGACTGATCTAATGGAGATAGACTAGTGCTGGCTCTGCAGAGGGTGGCTGATGTCTTCTGTGTTGATAAGAAGCTGTAATTGTTTGCTGCATCAAGAGGGACCCAAAACACTAGAATTACTCTATGTGTAGAAGATAAATGTCTTCCCTTTTCATTTTGTTTTATTGGCAACAATTAAGTTGATTTAAAAATAAATCCATGCTGCCTTGTGTGCACTCTACACTCACACATTCATAATTGCTCCTGAGTGTAATGGCCTAGATGTTAATTTTAGATAGTTGAAATGGCAAGTCATATATTTTTAAACCATTGAGTCATTTTTAATTAATGTCTATTTGTTTTAATTTTGAAGCTCTGCTGAAATAATCAATAATGGAATTTGAAAGCACAGGCCATAGTGATAACATTATGTGAATTCTTACTGGTTATAAATTAGCTGTGGAATCTTTTTTAATTCTTTGATAAAAAATACTCTATTAAATTGGTATCTTGTCTCTTTCCACTGGTGACAAACTTAAAATTCTGCTTGAGTTGTCTATGAAATAATGGACAGGGGTAATTAAAAAAAATCAAAGAAAAATGCAGTTGTATTTCCAAAGAGTACAGAAGTTCCACTTGAACTCAATGACCATTCATTAAAGAAACACCAGTTGAGCTGGTCCAGATCTTTCTACAGTAGTGATGAGTTGAGTTACAGATACAGAGAAGGTGGGACATTTGCCTTAGCTAGAAGGGACATTGCCAGTGACAACAACTGAGTTAGAAAAGAGGTAGAAAAGGGTCGGGGAGTTGACTGGACTGCAAGAGCATAATTATAACAAAGAATACTGGACACTAGGAAGAATGCTGACTGGGAGAGGAGATGCCTGAGTGGGGGAGTGTTAATAGTAGGAGTGAGCTGGAAATCCATAGAGGAGGCCAGAGAGATCAGAAGACAAGGAATGCCATTGGAAATAGCAAAATCTAGGGTCTGATTTTGGGATGATCTCTCTGAGATAAGATGAAACAAGATCTTTATGACATAGAAAGAGTATTAGATGAAACACCTGTATAGATGGTAAAATCACTTTAAAAAAAAAAAAAGATTTATTTTCATTATTTGAAAGGCACACTTAGAGAGGGAGGGACAGAGAGAAGGAGAGATCAATCTTCCATTCACTACTTCACTCTCAAATGGCTGCAACAGGCTAGGGCTGGGCCAGGCCAAAGCTAGGAGCCAGGAGCTTCTTCCGGGTCTCCCTAGTGGGTGCAAGGACTCAAGTACTTGGGCCATCTTCCACTGTTTCCCAGGTGCATTAGCAGGGAGCTGGATTGGAAATGGAGCAGCCAGGACTTGAATTAGCACCCCCATGGGAAGCCAGTGTTGCAGGTGGTGCTTTAATTTCTATGCCAGAATGCTAGTCCCAGTGAAATCATGTTTTTTAAAAAAGGTTGATTTGTATGTTTACACAGCGTTGGGGTAAGGTGGTTGGGGAGGGAGGGAGATATCTTCCAGGTGTCATTCACGCCCTAAATGACCACAACAGCCAGAGCTGGACTACGCCAAAACCAAGAGCCAGGAACACCATCTGGGTATCCCACGTGGGTGACAGGAATTCACATACTTGAGCCATTGCATCCTGCTTCCCAGGAACATTGGTAGGGAGCTGAAATGGAAGAAGAATAGCCCTGAGACTCTTTGATATGGGATGTGGGCACATCAGGAGTTGCCTCAGCCTGATATACCCAACACCTTCTCCAGTAAAGTCGACTTCAACATGGCATGCTTGGTGCTGGACAGAAAATCACTAAACTGTGTTCTAAAACGCTCAATAAATTAATGAAGTTCAAAACATGTAATGAATTCAGGGTGCTTGTGTAGTAGTTGGAGTCTTCGGTACGCTGGCTGCTTGCTTGCCTGCTATGCTCCCCTGGAATTTATGACCTGCCCCCCCCCCCCAGCTCCCCTGGGATTTATGGCCCAACACTTCCCGCCAGTGCCTCCCCGTGTCATCTCCTTTGTGTGGCCTTCCCACCACATAACATATGTAGTCTTTACGTTTAAATGAACCAATGAACATATTAGGTCCCAATACCTTGCCATATAGAGAGTGAGAAGGTAACCTACCTAGGAGATGACCTGCACCCTTGTAAGTGTGAGGCTATAAGAACCTCTCTGATGCAAAGGAGAGGGCCTTTTGCCTGTGAGCAGCTAAAGGGCTCTGTGCGGGTAGGGGATCCCAGCCGGCTGGTAACAAATAGACCTCTGCTTTTGCATCCACAACTGTGCCTTGTGCATTGACTGGGAAATTCGGACACAGCACTTGAAGTCTGAGGGAAGCATTTTCAAGGAGGTGGTAGGGGAAAATTTAAACAACTCCATTGAAGGAAAAATACTGAATTTGTTAAAATGATTGAAGAAACTCCAAAACAAACTCCTTTCCCACCTAGTTGACCTGGATACACGGGTCACTCAACAGAATAATTACATTAAACAGAAGATGCAGAAAGCACCCTTTTGGAGATCACAAAGAATTTCTCAAGGAAACTGGAAAGCAAAGTAGGAAGTTGAAATTTAATTCCAGCTATTTACTTGCTGAACACAGTGTGAGAAGAGATATGGAAGAGAAAGAGAACAGTGCCTTTTGTGATGCAGTTTCTGTGAACAAGTGCTATTCTTTTGAAAACAAAATTGTAGCTCATTTGTTTAAGAGACAGACAGACAGAGGGAGCTCCCCTATGCTGATTCCCTCTGCAAATGCCTGAGACAACCAAGGCTGGGCCGGGCCAAAGCTGAGAGCCGAGAGAACTCAATCCAGGTCTCTCACCTGGGTTACAGGAACCCAGTTACCTGAGCCATCACGACTGAATGCCGCCATCTGCCTTAGCCGGAAGCTGGAGTCAGGAACCAGAGCTGAGGAGGAAACCCAGGCACTCCAGTGGGGGCCTTAGGCATCCTAACCACCAGGCTAAATTCCTCCCCTCCCTTTCCCTCACCCCTTATCTTCTGCGCTTGTACAGTGGTCTGACTGCACTTGCTGCTCTTCTCATCTCGCGAGACAACTGTCGCGCTGCAGAGTCAGGGCCAGCCCTGCGTGCTCACTGGGCTGAGCCGGCACTCACTTTTCCATCACTGCAGGGAAAGTTCTGTCTCTGAGGCACCCACAGCTCTGACAGCCAGGTGACAGATGCCCCAGACAGGAAGAGGCCAGGCTGACGTGCCAGGTAGGCTCACTCTACAACAAGTAAACAACGGAACAACCTTATTCAGCAAATACTACATGTGTAGTATTTTTTCCTGGAAAAAATGTGCAAATACCACACTGTCCCATGAGAAAGCGGCTGACAATTTGAAAACATGGTTTAGCTTTTACATCGAGTGGCTGTCAAAGGAATTCTGTGATCTCAGCCTCAATGCTTGAAGATCCAGTAGCACCTGCCTGCCCATCCCTTCGCCTAACACAAGAAGGCTCTTCCTGGTGTTAGGAGAGCATGTCCTGTGCGTGTGCCAGGAGGGCTTCTGTAAGAACTGTGAAGTTGGATACCTTATAGACATGGATGTATAGGGTAGAAATGATATATTAGGTAACGATATCATTATCACTTAATGTGACTTAAAAGACACTGTTGACTGGAAAAGAAAAATATAATTTGAGGGAAATGGCCCATGCCTATATTAGTTTTTTAATATGTTTAAAATATAGGCAATTTTACCAATGAATTATTGTCATCTTCATTTTTAGGAATGTTACGGCAAAGTCTTCAGGAACCCCTGTCTACCATTTAGAATGGATTCCTGGAGATTTTATGAGTTTTTGTGTTTTAAAGTGGGTCTGGGGACAGACATTCAGGCTAGCAGTTAACACGTCACTTGAGGCACCAGCAAGTCCCTGTCAGTCTTCTGGGGTTCAGTCCTGGCTCCTCTTCTGAGTCTGTCTTCCTGCTAACGCACGTGCAGGAGGCAGCAAATGACAGCTCAAGTGCGTGGGTCCCTGCCACTCACAGGGCATCCCAGGCTTGTGGATTCACCCTGGCCCAACCCTGGCTGTTCTGGGCACTCAAGGAGTAAACCAGTAACTGGAAGATCTCTTTCCCTCTGTTGCTGTGATTTCCAACAAATAGAGAATGTTTCCCTCACAGCAGTTCTGGTGTCAAGACAGTAGTCTGTGAAAAGGATAATATATCCGGTCCTCAGCGCTCTCTCTGCACCACAGAAACTCTAAGGTAAAATGTGAGGGAGGGAATATAAGTTCAAGGTCCTCCCAGAACCAGTTTGCATATCTTTCTCTTCCGCTGTGCCATGATTTGCGTCTATGATGATGCTTGCAGGCTTGTGTGTTCACTGGTCTCTCACGGATCAACGTTGCTGGCCACGCCCAGGCTACATCTTGTGCAGGTCTTTAGTAACACCATCCCATTGCATTCAGGCTTACATGGCAGGTACTTGGTGGCAAGGTGAGAGGCTCAACCTCCTGGAAGGAAAATAGAGATATCAGCACACAGTCTAGTCCATTTCACACAAGGCCGGCTATACCACCTTTCAGCGCCCCCGTAGGAGTAAAGGACATTCTCTACTAAAAATAACAGCCATTTTTAGTGAGAATCAGTATGGACTCTCACGTACTTGTTCAAAGGGTAAACTGGTTACACCTTGGGAAACTGCTGGACAGTATCTGCGAAATCTCAATGCACCCATAACCTGTGATCCAGGGTATGTGTGTGTGCAAACCAACTAATCATAAGAACAAAAATAAATAAGCAAACTCACTGCAATAGAATGGCTGAATAAATTGTCATATAATCATGTAATGGAAAGTTGTGTAGCAATGAGAATAAACAAAGCAAAACTACTTTCTGCTTGTAATAGCAGGAATTAATCACACATACCAAATGTCTCCCTCCCCCAAATAATGAAAACCTGATCTATGGCATTGAAAATCAAGATACTGGTTTTGTATTTGCTCTACTTGGAAGAGTCATGGTCTCTTTTGGATGTCTAGCAATGACCATTTCTTCATCAGAGTTGATGGCTCTCAATCGTTTGTCAAAATTATTTGAGCTATACATTGAACACTTTTGTACCTTTTTTTTGGTATCCATATTATGCTTCTGTAAAATCTTCCAAACAGAGAAGGAAAATAATCAATTTAATTCATCACATTAAGAAAATAATGGAAAAAATAAAATCATCACCATTGATGCAGAAAAAGCCATTTATAAAATTCAGTCTTCATTAATGAAAAATTTCTAAGTGAACTTATAATAAAAGGGAACGTCATTAATTTGCTAGAGAATATCTATAAAAGGCTTTCAGCAAAGTTCACACTTCTTTGTGGAATATTGAAAGTTTTCCCTTGAGATTAAGACAAAGATGACTACTGTCACCAATTCTGTCTGGAATTTTACTCAAAGTCCTAACTAGTGCAATAAGGCAAGCTTTGCAAATGAAGAAAGAAAACTGCTGTTATTAGATGATTTGATAGCGTACATAAAGTCCCCAAAATAATTCAGATGTAAGGCATTAAATTAATTAACATGAGTTTGTCAAATTGTGTAGGAAGTAAGGAGAACACAGTTTATTTCTAGAAATATGCAATAAAAATAGAAAGCAAAATGTAGAAATTCAAAGAATCAAAACATAAAAATACAAGCATCCCTCTATTACAGAATCATACAAGAACTCTCTGCAGAATATTGCAAACCACTGTTTTAAGAAATAAGAGACCATGAAAGAAAAAGTCTACTCAAAAAATATCAGAACCTCCTAAGAAGCTCCTAACATCTATCCCGTATTTTAATAGTGTGAATCAGTGTATTTTGCACTCTTTTTTTTTCTAATTTCATTCAGAGATATGAATGATTCATTACATTGTAGTTCCAATTTGGAGTAATATAGATGATTTTTTTTTCCTCTTTAGTCACTAAGTGACTTTTTTAGCTTCTTGCAAAAACATGATACTTTCCATTTTAGGAGGAAAAAAGCAAAGATAATGCCATAATTGGGAATATTTTAAACAATAGCTGTCACATCCTAAAATAAATGTAAGAATTTCTAAAGGTTTTGTGTCTGAGACTCATCACTGCGTGTTTGAAGGCAGTGGGCTCATCTGGCCAGCCATCTGGCTGCTGAGTCTTCATTTACAGTCATCCTTGGTCACTGATGTTCTCTGGAAAGCAGTCATCTTTTAATCATGCATTTATTTTACTCATAATTGAAATGTGCTTGTTCAGCAACAGGGACTATGTTAGGAGCTAAAGACACAATTATGCTTCTCGTCTTTTGTAGATCCTTCCTCTCTGCCCCTCCTTGTTGACCAATCCTTCTCCTACTCACATTTTCATACAAGATGCCACATTGCACACAGCAGTGCTGAGCCACGGTATCCCTCTTGTGTTCCTATGGTTGGTTTCCAGAACAAACAAGGGATTCAGATTTTGCTTCCAATAAAGAATTGAAGGAGTTATCAAATATATGAAGAGACTCACTCCAAAACATTTGAATTTATGACTGAGAAGGTGCTATTTTATTTTAATGGGTCATTGGGTGGCTACACACCCCCAAAGATGATATGCACTACAGTTGGTTACCATAGATCATACTAAGATTTAGGAAGAGACATTTTCTTAGATACATTTTTTCTTATACTGAGCATTATTTCTTTTTTTTTTTTTTAAAGATTTATTTTATTTGAAAGACAGAGTTACAGAGAAAGGTAGAGCCAGAGAGAGAGAGAGAGAGAAAGGTCTTCCATTCACTGGTTTACTCCCCAGATGACCACAATGGCTGATCTGAGCTGATCTGAAGCCAGGAGTTTCTTCTGGGTCTCCTGCGTGGGTGCAGGGGCCCAAGGACCTGGGCCATCTTCTACTGCTTTCCCAGGCCATAGCAGAGAGCTGGATCAGAAGTGGAGCAGCCGGGACTTGAACCAGTGCCCATATGGGATGCTGGTGCTGCAGGCTGGGACTTTAACTCTCTGAGCCACAGCTCCGGCCCTGAGTATTATTTCTTATAGTGTAATTTTTTCTGGCTTGGTATTTTTATTTTAAAGCAATGAATGTGGGGCTAGTGTTGTGGTACAGTGGAGTAAGCTGCTGCCTATGATGCCAGCAGCCCATATGAGTGCAAGTTTGAGTCCCAGCTGCTCTAGTTCTTATCTACCTCCCTATTAATGCACCTGAGAAGGCAATGCAATGTGGTCCGAGTGCTTGGGCCCTGCCACCCAAGTGGGAGACCTGGATGGAGTGAAGGCTCCTTGCTTTGGACTGGCCCAGCCTTGGACATTGCAGCCATTTGGGGAGTGAACTTGTAGATGAGAAGGTCTGTGTGTGTGTGACCCTGTTTCACTGTAACTCTGCCTTTCAAATAAATAATTAAAAAATAAAGATGAAGACTCTATAAAATGATGGACTGTGGACCCATCCTGTACTTAGTTTCAGGCTGAGGCATTAAGTACTTGCTTTCTCTAAAAATGTGTCTTGCCATGCAGGAAACCACACCTGTGTACAAAAGATGGTGCATTTACACATGGCTCAAAATACCTATCAGTGTCCCTTAAATTCCCTTTTGATATTAATATATAAAATGTACAAAATTGTAAAAATGAAAGAGTAGGTTATCATCCTTGGAAATAACATTTATTTGTTTTTCTTTGCTTTATGTTAAACAAAACTTTCCCCCAGTTGTTTGCTTGTCTGTGGGTTTGGTTCTCTGCCAACCAAGTTCTGCCTGTGACCATTCTGATATCTTGCTGGTGTTTTGCTGTAAACACAGAGCTAATGAATTATTTTCCTTCAAAATATCTGTCATGATTTTGCTACTTTAATATAATATATATTAACATTTTAAAACTATTTAACTGGGTATCAAAATTTTCAAATGATTCTACAATAAAAATGCACAATTGCTTTGGTTGCCTATTTATGGGATTTGGGATTTAATAAACTGGAGAATCTTAACAGCTTAACACTGTAAGTTAGAGTACAGGTGAATTTATAGAATGCATACATATTTTTGTGTCTGGATAGATGACAGTACTTCATTGTCCCTAAATAAGCCTTTAACTTTTTTTAAAAAAATATTTATGTATTTATTTGAAAATCAGAGTTAGAGAGAGAGAGGGAGGGAGATCTTCTATTCACCAGTTCACTCTCCAAATGGCTGCAACAGATAAGGCTGAGCCAGGCTGAAGCCAGGAGCCTGGAGGTTCATCCAGGTCTCCCATGTGGGTACATGGGCCCAAGGACTTGGGCCATCCTCTGTTGCTTTTCCAGGCATATTTACAGGGAGCTGGATCAGAAGTGGAGCAGCCAGGACTTGAACCAATGCCCATATTGTCCAGCACCACAGACTGCAGCTTAACCCACTATACCACAATGCTAACCCCTTGAACTTAACTTCAAATCTCCAAGAGTTTGGAGTACTTGAGAAACTTGCTGGTATTTATTTCTTTATATTATTCATAAAAAATAATTTTGATTTTCCATCAGTGATCTCTGATAATTCCTACCCAGTCCCACAGATTTGAAAATCTGCTTATAGTTTTGAGAAAACACCATGTTCTAAAATGACAAAGCAACTTGAAAGTAGAAGAGATTGACCTGGTGAGAGGATACAGCAAAATTGAACGAACAGGTACAGTTTTTCGCACAGCTTGTGATCAGCTGGGTCAGAGGAGGAGTACATAGTGCGATAGTTGTGTACCCTAAGGGACTCGGGCTATTCAGAGGAGTCAGGAAGATGACCCTGATTACGCACTTTTGAGCTGGGACCTCACAGGTGAAGATCCGGTGAACAAGGAGGAAAAGGTGTTTCTGCAGAATGCACAATTCAAAAGCCTCTCATAGAAACAAGCACCAAGTGAATGATATGCTCAAAGAATTCCAGTCTGTTGCAAGCAGAGAAAGAGCAAGATGAGGATACAGGTATACATTTGTCCAAACACAAACTGTCCTACAGCCCGAGGCTTTCCTGAGACCAGCGGGGCATCATGAAAGAGTTTGCATCTAGTGGTTGATGGAGTCATTGATGGCAAGCAAAAATCGATGAGTGAAATAGGACCCATTAGGTAAATTTAAATATTTACTGAATATTTGACAACTTAAGGAACTGTGATTAATATTCCAGGTGTGATAATAGAATTGCAGATATGTTTTTGAAAAAATTACTTGTCATTTATTTATTTATTTATTTGAAAGCCAGAGTTACACAGAGAAGGAGAGGCAGAGAGAGAGAGAGAGAGAGAGAGAGGTCTTCTGTCCCCTGGTTCACTCCCCAACTGGCTGCGACAGCCGGAGCTGCACCGATCTGAAGCCAGGAGCTTCCTCCAGGTCACCCACGTGGGTGCAGGGGCCCAGGGATTTGGGCCATCTTCCACTGCTTTCCCAGGCCATAGCAGAGAGCTAGATTGGAAGTGGAGCAGCCTGGTCTCGAACCGATGCCCATATCGGATGCCGGCGCTTCAGGCCAGGGTATTAACCTGCTGCGCCATAGCACCAACCCCATCCTTATCATTTATAGGTATACAGAATTCAGAGTTGATATGATACAAACATTGGACTATTTTCAAAATACAGATGTATGGAGTGCAGAAAATCGAGATTTGGTCATGAGTTAATTTCTGTTGAAGCTAGACTGGGTGCTGACAGGGAGGAAGATACACGGTAGAGATAAAGGGCATTTTCAGAGTTAATACCAGCCTCACAGCTGTTGGTGATGGAGGGAGCGTGGAGGTTGCTGGGAAAGGAAAGTCTGAAGGTTGACTCCTGTGTTTCCAGGCTGCGTTTCTGAGCACACAGGTGTGCCATTCAGTGAAATAAGGCACGTGTAAAAGGAAAAGGTTTTGTGGGAGAGCTTAAGAAAAAGGGTAAGGGCCAAAATCGTGATTTTCAAAGAGCTGATGTTTAGTAGATGGTTGGATATGTGTGTCTGGAGCTCACTGGGCAGGATGGAGGTGTCCTTGGGCTCTGGTGAAAAGGAGGGGGCCACAGGAGAGATTCTGCTAGAATTATGCCTGGCTCTGATGGTGAACACAACACGAATGGATGCATTTAAAACTAAAAGGCAAATATCACTTAGTTCAACATTTCTAGGGTTTTCTTTGACGCTCCCTCCCCTAGTTCCTGAAAAGGGACTACTGTTATCTCACCTGGGTTTCCTTCGTATTCTTTCTCTGGTTGTACCAGTGATGTGTGAAAATCAGCAAGGAACACTCTAGAAGAGAGCTTCTGAATAATGAAAAGTTTATATGACCATGAAAAGTAGTTCTTCTAAAATCTTTGGTAGGAAGTATATCCAATGTTTTTTTTGTAAAACCGAGAAGGAAAAAGCAAATTTAACAACAATTATAGTATAATTAATCTCATTGTGCCTTTGAATTGTATCCTAATTGTATTCTAAGCTTATCAAAGAACTTTAATAATTAGGATTTCATTTGAAATTCATAATCAAGTTTTTTTGAATAAGTAGATCAATAGTATTTATATTTTACAAGTGGAGAAATTGAGACTGGATTTTGCAAAATTGGTTTATTAAGGTCATATTCTCACACAATGAGACAGAATTCTAACTGGGAAGCTTGCTGTGTCTGTTTGGGTACTGTTCTTTGATAATTAATTCAGAGAGTCCATCAGTGATGGGTTCAATAATATCTCTCCAAAAGGCAGGTCTACTCAGAACCTTGGAGTGTGGCCTGGTGTGGTATGGAAACAGTGTATTTTCATATTTAATTAGTTAAGGATTGAAGTGAAATGGACTCAGATTAGAAGGAGCTCTAAATTCAGTTAGCATGTCTGTGCAAGAGGATGACAAGGGCACACAGAATTTCAGAGGGGAGGGTCGTGTAAGATGGAAGCAGAGGATGGAGTGAGGTGTATATTGGCCAAGGAGGACCAATGTCTGATTACAATTTCTGGAAGCTATTAGAGTGGCCTGGACTAACTTGTGCCACTGAACACCCAACAACCCTGCCAACACCTATATCTCCTTCAGCATCCCCAGAACCATCAAAGAATAAATTTCTATTGTTTTAAACCACCTAATTTATGGTGCTTTGTTACAACACCCATAGAAAAGTCATTCCCATAACAGACATAAAAGGATCTTTGGTTACTAACAAAAAGCATTTTTTTCATGAAGCTAAAAATCACTTGATTCCATGTCTCTTCACATATGCAGCATAGACTTTTATCTAGTGAAATCTGGAAGTTGTGAGAACTCCGTCATGTATAGAGTTTAGATCAAATCATTAGTTCTCATTTTCAGTTGTAAATGACAGGATTATTGTTGTGTTTGCTGGTATTTGATATACAGGAGTTCATCTAAATTTTTCTCCAGACTTCAATTTGTTTTGCTATTTTTTATCAGAATGTCCTTCATTGTCAAAGTAATTGAATTGTAAATGCACCGAGTGCAAAATCATGTGTGTGTGTGCATCTACAGTCCTGTCCATTCTGAGAAATACATCATTAGGCAGTTCTGTCATTGTGCAAACATCATGGAGTACACTTACATGAACCTAGACGGTATATATCACCCACTTGACACAGCCCCTTGATGCAGTCAGCCAACCCAGTAAACAAGACTTGTGAGGCTGCTGCCAGCATAAAATAGCATGCTGTTTTACAGTAAAAAAAAAATGTAAGCAGAAGGAGTATACTCTAAAATAATGATCAAGTGTAGTGTAGTGAGCATATAAATCCATGACGTGGTGGCTTCTGATCACTCCCAAGGATTATGTACTGTACATGATTGCATGAGCTATAGTTTTATTTTTTAATGATTTATTTATTTGAAAGGCAGAGTGACAGGGAGAGACAGGCTGAGATTTTCTGTCCACTCAGTCACTCCCCAAATGACCGCAATGGCCAGGGCTGGGCCAGGCCACAGCCAGGAGGAGCCTGGAACACCATCTGGGTCCCCCTTTGGTTGGCAGGGGTCCAAGTACTGGGGTCGTCTTCCACTGCTTTCCTGGGTCTATCAGCAGGGAGTTGATAGGAAGCTGAGCTGCTAGGACTGGGACCAGAACTCTGATCTGAGATGCCAGCATGGCAGACATGACATAAACTGCTACAATCACAACTCAGTCCCTGGGCTATGTTTTTAATGATTGTGTGGGCAATGGGTTTGTTTGTACCATAGTCATCACCAACACATGAATAATATGCTGTACCCTAACATTAGGATAGCTGTGACATCACTAAGGACAGGAATCTTTCAGCTCCATCAAAATCTTATGAGACCACAGATGTATTTGTGGACCATGTGGTCCCTCGTTGATGGAAACACCATTATGAGGTGCATCACTAAAAATGGTTGCCTATTGGATTAAACCCTTGAGATACCATTCAATACCTTTACAACAAAGCAACTCCCTAAAGGGTTTTACATTGTTCTACTATGTCTTTAATTTTTTGAGCCTTAAATAACAAAATCAGGAACAGAAACTTTTCTACAGCTATGAAAGAGAAACATAATAGTAACCTTATTTGAAGTTTTTAAATATTATGAATATAATGCAACTTGCTGTCAGCCTACATAACCCATGATTTAACTGTTTTCATTTCAGCTTGTCATATAGATACTATTCTATGTAAGATGGAATTTATCCCTAACAATCTTCTAATTCTTTATTTAACCTCGGCAATATAAGCATCCCTTCCTTTTTTATTTAAAATCATATCAAGATTGCTTTTTTCTGAAACTAATTTTCAGCAAAAATCTAGGGCATATCTCTCCAGAGAAATAATAATTAAGAATAGATTATGGTTCAACTTCAATATTTAGAACCAGTTCATTTGCTTAGTACTTAAATGTGATTCTTTCCAACCACTTTATTGTCCTTGGGGTAGAGAGATCGAGTGAACGTGTAAATGGACAATGGCCAGAACACGTGTGGGCAGAGAACTGTGGCCTCTACCTGTAGCAACTACTGCTTACATAGCTGCCAGCTCTAGCCGTAATCTGCATCAGTTAACAACCCACTTAGGTAGTACCCAGTCCAGAACCAAAGCAGTACCTTTAGCAACACTCCAAAAGATGAGAACTTCATGAATGACCAAGATTCCCTGATTTTTGACCTTCTTACCAACTTAGGAAGAAAAGCTTACTCCATGCAACGAGAGAATGCCCCCTGCCAACCAATTACATTGGATGCTTTCTGTAGTTAGTCCAGCTACATCTTCCCCATGTCAACGGCCTCCAATAAGACATCCTGGAAACATCTGTTTTTCCTATTATAAAGCATTCCCTCTCCTCTGCCTGCTTTTGAATCTCTGCTAAGTGCAAATAATGGTGGTTGACTCCCTTGCTATAGCAAGCTCCATAAAACTAGCTTGTGCCATTCTCTTTGGGGTAGTCCTCATCTACTTCTACAGGGTAGTGAAAAACGGTGTTTTTCTCTTTGAACGGCACTTGAAAAGGAAATTTTTAAAAATGCAGTGGACCGGGAAGGCAGGTTTATTTATACCAGGGTCATCACTGACACATGAGTAATGCATGTATACTAACATTTGCAATGTTAGAGTAGCTATGACATCACTAGGTAATATTACATATAAAGTGTAACGTGTACATCTTGAAAGGATATAATGCAGTATTTCAACACTCATACACTGCCTGGTGTGACTGGTTTATGCTGTTTTTCCTTCTTCTTTTCTTGATGCGTGAAGCTTTCCTGCCCTCTGTTGCACTTCTTTCTACAGAAGATAACACATGATCTTGAGCCCCAGCCACCACCCTGTGCTACAAGACACCAGAACCCTTTATGTTCTGTTGCGTTTTGGTACTCAGTATCCAAACTGCCGGCATCCCCTCCCTGCACCCTTCCAAAGCTCTAGCAAGCTCCATTCTAGATGCAGACTGAATGTGTATACGTAATTATTCCTATCTTTTAATCCTAATGTGAGAGAGGGGATAGGGATCGTCTTTGTCTGGTTTATTTCCCTTAAAGATCTCCAGTTCCATCCACTCTGCCACAAAGGCACATGTTCCATTGCTTCTATGCTGTAATAGTATTCCACTGCGTGTATGTCCATTCGTCTATCAGTAGACACCTAGGCTGTTTTCTTATGGCTCTTGGTGAATAGGGCTGCAGTGAATCTGGGAGTGCAGGTAGATCTTACGTGTACTGTGTTCCTTTCTTGTGGACATATTACCAGATGAGGGACAGCTGGGTCCTATGGGAGATGAGTTTTTATTTTTTGAGAAACATCCATTTTATTCTCCGTTTATATTCCCATCAACAGTGTATAAGGATTCCCTTTCCTTAACAACCTTGCCAGCATTTATTATTTTTTTATCTTTTGAATAATAGCCTTTCTGTCCTTGATGATGCCTCGTTTAGTTCTGACTCCAATTTCCTAATGGAGAGTGAAAGTGAGCATTTTTTCATGTATTTGTTAGCTATTTCTATTTCTTTTCTTTTTTGCTCACTTCTTAATTGGATTGGTTTTTTGGTTACTGTCGAGTTTTTTTGAGTTCTTTGTATATTCTGGATACTATTCATTTGCCATATGAAAAATTTGCAAATACTTTTCCCATTGTGTTACTTCTCTCTTCACTCTGTTGATTGTTTCGTTGCTGTGCAAAACTTTCTTAGTTTGGTATAATGTCATTTCTCTGGATTTGCTCTTGCCATCTATGCTTTTTGAGTCTTACCTGAAATGTCACTGGCTGTGTCAGTGACTTGAAGTGTTTCCCCTATGTGGACTCCAAATTATCATAAATGCCAATATGCTATGAATAACAGTCACAAGACGATTGATTTCTCTTTGGGTTTTTTATCATTATAATGGAGTACTTAGAACAACTGACTTATAAAGAAAAAACATGTTGACTGATGGGTCTGGAAGTTCACAGCTGAGATCAGAGGGTCCCCCTTTGTTATATATTAATGCTAGCCGTCGCAAAACACACCGAATACTGGAGTAAGGGAAAGGGTTTATTGGGGAACACCCAACAGACCGGAGTGAAGGGGCGGTGAAGGAAAAAAAGAGAAAGAGAGTATAAGAGAGAAACAGAGAGGAGAGGAGCTAGCAAGGAGAGAAGAGAGATGAGAGGAGCCGAGAGAGAGAGCCAAGAGAACAGAGGAGGAGGCTAGAGAGAAGAACCAAGAGAGCACGTGTTCAGGAACAGGCCCTTTTAAAACTTCATCTGAGGGTGGGCAGAGAAGCAGGAGCAGCGAATCCCATTAGGATGGGGGTGGAGCCAGCGAATCCTATTAGGATGGGGGTGGAGCCAGCGAATCCCATAAGGATGGGGGTGGAGCCTGGCTCAGGTAGCTGGGCAGTGCAGCCACCTGGCTAAAACTGCATCAGTTTCCTAACACCCTTGGTTTGGTGATGGTGTTCTTGCTGGCAGAATGCTGCCTTAGCATAGAGCGTCACTTGGCAGGAGACAGGGGGTGCATGTGTATGTCTCTAACCTGTGGTCGGTCTCCCTCTGTGTCTGCTTTCCCCCTTCTCGCCCTCTCTCTTCCCCTCACCTATCCAATCTTCATCATTTCCCAAAGGCCTCACCTACAAACATCATAATTGGATTAGGTCCCCACCCTCCTAGCACCATTCACTTAGGATTTGGGGGATTAAACTCCTATGTGAGTTCAGGGACAAAACCATATTCAAACCAAAGTAAATTCTTCTTTCTGATTTGTGCCATTTTCATGTTGAAAACTCAAGAATTCTTTCCCAGTGAACTTCTCTTAACATTGCCTAGATGATTTACAATATACAGATTGAAGCTGAAAAATAAAAAACAAAAAGTGGCAACGTGTTAAAGGAAGATAAAGAATCCCAGGGCCGAAGGAGTGAAGAGAAGGAGAAGTAGAACAAGGGATGACTGGAATCCAAGCAATGGACTCCATGGGTGGCCACTGCTTCCCAAGGGAAGCAGAGGTCACTCAGCCACATGGGGCTGAGTGGAACTCGCTCCTTCAAATCAGTGCACAGAGCTGGGGTGGGGAGACAGAATGAACTGTGTGTGTCAGCTCCCTCTTCTCTTTGCCTCTCCTTGGACAGAGTTTTCCACCCCACTTCCAACTGCTAACCCCTGGTACCGACTGCTGATATCTGTGACACACACCATCACATGGTACTTCATTCTTGCCTTGGATCATAGCTCCAGTGGGTCCGCGTTCCCATCCCGCCCTTACAAGGAAGTCCATTACAGATACCATCATTCACTTGAGGATGCACGAGGCAGCGTAAATGATGTGACCGTGGCTGCGGTTTGGGGTGCACAGTAAAACCTGGGACTCTGCATGAATAAAGAACCAAAAGCCCAAGAGGTAGCGAGGCCAAGGGAGATGTGACCCATGCCAATCGAACCAGGGGAGATGGTGGCAAAGGAAAGTCAACACAGTAAAGCCAGCTGAGAAGCGTACAGAAATTCTGCATAATGTAAGAAGAGAAAGCTGCACATCCCAGAATTTCTGTCATTAGACTAAGTAGCCACCTGCTCTCCCGATAGAGCAAGAAAAGTAAAGCCATAACATTTAATAATGGTAACCCCCCAACTGTTTGTCCTCACCTGGTGTGAGTATAAAGAAGCAATCGTGAAAATTAAATTAATCTGCCCCCTGAGACCAAGGATTTGAGTTAGGCTGACTAGCACTAAGACAAAATATAGAGAAAACATAAAACATATTTTTATGCCTGAAAGCAATCATTTTGAGGGAAAAGATCAATATTGCCTTTGATGTATAAATATATTCTTGCACACAGAACAAAGAAAGAGCATTAATTCAAGGAAAAGCCCTGCCGAATGAGACTCCACAATATTTTTAGCTGTTTCTGTTTTCACTGAGAAAGCCATGCTAGTGTGAATATGAAATATTAATTGTAGCAGAGAATATTATTGTCGTTATTTTAATTAATCTACATTCCTTTTATAAGAACCCGGAACATCTTGAGTCAGAAACGATCATGAAGCATGCCTGTGCATCAGGCTCTAGGTTAGGAAGGAGCCTGGTCCTCGGGGCTCACGTGCGAGACTATTATCATCAGAAGTGGTCCTGAAGCATATTAATTTGAGAAAATGAAAGTTAATACGTGTGAGATAGCAAACATTTGAATATCGGATTACTTTTCCCTCTGCATTGCTGTAATACCCAGGGCATCCCGCACAGCAGTGAGTCCACAGTGTTTACCAAGGTTTTGGATGTGAGGTTTTATGGCCGCCTCTGTCCTCTTCCCTACCTGCCTAGGCAGGATCACTTCTGCTCTGATGATACCCAGACAACTTTTAATATTAATAATAAAACCAATCTAAGAATAATGATTTAATTTAATAATAATGTGGTAATAAAACATTTCAAGATACAGGGCCACTTGTTGGCCAACAGCAGACTTTGCTCCCAGCTCAATCTCCAAACCGGAGGCCTATATTGATGAATGAATGAATGATTGAATGATTGCCTTGGTATCTGACATGATGAAATGGAAATCGCAGTGGACTGGGAGTTAGAGGATGTGGTCTAACGTGCTAAGCACGGCAGTCATGCTCACCCTGCAGGCAGATGATGACTCAAATGTTGGGTCTCTGCCTCACATGTGGGAGACCCAGCTTCATTTGCAACCTCCCACTTCAGCCTGGCCCACTCCAGGCTCTTGTAAGCATTTAGGAAATGAGAAACTGGATGGAAGATCTTTCTCTGTCTCTCAAATAAAATGAAAATAAATAAATAGACATTAAAATGCTAAGCGTGAGACTGTCAGCCATAGGATGCTGAGAAAGGAGCTGTAGAGGTATCCATTTGCTGAGACTGACCCTTCCTCATTATATCACCGCATTTGATTGCTGCCCTGTATGCTTACCTTTCTGCTGTGAATGTTGCTACCTGTTGTTATCCTTGTATGCTTTCTTTCTGTGCGGATGCACAGAAACACTCTCTAACTGTGTGCTACTGCATTCTGTCTGTGACAGTGAAGGGGCTTCATATTGATAGCTTGAAGTCAGTTACGGTCCATGTACTGACATCACAAAATGTGACGAGTGCGTGCAGGATTTGCTTTATTGTCTGGTTGTCTGGGCCAGGAGCTGGCAAACCAGTCTGGAATCTGGGTTCTGTCCTGAGTTGTTTTTTTTTTTTAAACACTGTTATGGGGCTGGAGTGGGGATGGGGTAGGGAGGCAAAGAGAAACTGTGTGAGAGTGACAGACCACATGTGGCTACAAAGCCTGGAAGACTTGTTAGCAAACCTTTTACAAGAAATGCTTTCTGAACCTGATGCAACAATAGTAGTAATGTGAATTAAACTGAAAATTTACCTTGCTGGCTGTCAGCATGTGTCACCCACAGCTTTTAGAAGTGGCAGGTTTCTTGTCACCTTGCTCCTGGTGCCAGTGAGGAGACTGTCTTGTGTTCAATCCCTCTGATGCCTAGACAAGCCTAGTGCCTTTAAAGGACTGATCTGGACAGCTCCAGCCCTTTCTGAAAGTCCACTGTACCATGTGGCACAACATGATTGTTGGGCGGCCTGTCACCATGTTTGTAGGTTCCTTGCACAGTCAAGGAGATGGGTTATGAAGGGCTTGGGTCACTGCAGGTCATCTTAGAATCCATCCTACAGCAAGGTAAATCTCACAGTCTCTGCTACATCTCCCTCTTGTACAGTGTTATTTGAGAATTTAATGAGCGCCTTGATATATAAAAGCACTCTATTAAAATACAGATATTTTTAAAGAAGGAGGTACCTTTCTCTGAAGGGAGGAGAGAACTTCCACTTTGACTTGGCCTTGTCTAAATAAGATCAGAGTTGGTGAACTCAAGAGGCTTCCATAGCCTTGGCAGCTCATGACAAGAGCCTCGGGTGATTACTGACATCATAAATAAGAGTGTCAATTGTAAAATCAGCAACAGGAGTCACTGTGCACTTACTCCCCATGTACGATCTCTGTCCTAATTGTGTTGTACTATGTGAATTAACAGTATAACTAGTACTCAAATAGTACTTTATACTTTGTGTTTCTGTGGGGGGGGAAAACTGTTGAAATCTTTACTTAGTATATACTAAATTGATCTTCCGTATATAAAGATAATTGAAAATGAATCTTGATGAAGAATGGGATGGGAGAGGGAGTGGGAGATGGGATGGTTGCAGGTGGGAGGGTGGTTATGGGGGGGAAAAGTTGCTATAATCCTAATGTTGTACTTTGGAAATTTATATTTATTAAATAAAAGTTAAAAAAATAAAATACAGATATTTTAATGGAAAGGTATTGGTACTAAACTCCACTATTGCTCAAATTCACATTGACATTTTGGTAACAAATCTTTTCTAATTCCCACCCTGGAGATGAGCTTACGAATATGTTTCTGAACCAGCTTTGTTTTTGGGACTTCTCCTGGGTCACCCTGAAGTGCCTACTGGGCCCAGCCATAGAATGGGGTCTGGAAACAGGGATAGTTCCAGGAGCACTTGTGGACCAAGTAGTGAGTTCATTGTTCACCGAGTAATTCCTCGTTTGGTGCCCAGAATGAAGATTTTCCCCTGTTTTCCCCATCCCCCCACCTCCCTCCTCCTCTTACCATCTCTTTCTCTCCCTTGCTTCTCCCTCTATCCCCTTCTTCCTTCATTTCCTCCTCCCTCTTCGCTCCCACTCCCTTTCTTACTGTTTTACGCACACATCTAGAAAAGCACATAGGAAGCAAAGCTAGTTGGAGCTTAGAAATAGGAGTTAGCATGCATCTTTAAGGGGTTTCCAGACAGTGTCTTTGACCAGATATCAGAACGTAATAATTACCGCTTTTACAGCCATGGCTGTAATGTGCATGCGATGCCCATGGTATCAATTCATAAGCTGTTCATAAATTTGAGAGAGAAGTAAGGAGGCGAATGTCCCAAATGCTTGATCCGAGCAGAGCCAAGCCTTTCAGTCATAGGCTTTTATGTGTCCCTGAACGCTAGGGTTTCTAGGGCTTCTTTCAAAAGGAAGATGTGCAGCCTCTGAATTGAGTTCCTTCTTAAATGAAAGCAGTATTTCAAGTACTGATGGTGCAGTTACCTCCGAGTTGTGTTTTGCGTGGAATCTGCAGAAGCACTTGGAATTCATGAGTACACAGGTGACACAGAAAGGAAACCTGTGTATCCCCTTACCAAGGACCAGGATGTCACCTCCAGCCCACCATTCAACAAGGGTAATGTCTCTGGCTCCTAAGAAGCAACGCCACTGCTGAAAATTCTCAGCAATGTATAAAAAACCTAGATGTCTTGCACCCACAGGAGCTATTTATTCTTACTTCTTTATCTCCTGGACTGTCTTCGGATGCTACAGCGGCAAAGACCACAGCTGTACTCCCAGAGTTCCTCCTGACATATAATTAATATCTGACTGCCCTAGCTGTCCTATAGTATAATTTTATTACCTAATTAAAGTTCTCCAGAACAGAGGAAACTACTTAACTGATATCCTCAACCAGACAGAAAATAAATAAAGCAATCATTGTGCTCAAGGATCATAAACATTTGTGTTTTCCACCAGAAGACACCAACCTCTGAAACTCCCTTTGCAAATTCCTGAAGAAATTGGCCTGATGGAAGAAGGAGGGTCATATAGTTCATCCACTATTAACTATGCATGGAGTGGGGAGAGGGCAAGAGAAAAGAATGGAGGGAAATTGGTAGGGAGTCAGACAACAGTATCCAGGCAATGCATGCTATAACACAGACTTTCTCTGCTGATGTATTAGTGTCTACACCACATTAGCCTTTCTCTTCCGTTAGTTCTGGTGGTCATGATTGAGAGTTTTGTTTGATCAAACTGGTAAGAAACATCATGCAGCCACATAGCCTGGAGGAAAAGGCTGAGCAATGAACTGATCTCCGAAGCCTGGCCATCAAAGAAAGCAGGTGTCATTGGAGAGCAGTGGCCCTGGCCGGTGGGCACACGGACTTGCAGCCTTTTCCCGGAGATGCTGAGGTGCAGTGGGTACCCTGAGCCAACAGACCTTGTCTCTCCTGTAAGCAAAGCTCCAGAACTGGAACTCTCAAAAACCATCCTGTGCTGTGTAGGCCCTCATGGGAAGCAAGCGTTTTCTTTGACTAATAATAAGACGTAAAGTAGAATTGATAGATGCTTATTAATCAAGCTTTACTTCCTTGAGAACAGATTAGCTTACATAATCAGAAAATGGTTCGACTTCCATAGAATCCATGGATCATCACA
Source organism: Oryctolagus cuniculus (assembly GCF_964237555.1). Lineage (NCBI taxonomy): Eukaryota > Metazoa > Chordata > Mammalia > Lagomorpha > Leporidae > Oryctolagus > Oryctolagus cuniculus. The sequence continues at coordinate 59,298,408 of NC_091449.1, forward strand.
CAAAATACCCTGCACACTGAAGCCCTTCAAGTAAACTTATCATTCTCGTGTAATGAATGCTATTTTGACAACTAGTGTTTACTTGACTCTATTATTTTGCTCTTTGCTATGTCATCTGGGAACTGCATTTCTCAGGTTTCCTTGACTCCTAGTTGGTACATCCTGTTCATTTTATACCAGTGACATTTGCTCCCATGAGATTTTGAAAATGCAGAGGTGACAGATGCCGTATTATTCTTCCTTTAGATGTGATGAGCACAGACTTGCTGTGGCTGATATGAGGGTTTGCACCCAATGGGTTGTTTCTCTAATGCATTCACTTCAGTGACCAATAGCAGGAGCTCCTGCAGTTCCTTTATCTGGGGAGGACCAATGCATTGGTCACTCTTGACCAGGACTGTAGGGACATGCCTGAAAGCAAATGTCACCCCTGATGTCATTGGCAGCCTTCATAGCAATTTCCAACGCCAGACTCTGTGTAACTCCCTTTCTGGAGCAGATAACTAAAGTGGTACCTATATTACTGAATTACGTACTTTCAGTCATGTGACTCAGAGATTCAAGAGACTTCTATGTTTCAACCTCCAAAATTCATTTTTAATGGGAAAAATATGACTGCTCAAGTAAGTTGAGTGATCTGAATAAAGAAGAATAAGCCATCTTAGCTGACTTTGATACTATTTCCAAGGAAAGACATCTAAAGAAACCTACTGTATGCAGGATTTGAATTCTCATATCAGATAATAATTCTTCAAATATTCATGCAAAAATGGAATTAAAAGATCAGTTTCTTTTGGTGCAAAAAAACTTGAAAACCATGTATATGGGGAACATTCAAAAAGCCCATGGAAAATGCCTATTATAAAAAGAGTTATACATGGGCTTCAAAAATCAATCACACTAAAATAAACCCATCTTTTACTTTCCCTAATTTTTCAAAGTACCCTCATATTATATCATATTGGCTATTGAATGAGTATGTATTTACAAAATGTGAGGAATATGCATAATTCAATGTTGTCTCATGTGAAACAGCGTTAACTCTACCTTTGTGCTGGTTCACTTTAAATTCTGCATGTGAACATCAAACCTTGGGTGGTGAGGAAAGAGTGCAAGTTGTGACCTGTAATTTTATAATACAAACACTGCCATGAGGAAGCACTAATAATTAACCTATGTTGATCATGAATTTTGGACTACCAAAATAATTTATGTCATGATATTCCAAAATTTTCTCTCATTAGGTAAGGTCAAACAGTGTAGTTCCCAGGGCATAGGTCCCTGTTTCTAATGATCCATTTGGAAATAAACAAGCGGACAAGTTCTGAATTCTGGCATAGCAGTCATAGGAGACGGAGATAGAAGAACCTGGCTCTGCTTTTGATTGACAGGAAGAGTTTAATATTGTGAAGTGAGTGAAGCTGGGTCATGTGCTAGGGATACTATGAATCACATTCTGCTTGGTAATGAGATGCTTTCGATTTGATTTAGCCCTCTGCTATGTTCTCCCTTCAACCAAATAATCTAATCAGGTTGGCCACCAAGAGGTAGGGGATCCGTAATGCATGAGGAGTCACCATTGTAGACTCTGCCATTCTCTACTTGGGTCTGTGCACTGGGAGACCCCCCACTGCCAGAAAGCTGGGAGGCAGGAGATTGACACTCCTTGATGCTTAAAAAAATGCAAACAATGAAAGAAACTCTCACACCAGGCTTATTGAATCTGAATGTGTCTTGTAACAGGATCTCAGGTGGTTCATCTGCAAATTAAATTTGGGGAATCCTAGGTCAGTGATTCATTGGCAATTACCTGTTGGACTCGCAGAAGAACAAGGTAAAAAGAACACTACTGTTGGCTTTGTAACAGAGGAATGTGTGTCTGCTCACCCTGTAAAGCTAAATGCATAAATGTGCCAAGCATATAGGAAGCCAACCAAAAATATGTTAATAAGATGAACCCTGGACTGAGAACCCTACTTTCTAGAAAAGTCAGGTCAAGATTATCAGTCCCAAGTCTTACACTTAAACAGCCTTGAAACGTGTCCTGTGAGGGAGGAACAGCATTATTATGCGATGAGCCAATTCAGATATGGTTTAATTAAGTAATATGCAAGGTCATGGAGCGTGACTGGCAGAGTGATTTAAAGCAGAATTAACTGCATCTTTTCCTGTGGCCATCCCTGCTTGTCATCGCGCACTGCAGCATGGGATCTCCAGGAAAGGATGTGCTGGTGCAGATCCATCGCTGCAGCCTGGGGAATTGAATTCTCTCTCTGAAGACACAGAAAACCATCCGTTCTTGCTATTTTTAATCCTTTGCTGATTCTAGAGGCTTTCCACCAAGTAATTTGTTGCCAAACAGTTGTTCTCCTCGCAGCTGCCAAATGGACCGGCATTTTCAGCCTCGGGTTGTGTCCCACATTGGATGTCTTCCCAAATGTCATTCCCTACAAGGCTTTTCTTTCAATGAATGCATTGGGGTCTTTGAATGACAACAGGAAATTAAATGGAAAGTGACATCCATGAGAAAAGATGTTCCTTTCCAATAACTGAGACTCTCTGCCCATCTGTCATTGCTTCCTTCTCTCTATGTCTCATAGTTTTGCACAAATCCCAAGCAGCTTGATACAAATATGATCATTAGAGGATTTTCATACATTATGTAAATTATGCATTGGCAACACTTAGGACACTCTGTCCAGAGTAGTTGGTGCCCTCCCACAGAAGAATGCATGTCAAGAGAATGTAACCCCAACCACTTTCCTTTGACTCAGCTCATCAGTAAAACTATCATAAAAAATGTTCAATAAGTTAGCATAAATAGATGATCTTCTGATTGGCTTTTGCCAGTTATAAAATTAACTCAGAAGTTTAATACAGCAAAGACACATCGCTCCTGCAAGGACAGAAAGAGAGAGAGAGAGTGAGAGATTAAAGGAAGGCAAGGTAGATGGATGCATGGGTGGACAGATACAAATGGATAAACAGATGCAACAAATGTTGAGCTCCTAACAGGTGGCCAAGTGATGTTAACTAAGTTGTAATACAGTATGCAGAACTGTTGGGTATCCTCTTCCCAAGAAATTTAAAATTCATTTTATGAATAAATATCTGAGCCTCATAAAAATTAGATTTATACGCATACAGAATATGTATGACCAGAATTTGGAGTTAAGGAGCAGCCTAGGCATGGACTGATAAGACGTAGTTAAAACACAACAATCCTCACCCTGGCATGAGGAAGAGGGGTTGAATTTTTAAAGCCAAACTACACAAAAGAAATCAAGGTGTTGAAGCAGAAAATAGCACCAGTATTTTTAGCCATTCATTAATTCAGGCAGCACACAATCATTAATCCTGTTCTCCTGGAAGAGGAGCCGAGACAGATCCAGGTCATTCCATCCTTATTCTTTAAGTGTATATTTTATTTCTGCTGGGGAAAACATTCTCATGTGCTGATGAATGAAAGGAACATACAATTCCACTGGCTACACTTCCGGGCTATTTTAGGAAGCAAGCCACGGAGAAACTGCAGGCAAGTTGGCTCAGTCTGCCCCAAAGACTTTGAAAGTTACTCATTTTGTCATTGAAATTTCCCTTTGACAAAATTGGTGTAGTCCTGAGAATTGACATTAAATTTCTGTTTTCTACATGAACATGGTTAAAATAAATTAACATTTTATAACAAAATATATACTTGGTGCACATATTTTCAAAGTAATTGTTATTGATTTAAATAGCAAAAGCAAACATCATTTATGAAAGAGGATTTCAAAACCAGCCAGACATGTAGTATTGTGAAAAGGTGACTGCACCCTGATCCCCAGCACCCATGTGTAGGTTCCCTTAGGTGGTAAAGAGAATCTGCAGATAGGATTTTTTTTTTTTTTGACAGGTAAAGTTATAGACAGAGAGAGACAGAAAGGTCTTCCTTCTGTTGGTTCACCTCTCAAACGGCTGCTATGGCTAGAACTGTGCTGATCTAAAGCCAGGAGCCAGGTGATTCCTCCCGGTCTCCCATGCGGGTGCAGGGGCCCAAGTACCTGGGCCATCCTGTACTGCCTTCCAGAGCTACAGCAGAGAGCTGGACTGGAAGAGGAGCAGCCGGGACTAGAACCGGCATCTATATGGGATACTTGTGCTGCAGGTGGAGGATTAACCAAGTGAGCCATGGTGCCGGCCCCAAGATAGGATCTTAAGATAGGAAGATTATATAGGATTTTCTGGTTAGGCCTAATATAATCACAAGCATTCTTGAAAGTGTTTTATTTCATTTTTGTTACTTTTTATTTCACAGGTATCCAGAAAGACAGACAGATACAGAGAAAGCTTTCCATCTACTGGTTCATTCCCCAAATCCCACATTATCTGGGGATGGATCAAGCTGAAGCCAGGAGCCTGGAACTCATTCCTGGTCTCCTACATGGGTAATAGGGACCCAACCAGTTGAGCCAGCACTGCTGCCTCCCAGGGTAAGCAGTAGCAGAAAGCTGCCTGAGAAGCAGAGAAGCCATGACTCGAACCACGCACTTAGTTGTGAGACGCAGGCATCCCAAGCAGTGAGTGAAACGCTGCACCACACACCCCCCGACCACAAGCGTCTTTAAAAGGTGGAAGAAGATGAGACAGACCCAGAGATGGCAAAATGATGACAAAGCAGAGATCAGAAACATAGTGACTGGAAAATTCTAAGCTATTGGCTTTGAAGGTGAAGGAACAGGCCAAGAGCCAGGGGATGCCAGCTGCCACTTGAAGCTGGGAAAGACAGATGGGTCCACTCTGGGGCTTCCAGAAAGATTACAGTGCTGCCAACACCTTGATTTTTAGGAATCCTGACCTTCACAACTGTGAGATAATAAATGGGTATTGGATTAAAATAATGAATTTGTGATAATTAGTAATTTTTTACCATAGCAGTAGAGAAATGATACAGGTAATCTTTGTATTGAAATACAAATTAAATGGCAATAAGAAAACAATATATTCATGCAAGACTTGCTAAAAATTGTGTAATCACTGAAAGTGGAAAATATAAAACATTAGGAAGTTTGTGGAGCTGCAGAAGCACGCTGATCCTGCTGGTGGAAGATCTAAACTGGTGCCAGCACGCTGAGGCACTGTTGATCTCATAGCTCCCAGTTACTCTGAGTGTGGTTATGCGTCTGGCTTGGCCACTGGGCTGTCATCAAAGGAAGTGAACAGGAGCTCAGGAAGTGCTAGGGGTATCGGGCCTTGTGGGAATGAGGCTGTCCCCACACAAGACAAGTGGTGTGAAAGACTGTATGCAGACAGAGGGACAGACCTCCAGCTCAGCTAGGCCGCCATCCTGGAAATGCAAAACCAGCACAAGGCCCTACAGGGTGCTCAGAGAATTGTGAGATAACAAACATAATAATTTTTCAGCTGCTAAACATGAGTGACTGGTTGTACCCGTGGGTACAAGCTAAAGCAAGGGAAGCACCAATACTGTCAGAAGTTAGGGTGTTAGAGGCATTAGAAACAGGAGGGCCAATCTTTCCTCATGACCCCATGCATCTGGCCACTCCCACCCTCCCCGCCCTCCATCTGAACAGAGCTAGGACTGCAGGCCAGAAGTCTCCTACTGAAAACAAGGGATTCGGTGAACAGCCTCCCTCCTGAAGAGTGAGACTATGTGGCAACCAAATCCAGGTGACCTGTTGCTGCATTTCCAGCTTTGCTGGGAGATGGACAAGGCCAAGATACGGACAGCTGGGGTCCCTTGTGAAGCAGCTTTGTTGACCACCATGCAGCGAGGGCCATGAGAAGACAGTTCCATGCCATCCTATGCTTGAGTTTCCCAAAGTGTGATAGGTAAGGCCAGCAGCATCCAGAAAAACCTTTGAGCAAAGCAGAGACACACCCAAAACCAGGGAAAGAAAGGAAACGTATTCGTGGAGCTGAGGGTTTTGTAATGCTATCATTGATGCCTTCAGAGAGATCTGAGGTTTTTCACTGATGAACTAAGAAGAGGAGGGGCTGGTATTGTGGCACAGTGGTTGAATCCATTGCTTGAGACAGCAATACTGGAGTGCTACGTTCAGTCTCAGACACTGCACTTCAGATCCAGCTCCTTGTTAACAGCCTGCCAGGGTATAGGTTGGAGGATGAGGATGGGTGGCACAAAAAATGATGAGTTAAGTACTTGGGTTCCTGACACCCAAGTTAGAGACCTGTCTGGATTTCCTGGCTCCTGGCTAAAGCCCAGCCCTGGCAGTTGTGGATATTTGATGAGTGAACCAGTCAGTGGAAGTTCTCTCTCTCTCTCTCTCTCTCTCTCTCTCTCTCTCTCTTTCTCTCTCTCGCTTTGTGTTTGTGTGTGTGTCTCCCTCTCCTCTTTCTCTCCCTTTCAAATAATTAAAATAAATCTGTAAAAAAAAAAAATACCTGGAGGAGGAGGGCTGGTATTGTGGTCCAACAAGTTAAGCCACAGTCTGTGACGCGAGCATCCTTTATGAGCACCGGTTTGAGTACTGCTCCGCTTCCCATGCAGCTGCCTGCTGATGCACCTGGGAAAGCAGCAGTGATGGCTCTAGTGCTTGGGCCCTGCCACCAATGCGAGAGACCTGGATGGAGGTGCAGGCTCCTGGCTTTAGCCAGACTCTGCCCTGGGCATTGTGGCCATGTGAGGTATGAACCAGAGAATGGAGGATCTCTCTTTCTTTGTCTCTTCCCCTCTCTTTGTTACTCTGCTTTTCAAATAAATCATAAACAAGCAAATAAGAGAAGATAAGAAAGTAGTATTTATAGGACATTAAAGAACCCTAGGAAAATACAGTATAAAAATAATGGGAAAAGAAGTTGAAAAGATAAACTAGAGAGATTTTCTGTGAATATAGAAAAACAATGGTAACAATATTAGTTAAATGAAAACACAGAGAAGACAATAAAATTAAACGAACTCCTTAGGACAAGAAATTTGAATTCAGAAAAAAGTACTTTCAGAAATGAAAAACAGAAAAATTAAGAAGAAATTTTCAAAAATTCACTCCAGAAGCTGGACACAGAAAGGCAAATACTGCGTGTTTTTCTTTATGTGTGGGAGCTAAACTTAAAAAAAAAAAATCAGAGCCAGTGTTGTGGCATCGTGGGTAAAGCCAGGGCTTGAAATGCCAGTATCCAAGATAAGAGTCGGAGAACTCAAGGGGCTTCCATAGCCTTGGAAACTCATAACTGGTGCATAGGGAGATTACTGATGCCATAAACAGGAGTGTCAATTGGTAAAGTCAACAACAGGAGTCACTGTGCACTTACTCCTCATGTAGGATCTCTGTCCTTAACGTGCTGTACACTGAAGCTTAATGCTATAACGAGTACTCAAACAGTATATTTCACTTTGTGTTTCTATGGGGGTGCAAACGACTGAAATCTTTACTTAATGTACACTAAACTGATCTTCTGTAAAAAAAAAAAAAAAAGAAAGAAAGAAAGAAATTATCAATTCCCAACTTGACTCTCACTGGGATTAAACATGACAATAGGTCTGATCTGATTTCATCATCATTTAAAAAAAATCATCTATTATTTTTCACTTTATGTTTCTGTGTGGGAGCAAACTGTTGAAATACTTACTTAAGGTATACTAAGCTGATCTTCTGTATATTAAGATAATCAAAAATGAATCTTGATGTGAATGGAAGGGGAGAGGGAGTGGGAAAGGGGAGGGTTGTGGGTGGGAGGGACGGTATGGGGGGGAAGCCATTGTAACACATGAGTCGTACTTTGGAAATTTATATTCATTAAATAAAAGATTAAAAAAAAAAAAAAAAAAAAAAAAAAGAAGAAATGCCAGTATCCATGTGGGTACCAGTTCAAGTCTTATCTGTTCCACTTTCAATCCAGCTCCCTGCTGATGCACCTGGGAAAGCCCAAGGTTGTCCAAGTGCTTGGACCCCTGCATCCCCATGGGTGACCTGGAGGAAGCCCCTGACTCCTGGATTTGGCCTGCCCCATCCCTGCCCATTGCAGCCATCTGGGGAGTGAACCAGTAAATGGAAGATCTGTGCGTGCATGGTGTGTGTGTGTGTGTGTGTGTGTGTTCCTCTCTCTGTGTAACTGTGACTTTCAAATAAATAAATCATTCTGGAAAGAAAGTGCTTATGCTATTAGCATTGCTATAGATAGATTTTTGTCAAGTTCTGTTTTATACCTTTGTCAAACCAGTGGTTAAGCGGTGTACCACTACAGTTTTAACACTGTGATTATTTTAAAATTTACTGTATATGAGTGAAAGGGTCATCTTTCCATTTGATTGTTGTTTATACCCCTGCATTCCTGCTGAACTAGGATTTTTTTGCTTTTATTTGTTGATCTCTTTATTTAGTGGGACATTAAGCCTTTGACTGTAATGTAAAATAAAAATCTGTTATCTCAAAAACTAAAAAGGAAGGAAGGCAGGAGAGGAGGGATGGAAGGAGGGTGGAAAGAAGGGTGAGAGTAGGAAGGAAGAGGGACATAGCATTCTGTTAGAATTCTATCTGTGAACTACATGGAACCTGTTCTCTTTGTATTAATATTACATTAACCTGAAAAATAAAATATCAGTACAAAGTGAAAAAAAGTAAACTATGCATGGATTTCAGAACTTTTTCCACTGGTCTCAGCATGGGCGTGTGTTTCCACTCTGAGATGACTCCCTGCACCCCCACGCAGCATATTCACCACCCCAGCCAGGCAGTCGCACAGAAACACTTCCACGTGTGCAGAGGGTCAGGACTTTAATCTTTGAGAAGATTGAACATCAACATGCCATCCGGCCTCTAAGGAAGAAGAAGATGCTGGAAAGATGACTTGCGAGTGCCCAAAGAAGATATATTTCCAACATGAAATTCTATACAGAGTGTGATCCTGTTTTTAGATGCAACTCAACGCTGATTTTAGCTTTCGCTGCACTCGCGTTGAAGAATGTTGGAAACAAGTACCTAGGCTGCATCACCAGGCCAAGTGAAACCTGGACCTCACGTGAGAAATGAAAAGAATGTTCGTGTGTGTTCCCCGAGATGTGCACTTATTTCCAATTAACGTTCTAACCCAATTTATTACTCATGCTTGCAATAACAATAATAGAATTTTACAGCCGAAAGAGCAGTCATCTGCAATAGGCTATTCTATATGCTAAAGCAAATTCTTTAACAGGGCTGTGAAAGAGGTTAAAATTCATCCCATTCAGAAGAAGTGTTCAAATGTGTATCTTTCAGGAGAAAGGGCATTCGTTTATTGAACTGTATTCAGCCATCTATACATACCAACTTGTGAAATCAGTGTGTTTTTCCTGAGTAGTTAATTACAAAAGGAGTGGTGGGTTTATAATGCAATGAAACATTTTAATTTTTCCTTCATCAAATTTCTATTACAAATAATACATATTTCTATAGTAGAAGACACATGTTCACTATACAGTTTGGGTTTATTTAAGTAAGTGACTACATTGAAACATCCTGAAGGAAAACAACTTTACTTTTCTTTTTCCTGTATTACTCAGTGCACCCAGTGTAGTCCAGTGTGGTCAGAAAATTCTCATAAATGTAGACTGAACATGGGAATAAAATAAAAAATAGTTTTCAATATAATATGTTCGTGGAAATATAATTGTAGAAACTGAGCCAAGAGGTTTAATAGGATGAATTTATTTAACCTTCTATTAAGTAGAGTTAGGTTTAAAAATATTTCTACTGCAGTGGAATTCTATGACAATCCCTTGGTGGCATCGTAGAAATGTCTACATGAGAGTTTTAATCATAGCTCCTGCAACATTTGGAGAAAAGCTTGGACAGGAAGTAAAATTTGCCAGTGAACCAAATTTGTGAAATTTATCCTGAGCTAAACACTAACATACACAGAATGTTCCCTCACTACTCCTTCTGTCTTGCTCATCTCATCACATAGGAATATGGTCTCACACACACAAAAAAAGAATAATAACAAAAAGGAAAAAAGAAATTAAAGTTGCCACTCTAGTCCTTTGTAATCTGACATCAAAATTTTATGTTCTCATTCGCTTTGTACCAACTTTAAATGTAACTGCTAGCAAGGGAACATTACATGTCTGTCTGCATGAAAAATTGACCATGTCTCCTTTATAATGCATTCCAAAGCTCTTGCACCTAAGAGTTATTTCCTGATTATTAATTCCGAGTCTCTGGTTGCCAATCATGCAGTAGGAGTGGGAAATAATAAGGCACTGTGTCCTCTTGCCCCAAATATCTTCTTATGAGAGGTAGACTGTTCTTCCTGTCATTCTTTTGCTACCCCTTCCGCTCTGGAGGACCCTGCATTGAAACACAAAGTAGGCACTGCTTCTGTGTCGCCTCATTTAGTTGTAAAAAGACACCCCTACCAGCTCCCATAACTTTCTGAGGCAGCTCGGAAAATAGGAATACAAGTGAGAGGAGAAAGCGCTATGCTTCACGTCTTGCCATACTGCAGGTGCTAAGCTAGATATTTTGTAATGTGTTTACTTCAGTGTGTATTCCCTATTAGCATGAGCATTTTGATTTTATTGTCCTTTCATGGGTAAGCTGACTATGATTTGAAATTTTAAATTATGTCCCCAGTTCACGTAACAATCAGCAAAGCCAGGACTCAAGAACTGGCCCCCAAGGACTGGTGATGTGCACTCTGCTGCGTTGCCCAGTAGTCTCCTCTCTCTAATTTCTGCACTTGTTGTCCTGTCCACCTGCTGATCAGTTAAAGACCCAAAGATCCTTTGTTACAGTTGGCTATTTAGAGTCAGTGATGGACTGAAATCCGTTTGACACAACATGTTTTCAACAGGGACTTCTCGGCTCTGATTGCATGACCTCTCTATATCTACAGTGTCAAAAAAAGAAAACTTCATGAATAATGAAGAAAAACCAAAACACGATGATTGCGCATGCCCTGATTTCAAGTCCTTAGAGAACTTTTAGAAAAACAATAACACATAATATCAGAGTTGTAACTCTATGGTACTTATCTCATTTACACAGACAGGGCTCTCAGAAACATGCAAAATAATTGTTTCTCATCTTTATTCATCTTCTCCTTGTTTCTTGTTTTAAAGATTTATTAATTTGCTTATTTGAAAGGCAGAGTGTCACAGAGAAGAAAAACAGAGATGGGACTCCATTGTTTTAATCCCCAAATGGCCTTAACAACTGGGGCTGGACCAGACAGAAGCCAGGTACTAGGAACTCCATTCAGATCTCCTACATGGGTGGCAGGAACTCAAGTACTGGAGCCATCATATGAAACCACCTATGTACATAAGCAAGGATCTGCAGCAGAAGCAGTGTGGTTGGTACTCAACCCAGCATGCCAGTATGGGATGTGGGAATCCCCAGTGGAGGCTTAACCTGCTGTGCCGCAGCGTCCCCGTCTCCTGCTTTCAGAAAGAATGCAGTATTGCGGTTAAATTACACCTCTTCCCTCCTTCCTTCTGCTGTGTGCCCTGCAGGGCTAACATCTCCAGGCTCCCGTTCCCCAGCTTTTTGATCCTCTGACTACCAGTTAGATTGAGTCAGCGAGGGGCACAGGCGCGGACGTGTAGGAGAAGGAAGGCATGAAGGCATCTGTATTGCTGTTCCTCGCCCGCCAGATTATGGCCTTGGCAGTGGCTGTGTTCTTTTGCCTACAACTCCTGTCATAGGGCTGCTCTCCCTCGCCCACAGCTTTCCTCCCATTGCAGTAACAGCTTCCTCTCCACGGTCCTTCCGGCTTGATGGAGGTAACAGCTCTCTGCAGTTACTAGTCCCTTAGTGATTCAATAGCACATCATTAAGCTCTGTTCAAATGGCTCTCTGATTGTGACAACTGTCTCCTGCAGGAACCCCCGACTGCTAGAGTAATGAGTACCAGAGCTAGTCCCAAAGCATATCCTCCAAACAGGATAGCGGGATAGCTTTGGTCGTATGTTTCATCAGGGCAGAGAGTTCCTCCTTGAAGGGGGAAATGGCCCTTGGGAATCCGTGGCCAACTGTGCATCACTATCGCTTACACTTCCGCTGTTGGTAGTGTGGCAGGAAGGTCAGGTAAAAGTCAAGGCTGGACGTTAGTTACCAAAGCTGTGCTGTTCAAGGTTATTTGGTGAGACAATTCCTGACTGCCCTGGGGGATGTCCATAAGAGAAAGGAAACACTGGGGACCACGCACTGAGCACCGCAATTAGGACATCACTTGGGACAGCTGCTCGCATGTCAGAGCGCCTGGGGTAGGATCCCAGCTCCTCTCCTAATTCCAGCTTCCTGCCAGTGCGCACCCTGGGAGGCAGCAGGAGATGACCCAAATAGCTGGGTCCCTGACACCCACATGGGAGACTTCAATTGCGTTCCCAGTTGCTACCTTCAGCTTGGCCCAGCCCTGCCCTGCCTGTTGTTGTGGGCATTTGGGTAGTGGACCAATAGGTGGGAACTTTCTCTCTTTCCCTGTCTTTCTAATCAGTAAAATGAATAATTTTTCCTAAAAGGAAAGATACATTGAAAGCATTCTGTGTATTTATGGTAGTACTCTTGCAAGCCTATGGTCTGACATAGCCGTGTCTGTCCTACAGAGTGAATGAGTAACTTGCAAGTCTCCTATGCTAAAGGGAAGCCTTGGTGCAGAAGAAATGGAATCCTCACAGCTGATAGGTGCAGCATACCCGAGAGCCCAGAATCCCCATCTCCTTCTGTTGGCATGAGCAGCATATGCATGGAGGATATAATATTACATTTTGACTAAATCTATTTGTATGCACATACTCCCTTTGGACTTGGTGGTTAATAAATTGACTTAGGAAACTGGAGAAATGACTAATAGTCTCCATGATGAATTAATTCCCCTGCCATTGGGCATCCATTGTCCGTTGTTTAAAAAAAAAGTTGCTATGAGAAATTTGCAAGGTGCATCATAAATGAATAAAACCAAAGACGTAGGGCATGAAACATTGTTCAGACACCCCTGATTGTAACCCAGGAAGGGACAGGATATGCCTCTCACAATATTCCATTTTGAGGTTGACATTTCTATGTCTTAAGAGTTTCTCCAAGGACGTCCTCATAATCAGATGAACCAATGCCTTCTAAGAATACAGAACATTCCGTTGCTCAGGGGCCCCACCTATCAAATGGCCACGGTAGCAGGAATGGCGACTGTACAGCAGTTCAGTCACATGAACTTCTCTCCACATCTGCTCCGGCTACTGCTAGCGCTAAGTGCCAATCTTCCATCAGCAGCAGCCAACATTAAAGCCTGATGTGGTATCATTCTCCAAATGTGCCAGCCATTTGCTCAGTGGCAGGTTGATTATGTGGGGCTTTTTTAATCATGAGAAAATGTAACTTTCTTCACAAGGGAATATATATGTAGTCTAGACATAGATTTTTCCTCCTTGCTCACAAAGCATCTGCTAGAACCATAATGTGCCTTATTTAGCACCGTGGTGTCTCGACTGATAATGCCTTTGCCGAAGGAACTTATCTTACAGTGAAAGAAATTAAGCAGTGGGTGCATCCCCATGGCATGCATTGGTCTTACTTTGTGCCTCATCAGCTAGAGACAGTTGTAGCAATCAAATAATGTAATGGCTATTGAAGACTCAGCCTCAGTGCAGTAACTGATGATAACCTGCAAGGGTGAGAGGTTGTCCTGTAGGATGCAGACTCATTTCAAAACAACAGCTTACAGAGTACTCTTAGGGAACCAGGAGTTGATATGAGAATGTGGAATCTCACCCTTAGACCAAATAATCCTCAGATGAAATTTTTTTGTTTCTTCCCCCTGAAAATATGAGCTGTGAACGTGAGGAGAGGGTGGTACCAAAAGAAAAGTAATTCCTCAAAGGAACTGAACCATCAGTCCATGAAATCCAAAAACCGAGATTGCTACCTATACATTTTAGGCTCCTGGAGTAATTGAGCAAATAGACATTAACAGGGAATCCCTTTACTGGCCGGGGTGATTGTTCAGACTATCCAGGAGATATTGGAGGTTTGCTGCAATTAGGCAAGACAGACCTTGTCTGGAACTCAGAAATGTACTTCTGTTCATCTAAGTTCTCACACGTCAATGATAATGGGTCCGTGGAAAACCACAGCAAACCATGATGGAAAGGACCCATTTAAAACTTGCATTCCACGTGAATGAAGTCTAGGGTGCTATCAAGAGAAATGTGGTTATCAGTGGAAACAGCATGACAGAAGAGGGGAAATAGAGCTGTGTTGATTACTACTTTTTCTGGCTTTTTCCTGCTGCGTTATGCAAAGAACACTGGTGATGATTAACGCCACAGTTTGGCTTCTGGGTTAGAATACAACTGAATTGGGTTCTCTTCAAGTAATACAGCAATGAGAAGGGATTTTGTGTTTACCCTTTTTTTTGGGGGGGGAGGTAAGTTTTTGAATTTGGTTTGTTGTTTAATTTAGCATAACAAGAAAAGGGCAACCATGGATTTTTGAGTGGGAAAAAAAAAATCTAGAAGACATGAGCTGGGAATTCTGTTTTCCAGACCCATCCTCTTTCTTGCTGTTTGTCCATTCACCTTTGGCTTCCAGTTTTATTCTGACAGTTTGAAGGTGAAAAATCGAGAGAAGTTGAGATATTTTCTTTCCTGGGTCCTTCCATGCTAGGGTGTGGCTGCTGTAACATCAACAGGCAGAGCTCCTGGCCGGTAGCACTGGACGCGGCTCACACTCTTCCGGTTCCATGTCAGCGCCTTTTCCAGCCTAGGCCTGGGCTTGACGAGACTCTGGGTGGCTCCGCATTGCTCCTGCATGCTTTTTCATCTTTCTGTATACCTGATCTTTTCATTCAACTCCTTCCAGTTCACGGAGTGTGCCATCTGTGTCCCAACAGGGCCAGACTGATGAAGTTTAATGACAGTAAATAGCAATCAGCTAGGTCAGGCCAAAAGAGACTGATTCAAAACTCTGAGAACAATATCCTCTCAGTATAATGTTAGGGGGAGAGACCTGAGCCCTGATCCAGGCACAGCTATTTTAGACTAGGCCTCCATCTTGTAACTCAGGCCTGACCGGGCCCTGAACCCTAAGCCAAAAGCTCCTAAAAAAGAAAATAAAACTCCCCCTGTGATAAACTCTCCTAGCAACAGCCAATTAGCAGACAGCAGGGAAATACGCAAAGTTCCAGGTGTCTTCTCAGGTGGTTAAGGTGATTGATAACATCCCGAAACCCTGCAGTTTGGCATGTGCACCCTAGCGGCTTGGACCCTATACGTCAGCCAATCATAAAACGACAAGTATAAGTTTAAAACATGAGCCTATCAGATGCTGTATAGCCAAACTTGTTTGTTCAACTGTATAAAAACTGTAAAAAACGCCGTCGATCCAGCCCAGCTGTGCCTGGTGCGGATGTCAGACCAAACTCAAGTTTGAAATAAAACTCTTGCGTTTGCATCAGCCTCAGCTCCTGGTGGTCTTAATTGGTGGGAGTCGGATGTTTCGGGTACAACAAAGGCGCAACATGTACTTTTGGAACTAAAAAATGTAGATTTTTTTGCTGTTTTATTTATAAAAAGGGAACAAATTTCATGTATTTCATATAGAGTTTAAAGAGCATAAATGTCAACCCTACCCTCCCTATCTCCTTTTCTTACTTTTCTTTTAATTTTTACAATGACATGCTTTCACTTTCCGTTATAATCAAAAGCCTAACCCTGCACTAAATAATGAATCCAGCAGGTAATAAGTAGAAAAAGCACTGTTGCTCAAGATAAAGACAAGGGTTATAAACATTAATCAAATCTTCTAAGTGAAGGGGTTCATGTTTGATGATGCTGGAATCATATAGTTCCTTTCTTATAATTATTTGTTCATTAAAAATATTTATTAATCATCTCCACTCTGCTTTGTACTAAGGTCACAAGTCAAGAACAGGATTGCAATTAGTGAAGTTTCCATTGTGTTTTTTTGTAAACACAGTGAAAATTTTTTTAAAGATTTATTTATTTATTTTTTTGACAGGCAGAGTGGATAGTGAGAGAGAGAGAGAGAGAGAAAGGTCTTCCTTTTTTTTTTCCGTTGGTTCACCCTCCAATGGCCACCGCGGCTGGCGTGCTGCAACCGGCACATTGCACTGATCCGAAGCCAGGAGCCAGGTGCTTCCCCTGGTCTCCCATGGGGTGCAGGGCCCAAGCACTTGGGCCATCCTCCACTGCACTCCCGGGCCACAGCAGAGAGCTGGCCTGGAAGAGGGGCAACCGGGACAGAATCCGGCGCCCCAACCGGGACTAGAACCCGGTGTGCCGGCACCGCAAGGTGGAGGATTAGCCTATTGAGCCGCGGCGCCGGCCTATTTATTTATTTTAAAGACAGAGTTACAGATAGAGAGAGCTAGAGACAGAGATCTTACTTCCACTGTTTCACTCCTCAAATGACCGCAACAGCCGGAGCTGGGCCCTTCCAAAGCCAGGAGCCAGGAGCCAGGAGCCAGGAGCCAGGAGCCAGGAGCTTCTTCTGGGTCTTCCACAAAGGTGCAGGGGCCCAAGGATTTGGGCCATCCTCCGCTGCTTTCCCAGCCTACCAGCAGGGAGCTGGATTGGAAGTGGACCAGCCAGGACTCAAACCAGCACCTACATGGGATTCTGGCTCCATCGGCAACAGCTTTACATAATGTGCTACAGTGCTGGCCCTGCAAGAGAAATTTTAAAATTAATCTATGAAGTAGATAAATAAATACTGATGATTCCTGGTGCTAACAAGGGAATAAATCAGGTGGAGCCAAAGAGGAAATCTAGGAGGGTCTTCTCTGGCTTTAAGGGGCAAGATGGTTGTGGGAGGGGTAAGGGGACCTTCCTTTATCACTCAGTGTTTATCTGCCCATGTTCTCAAAAGCAGGGGCTCATTCCCAGCCCACAAAGTCACTGTTGAGGGTTTGAAGCCAGTCTTGGTTATCCCATATTCTTAACATGGAGTCATTCAGGCCTGGGTATAGGATGCAACATTCAGTGAGACACGCATGGACCTCTTTCTCCCTAATAAAAAGTAGACACATGGACCTAATGCTCCCTCTTCTTCACGTGGATGTTGCCATAAACGTCTGTGATATTTTGAACTACAGTAAAGAACTTCTAAGCATGTGTCCCGTCATATGCTGAGGATGGACTAGTAGAAGGAGGAACAGAACCATGTCCTGGATGGCACTGCTGAGCTGTTCATCCTGGGATCCCTTTAATTACTTCAGTCACTTCTAGTTTTTTGTTTTTTGTTTTTTTTTTTTTTTTTTTTTGACAGGCAGAGTGGACAGTGAGAGAGAGACAGAGAGAAAGGTCTTCCTTTTGCTGTTGGTTCACCCTCCAATGGCCGCTGCGGCCGGCGCACTGCGCTGATCCGAAGCCAGGAGCCAGGTGCTCTCCTGGTCTCCCATGGGGTGCAGGGCCCAAGCACTTGGGCCATCCTCCACTGCACTCCCTGGCCACAGCAGAGAGCTGGCCTGGAAGAGGGGCAACCGGGTCACTTCTAGTTTAAGAGCATCCATGTGGGAAGACCTCTGTGCATCTATTACATCTAAGAGAAGATGTGAAATATGAGAAGTCATTTACTGAGGAAGTGGTGGATGGCATGTCAGGGCTATGGGTGGTACAGAACAAGGATAAAGACTTGGTAGCTGGAAGGGACAGTAACCAGATGCCAACCAGCACCAACCCAAATGTATGCATGAATTCCTTTAGAGGTAGTCCTGGTTTTTTCTTATCTCTACATTTCGTTCTGTAAGATCCTCTCTATTTATCCAACCTGTATTTTTGTAAGCTGTCTTAAATAATAGTGTGATTGGTTTGCTTGTTTCATTGCCGTTGAGTTTCTTCAGCTCTTTATAGATCCTTGACATTAATTCTTTATCGGTTTGCATAATTTTCTCCCATTTCTTTGGTTGCCTCTTCACTTTGTTGAATGTTTTCTTTGCAGTGCAGAAACTTCTTAGCTAGATGTAATCCCTTTTGTATATTTTTGCTTTTATTGCCTGTGCTTCCTGGGGTCTTTTCCAAGAAGTCATTGCCTATGCCAATGTCTTATAGGGTTTCCCCAATGTTTTTTTCTAGTAACTTGATGGTATCAGGTCATAGATTTAGATCCTTGATCCATTGTGAGTTGATTTTTGTGTAAGGTGTAAGGTAGGGATATTGTTCTGTACTTTAGCATGCAGAGATCTAATTTTTCCAAAACCATTTGTTAAAGAGACTGTACTTCAGGGATTGATTTTTAGCTAATTTGCCAAAGATTAGTTGGTTGTAGCTATATGGATTGATTTCTGGGGCTCCTATTTTGTTAAAATTGGTCTAAATATCTATTTTTGTGCCACTGCCAGGATGTTTTGATTATAACCACCTCATAGTGTATCTTGAAATCTCATATTGTTATATCTCTGGCTTTGTTTTTGTTGTTTAAGATTGTTTTAGCTATTCAGAGTCTCGTGTTTCCATATGAATTTTAGCATTGTTTTTTCTAGATTTGAAAAGAATGTCATAGGTATTTTGATTAAGATCACATTGAATCCATTAATGCTTTGTAATTTTCTTTGTAGAGATCTTTCATATCCTTAGTTAAATTTATTCCAAGGTATTTATTTTTTTTAACTTTTATTTAATGAATATAAATTTCCAAAGTACGACTTATGGATTACAATGGCTTCCCCCCCATACCGTCCCTCCCACCTACAACCCTCCCCTTTCCCACTCCCTCTCCCCTTCCGTTCACATCAAGATTCATTTTCAATTATCTTAATATACAGAAGATCAGCTTAGTATACATTAAGTAAGGATTTCAACAGTTTGCTCCCACACAGAAACATAAAGTGAAAAATAATAGATGATTTTTTTTAAATGATGATGAAATCAGATCAGACCTATTGTCATGTTTAATCCCAGTGAGAGTCAAGTTGGGAATTGATAATTTCTTTCTTTTTTTTTTTTTTTTTACAGAAGATCAGTTTAGTATGCATTAAGTAAAGATTTCAACAGTTTGCACCCCCATAGAAACACAAAGTGAAATATATTGTTTGAGTACTCGTTATAGCATTAAATCTCAATGCACAGCACATTAAGGACAGAGATCCTACATGAGGAGTAAGTGCACAGTGACTCCTGTTGTTGACTTTACCAATTGACACTCTTGTTTATGGCATCAGTAATCTCCCTATGCTCCAGTCATGAGTTTCCAAGGCTATGGAAGCCCTCTGAGTTCTCCGACTCTTATCTTGTTTAGACAAGGTCATAGTCAAAGTGGAGGTTCTCTCCTCCCTTCAGAGAAAGGTACCTCCTTCTTTGATGACCTGTTCTTTCCACTGGGATCTCACTCACAGAGATCTTTTGCCAGAGTGTCTTGGCTTTCCATGCCTGAAATACGCTCATGGGCTTTTCAGCCAGATCCGAATGCCTTTAGGGCTGATTCTGAGGCCAGAGTGCTATTTAGGACATCTGCCATTCTATGAGTCTGCTGAGTATCTCACTTCCCATGTTGGATCACTCTCCCCTTTATTTATTCTATCGGTTAGTGTTAGCATATTCCAAGGTATTTATATTTTTGTAGCTATTATGAATGCTACTGATCTTAAAAGTTCTTTCTCAGTCTTGGTATTGTTTGTATATACAAAGGCTATTGATTTTTGTGTGTTGATTTTATAACCTACAACTTTTTGCCAAATTCTCTTATGAATTCCTTTAGTCTCTTAGTGGAGTCTTTTGGTTCCTACATATATAGGGGTCATGTCATCTGCAAACAAGGATTATTTCACTTCCTCCTTTTCCATTTGTATCTCTTTGGTTTCTTCTTCTTGCCTAATGATTGTGGTTAAAACTTCCAGAACTATATTGAATAACAATCATGAAAGTGGGCATCCTTGTTTGGTTCCAGATCTTAGTAGAAATGCTTCCAACTTTCCCCCATTCAGTATGAACAGATATTTGTCACAGGATGAAATACAGATGGCCAGACACATGAAAATATGCCTAGGATCACACCATGATTTCACTTCTTCAATGATTTTCTTTGCTTTTCTCTCCTCTAGCTTCTTCATTTCATACTTGAATATTCCAGGAAGAGTGCTTTGCCATTAGTCTACAGTAAGTCAAGCCTTCTAGTTTGTCATAAATCCAATTGTAGTTGCAATATTGGGATCTTATGTAAGCATTTTATCTGAAGAAATATACAGACCAAGTATTTCTACCTTGTATATGCAGTAACACTTTGATAAGGCACTGTTTAAATCAGACTTGAAAGAGAAAGAGCTATCAGCACATTAGAGCAGTTATAAAGAAACTATACCAAAATACATGAAAGCCATATAAGTGCCAGCTTATAGCCCTACTCACCATATTCTGCATCAAAGGGCCTCTGAGTCTCTCCATTAAAAATCATATTTTACTGCTTTATAGCACTTATATAAAAATTCCATCCAAACCACGATTAAGGATAGAAAGCATCATGAGAGAACAAGATATTTTGGTTTATTTAAACCTGTGGGATTTTTATGTACAACTGTTGAGTTAATGCAAACCAACAATCTAGAGATTACATTCACTTTGATATTGTCGTCTTATTCATGAAAATATAAGAACTTATCTTTGTTGATATAAATGGACAAGATTCTAAATAATAACACAACTCCCTAATTTCCTTACTCCAAATTACTAGTTATGAATTAGATTGTTGATCATTAAACGTAGGCAGTGCTCTTCAAAATAGTTTCCCAAAAGTTGAGAATATTTATTGCAAATACATTTCAGTAAAAAGATAATGAGTTATGCATTGCAATCGATAAACTTTCCTAGTTTTCCCCTAGTCAAATAATAAAATTTTTTAATCACTCATGTTCAACTGGTGCTGAGTTGAAAAGCTCTTAAAAGCCTGCTGTATAAAACTACACATTGAGTTTTAATGTGTCTATGTAGTCTGTAACATTATCCCTTTAACCCACAGAAATAGTAAATAGAAAGACTTCGGATAACTCATGTGTTTGTGGTTACACTCATTGGTCTTTTGTCCCCTGTGACTCCATGTGAGCATTCCTATCATAAAGTTAAGATGTCATAGGGTTCCAGCTTCTTGTATCCTGTAAACCTTTCTAAATCTTACTTTATTGTGCTAAGAATTTTGGGTGTAAGGTCTACCCTGTAGGGGCCGGTGCTGTGGCATAGCAGGTAAGACACCTCCTACATTGCTGGCATCTTATATGTGTGCTTGTTTGAGTCCCAGTTGCTCCACTTCTTGTCCATTCCTCTACTGTGGCCTGGGAAAGTAGTAGAAGATGGCCCAGGTCATCGGGCCCCTGTATCTGGGCAGGAGACCCAGAGGAAGCTCCTGGCTCCTGGCTTCAGATTTGCCCAGCTCCAGCTGTTGTAGCCATTTGGGGAGTGAACCAGCAGATAGAGGACTTTCTCTCTCTCTCTCTCTCTCTCTCTCTCTTTCTCTCTCTCTTTCTGCCTCTGCCTCTCTGTAACTCTGCCTTTCAAATAAATAAATAAATCTTTTAAAAAAAAATCTACCCTGTAAGCAAATGTTCAATGTATAGTACTTTCTTGCTGGCTGTAGGTCCAATATTGTTCTGAATATCTCAGTAGCTTATTCATCTAGCCTAACTGAAACTTCATGCTGTCAACTAGTAACTCCCCCATTCGTACCTGCACACCACTCTGCCACATTTTGTTTCTATTGACTATTTCAGAAACCTCATATAAGCAGAATCAGGTATTCTTTGTCTTCCTCTGACTGGCTTACTCCACTTCTCATAATATCTTCAGGGTTCATCCGTATGAACACATAGTGTAGAATTTCCTTCTAATGAAGGTCCAGTCATATTCCATCGTTTATTTATATCACATTTTCTTTATCCATTCATCTATTGCTGGACATTCTGGTTGCTTCCACATCTTGCGGCTCTTATGAATAGTGAGCAGAGGAGTGCTAATATCTCTTTGAGGTCCTGCTTTCTGTTCTTTTAGATGAACACGGGGCAGGAGGATTGTTGGAACATATGGTTCTGTTTTTTGATAATCCTGCATTCTGTCTTCCGTAGCTGCTGCACCATTTTATCTTATCAACAGGTACAACGTTACAATTTCTTTACATCCTCCCTGACACTTGCTATTTTGTGTTTTTTGTTCTTGGTCATCCTGACAGATGTAAGGTGATAATTTCATTGTGTTTTTGGTTTGCATATGTCTACTGATGGAGGACATTGATTATTTTTCCTAATACTAATTGGCAATTTGTCTGCTTTGGGGAAATTTTATTCAAATCCATAGCCCATTTTCACTGATTTATTAGATTTTTTACTACTTGTAGGAGTTTCTGACATATTTTGGAGATTGACCCCCTTGTCATAAATATGAGTATTACTTGCAAAGAGTTTCTCACATTCTGTGTTAATGTTTCACTCTCTTGACGGTTTCCTTTGCTGTTGAAAATTTTTCAGTTTGATGTCATCCCATGTGTTTTTGTTTTTATTATCTGTGCTTTAGTAATCGTATTTCTGCTTCCTCACTAATTTGAATCAATTGTTGCACAATTATTACACAAAAATTAGCATTTTTGTGTATTGTGTAAAAGTCCTTAACCTTTAACAGCTATGGAGCAACAGGAAGGAAGTCACTATGAGCAGTATCCAGGAGAAGACGTAAGACTCAGACTTCTGGATGATTCTGGTATCTTCTAGAATGTCTCTTCTGGCCGGAACAAGACAGAAGGCAATGTGGACAGAGCAGTGTGGGAGCCGCAGTGGGGTTCTAAGGGCAGCACTGGGTGTTTCTGAATCTGGGGACACAGGTGCTGAGCCTCAGGAAAGCACGGATGTCCCTGAGGACTGTACCGTGTGCTCGGGGGAGGCTCACAGCATCCCTCTGTCTGGCCAGGAACTCACTTTGTACACAAGACTTGGCCCCAGGTCAGGTTTTGAACTTTCCCTCCCAGCTGAGTAAGACAGTGTTTGCTGCTGTCAGTCTACATGTCAGTGTGTTAGCGTAGAACCTGGGTCTGGTCAAGAACTGGATTTTCTCTGACCTCACCCATGCTCGCCAATAAGTGATTTTAATTCACATCGTGGAATAACCTCCACGAGAGACTACAAGGAGACTGCTGACAGTGTATGGCAGTCCAATTTCCTCTCCTGAGAAGTGTTGACCTTTAAGTGATATATACCATTGTTTCCCACAAAATTGCCGAAGGAGCAAGTTCTCTTGTCAAAAGTCTGGATCCCGGCTGAAAACCGTTTGAGCAACCAGAATAGCATATACGAGGACATAGAACGGACAAAGGGAGCAGGACCAGTCCTGATGAGTCAGCTGGCTCTCTTCTCTGAGTAGAAACTAAATGAAACACAGGGAGACCACGAGAACCAGACTCTGCCTGCCTGCAAAGACAGAAAGCAAAACAGAAACGTCGTTGCTGTGTCATCAAGTCCGCATTAGGGCATAATGGGAGTTCTACAGAAGATCAAAACAGTGACTCTGAATAAGACCTCATGGAAGTGGGCAGGTGGAAAGGAGGGGCTGCAGGTCACTGTGGAGGAAGAGGTTTTTCAGGTGAAGAATCAAAGCATCTCCATCCCCATTAGAGCCCCCCTTCAATATTTGGGTTAAACGTTCACTTCCAGTACCACCGTGTATGATTTCTCTGGTTACCATGAAAAGTCAGCTGTAATTAATTAGTGCCCTAAACTGTTCCTGACTTGTTTTCTGGGTAGAAATGTTGTCTCCATGATTAATTGATATCTCCGTGGGAGTAGTGATAGTCTTGGTCATATTTTTACACTCCTCTGTGTTGAGCAATGCTGCAAATAGAGAAATTAATTAATAAACTTTCCTTACATGGGTGATTGAATCACATTTTAAAAAATAATGTTTGCTAATATATTGAAAATGTTGACTGCTGTGTTATCCTGAGACAGGAGGTTCTCTGGAAATGGGTGTAACCTGTATATTGCTTTGTAGGCTCATTTATCAATTTTATGTTTTCTTTAGAAGAAGCATTTGAATTATTGCTATAATCTAAGGCACATAACTCTAGATCATCACCCAAACCTATGAGAAACATTTTTTCATGGTGGAGACTTAGCTGGATTTCCCCCGAAGCTCTTCTTAAATACTCTGTGTGTCAATGAGAAACACCACGATTGATATTAAATTGGTAACACACACACGTGGGAGTGTCTCCTCCCTGGGTCTTTGTACAAATGCCACTGAACACAATTCTCTTTGGACCCTCTTTTTTGTTTCCACTCTAGCAAATATTTTTCAACAGAAGATGTTACTCAACAGCGTAGACTAATGAGAGTCTATGCTAAAAATGGCCACATTGATATAAACAAAATGTATTTAGTAGCAGACAATTGCTTCTTTGCAATTATCTTATGCTGTGTTTTAACACAAAGGGAATATTTTACAATTATAAACACCTGTTGACAGATTTCTAACTCAGTGACGACAGATGCTGCTGAATAACTGTTCTGTTCTTGAGTTTAATAGTTTTTGTTAAATGAAGTAATTATAACTGTTTAAAAACATGGCCCTAAAATAAACTACCAACTCATACAAGAGAGTGGATTGTCTGAAAACAATATAATGCAAACATAAAATAAGTAAGTTATTTTATTAACAGAGTTGTCATTTCTTCCTAGGAAATGAGTTTTGTGACTTGATGTGGGAAAGAGGCAAAATTTTTACACATGTCAATATGAGAAAAAAAAGATGCACGAAAACACATTTCATTTGAATAAAATGCACATAATACGGGTATACTTTAAAAAGTTCATGGAAAACTGAAATAAAGGATAAACTTACTGGTGCAAGATCCTTTGAAATCCGTGCAGATGAGGGGTCTTCAGAAATGAATATTATGAAAACACTATGCTTAGACTTCAAAAAAGCTTTGTACAGAAATGAACAAATCTTTTAGTTGCAGTTCCATGAACTTTCTGAAGTACCGTTGTATTTATAATGTAACAAATAGGATTCTCTGTTTCCCATAGCACCAGGGCCGTTTTGTATGGCTTTCTGGGAAATGTCGTGAACCTAAGCTCTTATCCTTTTTCTCTAAGAATTCTGTGGATCTCGAAAACCACGGCTAAGGTGCCTTCTCTCTGCCTTGTATCTTATCTGTACAACAAGAGCAGTCACACTGCGGCCAGCTGGGATGGCCTGGGAGCCACATTTCCCCCAAGCCAGTGGCACTGTGCCAGCTGCAGGTCCAGAGGAGCCTGCAAGGCCCGAGCAAGGAGAGACCTACACCTGGGTCTTCACGTCCTGCTGTTTCCCCAGGCAAGCCTGTCTGTCTCTACCCCATCCCTTTGCTCTGGAAGCAGCAGTCTGTGCCTACAGCGACCCCTGAGCCAGGCTGGGACTTTTCCACTGTTTGCAGGATCGGCTTCATCACAGCCACTCCTTCAGAGGCCTGGGAACCAACCAGTGATACCTGGGCTCCACGGTCAGAGTCCCTGGTGACGCCTCCTGTAACATCGGGAACATCAGCACTGACGGAGCAGGGCCACGTCCTCGGAGGCCTGAGTGTCAGCCCCACGAGCTTCTAATTTTAATAGTGCCGTATTCAATGCAAATAGTGCTAGCTGCTGTTTGAAGTTACTATCTGGGACAGCCTAGCGTTCCAGGTCAACTCAGCAGTTACCTATTAAATAATTTGTTACACCTAATTGGGGTTTCCTTAAATACTTTTATTTATTTATTTATTTATTTATTTATTTATTTATTTGAGAGGTAGAGTTACAGTGAAAGAGAAAGAGAGAGAAAGGTCTTCCTTCCATTGGTTCACCCCACAAACGGCCACTCTGGCTGGAGCTACGCCGATCCGAAGCCAGGAGCCAGGAGCTTCTTCCAGGTCTCCCATGCAGTGGGCCATCCTCCACTGCCCTCCTGGGCCACAGCAGAGAGCTGGACTGGAAGAGGAGCAGCCAGGACTAAAACCTGGTGCCCATATGGGATGCCGGTGCCACAGGCAGAGGATTAACCAAGCGAGGCACAGCGCCGGCCTCCTTAAATACTTTTAAAAGGAACTCTAATTCTTTTGATCAATTATTGCTCTACTTAAACAACTGGTGTGACTTCTGTCTCCTGCTTGGACCCAGCCTGGGTCAGCAGCAATGTTTCCATCACAGCCCTGCTGGCAAGATGCCCTTCACTCCTGTCTTACTTGTAAGGGCCTCGTTTCCAAGTCAGGGACCGTCTTAGGCAGTGGTCACAACACACTGGCCAGGAAGTGCGAGATTATGCTGTAGACTGAAGTTTGGTTTAACGGCACTGGGCACCGTTTGAAGCCTGGAAATACAGAGAACATTTTGCTTCCAGCTCCTGTCTAGACTACTTGTAGTCAAGCCTACTAAAAATAAGCTGATTATTGTAGATGGCAACCTGGCTAAGAATTTCAAGAATTCCGCCTCTGTGGCTTTGAGGACAGAGATATGAAGCTACTTCACAAAGTTTGTGGGGAAATGCAATTAAAATAAAAGTTGTAGAAGTATACACAGATTTAGAAATCCACACATAGATTGTTCATAATGTGAATTTTTCATGAACTGACCCCACCACATATGTGTAGATTTCAAAAATTTTTGCACCAACATAAACTTATCTTTTAATTCCATTTTCCATGAACATTCTGAAGTTCCTGTGTATCAGAGAAGGGTTTTCCAAGTGGACACCACCAGAGAATGTGGCTGTGACTGTGAGCTCCATGTTAGGGTGTTGAAGGTGCTGCCTTCATTAGCAGGGGCTGCCCTGTCTTTGAGTATAGCTCATTGAAAGGATACAAGGAGGGAGACAGAGGGGAAGGAATTCCAAGAAATTCAGCAAGATAAAGGACTCGCAGTGGAAGGGCAGATTGCAGTGACGAAATGTATTTTTGTCTGGTATTCAACTAAGTGCAATTGTGACATCTAAAAATAAGGGATGCAGAAAAAGAAAAAAATAATTATAGGGAAGATAATATATAATAATTAAGTACTGAAAGAGAGTATGCTTAAAATAATGGGATACCAGTAAAGCAGGGATAACTTGAGCTGATTATAGAGACTCAATTTCTCACACTGAGGTGAGAGCAGTGTTATCATTTAAAATTCACAGCCCTTAAAAAAAGAACAGACAAAACATGTAATTATTATCTGCCAGCAGCGTAGAGGAAAATGATGCATTGGTGTTTGTCTCTTTCTAATTTACAAAGTTCTACATGTTTCTCAAGTTGTCCAACCCATTCATTTCTGCTTAATTAAACTACTCAGAAAATTCCTGCGAATCTTAGAAATGCCTTTATGTTCTTTTTCTAGCTGCTCCCCGCCTCCAACCACACCTCACACAAAAATGCACTTACAAAAAATTAAAAGTAGAGGCCTTCCTAAGTATTGCTTTTTCTATTTAAGTAAGTGTGTAATAAACAAATCTAAAAGAAATAAAAATATGTCCTATTGAGATACGAAGTTAGAGCATAATCTCTCTCTGATTTTAAAAACTAAACCTTAGTCGTTAGTGAGGTGAAGAGGGTCAAGTTCACAGCCCAATAACCAAAGTCGATAGATTATTTTGTGGCAATAGTCCGTAAAGGATCAGCGTTAGAAGTGATCAGAAAAAAGCATTGCACCCAGATAATCCCAACCTCACCAAGCGTCCCACGTTATTTTCCCATTTTCCTAGTTATTCAACCCTTCTCTTCCTGTGAGGGTCTGTGTTTAAGTCAGTCATCCTTGTTGGCCCCTAACTATAGACATGGGTCATCTCTGTATAGGAGATGACCTTTCAGTAGTCTGTCTTCAGGGCCCCCTGCCATGTTCAGCACGCAAGGTCCCTCTTTGTCACCGAGAGAAAGAAGTCCACTTCTGGTTTGAGTTAAATATCAGGTCACTGCATTTGATTGAGAACACAATTTCTCAGAGGTTTTGGAGCGTGTTTGCTTTTCTTGTTCCTTGTACCTCTGCCAGATTTAGCCCATTCTTTGAAAGGTCCTGGATCTGGGTTGTATATCTTTTTTGATAACTAAAAGGTGAAAAAGAAACTTTTCAGAAATACTGTAAAATGTAACTATGATGGCACCTTTTGATGTTTAAGTTTCACCTTTATATTCCTAAATGAAAGACTTTTGACATATAGCTTATCAAGTAGTTGAGAAAATACGCTTCAAACTGGAATTGTGAGAATTGTGATGAAGAGCAAAAATAAAACAAACCTGACCTTGGGGTTGTAATCTCATCAGAATAACTTATCTAAATATATCTCAGGATTTTGGGAAAACATAGGCAAGGGTATTTCTGTCTGGTTAGAAGCCTCTCAGGGTCATGGCTGTTTGGTATCTCCTGAGCGATACCCGTGAAGCATGTGTCTTCGTGAAGTGTGAGGGCACTTCCAAAAGGGAAAGTGGAGTTAAAGGTTAAGTTTGGCACAGGTGCCTGAGGTTAAGTTAACAACCGTGATGCCAGGTCCCCATAACAGAGTGCCTGGTCTAAGTCCTGGCTCCACTTCTGATATCAGCCTCCTGCTCAAGTCCTCCCTGGGAGGGAGCAGTTGTGGCCCAAGTCATTGTGTCTCTGCCAGGCACGTCGGAGACCTGGATTGAGTTCCAGGCTCCTCACATTGACCTAGTCTGGGCTTGATGGCTGTGGGCCCTTGGAGAGTGAACAGAAGATGGTAGGTCTCTCTCTATGTCTCTGTCTGTCTCTCTGTCTCTCCACGTTTTATGAGAAATAAGTAAAATATTTTTAAAAGATAAGTAAATTATGGTCTGAAATTTTTTGAAATCCATTCGTAGATTTTTCATAATATGGACCCTGTGAAGTGTGAACGCCTGCTCTCTAAGCACTGACTTATCTCTAGCTCTGAGAGTACTCGGATCCTGTAGTCCAAGTGCTCTCGCTGAGATTGCTAACATCGCTTTTGACTCTCACTGCTCCCGATGAAACTCTACTGCAGCTCAGCACAGCACCGAGGCTCATCCATGCAGCCATGGCGTCATAGTTGTAGGAGTTTAGGGGTCCAGTTGGCTGCTCTTCAATTCTAAGGAAAGAAAATGAGGCCTCACGTCCACACATCCATGATTCAAGCTCTACAGCAGGTCATAAATATGCCTATTAATAACACTAGTAGGTGTTGAGAATTTGATAACCACATGTCACGAAGGACTACCTGTGTATTACAAGGTATAACCATCACACTAGCCATGAGAACTAGGCATTATTATCTTCCTTACTTTCAAAACAAAAAAAAAAAAAAAAGAAGGAAAATTGAGGGACAGAGGAATGAATCATCGGGAGCATAGACGATTAGGGGTCAGATGGCCCCAGAGAGTGTATTCTTAAAGCTATAACATACCAAGCTGGTGCCGCGGCTCACTAGGCTAATCCTCCGCCTTGCGGCGCCAGCATCCGGGGTTCTAGTCCCGGTCAGGGCGCTGGATTCTGTCCCGGTTGCCCCTCTTCCAGGCCAGCTCTCTGCTGTGGCCAGGGAGTGCAGTGGAGGATGGCCCAAGTACTTGGGCCCTGCACCCCATGGGAGACCAGGATAAGTACCTGGCTCCTGCCATCGGATCAGCGTGGTGCACCGGCTGCGGCGGCCATTGGAGGGTGAACCAACGGCAAAGGAAGACCTTTCTCTCTGTCTCTCTCTCTCACTGTCCACTCTGCCTGTCAATAAAAAAAAAAAAAAAAGGCAAGCTATAACATACCTGTGCGGAGGTGGGTAAACGAGCAATTGAGAGCTGGAGGCAGTGCAAGGCCAAGTGTCAAGAACTCAGAAGTGAACCATCTCCATTTTTGTTCTCCTGAAGGTCATGGTGTAGGACAGGGTTGAGACAACTTTTACCATCACAGCCCAGAGAGCAAGTATTATAGGCTTTGTGGTCAGACACAGTCCTCTGTGGTCCAACACAGTCTCCTTTGCTGCTAATTTTGTTGCCATTGTCATGTGAAATCACAAGAAACAATGTATAATAAATGGACATGGATAAATGGGCGTGGTTGTGCACCAATAAAACTTTATTTACAAAAACAAATTTCAGGTCTATTTATTTTACCAAACCCTAGTCAAGTGGAATCATCTTTTAAATAAGAACAATGTTATAATTCTGTGACTTCACAATGTATAACTGGATATTTATAATTAAAATTACGTAAATACGATTCTATCACTGGAACGTAAGTCTTACAAGTGAGATGTGTAAATTACTGGAGAATTACAGAGGAAAGAACGATCTTTTCTGTCTGAGATGCTTAGGGAAAGTCACATTTGAGTTATATATTGAAGAATTAGTAAACATCATTAAGTACACAGGAAGGAAAGTGTTCTCTGGGCACAGGTAACATCATAAGCAAAGTCTTGGAGGCCACTGGGAAACAGAGTTGAGCAACACTGAAATTCGTGTATGTGCTGGGAACAATGGAAGACAAACATGAGATGCAGATGGTGTGGGGACAGTTAGGGACAGGCCTGTCACAATGCTAAGGAATTTGATTTCGGATGAGAAACGTGAGGAGACATGAAAAACTGTAAAAAGGAAATAATCAGTCGTATGTGTCAAAAATTAATAATTTCCCCAGTATTTTCTTCAATGGGAAAAATGTGATAGACTGTATTTCAAGAACGCTTTCAATGTATTGGACAAATCCAACTTTCGAAGTACAGATTAAGGCCAAGAAATACACAGCAGGAAGAAACAATAAAAAATGAAAAGCACAAGGCTGGCTTTTTTAGCTCATGATGATGAGAGAGCCTGTTTATTTACTGGGCCTGCAAGCCACACTTTTGGTTTAATCATCATCATACTCTGGGATTCATACAGTTTTTATGTCATTCGTGAGTAGCAAATTTGTGTAAAGGTTTTTCCTCTGTTCTGGTCCAGATAAAAATGCTCTCTGCTTACAAGAAGTCTGTCACGTGGCACCGTTTAACATCCACTTTATACCTTCATGTTGTCATGATGTGGGACATCCTGCTGGTGTTTTGGTCTGGGTCCTCTTTCAATGCCATCCAGAATGCAAGTCTGGGGGGGTGAACTGTGTGAACAGAGCAGCAAGTCTGCAAGGCAGGGCTTCAGAGGCCTCCTCAGATCTGCCACCTGGGGGCGCCAACAAAAGGGCGTATTCCGCTACCTGCTCAGAGGGCATCACTGTAGGCAGCGAAGCAAAAAAAAAAAAAAGAAAAACAAAACAAAACAAAAACAAAAACAAAAACAAAAAACACAGCTTTGTAAGAGTGTGGTAGCTGGAAACTTCAACCGCATTGTATGGCTTCCAAGGCTTAGTTTCCAATGGCAGTTAAAATAAGAGGCATCTGCAAGTCATCGCTCCAATTACTGACTTCTGAAACAACATGGGAAAGGGTTACTAGAACTTAGAAAAAGCACCCGTGACCTTCGAAACTAGGGAATAATACATGAATATTTTCCTTTTTTCAAAATATTAAACATTATTTAATTTTTAAAGTTTTATTTACATTAAACAAGTTTCATGTATTTCATACATATAGATTTAGGAACATAGTGGTACTTTCCACCCTATCCTCCCTCCCACCCACATTCCAACCCTTATTCCTCCCTCTCATGTTCCCATTTTTAATGTTTACCCAGATCTATTTTCAATTTACTTGATGATCGTAAAGTTAACCCTACGATAAGTAAAAGAGTTCAACTAAAAGCACAAAGGAAAAAAAACACTTTAACTCAATGAAGAGACAAGGGCTATAAACAGTCAGAAATATCACAATGTCCATTTCACTCCAATATGTACATTTTATGTACTCTATTAGTTACATGAATATTTTCAAAAAACCAACATAAAGTCTCAGAGGGAGGTTTTTATAAAATAGTTGTTCCTTCAAATGGTTTGCTGTGGTCTTTTACTTCCAGCCTAAGCCCAGCCACTGTCTTAGCATTGACCAAGAGAGCACAGCTAACGGAACAATGCCACATTAATTAGTTACAGCCATTTCACAACAGGATTCCCACCTGGCTATGCATAGGTTATTAATTGTTCTTAGATGATTCTTCATCTCTCCCAGGACAGGTTTGGTGATTTGAGAAAAAAAAATTCTCCTCTAGTCTGGTAAAATGGTGAATCACACTGACAGATTCATTTACTGTTAAATCAGGCTTGCATTCCAGGGATCCACCCTCCTCTTCATCACACGTGATCATTTTTGTATATCCCTGGATTCTAATTGTTAATATCTTATCAAGGATTTTGGAGCTCTGTTTTTCAGAGATGGCAGTCTGTAATTTTGTTGTACCGTCTTTGATTTGTAGTTAGTGCTGGTTTCATGAATCATGTTGGGGAATACTTCCTCCTTCTCGGATTTCTTAAAGGAAATTTGCATAATTGGTATTTTTCTTGCTTAAACATTTGATCGTATTTAACCAGCATGATTATTTGGGTTTGGAATGTGTGTGTGTGTGTGTACACGTGGGTGTACTTGAAGTCTCTTCATAACACGTTCAGTTTATTTAATGCATGTGCCTTTGTGCTCAGTTTCCAGTTCCTTTTGTATCAGTTGGATATGTTTTGGTTTATGAATGTGCCTATTTAAGCAAAGTAATTGGATTTATTGACATTAAGATATTCATAATATTTCCTTATTATCTTTTTAAATTGGCAGCAGTCTCTTCTTTTATCCTTGATATTGATGGCACGGGTCCTTTCTCTTACAGTCAACCCTTTGCAAATGGATTTCCATTAGAAAAATAAGGCGCAAGATAGTCATTGAATGTAATGAATGCACTTATCATCAATGCATTATAATGATCTGAGGTCATGGGGCAACGAGGCAATTGAGAAAATAATCCCAGCATCCATTTCCTGCAGCGTTCCCTGCTCTCATGGAAATTTGGTCAGCAAGGCCCCCTTAGGAGTTGCCATATTTTTCCTTAACTTATCCCAGCCTGCTCCTCACATGAAATGCAGACACTGCAATGATCAAGTTTCATTTATCCCCCGTCATTTGTGTTATTGTCACATATTTCACTCCAAATGTGTTGCCTCCTCAAGAAGATAGCATTATTTGTTTAAACATTTATGTTTCTTTTGTAAATTAAGGGAAAAAAGAATATTTTATGGAGTATTTGCCCTTATTTACAATTTCTACTGCCTTTCATTCCTTCCTGGAGTTATTATCTTCCATCTGCTGTTAGATTCCTTTACCCAGAAGAACTTTAGTATTCCTTATACTGCCAATTTAACTGCACCAGCGACGCTACGTTTTTATTTGTCTGAAAATGTCTTTATTTCACCTTGATTTTTGAAGGAGATCTTTGGAACACGTAAAATTAAGACCAAGCTTTGTTTCCTTCAAACAATTTATAGCTGTTTGTTCCGTAGCCCTGTGGCGTTTTTGATGGGAAATCAGTCCTCATGTGTGTCTTTGTCCCCTTGAGTGACACGTCACGTCACCCTCACTGTTGGGACTCTGTGCTATTGCCTTCGTTGTTGATGGTTACCCACTTGACACTTCTATGCCCACTTGAGTTTTGTTTTGTGTGTGTGTGTGTGTTCCTTCATTGTGGTATCTGCTGAGCAGGATGGGTTTATTCTTCGGTGTTTTTCACCACATTTTGGAAATTTACGGTCATTATTTCCTCAAATGAGTTTTGTCCCATTTTTTGCTCACATTACAGACGTGTTGCACTGCACGGCGGGCCTCAGGAGCACTGAGGTATGTTCATTTATTTAATCCTGCTGCTCCTCGCTCTTCAGAGTAGGTGATTTCTGTGTTAGGTCTCCAAATTCGGTGACCCATTGTTCTGCCTTCCGCAGTCTGCTAAACCCACCAATTAACTTTTCATCTTACATATTCTACTCTTCGGTTCTAGAATGACTGTTTTATGCTATTTGTAGTTGGCGATTCTCTGCTTCAGATCTCCCAATCCTTCATTATGAACCTAATTTCCTTTACGTCCTTAAAATGTACTTAGGACTATTGTAAAATTCTTGTTTGCTGATTAAAATACCTGCATCATCTGGGGATGAATCTCTGTACTGCTTGTTCTCTGGAATTAGAGTGACATTTTCTGATTTTTCACATATACAGCATTTGAATTTTAAGATTTTATTTATTTATTTGAAAGAGTTACACAGAGAGAGAAGGAGAGGCAGAGAAAGAGGTCTTTCATCCACTGGTTCACTCCCCAAATTGGCTGCAATGGTCGAAGCTGTGCCGATCCAAAGCCAGGAGCTTCTTCTGGGTCTCCCACGTGGGAGCAGGGACCCAAGGACTTGGGCCATCTTCTGCTGCTTTCCCAGGCCACAGCAGAGAGCTGGATCGGAAGAGGAGCAGCCAGGACTTGAACTGGTGCCCATATGGGATGCCAGCACTGCAGGCGGTGGCTTTACTCGCTAAGCCACGGCACTGGCCCTATCATTTAATTTTTATTATCTGTAAGACATTGTAGATGATATGTTAGAGAGACTGAAATCTCTTTTCTTTTAGTGTTAATTTTTGTTTCAGTAAACGGCTGACTTGAGCAGACTTAAATCCCAAACTCAGTCCTCCAGAAAGGAACAGTGACTGCTCCGCTTTCCCAGCT
The DNA here is from genome assembly GCF_964237555.1 of Oryctolagus cuniculus. Classification (NCBI taxonomy): domain Eukaryota; kingdom Metazoa; phylum Chordata; class Mammalia; order Lagomorpha; family Leporidae; genus Oryctolagus; species Oryctolagus cuniculus. The sequence goes on from NC_091449.1 coordinate 59,332,892, forward strand.
CCTGCTGTTGGTGACAACTTTGATTTCTCCCTTGTACACACAACCTTCCAGGCCCAGCAAGGTTTTGGGGATCATACACCAATTTAGAGCCTTCCCTTTCTTATTTTCATTTTTTCTAGGTTTTCTTACCTTCCATTCTAGCCACTCAGAAAGCCCTAAGCTCCATTTCTCTGATTTATGGGCTCGTAAGACTGGTTTCCTGCTTGAAGTCTCGATTCCATGCAAAATGTAATAGGCAGAGCGAAGCATACCCAGGGCATTTCTCTTTTTTCAAAGATCATTGACTCTGCAGTTGCTGACTGCTCTTGGTCATTTTCCAGTGCATTCAAATATTACTTTCTTATGTTAGTTCAGAGTTATAATTGCTACCTGCTAGAGGGTGAGTCTAATGCAAGCTACTTTGCCATTACTAGGAGTTATTCATCTTCTCATTCCCAGCTCGGATGTGAAGCAGTGAAAGACACACATCCCATTTTGATGGCTAATAACATAATGCCTGCAACACAGCAGGAATTCATAGGATATTTGTTGAATGAATTTAGGCCTCCCTATGCAATCTGGTTTCTTTTTTTTTTTTTTTTCATTTTCTGATTAAAAGAGAGAGCCTTTCTACCTCAAATACCATTCTACTCCTCACACGCCAGTCTCCCCCGTTTCTCTTGCCAGCATTACTTTAACAACCTCCTACTTTGTCATTCTTGCTGCAAATTCTCAGCTCTCCGTGTGGTTTTCGCAGCGACTCATTTACCCCTCTAAAAAATCCCAATGATAATAACTTCCAATTGCTCCCTAAATAAGAAAATTCTTGGTAACTGTCATTGCCAGGGAGACCTGATTTTTAGTTAGCAAGTCATTTATTCCCTTACAAATCAAATTCCGATTCCAAATTAACTTTTCATTCATTGATGCTTCCTAGAGCCTGAATTCAAGCCACATCCTTCTACTTCATTCAGTATATCCTGCACTGCCCCTATTGTAAATCTTCCCTCATTATTTTCTACTTGCCAGCCATGCTCATCTCTTCCAGTTAAAAATAGCATTTCCCCTGTACCACATTAGAATTAATTATACCAGAGACTGAATACTGACATCGGAACCAGGATAATGCCCCTTTACTATTTTTTTCTTCTCTCTTCTCTTTCAGCAAAATTATCCTCTCACTTTTATCAACACTTTGTAGTAAGAAAGTATGTTTTATTCACTTGTGTTTCAAGAACAGAGCCAAGTGCACAGCATTGGTAACTCTGAGGCAGTCAAACCAGCACATTCACATAACTGCACTCCAGGTTTTGCCATCCACAGAACAAATGTCAATATTCCTTCCACGCCAAGTTGGAGAACTCAACTGGCCCTTGTTGCATGCTCAGCAAATGGCTAGTGGATACAATTAAAACCACATCAACCATATTTTCATAAAGTCAGAAGGGACACGATGACCTCCTCCGTGTCCCTCATCTATCATGGTCTCTGGACCTATGTACTTAATTGATATTCTATGAATTATGACTGCTCTTTACTATCTCATGGTTTATCAGATTCACAGTTTGAAGCATGAAAGTTCAAAAACAACATTTCGTGACTGATTTATGTCACTTTCGTGGCAAGCAGCACTTTGGTGGAAGGACAAGCTGTGTTTCCTATAAGATCCTGTCCGACCTGTACACACAGGTCAGCATGTCTTACCAGAAGGGGAAATCATCAAATGTTGGAATGAATTTATTTTTTCAGCTATATTGAAGTATAATTGATGGAGAGAAATTGTATATTGAAGGTGTACACTATGGTATTTTGATGTATGTATATTAAAATGATTGCCACCATCAAACTAATCAATATATACATCACAGTTATTTTTGAAATGTATATTGAGAATATTTTTTTTTTTTACGAGTCGCTGAATTTCTTATTTTCCTTGCAGGAACAAAAGTTCTCTCAAATCTTCAGCCATCAGTGATAGATCAGGCAGAGTAAAAACTTCTTTAGAAGGGAGTGTTGTCATCAAAAATAAATACAGTTGCAGGGGCCGCTCGAGATCTGAACCAGACCGGCGACGGGGGTGAGGGCTGAAGACCGTATGGAGCCCCTCAGCCGTGCGTCGCTCCGGGCTGAGGGCCAGGCAGGAAACCATGGCCTGGATGGTCAGATCCGGTCGGTGCAACGCGAGCACTGAGGCCGGCATGGTTGGGCGGGCACGGCGTCACTGCTGCAGCTCCTTCATCCTGTTGAGTGCACTGCCGGCGCGGAACCACTCGATCTGGGTCTCGTTGAAGGTGTGGTTCAGCAGGATGGTCTCCTGGGTCCCGTTGGGGTGCTTGATGATGCACTTCAGGGGCTTGCGGGGGCAAAGTCCTTCAGGCCCTGGATGGTCAGCTTGTCCACAGGGTGGATCTTGTTGTAGTCGGCAGGGTCTGCGAAGGTGAGGGGCAGTAGGCCCTGCTTCTTCAGGTTGGTTTCGTGGATCCTGGCGAAGCTCTTGGTGATGATGGCCTGGCCCCCGAGGTGACGCGGCTCCAGCGCTGCGTGCTCCCGGCTCGAGCCCTCGCCGTAGTTCTCATCACCGATCACCACCCACCTGATGCCGTGTTTCTTGTAGTAGCGGGCAGTGTCGGGGACGGGGCCAAACTCCTGGGTGACAGCATTGCGCACAGAATTGGCCTTGCCGTTTTCAATGTTGATGGCGCCGATGAGCAGGTTGTTGGAGATGTTGTCCAGGTGCCCACGGAACTTGAGCCAGGGGCCGGCGGCCGAGATGTGATCAGTAGTACACTTTCCTTTGACCTTGATGAGGATCTGCAGGTCCTCCAGGTCTTGGCCGTCCCACTTGTCGAAAGGCTCCAGCAGCTGCAGGCGCTGGCTGGTGGGGCTCACGTCCACCCGCTGCCCGCTGCTGTCCTTGGGGGGATGCTGGTAGGTGTCCTGCCCGGGGTCAAATTCTGCACGGGGAAGCTCATCGGCATCCGGCGCCTCCAGCTTGAACTTCTTGCCATCCTTGCCTGTCAGGAAATCGGTCTCTGGGTTGAACTTGAGGGTTCCCGCGATGGCCAGGGCTGTGACGATCTCCGGGGACGTGACGAAGGCGTGGGTCTCAGGGTTGGCGTCATTGCGGCCCGTGAAGTTCCTGTTGTAGGACGTGACGATAGTGTTCTTCTCCCCCTTCTTGATGTCCTTCCTGTCCCACTGGCCAATGCAGGGGCCACAGGCGTTGGCCAGGACGATGCCACCCACATCCCTCAGGACCTGTGCGTAGCCGTCCTGCTCGATGGTGGCGCGGATCTGCTCGGAGCCGGCGTGATGGTGAACTGGGACTTGCACTTGAGCCCGTGGGCAAGGGCCTGCTTGGCCACAGCTGCTGAGCGCCCCATGTCTTCATAGCTTGAATTGGTGCAACTGCCGATGAGACCCACGCGGATGTCCAGGGGCCACCCTTCCTTCTCTGCCACGGCACCCACTTCTGCCACAGGGTGAGCCAGGTCGGGGGTGAAGGGTCCATTGATGTGCAGCTTCAGTTCACTGAGGTTAACTTCAATCAGTTGGTCGTAATGGCAGCCAGGGTCAGGTACGAGGTGGTCCTTGAACTCCTCAGCCAGACTGGCAATGTCTGCCCGGCCCGTCTTGCTCAAGTACTTCTTCATCCTGTTGTTGTAAGGGAACACGGAAGTGGTGGCCCCGATTTCTGCACCCATGTTGCAGATGGTCGCCATGCCGGTGCAGGAGATGGAGTCCACGCCGGGCCCGTGGTACTCCACGATGGCGCCTGTGCGGCCTTTCACTGTGAGGATGCCAGCCACCTTCAGAATCACATCTTTGGGGAGGTCCAACCAGACAGGGAGCCCGTCAGCTTCACGCCAATTACCTTGGGGCACTTCAGTTCCCAGGGGATCCCAGCCATGACATCCACAGCATCAGCACCCCCGACTCCAATGCAGATGCCCCCCAGGCCTCCACCGTTCGGGGTGTGGGAGTCAGTGCCAATCAGAAGAACCCCAGGGTATGCATAGTTTTCCAGAATGGAAATGAATGATTCCAGACCCGGGCCTCCAGAAGCCCACACCGTACTTGGCACCTGCAGTTGCCAGGAAGTTATACACTTCCTGGTTTATGCCCTTGGCCTGGCGCAGGTCCTTCTCACCCCCGACCTGAGCCTCGATCAGATGGTCACAGTGGATGGTGGAGGGCACAGCCACCTTGGGCAGCCCACTGCTGATGAACTGCAGCATGGCCATCTGCGCCGTGGAGTCCTGCATGGCCACGCGGTCAGGCCGCAGGCGCAGGTAGGTCTTGCCCCGCTCGATCTCCTGGTTGGCTGGGTCATCCAGGTGTCCGTACACAATCTTCTCTGACAGGGTAAGAGGCCGGTTCAGCCATTTGTGAACAATGTTGATGTTCTTCTCAAGCAGGTCACAGCGGATGTATTCGTTGGGCTCAAAGTGGCTCATGGCCACCTTGGCCCATTGGCACAGGACAGAGGCCACATGGTACTGCCACACACCCAGGGCTTTCTGCAGCCGGGTCACCAGTAGGCTGTAAGGCGCCATTTTGTGCACTCGTATTGAGAATATTTAAAATTGAGTCTCTTGGGGCTAGCACTGTGGCATAGCAGGTTAAGAAACTGCTTGCAGTGATCACAATGACATCTCATGTTGGGGTCCAGTCCAAGTACCGGCTGCTTCACTCCAGTCAAGCACCCTGCTAACAGACCTAGAAGGCAGAAGATGGCCCAAGCGCTTGAGCCACTGTCACCCTTCGTGACCCTAGCTCCAGGCTTCTGCCTGACCCACACCCAGCTGTTGCAACCATCCTGGGAATAAACCAGTGGATGGGAGATTCTGTCTTTCTCCCTCTCCCTCCCTCTGCCTCCCCTCCCTCCCTCTCCCTCCCCCTCCCCCCTCCCTCTCCCTCCCCCTCCCCCCCTCCCTCTCCCTCCCCCTCCCCTCTCTCCCTCTCTCTCCCTCTTCCTCTCCCTCTCTCTCCCTCTTCCTCTCCCTCTCTCTCCCTCTTCCTCTCCCTCTCTCCCTCTCTCCCTCTCTCTCCCTCACACACACAAACACACACACTCCATTTCTCCCTTTTTCTGTGGCTCTGCCTTTTAAATGCATAAATAATCTTTCAAAAACAGGTAAGGAAATTGAATTTACTAGCAAATTCAAATATATAGTACATAAACTATGGGTACCATGCTGTACATGCGATTTTCAGAACTTCTTCATAACTGCAAATGTATTCTCTTTAACAAATATCTTCCCATCTCCTCCATGCCCCACTCCCTGGTCACCATCACTCTGTTTTCTGTTTTATGAGTTTGACTTTTTTCCCCTAGATTCTACACATAAACAAGATTACGTGGTATTTTTCTTTCTGTGTCTAGCTGATTTCACTATCCTCAAGGTTCATCCATGCCATATCAAATGGCAGAATTTTCTTCTTTATGGAGACTGAATAATCTTCCATTGTGTGAATATACCATATTTCCTCTAGCTGTTCTGCACTAAGGAACACCATGTAATGTCTACATCTCAACTACAATGAATAATGCTGCACTGAACATGAGAGTGATTTTATTTCCTTTGGAGATATATACAGAAGTGATGAGTAGATCCTATGTTAGTTCTATTTTTAACTTTTTGGGAAACCTCCATAATGTTTTCTGTAATGACTATACCAATTTACGATAGGAAAATTTTTAAAAATAGAAAAAGGAAGAATATGGAAGAAATTTGTGCTCACTGGGGAAAAAAAAGACATCACCAATACCCTCAATGCTTCTACCTCCAATAATAGAAAACAGAAAAATAAAAGACACCAAAAATGTATGTTCCCAGCCTCATACCCAGTGACAGGTGACCATAAACCTATTCCTTTCTACACGTTTAGGACAGGTGACTCATCTTGCTAATAAGAGGAAGAGATAAAGCTGGTATGTCTCTTCCTCCTTTTCTATCTTGAAGGCAGTAGCAGTATCTGCAGTCACAGCCTCTACATTGCAAACTTAGGGCATCACCAAAAACTAAAAACTTCAGCTTCTATGTGATTCAACTGTTGAACCAACTCCAGTGGTTTCTTAACTCTAGAACTTTTTGCTATATGAAAGAAACTCATATTTGCTTTGTCTATCAGATTCAGATACGTTGTCGGTTTTACCAGTATCCATTTCTAACTAAAATGTGACCTAGTAGTATATAAGATGTCTTATTCCACAAATACTGTCAGCGACCTTTTAATTTTTTCAATTAATCATGGTTGTGATAAGTTACTCCCCCATTTTCCAACTGAGTATATTGACACCCTGTAAACACAATGACAGAGTCAGTGCTTAGGAATGTGTGCCTTGGTATCCAACACAACTAGGCTCCATCTCTGAACCTTGCTACTTCCTCTTTCCCACATGTTAGGCATACAAACTCTTTAAGCTTTAGCACTCTAATCTGCAAAACAAGTATAAGTCAGTCTTTATAGATTAGTTGTTAGGATTAAGTGATGGCCGGCGCCGCGGCTCGGCTCACTAGGCTAATCCTCCACCTTGCGGTGCCGGCACACCAGGTTCTAGTCCCTGTCAGGGCACCAGATTCTGTCCCGGTTGCCCCTCTTCCAGGTCAGCTCTCTGCTATGGCCAGGGAGTGCAGTGGAGGATGGCCCAAGTGCTTGGGCCCTGCACCCCATGGGAGACCAGGATAAGTATCTGGCTCCTGCCATCAGATCAGCGCGGTGCGCTGGCTGCAGCGCGCCGGCCATGGCGGCCATTGGAGGGTGAACCAACGGCAAAAGGAAGACCTTTCTCTCTGTCTCTCTCTCACTGTCCACTCTGCCTGTCAAAAAAAAAAAAAAAAAAAAGGATTAAGTGATTTAATATAAATGAAGTGCTAAACATATAGAGGGGCTTGGCTCAGCAGTTTCGATGGTGCTCGGCTCTCGTTGCAATCATGGCTCTGATCTCTGTTCCAGCTTACCGCTAATGCGCATCCCTGGGAGGGGCAGTAGATAGCAGCTCAAATCCTTAGGTTCCCACACCCACGTGGGAGACCCAGATTGGGTTCCTGCTGTGTCCTCATACTTGCCCCGCCATGGCTGTTGCAGGCATTTGGGGGAATGGAAAAGAAGATGGGTGATCTTTCTCTCACTTTTTTTTTTGCCTTTCAAATAATTAAAAGAAGTTTTTGAAAATTAAAAAGAAAATGGATTTCTAAAGAAGTCTCTGTTATATAATATGTAGTGAGGAAATATTATCCATTGCGATTAGTTTTGTCACTATTTTAAATACTTTATTACTAACTCGTGTCACAGAAATAGGAAGTGGTAGAGTCACTAACTGAAAAATGTCAATATCAATTAATGAATACTTGATAATATAGGATTCAAACCCAAGCTTCTTCAATCTTATACTTGTGTGTTTTTTTTCTATACAATGCTAAGAATAGATAGTTGTAATTTCATCAAGTCATAAGGAGTGACAATATAAAATATCACCCAGCTATAACATTCTATATTTCTAAAATCATGATTTTTATGAACTCAAAAATGGTAGAATGCCATCTTTTTTTAATTTAGTAAATATAAATTTCCAAAGTACAGTTTATGGATTACAAAGGCTTCCCCCCCCCATAATTTCCCTCCCACTCGCACCCCTCCCATCTCCCGTTCCCTCTCCCATTCCATTCACATCAAGATTCATTTTCAATTATCTTTATATACAGAAGATCAATTCAGTATATATTAAGTAAAGATATCATCAGTTTGCACCCACACAGAACACAAAGTGTAAAATACTGTTTCAGTACTAGTTATAGCATTACTTCACATTGGACAACACATTAAGGGCAGATCCCACATGACAAGTAAGCACACAGTGACTCCTGTTGTTGACTTAACAATTTGACACTCTTGTTTATGGCATCAATAATCTCCCTAGGCTCTAGTCATGAGTTGCCAAGGCTATGGAAGCCTTTTGAGTTTGCCTACTTTGATCTTATTCCTACAGGGTCATAGTCAAAGTGAAAGTTTTCTCCTCCCTTCAGAGAAAGGTACCTCCTTTGATGGCCCCATTCTTTCCACTGGGATCTCACTCACAGAGATCTTTCATTTAGGTCTTCTTTTTTTTTTTTTTTTCCAGAGTGTCTTGGCTTTCCATGCCTAAAATACTCTCATGGGCTCTTCAGCCAGATCCGAATGCCTTAAGGGCTGAATCTGAGGCCAGAGTGCTATTTAGGACATCCACCATTCTATGAGTCTGTTGTGTATCCCACTTCCCATGATGGATCGTTCTCTCCCTTTTTCTAATTCTTTCAGTTAGTATTAGCAGACACTAGTCTTGTTTGTGTGATCCCTTAGGGGATCCAAAGAACTCTACTAAGAGACTATTGGAACTCATACAAGAGTTTGGCAAAGTAGCAGGATATAAAATCAATGCACAAAAATCAACAGCCTTTGTATACACAGGCAATGCCACAGCTGAGGAAGAACTTCTAAGATCAATCCCATTCACAATAGCTACAAATACAATCAAATACCTTGGAATAAACTTAACCAAGGACATTAAAGATCTCATAGATTAAAATTAAAAAACCTTAAAGAAAGAAATAGAAGAGGATACCAAAAAAAAGGAAAAATCTTCCATGCTCATGGATTGGAAGAATCTGTATCATCAAAATGTCCATTCTCCCAAAAGCAATTTATACATTCAATGCAGTACCAATCAAAATACTGAAGACATTCTTCTCAGATCTGGAAAAAATGATGCTGAAATTCATATGGAGACACAGGAGACCTCGAATAGCTAAAGCAATCTTGTACAACAAAACAAAGCCAGAGGCATCACAATACCAGATTTCAGGACATACTACAGGGCAGTTGTTATCAAAACAGCATGGTACTGGTACAGAAACAGATGGATAGACCAATGGAACAGAATAGAAACACCAGAAATCAATCCAAACATCTACAGCCAACTTATATTTGATCAAGGATCTAAAACCAATCCCTGGAGTAAGGACAGTCTATTCAATAAATGGTGCTGGGAAAACTGGATTTCCATGTGCAGAAGCATGAAGCAAGACCCCTACCTTTTACCTTACACAAAAATTCACTCAACTTGGATTAAAGATTTAAATCTATGACCTGACATCATCAAATTATTAGAGAGCATTGGAGAAACCCTACAAGATATAGGTACAGGTAAAGACTTCCTAGAAAAGACCCTGGAGGCGCAGGCAGTCAAAGCCAAAATTAACATTTGGGATTGCATCAAATTGAGAAGTTTCTGTACTGCAAAAGAAACAGGAGAGTGAAGAGGCAACCGACAGAATGGGAAAAAATATTTGCAAACTACGCAACAGATAAAGGGTTGATAACCAGAATCTACAAAGAAATCAAGAAACTCCACAAGATCAAAACAAACAACCCACTTAAGAGATGGGCCAAGGACCTCAATAGACATTTTTCAAAAGAGGAAATCCAAATGGCCAACAGACACATGAAAAAATGTTCAAGATCACTAGCAATCAGGGAAATGCAAATCAAAATCACAATGAGGTTTCACCTCACCCCGGTTAGAATGGCTCACATTCAGAAATCTACCAACAATAGATGCTGGTGAGGATGTGGGGAAAAAGGGACACTAACCCACTGTTGGTGGGAATGCAAATTGGTTAAGCCACTATGGAAGTCAGTCTGGAGATTCCTCAGAAACCTGAATATAACCCTACCATACAACCCAACCATACTACTCCTTGGAATTTACCCAAAGGAAATTAAATTGGCAAACAAACAAGCTGTCTGAACCTTAATGTTTATTGCAGCTCAATTCACAATAGCTAAGACCTGGAACCAGCCCAAATGCCCATCAACAGTAGACTGGATAAAGAAATTATGGGACATGTACTCTATAGATACTATACAGCAGTCAAAAACAATGAAACCTGGTCATTTGCAACAAGATGGAGGAATCTAGAAAACATTATGCTGAATGAATTAAGCCAGTCCCAAAGGGACAAATATCATATGTTCTCCCTGATCGGCCACAACTAACTTGTTGAAGTGAAATGGACACTATGAGAAACAGTGACTTGATCAGCTCTTGTCCTGACTGTTGATGTACAATGTAATACTTTATCCATTTTAGTATTTTTTTTGTTTTGTTCTAGCACTATTGGTTGAACTCTGTAATTAGCACACAATTATTCTTAGGTGTTTAAATTTTAACTGAAAAGTGATCCCTGTTAAATATAAGAGTGGGAATAAGAGAGGGAGGAGATGTACAATTTGGGACATGCTCAATCGGACTTGCCCCAAATGGTGGAGTTAGAAACGTGCCAGGGGATTCCAATACAATCCCATCAAGGTGGCATGTACCAATGCCATCTCACTAGTCCAAGTGATCAATTTCAGAATGCCATCTTAACTATGTCTATCTTTTAGCATTTTATAATTTTCCTCATTAAGGAAATGTTTGAAAAATCAGTTAGACACTCTTTGCATACCCCAAGGCATTAGCAATACTCAGGCATGCGTGTGCATATAGACACACTCATGAATATCCATCAAGTGCTGTAGATGGTGATAATTACTGTGGTTGTTTGGGTGATGAATATACTATGTTCAATGTGAATTTGATTAATCTGGTACCTGGGTCTGCAGTGATGCAGGCAGCAGACAGGGCGATAATGATGGTTCTCCTTCCTTCCCCTGTTTATAAGACGAGGGATGTTGGATAAATGAAGCTGCCTACCGATTTGCTATTAAACCTTTGAGGAGCATATGTTACCATATTTCATTTCACCCAGCATGGAAAGAGCAACCAAACTGGCATTAACTAGAAATGCAAATAAAATTAGTAATCCTGTCAGTAATAGCACAGCCAACAAATCCTAACAAGTGCTGTTAGAGGCAAGGCCTCCTGTGCGGTGCTTGTTAAATCTCAGGGAGACCGGGAAGGAGCTAAGCTCCTTGAGTAGAATCTTCCAGAGTTCTTCAAATTAAGAATCGCTGGGCATCTCTTTCCCCTTACATTTCCAAAAAGATGATTCATAGAGGAATAAATTATGCTATAGCAATAAATGGTGATACTTCTCTGACCAATTAAAGTTGCCATCTGCTTAACTTCTTCAGAGAATTCCCCCAAAGAAGTCACCTCTCTGTTGATTTATACCATCCTGGGAGCTTTTCACCAGGCACAAACCACACATCTCTTTTCATCTCATTTAAGAAATGCTTTCAATGTAAAGACAAGTAGAGATAAAATGGCATTTTTTAAAAAATTGTAATTGCTAGAAGATTTCTTTTGTCTAGTACCTAGAGAAAAGGCGTAACATAATTGTATATCTACTGAGAAGACCTGAAATGGAAATCTAAATACAAATCATGATGGACCTCCTTTTTATGGGGGACTGTGTATGGAATGGCTGGAACTTGAAGAGTTAAAGGGAAAGGAGTGGCACCTGACTGTGAATCTGAGTGGAGGACTGGTTCTGGCTGTGGACCCAGTGTTGGGATTGGGTTTGCCTCCTCACTGACATCATCTCTGTGACTTTGGGCAACTCCCCTGGTTTCCAGGGAACTTAAGTGACATTTATGCAACTCAATGACCCTTTCAGGTCATGGAAGGCCTGAATGAGATCCCCAAAACTGTAACTCTTAGTATTCGCACAATTAAATACAACTAATAGAAAACTATTCATGCAAATCCTTCAGTAAATACAGATTGCTAAAATATGCAATGTACAAAAATACATTATAATTATGTGAAAAGACTGCCCGGTGTACTCAAATCATACAAGTGGCTGGAAAGGACGAGGTCTATTGTTGTAGATGAGTTCAGGTAGTACTGAAGAGTGTTTCCCACGTCAGGGAGTGAGTTGGCCTTCATTATCTCCCATTGTTGATAGTTTTAGGCCATGTATGCTCTCCCTCTGTGAATACACAAGAACTGGAAAACACAATTTCTCAAGAGAAGCATTGGTCATCTTTTTCTTAGTTTATAATCACAGAGCCCCGGAATGAAACTAAATTCTGATCATTGTGTGAAAACTCCTGAGCATACTGGCTAACAGTTACTTTGTGTGTAGTGAGCATTGTCTGTCTGACACTGCTCTGCAGTCCTGGGCGTGCACCTTATAAATGAGCTCTTCACAGATGGGAAACCCCAGAAATCGATGTCTTAAACGATTTTCCAAGGGCTTAGACTTCGTGGTGGTGAAGTCAGGATCAAAGCCAGGAGTTCAGTTTTGTGATGTCATTTGGAAAACGATTGTGCTGAAACAAACTGCAGGATGGATTCTTGTATGAGGATTCTCCAGAGTCAGGAGATACAAATTTCAAAAATTTTTTCAACAAAGTCAGCACCTTATTTTTACAAATTTTTTTTCTTAATGTATTTGTTTAACGGATGACAGACTGAGAGTTTCCGTTCTCTGGTTCCTTCCCCCAAATGTCCCCAACAGTCAGGGCTGGGCTAGGCCAGAGCTGGTACCTGGGAACTCTAGTGGCAGGAACCAGTGACCTGTGCCTTCGCTGCTGCCTACCACCGCATGTGTTGGCAGACACCTGGAGTCAAGAGCAAGAAGGAGGCGTTTGGGGCAGCAAGTGCCTTCACTGGCATCTTAACCGCTAGGCCTGATGGCAGCCCCAATGACATCATTCAGTTCCATTTGCCATGAACTTTTTGAAGTTCTTGTGTACTTACTGGAGTTGGCAAAGGAAAAGGGAGGCCAGTGTGTGCGCATGGGTGCAGTTTGCAGGTGTTGATAATACAGATCCGTGAAGGCTGCATACCTCGACGGGCTGATAGTTTAATGTGAAAACTAGAGTTTGTTTTCAGTGATCACAGACCAGAAAATATATCTGACAAATGACATCTACACCTTGAGGTGCTTGAATGAAACTTAAAATCTTGATACATCCCTTGCACACGCTTTACCTATTGAGCTATAGAAACATGGCATTCTCTGGGACAAAAGTCCAGTGTAATCGGAGGTACTGCAACTGTTAACCAAACACTGAGAGAGATGAGAGGATCTTTCATCTTCCCTCCAGAAAAGCAGTTGAAAACACGAAGGCTCCCAAAGCTAGGGACCTTTGATAAGTTATCAGGAGAGCCTCGTGCCAGGCAAAATAACTATAAAGCTTTAACGATGATGGGATAAAGGAAAGCTCCTTGTTGACATTATTGCGAGATTCTCTTTGATAAATAGGTATCCCTTCCAAAAAATGGTGAAGTCATTAATTTTGCTCTCTAAGTGTACAAAAACATTACTTTACCTATTAGATTTGTTTCACATAAAGATAATGTTATATATTGATTAATCCTGCCACTGATTTTCGTTATGATTTAGAATGTGGTCTCTAATAAGTAATTCCAGTCTGACGAATGAACGGAATTCACCTTTCAAAACTCTGACATTCATTTATTATAGCATGCCCAGTGGATCTATTCATTTTCCTGTAAAAGAAGTAGAGACTTGGCTAAAAATCTAAACATACACATTAATTACATACTCACTAGGAAGCAAATCATCTGATTAGGGCTTTATGGTGCCCGTGTCTGTTATTGATCGAGCTGTTTGCCAGAAATGCCACATGATAAGGGGCTCAATCAAACTCAAAAGTTACAACGTGTCAGCCAGCTCCCTTCAAGTGTTTGCTGGGTGATCAAATAACACATTGGTTACTCAGAATGTGGGGCCTAATTAGATAACCATGAATGTCAATAATCCGCTGAGGAGAAAGCTCAGTTCCTTGCTGCCAGTCTGGCTGCCGTTCGGAGTGATGCCACTGAAGAGCTGTTTGGCCTTAAGTTAGTTAAGAATCATTTCTCCGTGTGTTTTCCCGACATGTGTTATGGTCTAACTGATCAAAAACTAATTTTAGCTCATTTGAAATGTCGACCTTGGATTCTCCACCATGTGGGGACCCACCTGGAACCCAGCTTTGGAAGAAAGATTATTTGTGGCTACAGACATTTGAGATTTAGTGTTTGTAGAAAGAAGCCTTCTTGGAACTCACTTTGTCAGACGACAGTGAGGAATCACGGTTGCCTAAATTCTGCCTCGGGACAGCGTCTACTCCCGGAGAGACCAGAGAGACCGACGGGAAGCTCGGAACACACCTCCTCTTCAAGGGAGCGCCGTGTCCCTGAAGCTGACTGAAAGACCACTCCATCTGTGTAGACAAACATCATCACAGACAGTCCTAACCATTTTTTTCCTTCTCAAAATCCTTTTGTGTTTCCTGAAGAAACATAACTTGTTCTTCTGATAGAAACCATTTCTGCTCTCCCCGTTTCTCCTACTGGCTATGTGTGTAAGCCTTTATTTTGAGGGGGGAAATATTGATTCATTTCAGAGACAGGAAGCTGGAAAGACAGAAATCTCCTATCCACAGGTTAACCTCCCAAATGTCGACAACAGCTGAGGCCGATACAAGTGACAGAACTCAAGCCAGGTTTTTGCTGTGGGTGGCAGGAATTCAATTACTGGAGCCAGGACCACTGCCTTCCAGGGTCTGCCGTAGCAGGTAGTCGGGAACCAGAGCTCTGTACCTACCCAGTTTCTCTGATACAGGAAGCAGATGTGTTAAGACTTTGTTTTTAACCATAGCAGGGGTGGAGAAATTGTTTTTCTGCCAAAAGCTATTTGGATATTTATAATGTTATTCATTGGCCATACAAAAGCATCAAATTTATCAGCTTAATATTAAAAACATAGAAATTAGCCTGATACAGATTTATTGAATTTCAAGTCCCACTTACGGACCAGACTAAAGGATTTGGGGGGGAGGGATCTTAGATGGCCCATGGGCCAAACATTCCCACCGTGATTTAATGAGTCAGCAATTTTTATTGCCTCCCTATTGCAAATGGATAAACCTTTCTCCTACTATTGGAAGTCAATTTAATTTGCAGGTCCTCATTATTAAATTTAAAAGGGTAGAAGAAAAAAGGCTTTGCTCCTGGACAAAAGCATCATGTTAGAAATTGCTGGAATGTGCTATTCTGGAAATGGCAGGGCCAATATGAAGTCAGGACAGCAGAGAGATAATATCATGATAGATATCATCATCTATGAAATACTCGGGAAGCCTCCTTCTTGGAAATGAGTGTGAGATTCGCTTAGGATCCTGTTCTCACTGTGATGCCAGCTCTTCACATTTCATTTTTAATTCCATTTTTATTCTGCCTTAGTAGATGATATTGATCCAAAAGTTTCTTACTAAAAATGTTCACAACTTGAACCATGAAACAGTTTTCCCCCTAGGGACTTCTTCTCCAGATGTGTCTTCTGCAGAATGAACACCCCTATGTTCAATTTTAAAATAAAAGTAATTTCACCCTCTCTCCTCCTCCTTCATCCACAGAAATTTTCTGGTATTTAAAGTGCAGCTAACAACTTCCCTCTCTCTCTCTGAGAATTTTCAGAGGCATCTGCATGAAAATTAAGAAAGACTTTGAGAAAGTAATTTAATTTTGCAAATGCAAAGCTAATCTTTGTTCATCACAGAGGCAATAAAACATAAGGGATTTCTATAAGGGAAATCTCAATTTAAGAAACTTTACAGAAATGAATTATAATGAAGTAAACAATTTTGGAAACAATGCTTCTGTGGTGAAGCTCCCTGATGACATTAAAATGGACAGGAATTTAAAGTCGCATCAGCCTCAGATGTCTCTGTCCTATAAACCAATTTCCTTGTAGTGAAACTGCAGCTTTTTTCTCCTTCCCTGGACTACTGATTCCTGGCAGAAGACAAAAAGTTCAAGTTGAGAAAAATCAACACCAAAACATTTAGCCTTTGGAAATATGTGCGTGGTCTGCACAGTTTCATCCTGTAGGGAGAGAGTTATATTTCCAGCCTTTCACAAGAACTCTGCAGCATCCGACTTTTACAGACAATGGCAGATGCACCCTTATATCCCTCAGCAGGAAGAGCCTCTGCCTTCCCAGGCCATGGCAATCAGACTTCCCTGTGAGATGCAGCAGGAACCAGATTATATATTATTTAGCAGTGTTTCCTTGCAAAGTTTTGCAAATGCACATTCCCCTTCTTGGAGTTTAGGTGTTTGGAAAGGATATTTTTTTCTCTGTTCTGCATTGCTATTAAAAATCTGACCCATCTTAATACTAATAAGATTAAAATTAAGTAGGCAACCAAAAAAATAAAAGATTGCCATTATTGGAGCTTCTAGGCATTTATGTTGATTTTATCTAACAAAATCACTCCAGGGACAAGATTAGAATCACTGCTTGCCTATTTATTTTCTTCAAGAAATAATTTTAAAAAGGTAGATCCCAGAGGTGGGACATCCACAGAGGTTCAGGCGCAGCGCTGGGCAGTGTTGGTGTCCTATCCATGGGGTCCGTGATGACTCCGAGCTGTCACAATGGGCACCTTCCAGTCACCTGCTCCAGTACCGACTCTCTTCACTCCCCCTTCTCATCAACACATCTTGAAAAAGTGACTGAATGATCAAGGCTCAGATTTAAAAAAAAAAAAAAAAAAAAAAAGAAGAAGAAGAAGAAGAAGAAAAGAAAGAAAAGAAAGAAAAGAAACCTCAAATAACTATTTGATTCCCTGGCTAGGATTCTGCTCTGATTCTGAGTCACAAAGACACAGGTTAAACAAATTCACACTGATTTCTGGATACGAGTACTCTCTTCATCTTTGTCTTTTGACTACGACCATCATATCCGTCCTCTCCATGATTCTAAAACCTTTGCTCTTGTCAAAGTTCTTTTTAATAACCTATAATTCTCTCAATGCACAGGCTATTAAATACAAATGTTAATTAACCACCTCCCTTTATGAAATCTAAAATGAACTCTTCACAAGAAATCATATATTTGGGTCATATGCCTTCATCTTGGGAAAAATTGTTGTCAATATTAATGTTGTCTTCAAAGGGGTAGGAGGTCACCTCTTTAAGCAGGTGGGTTAATTCTATCACACCTTTCATAGACTCACGCTCTACGTCCATGTAGTAAAGCTATCACGTTAAGATAATCTCCTACCACTTCTTTTTATGTCCACATATTAAGCTTTCTTTCTCTCTCATATTTTGCAACCATGGACTTCATTTCAAGGGTCATGTACTGCAGAAGAATTCTTCCAAAAACTTTTGAGTCATAAGACAAGACATAATAAAATTCAGATAGCATGGTTTTTGTTTAAAAGATTTTGTTTGTTTATTTGAGAGAGAGAGTTACAGACAGAGGAAGGGATAGAGAGAAAGGTCTTCCATCCTCTGGTTCACTCCTCACATGGCTGCAATGACTGGAGCCAGGAACCAGGAGGTTCTTTAGGGTCACCAATGTGGAAGCAGAGGCCCAAGTGCTTGGGCCATTTTCCTGTGCTCTTCCAGGCCGTAGTAGAGAGTTGGATCAGAAGAGGAGCAGCTGGGACATGAACCCATGCTCATATGGGATTCAGGCACCACAGGCAGAGGCTTAGCCTCCTACCCCACAGTGCTGGCCCCCAGGTAGTATGTTTTTAAAAAACTGAAATTTCATACTTCATTAGCCGAAAGTGAGCATTTATCAAGAGTCCTTTTAAAACAATCATGTATTAGATCACAATGGAATTCTCAGCATTTTTATAGAACTGATATGATAAAGACTATCTTAGCATCTCATACCATAATAAAAATTGAAACTGATAATGTAGCTTAAAAATCCTAGGTGTTCTGGGAAATAAAATAGTTCCTTTTATGCGTCAATAGATTTGAAACTGTAGGTGAAATTGCTAATAGTCTTTATTTTAAAATGAACACTCAGAGTTATCTACAGGCTGAGCAGTTACCCTGGAGATGCCAATGACCACGTCCCGTGTCCTTGCTCCAGCTCTTGATCTCAGCTTCTTGTGGTTGCAGACCCTAGGAGACAACGAACTATGGCGCAAATGGTTCAGAGCCTGCTACCCACACTGGAGACCCGAGCCAAGCTCCCAGCCCTCAACTTGCAGGCATGTGGAGAGTGAACCAGCAGAGAGCTAACCTGCTCTTACTCTCGCTCTGTCTTTCACTCTCATTGTCGCTCCCACCATCCTTCCCTCTGTCATTCCTCTGCCTCTCAAATCAATAATCCTAAAAAACTTTAACTGACCTGAGAAGTAGAAACCTTGAGTAAATCACCAAAAAGCAGTGATGACTGTTTTTTCCCCCAAGTCACCTTGGCTCAAGTGGTCCTGCAGATCAATTCTAACAAGCTATCAAAATCCACATAATGATACAAACCCTCCCGTGGTAATTTTACGTGATGAAGTATCCACCAGGGTAAGAAGCTTATGAATTTCTGCTTGGACCTAGAGGTAAAGAAGTCAAGACACACTGTGAAACTCTACTTCCTTAAAAAGGTGCAGGTTGCTTTTATGCTTTTAGAAGCCATGTATGTCAATCTACAGTCAGCCAAGATGGGCAGTTAGCATGCGAGGCTTTAAAGGGAAGCCTACCTTGCTGGAGAAGGCATCAGACCTCTGAAATCTGGTCTTTTCTTCCTAGAGAGTCAAATTATTACAAATCACAGCAGAGCTCATCCTAAACACCACCAGCAAAAATCAATTAGAAATGTAATGAAATAGAAACCACAGTAGCAAAATTAATTTTAAAATATTGTGTAAAATATTTATAAGATACATTCTGAAACTTTATGAAAGGATGTAAACAATGCCTTAATAAATGCAGAGATATTTCAGGTTTGTGTAGGGAAGATTCCGCACTATCAATATAATGTTTAGGTTAATTTGGAGACTCGAATCATTCTAAAATTGAATGCATTCTAACCAAAATCTGTCCTACTTCTTGAGAGCTTGACATACAGTTAAGATGTTTTATATTGAAGCATGATAATGATTGTACAGTTCTGAATGCAGCTTAAAAGCATTGAAATCAAACAAACCAGGAGCACTCCCAACGTCACAAGAATTCAAACACTGTGTATTTTGCACTGGAATCAAAAGTAGATCAGGGAACTGAATTGAGGCTTGGTTTATGACAATTTGATATATGATGAATAGTACAGAGAAATAAATTCATCAGTTTGGGACAAATTAAATCCCAATATGTAAAAATATGCTTCTGATAGATGAGAAGTGAACCTTCAAAATTAAAATAATCTACAGGATAACAATAAATGACCATGGGATAAGAACAGATTTATTAAGTCTGAAGAAAAATCAGAGTAATAGAAGGACTAAAGATTTGGATACCCAAAAATTGGAAACATTTTATAATGAAGAAGGCCATAGACCCAATCAAAGTAAAGTGGCATGCTTTGTGTAGATATTTGTGAAATGCATTTTTCATAAGGGATTAGACTACATAAAAATGTTCTAAAAATCAATGACAGCAAACACCCAATCATGAAGGAAGAGCTGAGAATATGAATACACATTTCCCAGAAAAATAAACAAAACCCAAGTGGGAAGTAACCACGGGAAGAGGTGCTAAAGACCTCACTGAGGCCGGCGCCACGGCTCAATAGGCTAATCCTCCACCTAGCGGCGCCAGCACACCGGTTTCTAGTCCCCGTCGGGGCGCCGGATTCTGTCCCGGTTGCCCCTCTTCCAGGCCATCTCTCTGCTGTGGCCCGGGAGTGCAGTGGAGGATGGCCCAGGTGCTTGGGCCCTGCACCCCATGGGAGACCAGGAGAAGTACCTGGCTCCTGCCATCGGATCAGCGTGGTGCGCCGGCCGCAGTGCGTCGGCCACGGCGGCCGTTGGAGGGTGAACCAACGGCAAAGGAAGACCTTTCTCTCTCTCTCTCTCACTGTCCACTCTGCCTGTTAAAAACAAACAAACAAACAAACAACAACAACAACAACAAAAAAAACACAACTCACTGAAATGAGAATATCACATTTCCAGCAGCATATCTTTAATAATATTCTTGCACACCGTCTGTGACTGGTACAGATGCTCGTGAGGCATTGTGCAGCCCTTCACAGAACTGAGAATGCATATGGACACACAACTGTGCATTTTGTCCTTATTTCAAAGAGCTGGAAGTTGGAAGCAAGCTAAACGTCCATCAACATGAAACGAGGAAATGAAATTTGCCGAATTCATGAAGCAAAATACCGTAGAGCAGTAAAAGCAATAAAATGAACCTGTGTGTGTTAATGTGGATGGACTCAGATACATGATACTGAGTAAAACGAGCAAGACTCAGAATGAGACTTAAAGTGTGTTAGAATTTATGTGTATTTTTAAAACAACACAGCATAATACATCCATATTAGAAGGATATTAAACTGTCAATTATGGGCGTAAATCATGGAGAGAAAAACCTACAATCAGGATGAAGATGTCAGAAAGACGAATTTTAACCAAAGGACTTAGATCAATAATGATACTGTTCATTGAATGGAAGCAGCCCAATTGACATCCTGCATGGAGAAAATAAAATCATTTCAAAAAGCAAACCCAAATAAATGCCTGAAAAGAAAATGCTAAGTATAGGAGATTGCAGAAGGCAAATCTGTTGTATAGAATGAGGGGAAGGGGCAGGAATTGGCACGGCAGTTGCAGCATTGTGTGGGATGCCTGTACCCCATATTGGAGTGTTGGGTTCCATGCCTGGCCCCACTCCTGATTCTAGGTTTTGCCTGATGCAGACCTTGGGAGACAACAGATGATGTCTCAGGTTAACTGGGTACCTGATACTCATGAGAGACTTGGGTTGAATTTTGGGCTTCTGGCTTCAGTCCTCTGTGGCCCCAATTGTCACTGGCATTCAAGGTGAACCAGCAGGTGGGAGATCCTCTCTCTCTCTCTCTCTCTCTCTCTCTCTCTGTGTGTGTGTGTGTCTGCCTTTCAAATAAATGGATATAAATAAGTTTTTTAAAAATGATGAGGTTAAGGCGTAAAGAGATAAAGACATGTAGGCATGAAGATGCCAAGTTCCTAACTTCCGAAGAAGAAAGTAGAGCAGTAGTGTGAGTGTGCTGGACTGCCTGGTGTCGAGGCAATCAGTGTGTAATTGAGCTAAATCATTACCTACTTGAGATAATTTTCTATTGCTGCTATAACAACCAAAAACCAAGTGAATTAAAACAATGCAATTGTCTTATCTTACAATACAATTCTGTAGCTTAGAATTTCAAAATGAGTCTCAGTAGGCTACAATGCAGGTACATGCCTGACTGCGTTCCTCTGGGAACCTGAAGGGAGACTCCCTCCCTCGCTTTTTCTACCCAACAGGCTGACCCCATTCCTAACTCTTCCCTCTTTCCTCTTCCAAGTCAGCAATGTGGCACCTTTACGACCAACACCGGACTGTCACATCTCACTCAGACTCTCCTCTTTTACTCTTTTCCCTCCAATTTGATGTCTTTAATCAAGTATACATATTTCACTTCAATTGGGGAAATTTTAGATATTTTTCTTATTACATTTTGATTAATATAAAGAGAACAGATTTCATGTATTTCATAGGTACAATTCAAAGAAGATAACTATCTGTACCTCCCTTCCCCCACTACCTCCCTCAATTCCTTTCCTTCCTTCCTTTCTTTTTTTTTCTTTAATTTTTTAAAAACATTTTAGTCCACTGTGTAATTATGGGCCAAAATTATTTTGGGCCCACCCCCCTCATCCAGAATAATTGCACTATTTTAAAGTCACTCTATTTGCAACTGTAATTCTCCTTTTGCCACGGCAGGAAATGTATTCACCATTTGGGGGGATTAGGTGTCACCATCTCAGGAGAGCCGTTTTCCTGCCTACCACACAACTCTTGCAGAAAAATCGATAGATTTGATATGAACTTGATAAATCAAGAAATAGCTTGGAAAGCATATTATTTAATTACCTGGAGGCAGCCACTAAAACTAATACAAAACAAAGCAGAAGAAATCAAGTTTAAAGCTATCTTCCTCCGAAGAGCAAGATTGTAGATGCTAAAAGATCAGACAGTCAAGGGCTCCTTGCATTTCTTTAATACACCCTCCCCTCCCCGGATGATTTTTTCAAGTTTTAACCACGCTCCTGTAATATCTTGCTTTCTTTTCATCTAAACTTCCTACTTTGAGCCTCAAAGCCTTTTGCTTCAGCTTCATTTCAGCCACTCTTGTTTGCCACTCACCCCACGTCACTCTCCTTTATTTCAGTTTCTCAGACACACAAAGGGTCCAGCCTGTCCTTCTTAGCCCTGGCCATCTCCTCTGCCAAAAATGTTTGCACCCTCTGTCTGTGTTGGTGGCTTCTCCTCTTCTTTACTTCTCATTTGGCACAAAGCCTCCACAGTGGTTCACCCTGATGGGCTAAATCGTGTCAGTTGCCCTCTGTCATGTCCTTTAAACATGTGTTATTATCTGAATTTGTTTCATTTAATTCCATTTTATTTTCTCAGTCCTGAAAGAATTCAAAATCCTCATCAGTGGATTCTACATGTCTTGTTTTCTTCCTGTAAACCCAGGGCGTAGAACAGGGAGAAACATATAGCAAGTCCCAAAGACATCATTGACGAATGGGGACGATGGGTGCTTGAATTATGCATTACACTTCTTCAGTCACATTATGCTTCAGTCCCTCCAGGGATCGAGAACGCCCCCCTCAAAGGGCTATCCACGCCTGTTTTTAATCAGTGTATCTTAGAGAGTGGATCAAGGGAAGGCTAAATATTCACCCTTCCTTTCATGTCCTCTCATGGCAACTAACTTTATCAATAATTACCTGCAACTTCCTATCCTCATGGCTTATAAACTAGGAAACAAAGATAAAATGAGCTAACGCGCCGTTAGAGAAGCATTTAACTTTATCTGCCTACTCCCATTCCCATTTTGTCCTGCACGCTTGCAAATGTAAGGATCCACTTGCTCTGCCTTTGGCTCATTAATATTTTCCGATAGAAATTCATTGAAAGCCAAAATGGTTCAATTTGCAATCATTATCCTATTTACTTAGGAATTTGATAAACAAAACAGAAATGCTACTTATTTGGTGAAGTAGAAAGTCTATGTTAAGCAGATTTTTGTAAACTACATTTAACATTTCATTTCTAAATAATGAAAGGGAATGTTCATGGCCCATACACCTTTGGATGAATTTCAAAGTATGTGACTACTTCTAAAAGGTAATGGAAAATAAAATTAAAGATGAAGTGCCTGTTGCGAGGACTTTTTGAAGATTTCTCATACGTATGTTGCCCGTTAGAATAAGCAGAATGAGGCTTTGTGTATTCCTGGTGTGGGAAGACTGTGTTCTACTCCTCCTTGTTTAGTGCTGTATCTCAGAGACACTGAGTCACCACACAGTCATGGACTAAGAAAGACCCAGTGAGAGGTCCCTGCTGACTCTTGAACATGGATAGTGTGAAACAAGGAAACCAGTGTGCTCCTCTAGGTGAGGCAGGAGTGTCTCAAGCGAAGCCATTGGGGAAATAAG